>NC_084843.1:35610473-36235473 GCF_033115175.1 Lepus europaeus
TCCCATGTTTGAGGGCACCAGTTCGAGACCCGGCTGCTCTACTTCCGATCCAGCTCTCTGTTATGGCCCGGGAAAGCAGAAGAAGATGGTCCAAGTCCTTGGACCCCTGCACCCACATGGGAGACCTGGAGGAAGCTACTGCCTCCTGGCTTCGGATCAGTGCAGCTTCCAGCCATTGTGGTCATCTGGGGAGTGAACCAGCAGATGGAAGACCTCCGTCTCTCCTTCTCTCTCTCTCTCTCTGTGTAACTCTGACTTTCAAATAAATATTAAATCTTAAAATAAAAATTACACTTTGCATCAGAAAAACAAATCTGCATTTGAATTAGCACCTGGGATAAACGAAGTGTACTGGCTTTGCTTTCAAGTTCAGCAAGTCTTGCTGTTGTAGCAGACAACTGCTTCTTCAAAACATCTGTCTCTTCAGATAAGGATTTCAACAACTGCTCTCTCCTTTCACCTTCCTTTGTTTTCTCTTCCAGCTGTTCAAGCAATGCAGTGGTACTGTATCTGGACTTCAGCTGGTCTCTGAGTCGCTGTATTTCTTTGTCCTTCTCTGTGAGGTGATAAGCATTCTTCTCTCTCTCAGCTTCAAGGCCTCGAATTTTCTACATATAAACTAAGAAGAATCTTAGAACAAGGCCAGGTCAAACATCTGGCTAAACAACACACTTCAACAAGTATTAATGAAGTCTTTATTATTTATCAAGTCGGCACTAAGCTGGAATCCAGGGCCAAAAAAGAAGATTAAGCTAAGGTTTTACACTCACACAGCTCATACAGAGAGGTCAGCCAATAATATATTAATGTAATATGGCAAGTGCTACAGTTAAAATAGTTATCAAATGAATGGGTACAGATAAAAAGAAGAAACCACCCCTATCAAGGGTGGTGAGAAAAAGTTATAGAGTTATAGAGTTATAGAGTTTAGCTCTTAGGTGAGTATTTGATAATCATCCCTCCTTCATATCAGATCTTACAAACCTGAAAACTAATACTCATCAATGTATTTGAACCAGCAGGACATAAAAGCTACAGAATATTACAGCAGGATACAGATGCATTCATTAACCAGCTTATTGCTGATAAATCATTTGGTATTAAATCTCACAAGTATCTTTAAAGATCTGCTAAATATTCTCAAACACCTGAAAGATAAATAATAATGCTTATTGCAGTGCTGCTGGCAAAAGGGAAAGAGCCAACAGAAAGATGACAGAAACAATTACTAGAATGACTAGGCTAACTGGGTCAAAATTTAAAACTTAGGAAGAAAAAAAGCAGTTGTTACAATATAAAAAGGGGAAATTTATGTTTCAGTGGATGGTTATATATGAGAGGATTTTAGTTGTCCACAAGATTAAGTCCAGTCAGTAGTGCTACAAACAGCCATACAATTTTAGATTTTAAGAGAGCACACTGTCTAGAGAAGTGATTTAACTGTGCCATTTCAATCTGTGTTTGCCAGAACGCAGTGCAGGAACTGTGTTCAACTGTGAGTGTGTCACTCAGGAGGGATATAAACAAACCACAAAGTGTTCAGAATGATAAGAAGCCAGAAAAACTGAAAAAAATGAGGTCGTTCTAAAGAAAAGAGGAAACAAGATCTCAAATATCTGATAAACTGTTATGCTAAATAAAAAATGGACTTGTTCTGTGTTATTCTAAGGGGCACAATTAAAACATGGATAGGGACCAGTGCTGTGGCATAGCAGATAAAGCCACCGCCTGCAGTGCCGGTATCCCATATGGGCGCTGGTTCAAGTCCCAGCTGCTCCACTTCCGATCCAGCTCTCTGCTATGGCCTGGGAAAGCAGTAGAGGATGGCCCAGGTGCTTGGGTCCCTGCACCTGTGTGGGAGACATGGAAGAAGCTCCCAGCTCCTGGTTTTGGATCAGCTAAGCTCCAGCCATTGCAGCCGATTGGGGAGTGAACCAGTGGATGGAAGACCTCTACCTCTCTCTGTCTCTGCCTCTCTGTAATTCTGCCTTCAAATAAATAAATAAATCTTAAAAAAAAAAAAAAGCAAATGGATAGAAGTTACAGAAGTTTAATGTCAGTTGATTATAAAAGAATCCAGTGCTTGTCAAAAAGCAGAATGGACTAAACTTGGAAGAGATCTCTCAGAAAAGCTGTAAGATTCCTTTACCAGATTGCAAAATAACCTTTATGTATATGAACTGGTGCTTATTCATTTCTCAATGACTAAGTATGTACCTCAAATTCTGTTTTTAAAAAAATAATAAATCATTCAGTTTAATGACAAACCTATAAACAGAATCTAAAGAAATCAAATTACATATTCTTCCACAGTATTATGTAAGGTGAAGAACTATTAATCAAGATTTTCTTTTTTAAGATTTTCTTTTTATTTATTTATTTTGAAAGGTAGAATTACAGAGAGAGGGAGAGACAGAAAGAAAGGTCATCCATCTGCTGGTTTACTCCAAAACTGGGCCAATCCAAAGCCAGGAGCCAATAGCTTCTTCCAGGTTTCCCAGGTGGGTGCCGGAGACCCAAGCACTTGGGGCATCATCTACTGCTCTCCCAGGCCATAAGCAGAGAGCTGAATAGAAGAGGAGCATCTGAGACTAGAACTGGGGCCCATATGAAATGCTGGTGCCGCAGGCAGAGTCTTAGCCCGCTATACCACAGCACCGGCCCCTAATCAAGATGTCTTCATTCTGAAACAAATTTAGTGCTTGATAACCTCAAAACACATATTTAATTACATTTAAAAAGTGAGACATGGGCCAGAAGTGTGGCACAGCAGGTGAAGCTGCCACCAGTGATGCTGGCATCCCATATGGTCGCCGGTTCATGTTACAGCTGCTCCACTTCTGATCCAGCTCCCTGCTGAAAGGCACTGGAAGATGGCCCAAGTGTTTGGGCCCCTGCCACATATGTGGGAGATCCAGATAAAGCTCCTGGCTCTTGGCTTTGGCCTGGCCCAGCTCAGGCTATGGCAGACATCTGGGGAATGAACCTGTAGATGGAAGATCTGTCTCTCTCTCTCTCTGTAATTCTGACTTTTCAAATAAATAAAAAAAAAATCTTTAAAAAAAATATTATATAAACTCACCTTTTAAAAAAAAGTGAGAAAAATTAGTAATAACTAAAATATGTGTAAGAGTTGGCAAAGTCAAAACAGAAATTGAGGATTAATCCAATGTCAAGTTTCAAAAACTAATGAACTGAGAGGGACAGGGATAATGGTGAGAACAGGAAGGTAGCATTAGGAATTCATAGTACATGGTTTTCTAACACAGCACACTACAATTCAAAGGGTTATAAGACCACTTACCTCCAAAAGTCTGTGTCTATCTTTATCATTCAGTTTTCCTTTTCCACTTGTGATCTCATCCACTGATGTTTTCAAGGCTGCAATCTCTCCTTTAAACCTCTCTAGTGCAGTTTCTGATTTGGAGGTACTAGGCTTTGAGCCCCACTTACTTTTAATTAAATCTTTGGGACTTCTGGAAGACATCTTCTGAAATAGTCTATAAAAATAGAAAGTCAGTTGTGTAAGTCTGAGTTTAATTTCAGGTTTGAAAAAGGCCCAATAATCTATCTGCTCTAATAGAAATGATATATCCAAACCAGTGAGGTATAGGAGAAAGATTTCTGGAGTATTGTAACAACTTTATTTTTAAATCTTTGAGACAGATACATGGGGCGTATTCACTTACCTTCTAAAAATATGTCATCTTGTACACTTTGGATTTGTACAGTGTTATGTACATGTCTTACATTTCAGTAGAAAAGTTATGTTTTAAAAAGCAATGGAGGGGCCGGCACTGTGGCATAGCAAGTAAAGCTGCTGCCTACAGTGCCGGCATCCCATATGAGAGCTGGTTCAAGTCCCGGCTGCTCCATTTATGATCCAGCTCTCTGCTATGGCCTGAAAAAGCAGTGGTAGATGGCCCAAGACCTTGGGCCCCTGTACCTGCGTGGGAGACCCAGAAGAAGCTCCTGACTCTTGGCTTTGGATTAGCACAGCTCTGGCCGTTGCAGCCATCTGGAGAGTGAAGCAGCAGATGGAAGACCTCTCTCTCTCTGCCTCTGCCTCTCTGTAACTCTGCTCTCAAATAAATAAATCTTTAAAAAATAAATAAATAAAGCCATGCAGGTTGGGCTGGCGCAGTGGCCTAGTGGGTAAAGCTGCCGCCTGCAATGCCAACATTCCATATGAGCACCAGTTCAAGACCCAGATGCTCCACTTCCTATCCAGCTCTCTGCTATGGACTGGGAAAACAGTAAAAGATGGCCCAAGTCTTTGGGCCTTTGCATCCATGTGGGGGACCAGAAAGAAGCTCCTGGCTTCAGATCAGCCCAGCTCTGGCCGTTGTGGCCAATTGAGGAGAGAACCGATGGATGGAAGGTCTCCCTCCCTCTCCCTCCCTCCCTTCCTCCCTCTCTCTCTCTGCCTCTGCTTCTCTTAACTCTGCTTTTCAAATAAATAAACAAATAAATCTTAAAAAAAAAAAAAAAGCAAGGGAGGGTTGCCTACTGTTAAAGATTGAAAGAAGTAGATTACAATCAAGGGCATTTCTTACCTAAGAATAAAAGGCTGGTGACAAAAATATAATATATAATAGGTAATGAAAATACATTACTCAATACAATTATATTTCCTGTTTTAGAGGATATGCCTAGTGTAGCAGATAAAGCTGCTGAACCAGCAGATGGAAGACCTCTCTTTCTCTGTAACTCTTTCAAATAAATCAATCAATCTTAAAAAAAAAAAAAAAGATATATCTAGTTCAGATCTTTTTAGTCATTTGTGAGAGCACAGTAAGAAGTGAAAATAATCAAGTTGAGACATTTGTAGAAGAGGAGACTTAATATTCAGAGGACTCAGGATAAGAGGAGCTAAGGAGCCAAATTAATAAGCAGAAGCTTAGAACCTGTTAACAGTACTGATGACAAGAAGTGTATAATACAAAATCCAGCAGGCAGATAGGTATATTGTGCATATAAATAGTAAAGTAGCTCTTCATTAGGAAGGTTAAGGGACAACAGAATGGCAGTGCAATTAAGGAATCTAGGAAAGTGAGACCATTCACACATTCAAAAATCACAGCAAAGCCTGCTGGAAACAGGAGGGCCACAGGGAAATGACTTCCAAGGTCATGCTGTGTGTGGAGTCAGAAAGCCTAAAAATACTAGGACTGTGTAGAGTGAGTCAACCAAGCCAGCTGTCACAGGATCACTGAGGATTCCTGCCCGCTGGAGGACGAAGGACTACGGGGGCTGTGAACTCTCTGGAGCCGAGTGCAAGGGCGTGGTGTCTCAGGAACCCACTGCACAGGACGCTCTCTCCTGTGTGCTTCTGCAGATCCCACATGGCTGACCCCATATACAGGTTGCTGAGTCCCCACAGAGTAGTGGGAAAGCAGACGAGCAGACAGCAGCGAGAACCCTGGCCCCGCTGCTTCCCGACCCAGGGCAGAAAAACTGCTGCGGGGAATGGCTCTTGTTTGTAGCCTGGGTGAGGCTGCACCCCCACCACTCGGTCCTACCACCCTCCTTGCCCTGTATTTTCTACTCCAGTCATCTGCAGGCGTTGCCTGAGCAAACCTGACCTGACGGTGGCTTCTTCTCCCCGCCAGCTGCAGTAAGGCGACCCAGCCGCTACACAGTCTGGGGCCCAATGAGCCCCACCTTAACCTTCTGATTCTTTCAACCGTTTCAGGAGCTGTACTTTGAAGTTTTGGGGGGGAAGAGGCATGCGCAGAAGCCGCCAGTTCAGTGAAGACACGCTGGGACCAAACAAGCATTTCAAAGGGCATCTACTGCAGGCCACGTCTTCCCGGAGGGGAGACAAATTCCCCTGTGAGATGGAAAAGAAAACCTCCGGGAGGCGCTTGCTTGCTCCCCTCTGAAATGAAGGCTGTCGCAGAACACACAGAAAAGCACTTGCTAACTGGTAAAAAAAAAAAAAAAAAAAAAAAAATTAAAGATCTTTCGTACTAACGAGAGGCCTGGGCCGAGTCCCTGGGCTCTCTGCACTCCGTAAGATGAAAATACGCACCGCGGGGTCGAAAGGAGGAGCTGAAGAGACGGCGGCCGTGAGCTCAGCGCCCCGCCGGTGCCAGCCACAGGCGCCCGGCTCAGCGCAGACAGAGATGCAGTCCCGCGCCGCGGTCCGCCCGCCGACGCCGCCTCCCTCGCGGTCCGGCTGGGCCCCGGGGCTGTGGGCCCGGGCGGTCCTCGCCAGCCTCCGCGGTCGCAGCCCGGGGGCAGCCAGCACCTGAGGCGAAACGCGGCGCCCGGCGAGCCCACACCCTCCTGCGCGGACAGCGCTTCCGGGAGTTTGAATCCCGCGGCTGCGGGGCGGGGCACGTCACTGCCGGCGGGGGCGTGGCGCACGAAGCCGGGACGCGGCTCCCGATTGGCTGAGGCTCCGGGAGCGCCGGGGAAGGGCGGGGTCCGGAACCCAGGTGTGGGCGGGGCTACGGGGAGGGCGGGGTCGATCCCTGAGCGGGGTTTTCTCCTGGTGCCGGCGGCTTCTGAGGAAAAAATTGATTTTGTGTTGATCGGCTTCGAGGCTGAAGCAGATTACTGTTCTAGTGGCCCGGGACTGATTGTGGGTCGTGAGCACACCTCACGCCTCTGAGTGCCAGTTTCTGCTGCACGAAGGGGCGCCCTGCAGCCCTGGGAGAGCTGGGTCCCGCGACGCAACGCAGCCTCGCTGTCGCCCACTTTTGCTGCGTCTTTATTCTGCCAAAAGCTGGGGTGGAGCCACAGCGGGCGGAAAATGAGAGAGCCGGCGGGCGCGCCCGGGCTGAGCGCCGAGGGTGCGAGCCCCGGAGGAGGCCGGCGTTCGCGCCAAGTCGCGGCCCTCCTGCCGGCCGGGCGTGGGTCAGTCTTTATCGCGAAGGGAAGAGGCACAGGAGGTGCTGGAAGGGCCGACCTTTCTCCCTCGGACCAAACATCAAGTCAGCAGAAATTTAAAATAGCGGATACACGGCAGCAAAGCCGTGTCGGGCAGCCAGGTTGCGTGGTTAAACTCTAGGTTCGGAGCAGCTGAGCCTGGCTCCTGATTGCGTCTTACTAAAGACAGGACCTTGGATAAATTATATAACCGCTCTGAGCCTCGGTTTCCTGGTCGCTAAACGGATGCAAATTATATCTACTTCACTGCACGGTTATGAAGATTACAGGAAAGAATCTGTGTAAAGTGCTAGTATTTAGTAAGTGCCTGATTGATGATAATCGTTATTAAAAAGCAACACAGTCATATATTACTTTGGAATGTAAACGAATACTAGTAATATAAAAGCCACCAACGAAATACCAGGGGATGACTCTGGCACCTGCTTCCTGGAGCTCGCCTTTCTGGCGGGCAAATGAACAGTCTTGGTTTCCTGTTTATCTGTCGTGTGCAGATGTGATGGGAGTGGGAGAAAGTGCAAAAGTTAAATCAGAGTTGAGATGAGGGACAGAATTAGTTCCCATAGAAAATAGAGAGAGAGAGAGGCAGCTAGATATCAGCTCACCTTTGAGCCAGTGGAGAACAGAGGATGGGAGAGACAAGGAGGGAAGAGCTTGGCACCTGGCAGCCTAGCAGCTGGAGGCCCGGCGCCCAGGCCTGCCGGGCCAGATACTCCGGTTCCACACTGCTGTCCAGGACTTTGTTTGCTAGTGGGAGCTTCCCCTTGTAAGTAGGGGTGCCTGAGGGAGAAGAGCAGACAGAGGCTCATGGGCCTGGGGGCTTGTGTAATTTTGTAATTATCACTGTTAGACCTCAAAATGAATGTTTGCTCTTTACAAATTAGGTGCTGCCAATCCTGATGGAAGAGGGAGGCGCTGGAAGGCTCCATAAGGCGTCATAAGGTAACAGAATTTTGATGGTGACAGTTCACTTAGGGACAAGACAAAGGGTTCAAAACTTCCTTATTCATGTGAAGAGAGAAGTGAGACAGCCAGGCAGACTAGGTGTTATCTCAGCAGGTGAGCTCACTTTCTTCTCAGTAGGAACATGTTCTCTGGAAAGCAAAAAACGGTAGCAAAAGGCTGCTGAACCAGCTTCAAGGCATGAAGTGGAAATGAGGAATGTATTATGGAGGAGCTGCCTATCACCGTTAAAGGGGCTTATCTTCCAAAGGGCTGCTAATGAATGCACAGGCTCTCTCCTGCAGAGTCCCGTGGAACTTTCCGCAGGGAAGGAAAGGTTACCCCTACTCTAGCCAGCGTGATGCACTGGCCACTCAACGCTGAGTGCTTGAGATGTGGCTTCTGTGAATAAGGAACCAAATTTAACTTTTACTCAGTTTTCATTAAAAAACTGACATTTGATTCAGTTACTAGAAAACTTTCAAGTAGTTTCAAACAACCTGGGTACAAAAACATGGGTTTTTTTCAATTGTAAATTTTATAAGATCTAAATATAAAGAGTATTTCCAATAAAAATTTGTGTCTAAATTGAGATGTGATTTATACAGCATATTTCAAATATGTAATATAAGCATATATAATATTATACTAGTACTTGATTATATAATTATCACATATTAAAATGATAATATTTTGGAGACACTGGTAAAATAAAATATACTACCATTGATGTCCCTATTCTGTTTCACTTTTTTAGATCTGACTACTAGAAAACTCAAAATGATAAATGTAGCTCTTGTTACATTTCTACTGGCTGGGCACCGGAATGCGCACATAAAGGGTCTTTCACATGCTGGCCTCTTTCCCATCCAATTTCTCCCTAGCAGGAGATCTTCCTGAAATAATGCAGACCGGAGTACCTCACACATTCCCCCAACACAAACAGGAACTTGTTACTCACTTGCCATTGTTCTTGGGGGAAAGAACAAAAGCCCCAATCTGTCCTCCAGGCTGCTGACTTCCTCAACCTGGCCCCACACAGGCCACAGAGCCACCTTCCATCCCTTGGCCAGGAAGCTCCTTCCCACCTCAGGGCCTTTTCATAGACCCTGCCTGGAAGACTCCCACTGTCTTCTCTTTGCCCACTTCTTCTTCAGATCTCATGGCACTCACTCTGCCTCTCTGAAAAGGGGATCGATCACCTCCCTTTACTTTGGACTCTTCTTTCAAAGCATCGGCAACAGTTGTAATTGCACATTTATTTGTGAGTGATTTGTGATGGGTATCCTTTTCCCTCCTTGGAGGCACGGGATATCTGCGATTTTCTGATCACCCTATCCTCAGTACTAAGAACTGCTGTACTTGAATGGTTTAGGTCATGTGATGAATGAATGAATGCATTGATCAGTCTCCTCTGACCCAAATTCTATGGAGAAATAGGCAAAATCTTTACTCTTCTCTTTTCTGTTATCAATATTCCTTTTTTTTTTTTTTTTTTTTGTCAGGCAGAGTGGATAGTGAGAGAGCGAGACAGAGAGAAAGGTCTTCCTTTTTGCCGTTGGTTCACCCTCCAATGGCCGCTGCGGCCGGCGCACAGCACTGATCCGAAGGCAGGAGCCAGGTGCTTCTCCTGGTCTCCCTTGGGGTGCAGGGCCCAAGCACTTGGGCCATCCTCCACTGCATTCCCGGGCCACAGCAGAGAGCTGGCCTGGAAGAGGGGCAACCGGGATAGAATCCGGCGCCCCAACCGGGACTAGAACCCGGTGTGCCGGCGCCGCAAGGTGGAGGATTAGCCTGTTAAGCCACAGCGCCGGCCTCATCAATATTCCTTAACAGAGACCAAAAGCATCCTTTTAGAACCCAGAACCTTCTCAGAGAAGATGCACTGTTCTTTCCTGGATATGAGTTCATCTTCAGCCAGGAAGGACTTCTTTCCTTCCTCCCTTCCTTCCTCCCTCCCTCCCCCCCTTCCTTCCTTATTTCCTTCCTTCCTTCCATTAGGAAACTGGCACAGTTTTATCTATGGCGTGATCTACACCTGATTTACATCCTGGGCCCTAGCCACGGCTGCCATTGCTGGAAGCCAGGTGGCCACATGGCCCACATGGCCCAACCTCTGTTGTCAAGACCATCCTAATGGGATTCGCTGCTCCTACTTCCCTGCCTGCCTTCGGGCAAAGTTTTAAAAGGACCTGTTCCTGAACACGTGGCTCTCTTGGCTCTTCCCTCTTGGCTCTCCTCTCCTGCTCTCTTGGCTCTTCTCTCTGCTCTATCTTCTTTCCTTACTAGCTCCTCTCCTCTGTCTGGCTCTCTCTCTTATACTTTCTCTCTCTTACCCTTCTTCGTCTCTCCCCTCCAGTCTGCTGGGTTTCCCCCAATAAACTCTTTCCCTTACTCCGGTGTCCAGTGTGTTTTGTGACGGCTAACACCTTCCTTCCTTCCTTCCTTCCTTCCTTTCTTTTTTAAGATTTATTTATTTGAAAGGCAGAGTTACACAGAGAGAGAAAGAGGCTCTTCCATCCTCTGGTTCACTCCCCAGTTGGCCATAATGGCCGGAGCTGAGCCTATCTGAAGCCAGGAGCAAGGAGCCTCTTCCGGGTCTCCCATGTGGGTGCAAGGGGCCAAGGACTTGGGCCATCTTCCACTGCTTTCCCAGGCCATAGCAGAGAGTTGGATCAGAAGTGAAGCAACCGGGACTCAAACCAGCACCCGTGTGGGATGCTGGCACTGCAGGCAGTGGCTTTACCTGCTACACCGCAGCACCAGCCCAAGGACTGCATTCTTAAAAAGATTTATTTTTATTTATTTGAGAGCCAGAGTGACTGAGAGGGAAAGTCAGAGAAAGAGACTTTCCATCCACTGGGTCATTCCCCAAATGGCCATAGCACTGGGGCTGGGCCAGGCTGAAGCCAGGAGCCTGGAACTCCATCTGAGTCTCCCATATGGGTAGCAGGGGCCCAAGTACTTGGGCCATCAACTATTGCCTTCTCAGGTACATTAGCAGAGAGCTACATCAGAAACAGAACAGCCAAGGCTCCAACTGATGTTCTAGTATGGGATACCAGCGTTGCAAGTTGGCTTTACATGCTGAACCACAATGCCAACTCCTTGGCTGCATTTAAATTGGCAAATAGAGAGACACCTCAGCTCCTTCCTGAGATGACAGGAGTTTTATTAGCAGGTGACATATTTGAAAACCATTGCATGGGCAAGTATTGCTTGGGGAGACTTGGAGACTTGTCACTGGCAGTTGTATGTCCTATAGGAGGATTCTTGTTAGCCTATTGATATTTTTCTGACTTGGTCTTGAATTTGGGGTGTATCTTATTTGAAAAGAGCAGTCCCCTGCGTACCAATTACCCTGCCTGTTTTAGTTTCATTTCAAATTTATCTGTGTGGTTATTAAAACATTTCATTCTTATCCAGGGTATTAGTATGCAATCCCATTACTTCATTTCCTTCCAAGAGGTCTCTGCTGCCAGTGAAGCAATGGTATGAGTGCTAACAGCCTGGGCTCTGGAGGAAGGCTGCCCGCATGCACTTCTTGGCTCACTGAGCACTTACACAAGCTGCTTAACCAGAATGGGCCTCAGCATCTTCCCTTGTGAAATGAGGATCCCAAAACAGTATTTCACAGGGCAGGGTGGTGGAAGGATTAAGTGAGACAAAATAAGATGCTGAAGATCATGTTTGGCATGAGGCAAGCCCTGTGTAGATGTTACGTGTTAGTAACAGAACAAAGATGGCTCTCTCTGTGAGCTGGTATCTCTCTGCCTGCCTAGCTCACTACTTGACTGTTTGACCCATGTTTGATGTTCCTGACATCAAATGGCTCGAAGTTCCCAGTACTCCCTGTGTATATTTGTTTAATTCTGTTTGAGATTACACATGCAGACATGTGCCTGCACACATCGATCCAACCATTCAGACTCAGTTTAGCTATCAGCTGTCATCTTGTCCGGGGAGCCTACCACTCTGACCCACTTCTGCCCTGTTAGACACCTGTCTCCTCTGTTTACTTCTTCCTCTCCTTGCACTGACTACATTATGATATCATTATCTTAAGCTCCTCGCAGAGAAGAAATGTGTCTTTTTCATCTTTGTAGGTAGCATTGTTCCTGGCACCAAGTAGACTTCAATGAGTGTTTGCTGAATAAATAGTGCATAAATTAATTAAGAATCTTATACAAGAATGACTGGGGACCATTTGTCTATCAAACAGTTTGATGAGGCATTATTGTTTCTGTAAAAGTAAGTATAAGGTTTATAATTATTCCACTTTACCCTACTCTATTTTTTCTAGGTTTATTTTAGAAAATGTATTAATACTTCGTTGGTGAAGGTCAGATTTCTTCCTGTGTTACATTCAACTCCTCCAAATTGCTTTGAACAATGGCAATGTGATAATGCCAAATGTTATGAAAGGCTTTATCTCCTCTGCCCCCCACATAGACTCTGTCACTGCCAAGCAAGTTTTTAGAGGAATGAAATTCAAAGATACTATATACTAAATCATCTAAAAATAGTGTCTACCACTGTGCAAGACCCTGTAATTAAATACTAAAAAGTAGTATTTTAGTTCTAAAAAGCATTTATCAACTGAAATAATTTTTGAGTAAGTATTTCAGCAAAAAAAAAAAATCTTCACAAAGGGCCCTTTGTACTTGAAGATTGCTGTTAGATAATACGGTAGTCTCCCTTTACTCATGGGAGGTACATTCCAAGCCCCCCAGTGGATTACTGAATCCTACTACGGTTTTCCTATATATACATACCTGTGATAAAGCTTAGCTTACAAATTAGATACAGTAAGAAATGAATAATAATTAACAATAAAATAGAATAATTAAAATAATAATATATAATTATGAACCACTTCTGAATTATTTATTTCTGGAATTTTCCATTTAATATTTTCAGACCACGACTGACCACAAGTGACCATAGGTAACTGATGCCATGGGAAACAAAACCACAGACAAGGGTACAGTACTGTATTTCAGATTCCACAAAACCAAAGTTGAATAAGATGTTGTGAATCTGTCTTCCTCTGTCCTGCGCTAAATCCTCTTCGCTACCCCTGTTGCTTTGCTCCTCACATCTAGATTTTGTGCAGTCTCCCCTCTCCTCCTCAAAATATTTTTCTTTCTCCATCCCTTTTGCCTCAGTGTTGGGGCAGACCCAAGACCAGTCAGCTAGACCAATGTCCAATGCTTGGGCAGACCCAAGGCTGTTCAGCTAGACCAATGCCCAAGTTGACTTGGGTGGGGAACAATGAAACAGAAATATGAGATTCCGGCTGAGGAGAAGCTGGGAATAGGGTCCGACTCAGCAGATACCAGGTTTGAATCCCAGCTCAAGGTTTTCATTCTTCTGAGCCTCCTTTTTGTCATCTGTAAGGACAAGCACAGGAGCTGTTGAAGACATTGAATGCTAAGACCTATCAGCTGGGAAAGTTGGTCAGGACTTTGGCTTCTTCTTGGCTGAAGCCCCAGAACCCAGCACTGTCTGGCTCAAATATTTGTTGAAACAGTGACTTATTATTGATGAATCAATGGAAGTTGTTTACTCTGTGTTAATTTACTCTGCCATGCTTTTTCTAATAGGAGATAATGTATGTTTTCTTTTATAAATTTATTACTTTATTCTATTTATTTGAAATACAGTGTGAGAGAGAAACATTACAGATATTTCCCATCTACTGGTTAACTCACCAAATGCCCACAACAGCCAGGTTTGGACCATTCTGAAGCTGGGAGCTGGGAACTCCCACATTGGTAGTAGGGACCCACATGATTGAAGGCCATCTGCTGCCTCTGACTGTGCACATGAGCAGGAACCTAGAATCAGGAGTGGAGTCAGAGCTTGAACCCAGGTACCCTAATATGAAATGTAGGTATCCCAAGTGGCCTTTTAATCACTACAACAAATACCCCCTACCCAAGTATTTGCTTATGGTATTTGTTGAAATCCTACATTTATTTCTAAAAGGTGACAATATAAGGAAAAGAGGCCTTTTAGCTGCTTGCATTTGAACAAAGTTCAATCTTTCATTGCTTCGTTCTTTTTCTATCTTTATAACTGTAACATGAGTGTTTCCCTAGAGGGGAGAAGGATTAGAGAAAGTCCCAAAACAAGGCCATCAAGATAGAGAAACCAGGAACTTCACAATTCCTCAGTCTCACAAGACGTACAGAAAATCCCTGTGTCCACCAGAGATGGTTGCTATCACCTTCTTGGCACTGGTGAGCTCAGAGGACAAAGATCTCAAGACCAGAAGGCATCTAGGAGGCAATAGCTGGGCCATACCACGTTGTGTGGTGGAATGAGGTGAAGAGGTCATATCAAGATGGCTGCTGAGGTGAAAAGTTCATGCCAAGATGGCCACTGAGGTGAAAAGGTCATGCTAAGATGGCCGCTGACAACAGAAACTGCCTGGCAACAGGCCGTGATTGGATGGCTTTGGAAACCACATGACAACAGAGCCTGACTGACGGCAGGCCATGATTGGATGGTTTCAGAAACTGCCTGGCAACAAGAGCCTGACTGGCAACAGGCTGTGATTGGGTGGCTTTGGAAATTGCCTGGCAACAGGCTGTGATTGGTTGGGGCATAGACCACCCCTTGACCAGATTGGCTGGTCTTGGCTATATAAGCTGTTGTACCAACAAATAAACGAGTCTGCGGGCTGCTCGCCTCAAGCCTGCTTTCACCCGACTCCCGGGGTCTGTGTGTTAACTCCGCGCCTCTTGCCCCCACCACGCTGCTCCTCTCAGAAACGAACCCACTGCAACATTGTTGAGAAATCAACGGCAACAACGTTGGATTCCTATGTCTACCGTTAACAAATGACCACAAATTGAGGGGGCTTAAAACAACAGAAATTCATTTGCTCACAGTTCTGATGCTCAGAAGCCTGAAAGCAAGGCGTCAAGACTACGCTCAAGCTGAAGACTCTTGGTAGAGGGTAGGGAGGGGGGTTCTTTCCTTGCTTCTTCCAGGCTTTTGGAGGTCGCCAGCCACTTCTGGCATTCCTTGACTTGAATGCATCATTGTGCTCTCTGCCTCTGTAGGCACATAGCTTTCTCCTTGCATGTCTTTGACAGTGTTTCTAAATGTCCTTCAAGTAAGGTCGCTATCAAATTGGATTTAGGGCCCACCCTAATCTAGTAGGACCTCATCTTAGCTTGATTACATCTGTAACACCCTGTTTCCAAATAGAGTCACATTCACAGGTTCCAGATGGATATGAGTTGGGGGAGGGGGCATTATTCAACCCAGTACACACATCTTAGCAATATTCATGTTGGGCTCCATGGATTCCAGCTCATCTGAATGATGCCAAACATATGGTAAATGCTGCATCCTAATAGAGTGCCATGGGGAAGTCCAACCCAAGCTGCCTGGGTTGGAGTCCCAGTTCTGCCATTTATTAACTATCTTCTAGCAAGTTATATCAACTTTCTGGGCTTCCGTTTCCTCATCTATCAAGTGAAGGTTAGAACCTACCTCATAGGGTTATTCATTGGTAGGACCAAAGAAGTTGATGCAGGTGAGGCACTTGTGGCAGGAGTAGTCTGTGAACAGGAGCCTAGAAGGCTGTTCCTGGGCCAGAGGTGGAAGGAGGAAGAGCAGTGACAGGTTGTTTTTTTTTTTTTTTTTTTTTTTTTTTTTTCTTTGACAGGCAGAGTGGATAGTGAGAGAGCGAGACAGAGAGAAAGGTCTTCCTTTTTGCCGTTGGTTCACCCTCCAATGGCTGCTGCGGCCGGCGCATCTCGCTGATCTGAAGCCAGGAGCCAGGTGCTTCTCCTGGTCTCCCATGTGGGTGCAGGGCCCAAGGACTTGGGCCATCCTCCACTGCCTTCCCAGGCCACAGCAGAGAGCTGGCCTGGAGGAGGGGCAACCGGGATAGAATCCAGCGCCCCGACAGGGACTAGAACCCGGTGTGCCGGCGCCGCAAGGTGGAGGATTAGCCTGTTAAGCCACAGCGCCGGCCCAACAGGGTTGTTGCTTAGCAAGCTAGCTGGGATGGTATACTGGGACCTCCATGTGCAGCCATGTAGCCTCCAAAGCATACATTCACCTCCATATCCCACCAGTGAGTCATCCCCACCAAATGCCCAGCACGCACACACTCACAGGTAAGCACACATGCAACACTCATGCACACACTTCAGACTGGAGCTTACCAACCACCAGGCTCTGAGCATCTCCTCCCTTCCCTAAACCCTACCAATCCTGGTGCCTGCTTGTTTCCTACTCTCTCCTACTCTGCATGTTGCAAAGCTCTTACTTTTCTGTGAAACACAGCTGCGGTTCCTCCTGGAGCCCAAGTCTCAACCCTCATTTTATTCCTTCAGAATGAGGTTTCCCCGAGCTCCTGGGGAGAGACATTCTGAATCCAAAGTATATGTAAATATATGTAAATATTATTCACTATATGTGAAAGTTTAAAAATGGTATCCTCAGCTGTCAGTCTTTCTACCCCTTTACTACTGCACAAGTCTCCTAAATTTCTTCTCAAATGTTTATTCCTGAGGATGAGGATGAGGATGGTGGTGTTTCTTCCACGGCACAGCCATTGCAAAGCTCTTAAAAGATCCTCTTGGTCCTTTTGCTATGCACTACTTTAGCATGCGGCTCCCCCTCTCCTGCCTCTGTTTAGTCACTGGTATGTGTATCAGTGCCAAATAGGCAACTCCAGGAAATACTAGGGATTGAGGAGTTAATCCTTTTCATGGCTTGCTTAAGAATTTCACATGATCCTACTTTTGTATATATCACATCAAACATGCTTAAATGTACCCTATGCCACGTTTAAAATAATATTTTCCTGTAAAATTATGAAAAGATTTTAAATAATTATGTTGATGGGAATTTGGATTGTTGAGTATCTTATGATGGAGTGTGACTTCTTGATAGTTAAACATATTCAGGACTTCCTTCATAGTGCAAAATCTAATTATAAGTTCTTTGAAATGAAATTAAAAGTCTGTGAATGCTAAAAACTTGGGCACTGTGGCGTAATGGGTAAAGCTGCCGCCTGTAGTGTTGGCATCCTATTGGGCACAGGTTTGAGACCTGGCTGCTCCACTTCTGATCCAGCTCACTGCTATGGCCTGGGAAAGCAGTGGAAGATGACCCAAGCCCTTGGGCCCCTGAACCCATGTAGGAGACCTGGAAGAAGCTCCTGATTTCTGGTTTCAGATTGGCACAGCTTCAGCTGTTGCAGTCATCTGGGGAGTGAACCAGCAGATGGAAAACCTCTCTCTCTCTCTCTCTCTCTCTCTCTCTCTCTGCCTCTCTTTCTCTGTGTAACTTTTTCAAGTAAATAAATAAATCTTTTTTAAAAAAACTTACTAATTAATGAAGCAGACATTCTGGGGTTCCCCCCAAAAAAGACTACTTTTAGAGTGGTTTTAAGCTCACAGCAAAATTGAGTGGAAAGTACAGAGCTCCTATACATCACCACCACCATCTCCAGAGTTCCCTGTGATCAATACCCACCCCTCCTAGAGTGGTACGCTGTTATACTCACTGAGCTACATCAACACATCGCTATCACCCAGAGCCCAGAGTTTACATTAGGGTTCACTCTTGGTATTGTACAATCTAGAGGTTTAAACAAATGTGTGAAGATACGTATCCACCATTATGATAGCATACAAAATACAATAGTTTCAACCGTTTGTAACCCCTGATAACCACTCATCTTTATTGTCCCATAGTTTTGCTTTTCCCAGAATGTCATTTGGTGGTAATCAGGATATATCTTCAGATTGGCATCTGTCACTTAGGAATACACATTTAAGGTTCTTCTGTGTTTTTTCATCTTGATATCTTTTTCTTTTTTTAAAAAAATTATTTATTTATTTGAAAGCCAGAGTTACACAGAGAGAGAAGAGGCAGAGAGAGAGAGAGAGAGAGAGAGAGGTCTTCCATCTGCTGGTTCACTCTTCAATTGGCCACAACAGCTGGAGCTGCACCGATTTGAATCCAGGAGCCAGGAGCTTCCTCCGGGTTTCCCATGTGGATGCAGGGGCCCAAGGACTTGGGTCATCTTCCACGGCTTTCTGAGGCCATAGCAGAGAGCTGGATTGGAAGTGGAACAGCTGGACTCGAACCCGTGCCCACACGGGATGCTGGCACTGCAGGCAGCAGCTTTACCCGCTACGCCACAGCGCTGGCTCTGATACCTTATTTTTCTTTAGCACTAAAGAATATCCCATTGTCTGAATGTATCACAGTTCATTTAACCATTTATCTACTGAAGGGTATCTTCATTGCTTCCAAGTAATGAATAAAGTTACTATAAACATCCATGTGCAGATTTTTATGTGGACATAGGCATGTGACTCAATTGGGTATTTTCATAAACCTTTATCCAATTATCCCCATTTTGAGGTTTTCTTTCTTTTTATTTATTTATTTATTATTTTTTATTTTTTATTGACAGGCAGAGTGGACAGTGAGAGAGAGAGACAGAGAGAAAGGTCTTCCTTTGCCGTTGGTTCACCCTCCAAGGGCCGCAGCGGCTGGCGCGCTGCGGCCAACGCACCGCGCTGATCCGATGGCAGGAGC
Organism: Lepus europaeus; assembly: GCF_033115175.1. Lineage (NCBI taxonomy): Eukaryota > Metazoa > Chordata > Mammalia > Lagomorpha > Leporidae > Lepus > Lepus europaeus. Next base: position 35,628,894 of record NC_084843.1, read on the forward strand.
CAGGTGCTTCTCCTGGTCTCTCATGGGGTGCAGGGCCCAAGCACTTGGGCCATCCTCCACTACACTCCCGGGCCATAGCAGAGAGCTGGCCTGGAAGAGGAGCAACGGGACCAGAACCTGGTGCCCATATGGGATGCCGGCACTGCAGGCGGAGGATTAACCAAGTGAGCCGCGGCACCGGCCCCCATATTTTACTTCTTCTTAGTTTTACTCTAAGTTTTATGTTGGAGTTATTTAATTTTTTATTAACAATAACACATATTTATGGCCTACATTGTAACTTTTCAATATATGTGTACTAAACAAATCAGAGTAATTTTAGATTCACAGATAACTTGGAAAGAGCACATACAACATCTATAACTCTCACTTGGTTTCCACTAATGTTTTTTAAAAAATATTTTATTGAAAGGCAGAGTGACAGAAAGACAGGAAGAGGCAGAGACAGAGCGATCTGCCATCTACTGGTTCACTCCTCAAATAGCTACAACTGGACCTGGGCCAGGCTGAAGCCAAAAGCCAAGAACTCCATCCTGGACTCCCACATGGGTGGCAGGGGCCCAAGCACCCGACCTATCTTTTGCTGCCTTCCCAGGTGCATTAGCAGGAAGCTAGACTACAACTAGCACTCTGATGTGGGATGTGGGTGTCAAAAATGGCAGCCTAATGTGTGCCACAATACCCATCTCTCCCGACCAGCTCTACCACCACCCCAGTGTTAACATCTTGTGTACTCATGGTACATCTATCAAAACTAAGATATGAACATTTGTACAACACTATTACCTAACACAGACTTTATTTGGATTTTGCCTGATTTCTCTTCTTTGCTCCAGGATCAGGGTCCAATCCAGGATATAATCTTACATTTGGTCCTTATGTCTCCTTAATCTCTTTAAACTCTGTGACCATTGTTTTTGATGCCTTCACACTTCTGAAGGTGTTTGTCTGGTATTTTCTCATCATTAGGCCAGGGTTATAGATTTGGGGGAAGAGTACCACAGAGATAAAATGCCCTTCTCATTACATAATTTCATCATGTTTTATATTCACTCATTGTTTGCTTCAAACACTTTGTCAAGTCTGAAAATTTGCAGGCCCCAGGCATGGTGTGTCAGTTACTGTATCAGTCAGCTTTCTCTAGGTTATGCTTCCATGTGGCTTACCTCATTTCCTTTCTCTTGCAAATTGGATTCCCTGGGAAACAAACTCTGAGATGGAGATTACCAAAAGGCATGTTCTTGGAAAGGGGCATTTTCTGTGAAAGGGAAAGGATATCCCCAGAACAAAAGCTTTCACTCCTAGACCAAGGACCTGTGGTGGCTATGCTAATGATGAAATATGTCTAGTACAGTGGTATATTCCAGGGGCTGGAGAAATGGCTACCAAGTGACCCTGTGGATCTGCTATGAGTCATAACCTGGGTCAAGACTCCAGTTAGGAGCTCTGCACTGTGGCTCAGCAGATCAAGTTGCAGCCTGGAATGCCAGCATCCATTATCAGTGCTTGTTCAAATCCCTGCTGCTCCATTTCTGATCCTACTCCTTGCTAATGTGCTTAGGAAAGCAGCAGCAGAAGTGCTTGGGCCCCTCCCACCCAGATAGATCTTTGGCCTGGCCTGGCCTGGCCTGGCTCCAGCTGTTGCAGCCATTTAAGGAGTGAACCAGCAGACAGAATATCTCTCTGTCTCTCTCTCTCTCTCCACCCTCACCCCCCATAACTTGCCTTTCAAATAAAAATAAATCTTAAGGAAAAAAAATGTCTGACTTCCATGTGCTCCCATTCTGGAGAGTGATGGTCATGGTGATATTTTAGGTCTCTTGATATCAATGTCAACTTATGATTTCTATTCAAAGCTCTTCTAAACATTTGAACATTCCCCTTATCTACTCTACAGTTACTCTGGTAAATGATCATGGGTCCCTTTGGAATGAGCTAGAGAAATCATTAAGAAGTGCACTGCTGTGAGGTGCAAGATCTGAACTTTCCTTTAGTCAATGCATTCTACGTCCTGGCTCAGAGCTGGAAAATGGGCACAGGAATATGACATTTTACAGGGCAACTGTCCTCAGCCTTCTAATTTATTTTGATTTTATTGACTGAGCAGGACCCAATTCACTGTTTATCTATTTTGCCCTAGAATGCTGTTCTGTTAATCATCTCCATGACTCTATGTGCAATAGTTTGGACACTATTCCAAGGTGTTTATTATGATCATTGCTCGCACCCGGCTTCTGATAGTGAGGCACTGTCCCCGGGCCTCTATTTTTTTTTGGGTGTGTGTGTAGGGGGGAGGTAGTGTCATTATCCTCTTTGCTATTAGGCTAGTTCTTTTTTTTAATTAATTAATTTATTTGGAAGGCAGCATTATGTAGAGAGGAGGAGAGACACAGAGAGAAGTCTTCCATCCACTGGTTTGCTCCCCAAATGGCTGCAATGGCCAGGGCTAGGCCAGGCTGGCCAGCAGCCAGAAGCTTCATCTGGGTCTCCCACATGGGTGGCAGGGCTCAAGCTCTTGGGTCATCTTCCACAGCTTTCCCAGGTGCATTAGCAGGGAGCTGGATCAGAGGTGGAGCAGCCAGGTCTCAAACCAGTGCCCATAGGGGATGCCTGTGTCGCAGATGGAGGCTTAACATGCTATGCCACAACTCCAGCCCCTAGGCCTCTCCACGAGGATCTCTGACCTCAGTCCTGGCCTACAGCGGAATGAACTTCTTAGTGAAGCTGGTGTCCTTCCACCCACATGTTCTCTATTGCACTGATAAGCGATGTGTCCTCACGGCCCTTACAGGACAATCACCTGTGAGGTTTCTTACCTTACATAGTATACCCACTCCATCATGCTTACTTCTTTAAACATTTTAATCTCTATTTTCCCCCATCAGCCAGAGAAATCCAGATATGTCTTCCTAATTATAAGATATTTCTTCCTAAGTTGATGTGGGCCACCATGGTTCCATGGTTCTAAGAGCCATCCTACCAGTGTGTTCATATCATCTCTGGGGTCTTTGGAAGGTGTGAAATCCAGTATCCTGGGAGAGAGCAGCCATTTTGATAAATTCTGTCCTACCCAAATTTATATATTTTTAAAAATTTTTTTTGACAGGCAGAGTGGATAGTGAGAGACAGAGAGAAAGGTCTTCATTTGCCGTTGGTTCACCCTCCAATGGCCACTGCAGCCGGCGCGCTGCAGCCAGTGCACCGCGCTGATCCGAAGCCAGGAGCCAGGTGCTTCTCCTGGTCTCCCATGGGGTGCAGGGCCCAAGCACTTGGGCCATCCTCCACTGCACTCCCGGGCCACAGCAGAGAGCTGGCCTGGAAGAGGGGCAACCGGGACAGACTCTGGCGCCCCAACTGGGACTAGAACCCTCTGTGCCGGCGCCGCAAGGCGGAGGATTAGCCTATTGAGCCGCAGCGCCGGCCCAAATTTATATTCTGTACTTCCTTTTATTCCAGCACCCTTGGAACAGAACCTGATGTGTACTCTTCCAGCTCCTGTAGTTTGATTTGGGTATAGTCCCTTCCTGTCTTCAGCAGGCTAGTACATCTTCAGCAAAGCTATGTTGGGACTTAACCCTAGGCATTCACCTAGTGGCTAAGAAGAGAGGAGACAGCCGATGGGAAGGGGAGAAGTTTCCATGCAGGAGAAAGGCCTCTGCATGACTTCCACGCTGCTTACTCAGGTGCAGATGCTTCTGCAGCTCAGAGACTTCAGGGGAATCTGGGGATCCAAGCAGATGTCCTCTTCCCATGTATCAGGGTCTCATTATTTCCCACCAGGGCCTTGGCTTTCACGTATTAGACCTACCTTGGTTGGGTGCAACCTTCTTTGGAGTTTGTCTTTCTTTCTTTCTCTTTCTTTCTTTCTTTCTTTCTTTCTTTCTTTCTTTCTTTCTTTCTTTCTTTCTTTCTTTTTATGACTAAATTCTGGTGCTGTTCTTGAGCTTTCACTGCCCTCCTGCTGCTTTCATTCTCAGCTTGTTATTGGTCATTAGTCACTCTTTGCCTTGTATGACTCCGAGTTCAGCAATAGCCACTCACATGCAAGTCCTTAGAGTTCCTTTGTCCTCCACATATTTTAACTAACTGATACTTCATACCAGCTGATGCATTCCCTTCCATTAATAGATCAGCCCAGTTCACTGTGATCCACCTACCCCTGGTGACAGGGTCTTTGTTGCCAGTTAGCTGGTGGGCGATCAAGCACCTAGATCCCATCCTAAGAGCTGCTTTCTTGGAACTCTCTTAGTACTAGCTGTGGCAGGTTGGGTTTCTCCGGAAAAATTCTGAGACTGAGATTAGTGAGTGTACAGGACATTTCTTAGGAAGTATTCTTGAGACTTAAAAGACGAAATTACAACAAATACAGTCTCACAGATGTTAATTGGCTTGAATTGCCTTCTGGAATTGGGCAGCAATATGGCCTAATGGTTCGGAGTGCTCCACCCCACCGTATGTGCAGGGTACATTCATAGCCAGAAAGGGAAGTGATGTACAGAACATAAAAATGAGGTTCAGAGACAGTCGGATTAGTTATGCCGTGTCGCTTGACTTATTTCAACAAGGTTTGAACAGTTGGTTGCCTGTACTTGACAGAAGCTTGGCTACTGTGATTGGCTGAGACTCAGCTGTTTGTTACAAAAGCAAATTCCTAATTTAAACTTTCAGTTTGTTTCCCTACTGAGTGAGGTTGCATCTTGTTATGTGAGGACTTGTTTCCCAGAGGCATTCTTCAAGCCAAACTTGGCTGTACTTAACAAGATCAGCACCACTGAAGGGAAGAGAAAAAGAAGCAAGGTTTGAAGGGATACAGTCCCAATGTCATCCTCAGCTGACCCCACAGGGAGTGCTCCCCTGTGAACTGCCACCATTTGGGGCAGGGGGGCCAGGCCTCTGCAACCCTGCACCCTTCAGTCACTGGGGGCCGCCTGCTGGAGGGAAGCATGACCTTGGGTGATGCAGTTTTCTTTAGTGTGGGCGATTCCCAGAGGGCTACAACTGAGCCATGTCTTCGGCAGCTCTCCCAACAGCTGAGGGCTGTAACTTCTTATTCCTGGAAGAGGATCTGGGTGATGTACTGCAGCTTCTACCGCACTCCAGTGTTCCACTGAAACCAGTCCCGGGGCCACATCTGCCGCTTATGGCATAGAGAGCAACATGCTTCTCAGCGAGAAGCCCTGCATGTCCCACAGCAGCAGGTGGAGATATGTAATACTGTCCTAGAGATGGGGCAGCTGCATGGGAAGCCAGAAGACAATGGAGAAAACGCTTTCCAACTTGGAATTCTGTGCCAGCCAAGCTGTCGATTAAATATGAGAATAGAATAAAGCTATTCAGCCAGGGAAGGTCTATGTTTCAGCAATACAAGAAAGTAAACCAAGAAAGAGAAAGACATGGAATTCTAAATAAGACAGATGCAAAGAGAATAGGTGATGTTAGGAAGTTCATACGAGCAGAAAAAAGTACAGATGTACCCCTACTCCATATTATAATGAAAGGCTTAGCCAATATAGAAATAAAAGGGAAAATAAAGTAGGCACGAGAATTGGGAAGGAAGAAGCACAACAGACATCAGTGCAGCTTATAACCGTAAGGGCAGAAAGTCTGTAAGAATTTACTGCTGGTTACACTCTCACCAGCAGTATATGAACTTCCTGTTGGTCTACATTTTTTGTCACACTTAGCTACGTTAGATTTTTACATATTTGCCCATCTGGTGAGTATAAAACAGTATCTCATTGGAGCTTTAGTTTGTAATTTTCTGATAGCTAATAATGTTAAGTATCTTTTCATATTTACATTTTCTAACTTGTGAAGTGTTTGTTCAAATCTTTTACCTAGTTTCCCTTCAAATTCTCTGTTTTCTTGCTAATTTGCTGGAGCTGTGGATGTGCTCCAAATACTTGAGCTTTGTAGGTTGTGGTTGTGATTTTAATAGAATTGAACTTACTAGTATTTCCTGTATGATTAGAATATTTTTCCCTAGTAAGAAATCCTTTCTTGGGAGCAGCACTGCGGTAGAGTGGGTAAGGCTACCACAAGCGACAATGGCGTCCCATGTGGACACCAACTGAAGTTCTGGCAGCTCTACTCTGACCCAGCTCCCTGCTAATGGCCTGGGAAAATCAGCAGAAGGTGGCCCAAGTGGTTGGCCCCTAAACCCACATGGGACACCCAGATAAAGCTCCAGGCGATTTCGGCCTGGCCCAGTGCCAGCTGTTGTAGCTATCTGGGGAGAGAACTACAGATGGAAGATCTCTCTCTCTCTGTCTCTACCTCTTTTTCTGTAAATCTTTCAAAATAAATAAATCTTAAAAAATTATTTTGTACTCTGAGATCATATATTCTTCCATATGTCCTAATCCACGTGCCTGTTTTATTTTCTCTTTTATTTCTAGATATTGTTTAATCTTGTTTACCTAGATTTGTATTCTAGTTGTAATGATTACATATCATGTAAGGTTAAAGGTCGTATTTTATTTTATCCTACCTGAATAGATAAAATGCAAGTTAAAACCCCAAAAAGGAGCAGGCATTTGACCTAGTAGTTAAAACACCCATGTCATGTATTAAAGTACTTGGGTTCCATATGTGGCTCTGGTTCTTGATTCCAGCTAACTGCCAATGAAGACCCTCGAGGGCAGAGGTGATGGCTCAAGTAGTTGGGTCCCTGCCACCCACATGGGAGACCTTGACTGAATTCCCAGCTCCGGCTGCAGCCTGGCCATTACAACAGTTGGAAAGTGAACCAGTGGATAGGAGCAAGAGTGTTCTTTATCTCCCTCTCAAATAAAGAAGTAAAACAAAGTAAAAGCTTGAGTGAGATACCAATACATACTAAGTATATTGGAAAATATGTGAAAATCTCACGTTGTTCAATGTGACAATGCAAGACAACAAGAAGTCTCACCACTGGTGAGAGGTAAATAGTACAGCTACTATGCAATACAAGGTTATTTCAAAATGTTTGTGGAAAAAAAAATTAAAAAATACGTTTATTTTGGTTCAATAAAAATTGAAATCCATGCATAATTTTTCATACTAGCATTCTCCAGGAATCTATCTTTTATTTATTTATTTATTTATTTATTTTTGACAGGCAGAGTGGATAGTGAGAGAGAGAGGCAGAGAGAAATGTCTTCCTTTGCCGTTGGTTCACTCTCCAATGGCCGGCGCGCTGCGGCCGGCGCACCGCGCTGATCCGAAGCCAGGAGCCAGGTGCTTCTCCTGGTCTCCCATGGGGTGCAGGGCCCAAGCACTTGGGCCATCCTCCACCGCACTCCCGGGCCATAGTAGAGAGCTGGACTGGAAGAGGGGCAACCGGGACAGAATCCGGCACCCCGACCGGGACTAGAACCCGGTGTGCTGGCACTGCAAGGCGGAGGATTAGCCTATTGAGCCACGGTGTCGGCCCAGGAATCTATCTTTTAAAGATTTATTTATTTGAAAGGCAGATTTACAGAGAGAGAGACAAAGACAAAGAGAGAAAGAGATATGAAGATCTTCCATCCATTGGTTCACTCCCCAAATGGCCAAAATGGCCAAGGCTGAGCCTCAAGCCAAGGCTAAGATCCTGGAACTCCATCTGGGTCTCCCGTGTGGGTGGCAGATGTCCAAGTGCCTGGGCCATCTTTGGCTGCTTTTCCCAGGTGTGTTAGCAGGAAGCTGGATCAGAAACAGCACAGCTAGGACTTGAACCAGCACTCATAAAGGATGTTGGCATCTCACGCAGAGGCTTAACCTGCTATGCCATGATGTTGGCCCCCTCCATGAACCTCTTCAATTTATGCCTACAATTTTTTTTGCACTAAAATAAACTTATATCTTAATTCCATTTTCCATGAACTTTTTGAAGTACTTCATGTAATTTGGAATTACCTAGCAAATGTGAAGAAATGCATGTACTCTTTGATTCAGCAATTCTACCCATGTTAGACCCTAAGTATATTCATGTGCATCTCTATTAGAAAACATGTACAAGAATGGAGTGGAATGAGAAGGCCATGCCAAGGTGGCACAAGAATGTTCAGAATAGCACGGTTTGTAGTAGCTCCAACACCTGCACAATCCAAAAGTCCATCCACATAAAACAGATTAACAAAATACAGTACACTCATACAGTGAAATGCCATTTACCAATAACAGTAAATGAAGTAGAGCTATATTGACAAATTTCAAAATATAATGCCCAAATATAAAAGAAGCACTAAAGAATCCATACTATATGACTCCATTTCTATAAAGGTCATAATGTGGGGTGAGTGTTGAGTGTAGTAGTGAAGCCATCACTTGAGATGCCCACATCCCAAATCAGTGTGCCTGGGTTACAGTCCTGGCTCTGCTTCCAGTTCCAGCTACATGCTAATGGATACCCTGGGAGGCAGCAGTTGATGGCTCAAATAATTGGACTCCTGCATCTCACAAGGGAGATTGAATTTCCAGCTCCTGGTTTGGGCCTGGTCCAGCCCCACCTGCTATAGGCATTTGGGGACTGAACCAGTGGATGGAAGGTCTCTATCTATCTCTCTGTATCTCTGTCTTCTGAATAAATAAATAATAAATAAAGATTGAAATCTTCACTAGATGATTAAAATAAAGGTCATAATATATAAAAGAATTCATGCCGCATGAATATATATGTTCATCTATACATATATATGGATACATATGAATATAAAGTTCATAATATATTTAACAATTCATATGATCATAGAGAGGTCATAAAGAATTTTTATTTTAAAAAAAGCAAGCAGTTTTCTACCATAAAATTTAAGCTAGTGGTTACCTTGGTATGAAGGAAGTAGATGTGATGGATGGGATCTCCCAAAGACACCTGGAGTACTGGCCGTGCTCTCTGTCTTGACCTGGAGCTTGTTAAATGGCCATATTTATGTTGTGTGCATTTTTCTGTAAATATACATCACAACAAAGAGGATAAATAAAAATCAAATAAACTAAAATAATAACCATATTCCACTAAAGCTCTCTCTGTGTCCACTTTACAGTAATGTAAATAGCACTGGGTAATTGGTTCCTTACATTCTGTAGCCTCTGAGAAACTGAGACAGAAGAAGCTTTGAAAATTAAACCATATGTTTCCAATGCACTTGAAATGTTTGCTCACAGATGGCTCTTCTTGTTTGTGTTTAGAAACAAAAAGAAACCCTGTGTTTCTTCCCCTTAAGGAGTCCTCACTTTTTCTTCAGAAACACAATGGATCCTGATTTAAAGCCAACTTGCCTCAGTGGTGATGCTATGAAATCACCAGCACACAGGAACTTCTGGTGTGCACATGTGGTGTTTCCTGCATGCCTCATGCCAGGCCACATTCTAGAACCTTGTGACAACTTTCATCTCCACTTTACACATGAGGATCCTGAGAAAGGGAGGGGATAAGAAACTTGCTAAGATTATGTTGCTTCAAGTGGTAGAGCAGCATTAGAACTCACACGCAGGCCTGGCTGACCACTAACTCCCGTTCTCCCATTGTGATCTTAACCACCAGCCTGGGTCGTTTTGGCACACTGAGTGACACCATCACTTGTGACACCCACATCCCATATCAGAGTACCAGTTCAAGTCCCTGCTGCTCTGCTTCTGATCCAGCTTCTGACTAAATGCCTCCTGGGGGGCAGGACATGATGGTTTAAGTGTTTGGGCCCATACCAACCACATGGGAGACCTGGATGGAATTCTGGGCTCCTGGCTTTGGCCTGGTCCAGCCTTGGCTGCTGTGGGCATTTTGGGAGTGAACCAGTAGAAGGAAAAGATTCTCTCGCTTGCTCGCTCTTGCTCTCTCTCTGCCTTTCAAGGAGGTGAAAATAAATGATAAGCAATTTTTGAAAGCCCCACCAGGCTACTCTGCCCTTGTGACTCCTCCCCAGAAGGGGCAGATACCATGGGGGGGGGGGGGGGTAGGTCTTGGAGCAATGAAGTCATTTGTGCCTTTCATCGAGGGCTGTTAGCAGCATTTGAAGGACCAGCAGAACTTAAGCGTCCAGATATCACTTCTGAGGGATGTTTGAAGACATTCTACGATGAATCCCTTTTGTAAAGCGAAAAATCAACCCCTAATGCGCCAATCTTATTAACTCCTGGAGCCTGGATTGTTTTCGTGAAATAGACTCAGTTATTCCTTTGCTATACAGCAGAGGGCGCCTTTCACCAGCTTTTTTTAGAGCTGTTCCTAAGTGGTAATTGAGAGGGTGTGTTCAACAAGAGGAGAAATCGCAAAAGTAAAATACAAAAAAAAAAAAAAAAAGACTAAGGTAGTTTTAAAACTTCATGAAACTCAGAAAGGAATGAAAGGGGTGGCAGAAAATCAGTTAATTCGGTATCCCGAATTATTGCTAAAAGGCAGCACATGTCAGTGATTTCCCAAACTGCACTTATTAGTTTCGAATCCATATTAGTTTCAAGTGTTGCACAAAATTACTCTGGGTTGAGGTTTTGTCCTTTTCACTTCCACATTTTCCGAACTCATCGGGCGGTGCCTGCGGCACTGTGTAGACTCCGGTCTGGGTATCAGTTTACACACAGCCTTCAGTAAATAATCCGCCAGAGGTCCACCCATCTGCCTTTCTCCTTCCCTCTTCCCCGGGCGGGCGAGAGACTCCCCGGGGCGGTGCGGCCCGGCGCTCCGCAGCCCGCGTCTTCCAACTCAGTTTGCTGAAGCTCGCTTCCTGCCCGTGACCAGCCATGCTCCGGGTGATCGTGGAATCCGCCAGCAACATCCCTAAAACAAAATTTGGGAAGCCGGATCCGATTGTTTCTGTTATTTTTAAGGGTAAGAAAAAGTTTTCTTCTTTGTTTTGAAGCTCTGTTTTGGAATGGAACTTCCTTGTATCCTATTTTTCCAAAGTCTGCATTTAGGCGACTGACAAAGTCTCTCCTACTTCTGTTACCTGAGCGGGTCAGGGGAGGAGACCGATTTCTGTGGAAGGTATTTCATTTTCCCCAGGACTCTGAGAACCTAGAGTGATCTGATAGATTAATTCTAATAAATAATGTGGGTTCTGTAAGCCTGTGGGGGAAATAGACGTATTTGCTAGTCTCCAGATTTCAGGTATTAAAAAATGTCAGTGTCGGCTCAAAGTTAGAGCTCCAGGAGGAAGAGAGACAACTAAATTGCTGGGGAAACTATCACTCCGTTAACAGCCCCATGCTGCTTTACTGTCCGCGGGCTTTGGGCAGGTGAGGTGAAGTTCACATTTCCAGTGAGTTTGCTTTCAAGTTACTTTGTGCCTCTTCGTAATTGCTCCTCATCTCTATGCAGCTGGGATTTTTTTTTTTTTTTTTTTTTTTTTTTTCTGGTCTGCTCTGGAGTTTTTCAACTGCTCCTGGGGGACAGAGGTGTGCATAGCACGTTGGTAGTCTGGGATCTGGTTCTGTCTGGTTGAATGACCTTGGCAAGTGACTTCATTTCTCTGGATCTTAGCTTTCTTTTCCGTGGAGCAGATGAGGACGGTTTAGACTAGATTCTCTTTAAAAGGCCCATTGCAATTCCGAACAGTTATTCTGTGACATGTGCTTGTGGTAGGTGTGTAGCAAGTGGCTCAGTTTTGGCTGGGATGGTGAGTCTAAATCTGGGTGTGCCGGCTTTATCTATCTGCTGTTTGTCCCTGGTCATTGGTAAGGTTGCCAGCTCACTTCTTGGCAGGAGGAGGGCCTTGGAAGGGGATGGCAGAAAGTGGCAGCCCCGACAGGCAAATGTTTCCTGACCACGCCTTGGCTCATTTCTCTCTCTTCCCCCAGGAACTTCATTGCCTCTTCCTCCTAGTTCCTGGGTAATCTATAACTTTCCTCTTTCTTTTGTCCATTCTTTCTCTCTGTTCTCCTTCCCAAACCCCTCCTTATGAGAGTGAAAAAAAAAATGACAGAAATAAAACCCAAAGCTGCCAATATTTTAGTTTAAAAAAATACATATCTGGAGGGCAAAAGTTGTATTCTTAAAGGGCTGTGTGTTTGAAAATCGGGTTAGTGAACATCATGTGGTCATGTTATGTCATGTTAATTTTAGTTTTTTAAAGTCTTTTTTGTTGAAGCAAGGACAGACCATAAAGAGTTTGCATCCTTCACCATGGACATGTAAAGAAATATAAAAATATCTGAGGTTAAATCTGATGATGTCATTATTTAAGGCAAACCATGTAGAGTATAAAGAAATTAGAGTTAACACTATCTTGAAACCTGGCTTATTTTTCTAGGGTGTGTATGCATTAGTTGAAAATTTTAAATGACCAGAAATATGTCTAAAGCTATAAAAGTAAACACTCAACTGAAAGTGGACAACTTTAGTTCAATTGGCAAATATAGTCAGTCTACACAAACATTTACATTTGTGAGATTCTTTAACTTTAGCCTCCTTTTTGGTCTCCTTTGGTTGTACAAATTGTGTGACAAAGTCATCATTCATTCATTCATTCATTCGCCTAACAAGCAGCCGGGGACAAGAAAGAGTCCTGGATCAGAATTGGAGCATCTGGACTCTAGCTGGTGTTACCTGGGCTAATCCAGAGTTCACCACCTGGGCCCCAAAGTTCTCTTTTGGAATGATGGAAACTCATCTCTTTTGGGTTTCTTCTAGCTTTCAGTTTCTGTAATTTTCTAGTTCTGTGTATTGTTCATCTCCTCTCAGCAAGACATGGAAGGCATTGCCCTGGGTGCTCCAGGGGATACAGGAATGGCTATAACACTTCTCTTGCTTTCCATCTGCCCCAGTGCTTTAAACACAGGTGATGGCAGCCTTTCTAAGGTGTGCTCCCCAGTTGTGATGAGCTTTGTGTAAAATTAAGTGACACTAGGTCCTAGAACTGAGGACCCTTTCTGTCTGTCTCAGGGAGCATGGGGCAAAGCCAAATAGTCTTCCAGGTGTGGAGGGGGGTAGAGTGCAGTGAGGAAGATGTTTGATCTGTTATGACCAAAGCAATGCCAAAGAAGCCCCTGTAGGCTGGCGCCGCAGCTCACTTGGCTAATCTTCCACCTGTGGCGCTGGCACACCGGGTTCTAGTCCCGGTTGCTCCTCTTCCAGTCCAGCTCTCTGCTGTGGCCCGGGAAGGCAGTGGAGGATGGCCCAAGTGCTTGGGTCCTGCACCCACATGGGAGACCAGGAGGAAGCACCTGGCTCCTGGCTTCAGATGGGCGCAGTGCGCCAGCCGTAGCAGCCATTAGGGGGAGTGAACCAATGGAAGGAAGACCTTTCTCTCTCTCTCTCTCACTGTCTAACTCTGCCTGTCAAAAAAGAAAAAAGGCCCCTGTGTTCACTGAAATGAGTAAACATTTTGCCTTTGAGTATGTAAAACACAAAGTCAGTAAATAGCTCTTCTCAGACTCAAGATGGTGGGAAGAATGGCCACAGAAAGGAGATGTTGGTGGTGATGTTTGTACAGGGACTGTGAGGTCCCGTTAGACTGTACCTACACTGCAGTAGGGAGTGCACCATCCTGGCCGCCCACCGGTTGAGAGCTGACCTCATCTGTCGTGTTCAGAACTCTCCCGAGGCTGACTGACCAACTGCTCAAGGTCTGGTACGAACCAGCAGCATCCAGGGGCTCCCAGAGCCCCTGCTGTGTGGCTGTTGTTGATACTCAGCAGTGCAGGAGCAGACTGTGAAAGTCACAAAGTTTATTTGATTTCTCACATCCCTGGGGAGCAGCAGGTCCGTGAGCTGGCTGTGAATCCCGAGGCCACTGTGCCTGCGAGCCGGAGGTGGCCACTTTCCCTTGGACAGTCAGGCTGTGAGGCTCCATGGAGCTGAGCGGGATCACGTGGGCCTCAGAGACCTCTCTCAACATCAGCACTCTATGATTCCCCCAATATAGCAGGGTTTTGAAGCTTTTTCAAATTGTAAATAATATTTTAACATTTTTTAAAAAGAACTATGTATTTGAAAGGCAGAGTTACAGAGAAAAGAGAGACAGAGATATCTTCTATCCACGGATTCACTCTCCAAAGGCCACAATGGCCAGGGCTGGGCCAGGCTGAAGCTAGGAGCCCAAAGCTTCTTCTAGGTCTCCCATATAGGTGTGGGGGCCTAAAGGCTTGGACCATAGTCTGCTGCTTTGCCAGGTTCATTAGCAGAGAGCTGTATCGGAAGTGGAGAAGCCGGGACTCGAACAGGCACCCATGTGGGATGCTGGGGTCACAGGTGGCAGCTTAACCTGCTACACCACAATGCCGAACCCTTAACATTTTTTATGAATAAAATAGTAATGCATGTAAAAATAAAACTATCCAAAAGGAATTATACAACTATACAGTGAAAATTTTCGTCACACCTCTCCTTCTCTTTCTCTCTTTGCACTCTTCACCATGAAGGATAACCTCTCTGAACAGTTTGATTTGAATCCTTCTCAACCTTTTGCTATATACACAAAAGTTGTTCCAGCCACTGCCTGTTGCAACAGTCCTGTAGTAGAAGCCCTTCCAGTGCATGTCCTTGTGAATATGTGCCCTTCTAAGGACTGTTTCTGTGGTCTCTATGTACACATGTGCTTTTCTTCCTTTCCTTTCCTTTTCATTTATTTTTTATTTACTTATTTGAGAGGCAGAAAGACAGCTGTCATTTCCTAGTTCATCCCCTGGATTCCCTCAAAGGCCAGCACCACGCCAGGAACATAAGCCAGACCTCCCATGTGGGTGACAGGGACCCAATTGCTTGAGCCTTCACCACTGCCTCTCAAGATATGCATTAGCAGGAAGCTGGAGTCAGGAGCTGGAGTCAGGCTTAGAACTCAAGACCCCAGTGTAAGATGTGGACGTCCCAGCCAGCAGAGTTTTGTTGTTGTTGTTGTTGTTTGTTTGTTCATTTGTTTTTGTAAGATTTCTTTATTTATTTGAAAGGCTGGGTGACAGGATCTTCCACCCCCTGGCTCACTTCCCAAATGAATCCAACAGCTGGAGCTGGGCCAGGCTGAAGCCAGGAGCCAGGAACTATATCTGGGTTTCCCACATGGGTGGCAGGAACTCAAGTACTTAGACCATCATCTGCTGCTTTCCCAGGTGCAGTAGCAGGGAGCTGGATGGGAAGTGGAGCAGCCAGGCCTCAAAGTGGCATGCAGACATGGGGTGTGGGTATCCCAAGTGATGACTTAACCCACTACACCACAATGCCTGCCCTGCGACCCACAGCTTAACTACTAAACCAGACACATGCCCCTTCTTTTCTTTTAAACTTGGTTTTACTGGTTATCGACTTTACAGTGTGGCAACATCACCATCACATAAGACATCCTTCTCTAAGGAACATAGTTGTTAGCACTGTAGCAGCTTCTCATCCTGTCTTTCTGTTATCTCCATCCCACCAAGAAGAAACTCTTCTCACTTCTGCTCAGTACAGATCATTTCCCTGTGGAAAGGCCATCACTACTGTCCAAATGGCCACCAAATAATTGCCCTGTTACTTTTTTTTCTAGATTCCTGTTATTTCATATGGACATATTTTTAGATTACAAACCTAACTGTTCTAGGACACTCTCCACCCCGAATAAGCATATCAAACCTATAGTCTTGAGCAAACCACTTAGTCTTTGTAATACTCCTTTATTATCCTTTGGAAAAAAAAATGGGATATGGGGCCGGCACTGGGGTATAGCGGGTAAAGCCACTGCCTGCCACACTAGCATCCTATATGGTTGCCAGTTCAAGTCCTGGCTGTTCCACTTCCATTCCAGCTCCATGCTAACGTACCTGGGAAAGCAGTGGAAGAAGGCCCAAGTAATTGGGCTCTTGTACCCACGTGGGAGACCTAGAAGAATCTCCTTGCTTCTTTGGACTGGCCCAGTTTCAGTTGTTGCAGCCATTTGGGGAGTGAACCAGCAGATGAAGATCTGTCTGTCTCTGTCTCTCCCTCTCTCTCTGTAACTCTGCCTTTCAAATAAATAAATAAATTCAAAAAAAATTTTTTTTTTAAAAATGGGGCAGTAATGACTTATCTGGAAGTAAATCTGTGGAGATCCCCAAATGCTGCGAGTTATCTGACAGACACGTGCCTGATTACTTTTATTTATTTTTTTATTTTAAAAGATTTATTTGTTTATTTGAAAGTCAGAGTTACACAGAGAGAAGGAGAGGCAGAGAGAGTGAGAAGTCTTCCATCCGCTGGTTCGCTCCTCAATTGACCACAGCAACTGGAGCTGCGCCAATCTGAAGCG
The DNA here is from genome assembly GCF_033115175.1 of Lepus europaeus. Classification (NCBI taxonomy): domain Eukaryota; kingdom Metazoa; phylum Chordata; class Mammalia; order Lagomorpha; family Leporidae; genus Lepus; species Lepus europaeus. The sequence goes on from NC_084843.1 coordinate 35,645,045, forward strand.
AGGAGCCAGGAGCTTCTTCCAGGTCTCCCACGTGGGTGCAGGGGCCCAAGGACGTTTGATGGGAGGAAGATCTCAGGGTTCTCATTCGCTGTGGCCTGTGGAGGCACCAGATGGGTTTGCCCACATGGTTATAGATAGCTATTCTGTAGACACGGTTACTCTGGTCTACCCAGGACTAGTTATGTTGAAATCTTTATTTAGTAAAGAGTTGGTCCTCTGCATATAAAGTTAATTAAAAATGAATCTTAATGAAGAATAGGATGGGAGAGGGAATAGGAGGTGGGACAGGAGTTGGGGTGGGAGGGCGGGTATGGGGGGAAGAGCTGCTATATTCCTAAAGTTGTACCGATGAAATTTGCATTCATTAAGTAAATGCTTTAAAAAAGGTGGGGGGAGGGGTTCCCACCAGTTCCCACCAATAGTCATGCCAGGGATTAGCGTGTGCACTGACCAAACACTCAGCAAGGCAACAGTGTTTAATCTCCTGAGTCATTCCTATGGCTTCCGGGAGGAGAGGATTTAAGACTCATGGCCTAAGGACAGTGGCCACACCCTCTTGAAGCATGGGAACTCACAGGTACCTCCCCAGGGCACAGTCTGTAGGCTCAGTCATTTATAAAGCCACAATTACCTTTTTTTTTTTTTTTTTTGACAGGCAGAGTGGACAGTGAGAGAGAGAGACAGAGAGAAAGGTCTTCCTTTGCCGTTGGTTCACCCTCCAATGGCCGCCGCGGTAGCGCGCTGCGGCCGGCGCACTGCGCTGATCCGATGGCAGGAGCCAGGTGCTTCTCCTGGTCTCCCATGGGGTGCAGGGCCCAAGCACTTGGGCCATCCTCCACTGCACTCCCTGGCCACAGCAGAGAGCTGGCCTGGAAGAGGGGCAACCGGGACAGGATCGGTGCCCCAACCGGGACTAGAACCCGGTGTGCCGGCGCCGCAAGGCGGAGGATTAGCCTAGTGAGCCGCGGCGCCGGCCCACAATTACCTTTTAAATTTAATTAATGTGCCTTGTTTTTCCTTTCCTCTTCTATTACATATTTTACTTGTGTGCTCTCCACCCAGAGTTGTGGGTATTTGTCTGGTTTGGATTTCTTTTCTGATTTCTTGGTGAGTTTCTGCATCCCCCTATTTTTTTTTTTTTAAGATTTATTTATTTTTACTTGAAAGTCAGAGTTACACAGAGAGAGAAGGAGAGGCAGAGAGAGGTCTTCCATCCACTGGTTCATTCCCCAATTGGCTGCAAAAGCCAGAGCTGTGCCAATCCAAAGCCAGGAACCAGGAGCTTCTTCCAGGTCTCCCATGTGGGTGCAGGGGCCCAAGGGCTTGGGCCATCTTCTACTGCTTTCCCAGGCTAGCAGGGAGCTGGATAGGAAGTGGAGCAGCCAGGACTTGAACCAGTGCCCATATGGAATGCTGGCACTGTAGGTGGTGGCTTTACCCACTACGCCACAGAGCTGGCCCCAAGCACATCATTATTGATACTGATTATTCGTCTTATATGTTGACCATAGGCTCAAAGAGCTGGCAGGAAGTTGGAGACATCTTAGTGTAGTAGTCATTGACCCCTCTAGGGAAATTGACCAATCTGCCTTCTTTCAGGCAGAATTGCCTTTAAAGTGCTTTTACATGTTTTATGGCTAAGGTTTGGCAAAGGCCATGTCACATATTCCTGAACATTCAGTGCAATCGATTCACCTGCTTTCCAGGGACAAATTGATGTCTTAGACTTTTTGCTTTCTTATCCTGGCAAGAAATAATGTGAAGCTGCCAATTGAAAAATTCATGTCGGCCAGCGCCATGGCTCACTTGGGCTAATCCTCTGCCTGTGGCGCTAGAATTCCATATGGGCGCCGGGCTCTAGGCCCAGTTGCTCCTCTTCCAGTCCAGCTCTCTGCTGTGGCCCGGGAGGGAAGTGGAGGATGGCCCAGGTGCTTGGGCCCTTGCACCCGCATGGGAGACCAGGAGGAAGCACCTGGCTCCTGGCTTCGGATCCGTGCAGCGCCGACCGTAGCAGCCATTTGGGGAGTGAACCAACAGAAGGAAGACCTTTCTCTCTGTCTCTCTCTATCACTCTCTAACTCTACCTGTCAAATAAATTAAAAAAGAAAAAAGAAAAATTCATATGTGAAACACTAAGGGGTTTGTAATACATAGCTTCAGAATGCCATGGCATGGCAATGGTCACCTCACCCATTGTGTAATTTCTTTCTTTCTTTCTTTTTTTTTTTTTTTGACAGGCAGAGTGGACAGTGAGAGAGAGAGAGAGAGAGACAGAGAGAAAGATCTTCCTTTACTGTTGGTTCACCCTCCAATGGCCGGCGCACTGCGGCCGGCGCACCGCGCTGATCCGAAGGCAGGAGCCAGGTGCTTCTCCTGGTCTCCCATAGGGTGCAGGGCCCAAGCACTTGGGCCATCCTCCACTGCACTCCTGGGCCACAGCAGAGAGCTGGCCTGGAAGAGGGGCAACTGGGACAGAATCTGGCGCCCCGACCGGGACTAGAACCCAGTGTGCCGGCGCCGCAGGCGGAAGATTAGCCTATTGAGCCGCAGCGCCGGCCCCATTGTATAATTTCTATTGAACAGTTGTTCTGTAGAGCAGGGGTATACTGTGAGTGGATCTAAGCATAGTTCTCACTCAGAAATAGCTATGGGACATCTGGCACCTTCAGCCTTATCAGCTAATTTATGGGGCATTAGGGGACCATGGCCCTCAGGGTGAGGTTGGCAAGGAGCAATCTGATATGGTTAGGGATAGCACTGTACTTACATGCACTGGGCAGCAGTGCGGAGGCTAGGCTTGTCCTAGTTGAGGACACTGGAAAGGTTTACTAGTTGAGGTAACCGCTTACCAGGGCAGAGGGACCTCATTCCAGGGCTGCAGTCAGAAGGAAGTGATAATGAAAAAATACTAACAAAGCAGCCTGATTGATGAAATGCATTTAAAAAAAACCCACAGTGGGTAGGCTGGATGGGCCCCCCTTCCTCCTAGTCAGAGTATTCACCCTGTGGGTGGGTGAGGGCCAGGCCAGAGGGCTCCAGCATGAGGGTATTAGTCACCAGAGACGGGGGCATGAGGCTGCAAGGAGAGAGAAGAAAGGCATAGAGCCAGAAAGTGGTACTGGAAGGCAAAGTTTACTGTCTTGCCAAAGGTCAGAGGGGAGTGTTTCTTCAGCCAAGCTGTGATATGTATCACATTCATGAGAGATCCTTCACTCTATACCCTTCCGTCCTACATGGAATGGTGAGGTGTCTGGTTAGGAGCTGTCCAATCGCAAGGAAGACACCCACTCAAGCTTGTGCAAGGACATCTCAGGGGAGGGGAATTACTAAAGCTAGGGAGACATCTCCCAGAATGCAAACCATGGGCCTCACAGGAGTCTGACTCATGGCAGGCAGTGTGGCATGTGCTTTCTCTCCTCCAGGGACTGTGCAGCCTCGTGCCTCCGTTGCTCCCTGCACATGGCAGCGGTCACATGTCTGCACATTGGCCACCTTCTTGAGGCCTCTTGCATGGGCTTTGGGTTACCACCAGATGACTTCGTCTTGACTCTCCATCTAATTACAGTGGCAGTGTCTTCGAATTGAGATCTTTGAAAGAAAAACTCTGATTGGCCCGATGGTTGCCCTTGGTCCAATCAGCTGTGCCAGAGGGTGGAAGCCAAGGACAAAGAGTGTGGGTATGCCTGCTGTGTACTCTGCACCTAGCAAGCCTCGGAGAGCCTGGACCAGGAACCGCTCAGCTCCTCTCCCTCCATCTTTGGGATTAGAGCTGTTCCTTTCTCATCTTTGCTACTGGACCTAACTCCCTGTTTAATGAGCCCGCTTCTTTCTATACTTCACACAAGACATGGAAAGAGATAAGGTGGATTAAATATCACTCCCGGTTTTATGACTAGGAGTCAGGTGTCTTTGGGTAGCTCCAGTTCTTGGCCTTCGTTCCTTCACCTCTAGAATGGGCAGAATACTGTGGACCCTCCAGGATAATGTATCTAAGGCACACAGCGAAGTGCCTGACACGTCATCGTCATCGTCATGTGGTTAATGCTCATGTCCTCCCCTTCATGCCCACTCAGCCTCCACTGCTGGGGCCGTGGCTAGCTGACATTCTGAGGGTGGCCCCAGCTTAGCATTTCAGAACAAACGGGACCCTCGTTGGCTGTGGCTGCATAAGCAGCTTAAAGGCAGAACCAAGGCTGATGTCAGTGGTGAGAGAGCACAGCAGCCTCTCGATTAGGCACATAGTAGATTCTTTGTTTCTGATTGTGGTAAAATGCACACAACATTTACCATCTTACTTCCTTTTAGTTGTACAGTTATTCAATGCATTCATAAGGCCGTATACCCATCACCACCACCTATTGATACAACTCTACATCTTGTAAAACAGAAACTCTGTACCCATTAAACAATAACACACTCTTCTCCACTCCCCACAGCCTCTGGCAATGACCATTCTACTTTCTGTCCCTCTGAGTTTGCCTACTCTAAGTACCTCATTTAAGTGGAATCATCAATGTTCACAATTTTATGACTGCCTTATTTCACTATGTCTTCAAGACTTATCAACGTTGTAGCATGTGTCAGAATTTCTTTCCCTTTTAAAAAATTTATTTTCATTTTATTTGAAAAGCAGAGAGGCTGGCGCCGTGGCTTAACAGGCTAATCCTCCGCCTTGCGGCGCTGGCACACAAGGTTCTAGTCCCGGTTGGGGCGCCGGATTCTGTCCCGGTTGCCCCTCTTCCAGGCCAGCTCTCTGCTGTGGCCCGGGAGTGCAGTGGAGGATGGCCCAAGTCCTTGGGCCCTGCGCCCGCATGGGAGACCAGGAGAAGCACCTGGCTCCTGGCTTCGGATCAGCATGATGTGCCGGCCGCAGCAGCTATTGGAGGGTGAACCAGCGGCAAAAAGGAAGACCTTTCTCTCTGTCTCTCTCTCTCACTATCCACTCTGCCTGTCAAAAAAAAAAAAAAAAAAAAAAAAGCAGAGAAAGAGAGAGACAGAGACAGATAGGGATCTTCTGTCCACTAGTTCACTTCCCAAATGCCCCCAACAGCTGGGGCTGAACTAGGCTGAAGCCCGGAGCTGGGGACCCAGTATGGGTCTCCCAGGTGGGTGGCAAAGACCCAAGTTTTTGGGCCATTACTGCTGTCTCCCAGAATGCACATCAGCAAGAAGCTGGGATTGGAAGTGGGGGTGAGACTTGCACTGACGTACTTCAATCTGAAGTATGAGTGATTTAAGCACTGTGCCATATACCTGTCCCTCTTTCCTCTTTAGAGCTGAATACCATAGCAGTGTATGTCTATACCTCATTTTGTCCATTGATGGACAATTTGAGTTGTTTTCAAATTTTGGCTACAGCAAACAATGTTGCTATGAACACTATGGTGTACAAATACCTATTTGTATGCCTATTTTCCATTCTTTAGAATCATATGAAAATTTTTATTTTTGATTTTCTGAGAAACTGGCCTACAGTTTTCCATAGCAGCTGAACCATTTTACATTCCTACCAGCAATGCATATGGGTTTCAATTTCTCCATATCCTCAACAGCACTTGCTATTTTCTGCTTTTACTTTTGTTTTTTCAATAATAGCTATCCTAATGGGTGTAAATATAGTAGGTTCTTAGTAACTCTCCATTGCCTTGGATTTTCCATTCACACTCAACTCACTACATCCTCCATGGCAGCAGTTAAACAATCCCCTTTGGCAGGGTCCCATGGGCAGCCCAAGAGAGCCTTGTGGCTTGTGGAGTCTGTGTGGCCAGGGTGTGCTGGGAGCCACAGCAGAGCTAAAGACCTGCGGGAAACAGCCTTGGTCCCCTACAATTCCAGGTCTTCTGATTGATCTGGGCATCCTGCTCCTCCCAGAATCACATCCTGGGAGATCAGAGTAACCTTTAATCAGAACTCTCTGTAAGTCTCTCTCCTAATATCCTGAACTCCTTTGTGGCACCTATTGGAATTACAGCTATATATTTTCTGGCTTATTGGATTTCTGTCTGCCTCCTCCATCTGACAAGAAGCTTTAGGAGGGCAGGGGCCATGTCCTTCTCCAGCATCTAGCTCGATGCCTGGCAGACAGTAGATGGTCAGCGAGAAGTGATTGAATGACTGATTCTGACTTCTCCCTTCATTCCTTCAGGTCAGGGTCTTCCAGGCCAAAGGGATCAATAGGAACAAATAGGACCAGATCTCTATGCCCAGAAACTGTTGTGGGGATCAAGACCCCCAACTGTGTTCAGGTAGACCCCTAGTTAGACTTAGTCCAGGTTCTTGTCCCCTACATGTTGGAATACAACTAGGGAATGTCAATAGAAGTGAGTAGGGAAGCAAGATTTATTGAAAAGCAAGGGGATAGTACACACTCAGAGGAGAGTACAGGAAGCCTCCTGAGGGAGAATTTCCCTTGCCCAGGCTGGAGTCCTCCTTTTACAGGATAATGGATGGTGCTCCAGGCACAGTCTGATTGAACCTTCAAAGGAGGAAGGGTTTGGAGTGGGGCTGTAGTGCACATGGTAAGCTCCAAGAAGGTGTTATGGTATCTGGTGCATGATGGGAAGTGAGGTTTAGCTGCATGAGGAGGAATGGCTGTGCCAAGCCTTCATCATGTTGAATCTGCATGGAAGGTGATAGCATTTGGACGCTGCCGGTGGCCTGGGCGTTGGCCGGCCTCATCTCCTTGTGTTATTAGCTACCTGTCTACCTATATCAAAACTACATGACTGATCTTGGTTATTAAGAATGTCAGGCTTCTGGGATCCATGAAGCTGCAACTCAAAGGAGGCCAGAAGGCAGGGGTGTCCAGGCTCCCTTTAACCTTGACCTGGGGCTTTGTCTTTTAATGGCAAGAAATCTCTCTGAATCTGTTTCCCCAGCTGTGAAGTGGGAATGAGACCTACCTCAGAATCACATATGATGGTAGAAGAGTATTTAAGGTGCCTGTTTTAGTTTCACCCTGCCTCTGGAAGCACATTGCAAAGAGAAAAAAATCAGGTTGGATTAGAGACTAAAGAAAGATAAAGTTTTCAGATCAAGTGGTGACCACTGACACAGCACCAGTAAGCTGTCCTTTCAGGTAGTGAAGCTGTGAATCTGGAAAAGAGGTGGACATTGTGTTCACTTTTGCCCAACAGTTAGTCAGTCTGATGAAAAGAAGGCAGACCACTTTACTATATTTTATCTTGTTACTCCATTTGACGATTATTTGTTTGTGTGCTAGAATATTTACAGCAGCATTGTCCAATAGAACTTTCTATGATGGTGGAACTATTCAAAATCTGCCCTGTGCAAAAGGGGACCCACTAGCCATGTGGAAATGTGGCCTGGGACAGCAATTGAAATGTTAACATTAACCTTAATTTCAATATACATAACCACATGTAGGTCCTGACAATCACATGGGACAGCACACACAGTGGCAGAACAGTCACAGTAGCTGACTGTCCATGTGTGGCTCTCAGTGCTGCCAGAATCTCTACACGTCATCTGTAAAATGGAGAGGGTAATGGTGCATGAACTGAATGCAACTGAGAATACCTAGACAGTGCTTTAAGCCTTCATTGCTACTTGGGTCTTGTGGCGATTTGGGCCTAGGTGATAATGATGCCTTCCTCTGAAAACCACCTCCACCATTTATTCACTTCTTTTTTTTTTAAGTTGCATTCATTCTTCATTTTATTTGAAAGGTGAAGAGGCAGAGAGACAGAGAAAGATCATCTATCTGCTGATTCACTCCCCAAATGCCTACAATGGTTGGGTCGGGGCCAGGCCAAAGCCAGGAGCCAGGAACTCATTCTGGGTCTCCCACATACGTATTGCTTCCCAGGGAGCACTTTAGCAGGAAGTGGGATTCAAAGTGGAAGTGGGGTAGTTGGGACTCAAATCAGGCACTCCAATATAGGATGCAGGTGTCCCAAGCAGTGACTCAACTCCTGGCAAACGCCCACCCCATCCAGTGCTTACAGTGTGCCTCACACCTGTGTGTGTCCTAGCTTACTGAATCCTAAGAGCACGTTTTGGAAGTAGGTATTGTATCACCTTCATTTTCTTTATGAAGGGGCTGAGGCAGAGACAAACGTGGGCTTAGCTGGACTCCAGGTTGTCCTTGTGTATTCCCTGGGCTCAGAGTGGATGAAGAAATCACATACCACTGATGCCTACCCAATCAAGTCCAAGGAATGCCTGCCTCTCCCCGCCTTCTGAACAATGGGTTGGGGTCACTGGGACTCAGTGGGAAAGAGGAAGTGAGTATACCAAGAACAAAAGAACTTGAAAAAAAAGAAAGAAAAATAAAACCCAGCCTTCTTGGGAAAGCTTGCCACAGGATAAAGAAAGCCTTTATGTGTGATTCAGCGGCTCAGAGGTGACATAGCTTAGCTGTGAATCAGTTCCCCTGATAAGCAAGTGCAGCCATTTTACTAGTGGAGGCTAAAGCCCTAACTTACTGTATGTAAACTATTAAAACTCACATGTTTGCCTGGCAGGGTGAAGCTGTACTTTATTTTGCCTCCCTTCTAGGTTTGTACCCTCATCATCTTTTTCATCCCAATAGCATAGCTCATAAACGAGAAGGAAAAAACAGCTTACTAGCTGTTTAACACTGTGCTAAATGCTTCACATATATTTACTTGTTTAATTTTAATTTATTCGTTTCCTCATCAGAGAGAGAGCAGAAAGAGGAGGAGGGAGGAGGGAAGTCATTTTAGAGACAAAGAAACTGAGTCTTGCATAAGGTGGGTTAAATGCCTTGATGAAGGTCCCACAGCAGAGCTGGGACAGAGCTGGGACATAAACCCTGCCCACTGTGGAGCCTGTGCCACCCCTGTTATCCCTTAAGCAGTGCTGAGTGCTTGGTCTTGGCCTCGTCTGGCTTTAGCTCACCCTGTGGCCAGCACATGGGCTCAGGGCCTAGATCCCGCATGGCTGACAATGTCCTACTCTGCATCCCTTGGGCAAATTCTGTCCTGTCTTATTTGTTCTTCACAACACTAGGAGGCATGAAAGGTGGCTGTGCATACCCATTTTGTAGATGAGGATATTGAGATTCAGAAAGATGGAGGAAGGCCAAAGCTGTGTAGTCAGGAAGAGGCAGGGGAGAAATAGAACCTGGTTCTTGGCACTCCTAGTTGCGTGCACTTTTCCACCCCCTGCAGGTGCAGTGGTTTTCTTTGTGCTTGGCATCTCTCTTGCTTTAACTTTACCCTCCGTCCCTGTCCCAGGCTCCACTGACAAACAACAGCACACAAATACTATGGATTTGCAGATTTTCCTCAGAGCTGCAGCAAACAACCAACTGAACTTGCTAAGGAGCCCAGAGTCAAAGCCATTTGCAGCGTAAGGAGAAGGGTAGAGGGGTGGGCATTTGGCCTAGCAGCTGAGACACCTGTTAAGATAATCACATCTGACTCCTGACTTCAGCTCCCTGCAAATGGAGACCCTAGAAAGCAGTGGTCACAGCTCAGGTAACTGAGTTTCTGTCACCCGTGTGGGAAACCTGGATAGAGTTCCTAGCTCCTGGCTTCCAGCCCAGTCCAGGCCAATGTAACTATTTGGGGAGCAAACAAGAGGATGGCAGCTCTCTCTCTGCCTTTGCCTCTTAAATAAATAAATAAATAATTTTTTTAAACAAAAGAGGATGGCTGTGGAGAGTGGACTAAAACAGCAGACAATAACAGAAATTCCACTTAAAAGACCATTAACTGTGGGACACTAGGGCATGAGGGGAGAGGAAATTCATCTGGAATTTTCCTATAAGGAAAAGCATCTAATTATAAGAATCTGACTTGCTGCTTTTTTTTAAGATTTACTTATTTATTTTATTTATTTATTGGAAAGACAGGGCAACAGAAAGAGAAGAGACAGAGAGAAAGATCTTCCATCCACTGGTTCACTCCCCAAATAGTCACAACAGCCAGATTTGGGCCAGGCCAAAGCCAGGAGCCTGGAACTCCATCCTGGCCTCCCACGTGGGTGGCAAGGGCCCAGGTACTTGCCAGGTGCTTTTCCAGGTGCATTAACAGGCAGCTAGACCAGAAGCAGAGCAGCTGGATCTCCCATATGGGATGCCGGTGTTCCTGGCGACAGCCTAACCTACTGCACCACCAATCCTGGCCCTAGTGCTTTGCTTCTATGGTCAAGGTTTTTTTATATGACTACTGAACTTTATGTTCTCTTGATACCATTTCTTAGAGACAGAGAGGCCAGAGGCCTGGATCTCTTAATGCTTGTCTGATGGAAACAGCTGATGATTCTGATTTTAACCCAACATCTAGTAATGTGCCCTGTGGTCTGGGCACTTCTGTGATTTCTTGAGTTTGGCTGCAATCCTGCCAGGTGTGCTTTCTCATCCCATTTGAATGAACAATTGAGAGGCTCTTTAGACCCAATCTCCTCAGCTGAGTTCGAGGAAATTTGCCAAGTAACAGCTTTAATTCATTTTCTAGCAAATCATGTCTCAGAAACAGATGGTCAGAAGCCGGAGAGGTTAAGAAACTTAGGAGCCACAATCCATATATTCAAATTCTGGCTTCGTTTCTCACTAACAAGTGACCCTAGGTAAGTTTTCACTTTATTGTATCTCGAAATAACAATAGTAAATAACAACATAATGTCCACAAAGCCCATGGAAGAGTGCCTGACAGATTGTAAGCCCCATATATGGTAGCTATTAGTTCTGGACATTAGATATCAATTTTTTAAAAGATTGATTGATTTGAAAAATAGGGAGATGGGAGAGAGAGAGAGAGAGAGAGAATTATTCCATGTGCTGGTTCGTTCCTCAGATGCCTGAATAGCCAGTGCTAGGCCAGGTCAAAGCCAGGTAGCAGGAACTCCTCTGGGTCTCCCACATGGGTGACAGGGACCCAAACACTTGGGCCACCTTTTGCTGCCTCCCAGGTGCACTAGCAGGAAGCTGGATCAGAAACAATCCAGCATTGCAATATGGGATCCAGGTGTCCCAGGTGGCAGCTTACTCTGCTGTGCCACAGAGCGCACGCCTAGATACCAATTTTTACCAATGAAGAAATGCAGCTGCAGAGTTGGAGTAAGCAGCCCATGGCCACACCCCTGGTAAGGGCTGTAAAAGCAGTCACTTACACTCACCCTTAGCGTGCAACAGCTGTTAGAGCACAGATCTGGAGATGAAGCAAACCTGGGCTTGCAGTTTGACTCTGCAATTTACTAGCTCTGTGATGTCAGGCAAGTCAGTTAACGTCACTGCACCTCAGTTTACTCATCCATAAATTGGGCATACTCATACTTCCCTTGCAAGGGTTAGGTGTGGGTGTGTTGATAGTGCCCAGAATAGGTGTGGGCATTTAAGTGCTGCAGTTAAGATGCCACCTGGGATGCCTGCATTCCTTAACACGGTGCCTGGAATGGAATGCTGGCTCTGCTTCTGATTCCAGCTTCCTGCTCATGCACACCCTGGGAAGCAGCAGGTGATGGTAGTCGGGTCCCTGCCATTTGTAGGGGAGACTTGGATTGAGTTTTAGATCCTGGCTTCAGCTTGACTTAGCCCCAGCTGTTGCATTTGGAGAGTGAACCACATGGTTAGAGAACTCTGTCTTCCAAAAAATAAATAAATAAATGTCCAACACAGAGTGGATGGTATCACACAAAATCAACACCAATAGAGCCAGTGCAGGTGCCTGGTCCACCTAGGCTCTCACCACCTGCAGTCCTGGCAGTGTTTGTTTTTTTTTTTTTTTGGACAGGCAGAGTGGACTGGCAGTTTTAAGAGCTCAAACACACCCACCCCCCCCTAGAACTGGTTTTAGAGAATGGATTCTGCATGAGTCATTCAAATGGACTTCGCTTCTCTAGAGTTCCCCTGGAGGAACTGGTTTTGATTCAAGGATTTACATGGCTGAAAGGGCATCTCCCGAGGCCAGTGGGGCAGTAGGCACAGAAAGGGGAGCAGTAGCATGGCCTGCGTTTTTCTCCTAGGGTTGCCATTTTTCTGTGATGTCAGCAACAGTTTCAAGCATGCACTAAACAGTCTTGCTTGGTATCACAGTTGCCACTGGACCAAAATGCCTTTGTCCTGGAACTTGTTCACAGCAACATCTTCCTGGAACATCGGAGCAGCCAGGGTTGGGAAGCAGATTGCCAGAGATTCTTCCTGTAGAGAGGTCTACCAGATGGTCCACATCGCTCTCTGGGCCCTTTGGGTCTTCTCAAGTCTTGAGGGCTGAGGGGTGTCCTACTGGCCCTTCCCAAAGCCTCCTCCATCCCCTGGTTGCCATACTGTGGAAATGGCCAGGTCCTGGTGCTGCCGAGCTGACTGCTGCCGGGGAAAAGCTGCCCAGGTGGGCCTCAGGGGTCTGGAACTGAGCCACAGGGTCATTTCCTCCCCTGCCCCCTGGGGCTGTAGAGCCTGGGAACCCCCTGGAGAATGCAAGAGGGGCTGCCCTGGTGTCCCAATAAGAATATTCCAACAGGTCAAGTTTGCTTCATGGGTGCTGTGTGCCAGGCCCCATGCTGAGCACTTGGTATCCATTTCCCCATTCAAATCCTCCCAGCCCCTGACCCCATAGTGTGAATTTATGAAGTCCAATGCACTCAAATTGCAGAGAAATTACTATGTAGTCAGCACTGGGGTGTGTGGGGTGGGGAGAGAGGCTAACTATGTTATAAAACAGAGTCCCAGCCTTCAAGGAGTGACTGTGTGGTCTTAATCTTACAACTTTAGAAACAGGGGTTTGAATCCCAGCTCCCTCCCTGGCTAGCTGTGTGACTTCTGGTAAGTTACTCACCCTCTTCGTGTTTGGGTTTCCTCCTTCGTCACTAGGGATGATCATAACAGAACTGACCTCTTAGAGTGGTTGTGGAGATTAAATCAGAGAATCATGGAAAGCACTAGACACGGTGGGTTCAGAGCACTTGGGAGCTGTTAGCTAGGTATAGATGAGCTTCAGGGAGTCCATGATGTGTTGTAAAAGACATGGCTATATTTGCATGTGCTGTTCATTTCTCAGAAGAAAGGGACCGGGTCTGGGGACCCAGAGAGGATGATGTAGAACTCCTGGATGGGGGGTCAGGTTTCATGCCTGATGATCTGCATTGGCTACCAAAGAGCTGAGTTCCTTAGGGAGGCCTTGTCAACAGCACCCCCACTTCTCCTGGAGCCATTTCAGGAAGATAGAGGTTGCAGCTGCTCAGGACTTGGGGCCACTTCATCGAGTTCATGTCCCCCCAGACTTGGAGGAAAGCTTAGAGATGATCTTGTCCCACATCACCAGTTTACACCTGAGGAGCATGAGCTTGGGGGTGGAGCCACGTGCCTTCCCTGGTGATAACAGCTGAAAGTCGTGGCGGCCTCACTGATTTGAAAGGCCAGTGAGACGAGCCGGCCGACACCTGGCATCTTCCCTGCATCAGGAAGATGTGTGTCACGGGGGAGTCTTCCAGGGACGTCACCCCTGTGGGGGCTGTTCCGGGCCGACACCTGCCATCTTCCCTGCATCAGGAAGACGTGTGTCACGGGGGAGTCTTCCAGGGACGTCACCCCTGTGGGGGCTGTTACTTCCATGCGTTGGTTGCAGTAGCCAGGCTCTCAGAGAAGCAGAACCCATGGTGTGTGTGTGTGTGTGTGCACGCACACAGATGCTTTTTGACCTACAGCAGAGTTATGTCCAGATCAGCCCCTCATGAGGGCTTGGTTAGAGGGCGTCGTCCCAGCTCTGTGATTTTGGGAACGTTACCCAATCATTCTGAGCTCTCTGCTTATCTGCAAACTGGAGATAATAACAGCACCTACCTCACAGGCTTGCTGGGAGGATTAAATGAAAAGATGTTGAAAACACCTTAAGTCAAAACTGCATCTAATCCACCTCACCTGGAGTGCGTGGGTTTATCTTCCCCCTCGTGATCGCTCAGCTGATCGGGAGCTGCAGCCCCAGCCGCCACCCAGCACCTCGAGTGGGTGCTCGACTGCACATCGCTAGCCTGAGAAAAGGTCAGAATTCACAGTGTAGCACTTGTGTGTGTGTGTGTGTGTGTGTGGTTTTCATGCCATGGTGAAGCCGAAAATTCATCAGTTGCATCATTGTAAGGGAGGGACCATGTGTGTGTGTAGAGATTGAGATTTTAAGGAATTGGCTCATGTGATTGTGGGGCCTGGCACGTGTAGATTTCTAGGGGACTGGAAATTCAGGTAGTCCTGAGTCTGAAATCTGTGAGGCCACAGGCTGGCTGCTCAGGTACAGCTTCTAGTCTAGTCTCAAGGCAGAATACCTCCTCCAGGACACCTCTGTTTTTGCTCTTCAGGCCTTCAGTTAATTGAGGCCCTCTCCACAATATGGAGGGTAAATCTACTTAAAGGAATCGACTGTGAATGTTAATCACGTCTGAAAAATATCATCACAGCAGCATTTAGACTAGGGTTTGGCCAACCAACCAGGCCCCATAGCCTAGCCAAGTTGGCACATGAAATTAACCACCACACCTGACCACTGAGCACAAGTGTCGTAAGCCCACGTTCGGGACCCAGGATTTTTCGAGCCTTTTCAGTAAGAATTTGACACACTGGGTGGTAGGTGCCCAGCAAAGGAAATGGCTGAGTATGAGAGAGAGGGTGTGACAGCTTGGCAAGGGGAGCAGCTCGGTTCTTGGGAAACTGTGTTCCGGGACTGGCACTCAGGTTAATTACTGTGGCGGTGACCTTCACAGCATGGAGCAAGAGGCAGGCAGAACTAATCAGAAAACAGGAAATGTCCTGAAGAGTGCCTTGAGTCATGCTCCAGAGAGGGCTGTGTGGTTGAGTCAGGTATTATGCTCTGGATTGGTCTACTCCCTTTCCATAGGGGCGAAAAAATCAAGCATCTGAATAAAATTAGAAGGGGGAGCTGGGGTGAGGATGTGGGAGGGGATGTGGACTAGAGGGAGGGAGTTTCCTAATCTCATCTCATGTTCATCACCTGCAACTTTGACTTTTTGTTTTTTAAGACCGTCTTCAGTAATTGAATAACATAAATATGTGCTGTGCCTGCTGATAAGGAAGGGATGATCTTTTTTGTTTGGGGCTGTTTCTATGTGAGAAGATGCTTTCAATAAAATGCCGTGTATACACATTTTGACAAAAATCAGAGCCTCCGTCTTGGAAGGGATTGCACTGGAGTTCTCCAGGACCGGTGCTAATGCCAGTTCCTTCGTTGTTCCCTATAGGCAGATAGGAGACTGCAGTGGTCCAATGCATGGGCATAGGAGTCAGACTAGACCTGGTTAGAGGGTTTCTTCCTAGCTCTACGATCTCGGCCAAGTTGCCAATCATTCAGAGCTCTCTTTGCTTATCTGTAAACTGCACATAATAACAGTGCCTGTCTGATAACGCTTGCTGTGAGTATTAAATGGAAAGATGGAAGCAAAGGGCTTAGCAGTGCCTGGTCCACAGGGAGCACACCCTAGAGGGTAGTACTGTTGGCACTGACCTCACTGGCCCATGTCCAGCGCTGCAGGACGTTCCGCTTGACAAGCCCTCCTGGCTCTGTGGTCAGCAGGCATCTGCTTGGATGCCTCCGCCTACCCCACCTTTATTTTCCAAACCCAACTGAATCATGTGTTCCAGAACATGTATGTCATCTGAAGAGTTTCTAGGAAACTTTTCTCATTGGATTATGAACTTGAAGTGATTGAGTCTGGTTTCTAATACCCTCTTCTCTTAAGGGTTTGTATCAACCAAATGGAGCCTTGCCTGGTATTCAAGGCCACACAGTGTGACCCTAACCTGGCCATGCAGCTCAGTGGCCCGCTACTGCCTTCCACACTTCCGGTCAATTTGCCTTCACAGAGTCCCTGACATGAGGGGTTCTCCCCTCCTTCAAGGTTGACCCACCCGTTCTACTGCCTCTGCCTGGCATGAACTTGTCTCCTAGCTTTACATTTTCAACGCATCCTTGTCCTTCCACCCCCAACTCGGTCTCTGCTTCCTCTCCGAGGCCTCATCCGGGGCACACAACCTGGAGCCCCTTTCTCCGCTGCTCTTGCTTGGCCCTCTGTACCTCTCTGATAGCAACTGCATGTCCTTTCTGTATCCATCACCTGTGGCCACATCGACCTCCCCAGAGACTGCCAGGGGCCAGAACCGTGCCTTGGGTATTTTTGTACCTGTCTCAGTGGTGTTTCACATAGATTTGTTGGCTAGAAGAATAAAAGAGTTGACTAATATCTGTGAAAAAAGTCATTGAATGGATTGTGGGGTCCCTTGCCTGAGGTGGCCCGTCGTTGTTCCCGTTATTCTGACTCTTACTGGGGAGAACTCCAGGATGAGGATGAAGCACACAGATTACAATAAGGCTTCTTGCTAGACTGTAACCAGACAGGAAGACTGAGTTTGTCAGGTGAGGGGAGTCGGTACGGAAATATGGGGGGGGGGGGCCGCGAGAATTTAAAAGCTTCTGGGTGACCTCACAATCAGATCCAAGGTGGGCACTTGGTCTGGAGTCTAAGATGCCACTGTGTGAATGCTCACATCCCACACCAGAGAACCTGGACTCAATGCACGGTTCTAGCTTCCTGCTAATGCAGACCCTGGGAGGCAGTGGTGATGGCTCAAGTAATTGGTTTCCTGCTACCCATGTGGGAGACCTGAATAGAGTTCCCAGGTCCTGATTTCAGCCAAGCCCTGGCCGCTGGAGCCATTTGGGAAGTGAACCTGCAATTGAAAGCATTCTATTTCTTGCCCTATCTCTGTCTACTTAATTTTTTTTTTTTTTAAGAAACAGAATCAAACCCAGAAGGGGCTATGTAGACCACATAAAAAAACCACAGTCAGAACTGACCAGTAGCGTAGGTTTTTGGCCTCATAGTTAAGCCATGAGTTAGGATGTCTGCATTCCATATTAGACCTTGAATGCTTGAATTTGAGTCCCAGCTTCTCTCTTGAGTGCTGATATGCACCTTGGGAGGCAGCAGATCGCCCTGCCACCCATCTGGGAGACCTAGATTGAGATTTTGCTTCCTGGCTTTTACCTGGCTTAGTTCTGGCCATTGGGGACATGCGGGGGAGTGAACCAGCAGATGGGAGCTCCTATTCTGTCTGTGTCTCTCTCTCCTTCTATACCTCTCAAATAAATCAAACTTAACCAGTGTATGTTCCAGCATGAGCTGATGAAAACAGGCATGTCGAAGTTTCCAGAGGGAAGTTAGTAGCCTAGTCAAGTGGAAAAGTTAATGCTTAGCAGCGTGATGGTCATGATTCATGGTCTTGCAATGCTGAGGTCTTAGAAGAATGAAGTGGTGAGTCCCACAGCCAGCTGTGTGCTGCGAGTCAAAGCAATATGACATTCAGCTGGACAAAACCCACTGCCTCCTACATTGCACAGCAGTCAAAGGCAAGCAGTGGCTGAGGAGTGTTTGACAGTGTGGCCACTTGCCTGGGTTCAAGTCCTGCCCTGCTGCTAACTAAGTGGGTGAATTTGAATGGGCTCTGTCACTTCCCAATTTCCCTAGATGGGAAAGGGAGATGGAAATATTCATCTATACTGCCAGGATTTATTTATTTTAATTTAGGAATTTGGGGATCCAACTGCCTTTTTGTCCTTGTTTAAAAAAAAAAAATGTGAGCACCAGCTGGATTTAAATTTACTCATCTCAGTAAACGAATCACCTGGGCTCAGATACCAAGAAAAAAGGCATTGGGTCTGCCAGAAAAAAAAGTGGGTTGGCGTAAAGGGAATCCCCAGTTCTCTACTCATCCTACAAAGTGTTCATCTATTAATTACCTTGTACTGAGGCTCTGGGAAAGAATACAGCTGAATATTTAAGCCATGATGGTGTCTGGGCTTCACAGCTGAAACAGCTCTTACCAGGATACCGCAGCCACATGTCAGCTCAGACACATTTCTTACCTCTTTGAGCCTCAGTAGTCTCATCTATAAAATGGCAACCCAGCAGCCCAGAAATGAGATTCGTCAGTGTCTTGATGCAGCAAGCTAGAGACACAGAGGCCTTGGGTAACCTTGGTTTGGAGGAGTTGGTGGGGGCAGGGCAAAGCGTCACAGCCTCTCCAGGATTTTGAATCCTCCATCCCTTATGTCCTTGTCGGCAAGGGGATGGGAAAAGCATTTTGGGCCAAGAAATGTCATTCCTCTTGGAAAACTGATTCAGGTAGCTCCTGTCCTAGGCAGATGAAGGGGGAAATGTGGGCACATAGGAGGCCCTTAGGTAATGCTCTTTGAATGAATAAAAATTGATACACACTCTAATTATTTCTAATTGAGAGCTTTTTCTTTTTGTTATTTGCAGATGAGAAAAAGAAAACAAAGAAAGTTGATAATGAGCTCAACCCTGTCTGGAATGAGGTAACTTCATTGTTTGTTCAACATTGTTTTAATGGATAAGCTATATCCATTGTTCCATCTTAAGGTCAAGGATTAACTCCTTTGGAAGGAGAATCACTACATTCCAACTCCCACCCTATCTCTTTGTGCCTACCAGCGAACAGAGCAGTTCTGTGTCACCTGGTGACCATGATGTGTAAGGAAGTTGTGCAGGAAGTGGAGCCTGGACTAGGAGTGAGGAGGATTGAGTTCACTGGTACAGCCGTGAGCTTGCTGTGTGACCTTGGTCCCTGTGTGCTGCGTATCTGGGGCACATCTGCAGAGCAAGGATTCGGATTAGGTCATCTTCAGGATCTCGGCAGAAAAGCTCCATGATGAAAAATCTATCTACATGTGAATACTGTATCACATGATACTTGGTAGGCCTGGCTGAATTATGAAACTTATGTTTTTTATGTTGCTAAAAGTCATACACATTTCATGTAGAAATTTTGAAACCTCCAGGTTAGCGTTAACAAATTAACTTTGGAGCAGGCATTTGGTGCAGCAGTTAAGATGCTGTTTAGGACACTTGCGTCCCATGTCGGATACCCAGATTCAAGCGCCGACTCTGCTCCAGATTGCAGCTTCCTGCTGATCCACCCTGGGAAGCAACAGGTGATGGCTCGAGTGGTAGGGTCCCTGCACCTACATGGGAGACCTGGATTGAATTACAGGCTTCTGACTTCAGACTGGCCCAATCCTGCCTGTTGTGGGTATTTGGGAGAGAGAACCAGTCGGTGGAAGATCTCTATTTCTGTGTCTCTGCCTTTCAAATGAAATTAAAATAATTTTAAAAATTAACTTTGTCCCACTCCCTAGAAGCAACAACTGTTGAATCTGTGTGTATCTATAAATATTTATTGAATATTTGATAAAATTGCTGAAATACAAGCTGGTATCATAGTGAATACAATTTTCTATCCTATTTTTCTTTTTCACCCTGAGCATATTTTTCATGTCATTTAATTCAAAAGCATCTTTAATGACTGTATAATATTCTGAAGGAATGTAGTATAACTTATTTTCTTCCCCCTTCAACTGTTGAATTTATATATTTTTTAAGATTCTATTTATTTATTTGAAAGTCAGAGTTACACATAGAAAAGAGAGGCAGAGGTCTTCCATCCGCTGGTTCACTCCCCATTTGGCCGCAACGGCCAGAGCTGTTCAATCCGGAGCCAGGAGCCAGGAGCTTCTTCCGGGTCTTCCACATGGGTTCAGGGGCCCAAGGACTTGGGCCATCTTCTACTGCTTTCTCAGGCTGTAGCAGGGAGCTGGATTGGAAGTGGAGCAGCCGGGACTCAAACCAGTATCCATATAGGATGCCAGTACTGCCACTACGCCACAGTGCCGGCTCCAACTTTATATTTTATAAGTGGTTTTGTGGTTTTGTGCTTAATATTTTCATGAATATGTGAGAACTTTCATTCTTCCCACTAAGTAGGATTTTCCCATTCTTAATTTTTTTTTAAAAGTTGATGATCAAACATCACTGGAGCGGAGCAGAAATAAATGTCTTTGTTATTTTCACTGAGTCACCAGTTAGGAAGGCTTCCCCTCCACCCACTGCGAGTTCCTTCCTCTCCCAATTGATGTCACTATGGCTGTCAGATAAAAGCAAATCTCATCATAGAAGGAGGTGAGATGGAAAGCTTCTTGGTGGCTTTCTGGAAAGCCCTGCTGGTCTCATGTGGTTGACAGGGAACTCCCCTGCTCTGAAATTTCACCAGAACCCCAAACATAACCAACTGGATGACAAGCTCCGGTGAGAACAAGAGGCCTGTTAGCTTGGTCCCTATGGACTTCTGGAACCTGACACAGACCTCCAGGAACAAGAGATGAAAAAATATATTCGATGTGTTTATTGCCTCAGGTTTTGAATCATCCTAACATGTCTCAGTGTTTGAGACCAGTCCATGTGGCTGATGGCAGAGACGTGTGTTGTCATGTGAGCTGGCATGACTTCAACAGGGCATCATCCATCTTTTTCCACTTTGCTCCCCACATGGTTTGTTTTCTCAGATTGCAAATATTTGTCAAGTAAATGTCCCAATTGCAGTTTTATAACTGAAACCAAACCCAAATGAAATGCTAGCCCCAGATGCATTGGACTTGGTGGCTGTGCTATGATATGAGCTTTGAGACATTTTTTCTCCCATTCTAAACCCACTACTAGCGAGACCAATTCATCATTTGATTTATTTGGTTCATTTATTGTCTAATCAATCAAAGTCATCAGTGGTGCTATGCTGATTGGGAAGCAATTTGTTGAATTAAAATGAGACTCGGAACAGGCTCCGAGTCTCTAGTCGCTGTCTCTAGAACTGACTGTGGGACTGAAAGTAAGGAGTTTCTGCATTTTAGAAGATGTTTTCTCAGATTGTTCATCTTCATTTGATAGCAGTATGACTAAAAGCAAATCATATCAAAATAACCATTGTATTTCACATATACATATAATTTTATTCTTGCAGTAATTATGGTAGATGTCAAGCCCAGATCTCTGGCTATGAGGCAAGGGGTTAGTGGCTTGTCTAAAGCCACAAAACCCAGAAAAAGGGAATCCAGGAGCTGCCCACAGGTTCTCTGGGTCTAAGTCAGGTTTGCTTTTTTCTACAACCCTCAGCTGCCTGCAGGCTCAGAAATTAATCATTTGTCTACGGAATTAAGTCAGTAGTGAAAATTCTGACCTGACACGCAGTATCAGTGCATCTTAGCCCTTTGCCTGATCTTTTTTACTTGCTTAATCTTTCCGTGAACAGATTCTGGAGTTTGACTTGAGGGGTATACCGCTAGACTTTGCATCATCCCTGGGAATCGTTGTGAAAGACTTTGAGACAATTGGACAAAATAAGTAAGTGGCTTTTAACTGTTTTTCTCATTTTGAATACTTTCTTACTGTTTATTTTGTTGAAGAAACAGATTGTTTGCCTCATAATACTTGCAATATAATTGTGCTTTAATTCCATGCCCTCTCCCTTCTGAGCCAGTTTCTGGTAGGGTTCTATCAGTCGCAGCAGTGACGACAGTATTCCAAAGAGGCTGCAAACACCAAACCTCCACTAGTCTATTCCTCTGTTAACCGCACAGAGTCACGTTCAACCTTGCAGGTTGTTGTTGTTGTTGTTTTAAAATCTGGACGGTAGCTATATTGGACACAACCCAAATAATTTCTTCTGATTACATGTGATTCACACACCTCATTCGAGTTCATCTTCCGGCCCCCTTCCATTTTAATGTCTCCTTCACCTTTTAAACCCACCAGACCTAATCCAGACTCCTGGTTTTACTGCTGCTTCAGTTTCAAGCAGGGAAGGTGATGGTGATGCACATGGTGACCCTGAGGTCCTTTGAGCAAGGTTGGGGGCTTCCTAAACAGTCCCCGGCAAACAAAATAACCTCAGGAAACCTCCCAGGCCTCCACTTGGACCACAGACTCAGAACCTGGGCTTAGGTTACTAGTGAAAACTGACAACCATGGCCACAAGACAGTAGTGCTCAAAACCGGAACTCCTACTTGTTATTTCCCCATGGAAATCCCTTGGTGGGAGGGCATTCCTATCTTCTGATCCATGAATTTTCCCAAAAGTCATGTCAAGTGGGAATCCTCATATTCTTGATTGGAATATGTTATTCTTCATAAGATAATTATTAAATTAACAAGAGGTTAGAGGGAGCCTGATATTTAATGCCTGCTTCAGTTTTAAGAAGCATTCCAGCAGTGGATTTTGTTAGTCTGTTATGAAAATGCTTATCTTAGCCCAGGCATGTTTGGTATAAACAGAAGGCTGCAGTGAGAGCAATAAATTAGGATGGAACAGTTGAAGCAGGGCAACCATATTTCCTGATGTGCTTGGGCAGTCTTGGTTTATGGCCTTGGCACAATGCTTAACAATACCCTTTGTGCTGTTAAGAGTAGCTTGGTTTGAAAAGAAGATGCCATGGTACCCTCAGCCGTGGGGGTCTTTGCTCGGTGGCATCAGACTAAGAACCTGGACAGACGTTTCCTCCCTGGCCAGTGCTTTGATAGGCACTGCCACATTCACCCTGAGATCATTTTCTCTGTGCTCCCTTGACCCAAGCCTTTTAGGACAGAAACATTTTTTTCTTAACTGCATAAATACGTTCTGGTAGGTTCTGGTTTACTCCCTTGGGCTAAAACCAGTCTAGATTTTTAAGATTATGTTTGTCTGTTTGTATTTTAAGATTGTTACATATCTCCCACCCCAACTCCCAGAAGACAGTTTATTTTTCAAACTTAAAAGTTCTAGAGAAGCCGATAGTAGAGCCTCATAATAACCTCCAATGTGTTACTAACAATAATCCCTTCACTTCTTGACTTTTCTCTTCTGCAAATGACACCAGTATTGGTATTCTAGACCAGTTCTCTCATAAAAATACAGTGCAGGGTACATGTGCATTTAGAAATATTCCAGTACTCACATTGACAAAAATGTGGTAATATATTTAATTCAATATATCAGAATGTTGTCATCTCAATACACAATTAGTATTTTTAAATGAGATATTTTATATGCATTATTTTCCTACTAACTCTGAATATGGGATGTGTTTCACAGTTGGAGCCTCTGTTAATTCAGACAAAGCCACATTTCAAGTGCTCTGGAGCCACATGTGACTGGTAGCCACCATATTGGACAGGATGGTTCAGACCACTTGGCTCAGAAATCCCAAAATTTCAGACTTTTCTGGATCTGCTCCCTTTGGCATCTCACTCTATCTATCCACACATCTTAGGCTGGCTTTCTGTTGTCTGTGTTGTGGGATTTTTTTTTTTTTTTTAACCTATGCCCAGACCCAGCAGCCTGATTCAGGCCTTTATCACTTTGTACCTCATCTATTTTAGTATGGTCATAGAGCCTGATGGGGTAGCCTTGGACCGCTCATCACAAGTCAAACCCAAGTCCTTGCTTTTCTGAAGGTTATATACAAGGCTATTTAAAAACATTTATAGAAAGGGCCAGCACCATGGCTCACTTGGTTAATCCTCCGCCTGGGCACTGGCATCCCATATGGGCGCCGGGTTCTAGTCCTGGTTGCTCCTCTTCCAGTCCAGCTCTCTGCTGTGGCCCAGGAGAGCCGTGGAGGGTGACCCAAGTGCTTGAGCCCCTGCACCCACTTGGGAGACCTGGAAGAAGCTCCTGGCTCCTGTCTTCGGATCGGTACAGCTCCGGCTGCAGTGGCCATTTGGGGAGTGAATCAATGGAAGGAAGACCTTTCTGTCTCTCTGTCTATAACTCTGTCAAATTTTTAAAAAATTTATAGAAAATAAAATTAAAAGATAATGTATGGGGTGTGTGTTTGGACGATCACATTCCATATTGAAGTACTTGGGTTCAATTCCTGGCTTGAATTCCTGATTCCAGCTCCCTGTTCATGCAGACCCTGGGAGACCGCAATAATGACTCAATGAGTTGGGAGACTTAGAATGAGTTCCTGCTCCTGGCTTTGGCCTGGCATATCTCCCTGGGCATTTTGGGCATTGGGGTAGTGAATCGGGGGATGTACCTTGTCTATGGACTTTTTGAGGAAACTTGTACTTGAAGGAAAGACAGAAAATAAACAAATATACTTCAGTACTATGAAGAACTATGAGCTAAGGAGGACACTGTTACAACACATGAAGAAAATAAAGTAAAAGGAGAGAGAGCAGTCCCGGGTAGGGGCTGCAGGGAGATCCAGTTTAATATGAGGTGGTAACCTGGCGACAGCTGAGCCAAGACCTAAACAGAGTAGAGGAACAAGTCATGCAGCTTTCCAGGGAGAAAAGAATATTCCAGGCAGAGAGAAGAGTCGATGCAAAGGCCCTGAGGCAAGAATGTACTTGGAGTATTGGGAAAACTGCCAGGTTGGAGCAGCGAACACAAGGGAACAGGGTGGGAGGAAGAAGATGAACTCATCAAAGGCATGGCGCACGCTGCTCTGTGAGCCATGGCATGGGCTTTGGAGTCTATCTGCGGTGGAATGAGACTCCACTACAGGATTTTGAGTGTGATCTAGCTTAAGGTTTGGATGGGTTATTCAGGTTTGCTGTGTAGACTCTGAATATAAGAACTAGTTAGGAAGCAGGAGAAAAACTGGGAGGCTGTACAGTATTTATTTTACACCTGTTGTACACTGGGGCTCTGGCTAACAGCAGTGGTGAGGAGAGGACACACTCTGAGCCCTTCGGCTCGCTCTGGCACTCACTCCAGATGTTTGTGCATTTCTGGAGATAGCTTCAATGAGCAGTCTGAGCTCTGGCATTTTCTAATTCTGAACAAATTGGAGCTCTGTTATAAGAGTTCTTGTCAAGGGGAGAGCTCTGTGCATCTTGCCGAGATCTGTTGCACTTGGTGCTATGGTGTCCACTGGTGGTAAACACCAGAGAGCAGCTGGTTACTGCAGTGTGATGATGATGAGAGAATCTGTAGGCCTCACAGAAAAAGGTAAATTCTGGGCAAAATGTGAAGCTGCTCTTCACTGCTCTTTAGATCTTGACCTTCCTCCCCTTGATTTTTCCCAGGCACCCAGTGTCCTTGTGGTCCAGGGTTCTACTGAGCTGCCCACTGCAGCCTGCCCTCTGAGCCACACCCTGCACCCTTTGCCAGTTCTTCCTACCCCCCAGCTTCCCACCCCACCTGGCTTCATCTTTTAAGGCCCTGCTTCAAGGTGCTTTCCTGAAACACCAATCCGAGTGTAGCAGCAGTGGCTACTAGTAGCTAACGGTGTTACCTTCCCGGAAACAATGCCATTTAGATTGAGGCCATCAGTGTCTTCCCCAAGCCAGTGAACAGAATGGGAATTGTAGGTTGTGTGGCAAATCACTGGGGGAAGGGTTGTAACTGAGAGAGTAGTTCTCAGTCCTGCAGATTTCATGGCAGAGTGGTTTACTGTCTTGCCCTGGACCCTGGGCCAGTTTTGTAGTGAACAGTGTGTGAAGACGGTGTCCTCCTGTTAGGAAGCTAGAAATTACCCCGTGTGTGTGAGGGAGGCCTGAGGAAACCTTGTGCTGTCCCCAGTAAAGCCTTGCTACCTTGCTCTGTCTCACGCCTGTATTCTTTCTTGCATGAAGACAAGAATCCCCCAACTTCTCTCCTGTGACACCTCTCGCCTGAGCTCTTGTATCCTAAATGGCCTGTGCCCCCATCATTGGCCAGGAACCATGACCTTTGCCTTGGTTTCTACCAGCTAAACAACATATGGACCTTGGTCAAATTATTGGCACATTTTAGAACAAGGAATTTAAAACCCATGTGGAAATAACCTATATGTCCAAATCTGGCCCCAGATTTTCTTCTTAGCCTTTCTACTAAGGATTTAGCCTTTTAGGGCCACCTCGGGGCTCACACTTCCCTGACCTGGAAACACAGGGTAGGGCCGAGGGTTTTAATCGGCTTAAGGAATGTCCCTCCTGTTGATTTGCCTGTTGCCATGGAGACTGGCTGTGCAAACGCATGCTGTCACTCTGCTGCCCCAGGTCCTGTTAGCAAGCAGTGCCTGAGGCCCGGTTTGTCTGTACCTTAAGGCAGCCTGGCCCCGGACAGTCCCTGCTGGCTGGCAGGTCCTACCCCCTGCTGGGAGCTGTTGAGCTGTCCTGGGCAGAAGCTGATCTCCCTCCTTTTACAGTCATCCAGCCACCTTTCCAGGGTGAATGGGGCTGAGAGGAGAGCCGGAGGAGCCTACTGGGTATGGGTACCTGAAGGACCTGAGATGGTGTCTTTAGCTGACTGGAAGGACTCGCCTGGAGTCTGAAAATTGAAGTCTCCATTGCAGACGGGCAGCAGTGAGAACACAGCAGGTGCCATGGGCTGTGCCCAGCCCTTCCATTCATTATCTCACTTGATCCTCACAGACAGCCTATACACCAGGTCTTATTTTCCTTCAGAGAAGTTTAGTAACCTGCTCAAGTCACACAGCTGGTGTGTATCAGAATGTACTTGTGACTTTTATGTTAAACTGGAAACCTCCGATTACCTATAAATGGGAGGACTGATTATCTCTTCGCTAAAATGGCAGTACTTTTTCTTCCTAATTTTGAAAAAATAATGTAAGAACTCTCAACATCAGAGTGTTAATTTCAATAAGCTCATCTGGGTTAAAATTTTAAGTGGGTATCCTTCTAGACATTAAGTGACTTATGTTCATATTTTACTGTGGAGAAGAGATGTTCAGGGATTGTATCTCATCTCATTTGATCTTCACAATGACCTTGAGAAGTGCAGGGATCAGAGGCTCAGAGAATTAAGGCTGGGAGCTGCTGTCACTCCACTTGAGTTTCTAAAGAATGACCATCTTCAGGAGCCTGGGCACGTAGGAGTGAAAGATAACAAGTTTTCAGATCTCTGTGTGAGTGTATATGCATAGCTGTGTGCACACCCAGGAGAAGGGAGGGATTTTGAGGAGAGTATTTGCATTTGCTGCTAAGTCCCCAGGGAATGCTCTATCCCCCAAATTGCGACGCGTGCACAATCTCATCCGTGGGCTTAGCATTCGTCATCACTCAGCCCTGCTTGCTTGCTTCAGAGCCCTTGTTAGGGAGCTCTCAAGAGGACAGGCATGGCGGAGGGTACCCATGGGCCTTTGGCTGTTAGTGTTGGGCTCTACACCCGCACTCGGGGTACGTGTTGATTGTCCGTATGCTATATCCAGCTCAGCATTCACCACCCTCTGAAATGTTCTTATCTCGTCAACCTGTTCATTCATCCTCCCTCTGCCAGACAGCCAGCTCCGCATCTGTCTTGTTCAATGTTCTAACATCAGCACTTGGCACAGTGCCTGGCATATAGGAGGCTCTTAGTATAGGTTTGTTGAATGAATACACGAGCAGTTTCTGCTACTACTACACTCATGGTATTTAACGTTCACAAAGCACCTTGTCGCAGTCACATGGGCCCATTGGTCATAGGGTTGTTTATGTGGAATCTGCCCACCTCACCTCTGGGGAACAGATTTCTGGATGCAGCATGAGTTTACATTGCAAGGGGTCAGAACACAGGGTGGGCGATGCCTCTCACAAAGCTCCAGTCCTTTTGTAAGGAGGTTTGGCAGCGAAGGCTGAGCTCACTGGGAGGCAGGAGAGCTCAGTGGTTAAAAGCTGGGGATTCTGGAGCCAGACAGGGGCTGGTTGGATACCCAGTTTTACTGACTAGCAGAAGGTGGCTTTGGGCAAGTGGTTTAACCTCTCCACACCTGAGAATTCTCACTGTTAGATTATAATTTGGAAGTTCCAGTTCTGCTACAATGACATAACAGGGACCAGATTGACTGTCCCACATGATACGACTAAAACACCAGGCAAAATACATGTGGCAGTAATGGTCAGATATTTGACAAGGCTGCACAGGACAGCAGTGCCCAGCTGCAGTCTGCAGACCGTGGGTGTCCCCCAGAGTTGGAAAGAGGCAGGCAGGAGTCTGCAGGTGCCAGGGTATCAGGAAGACCAAGGGAGAGGGAGATAGCCCCTCCCCACATCCCCACCTCCACCCTCAAGTACACACAAAGCACTGTAGAGATTTGTGGAAAGTTCTCCTTGGATTTTCAGCTGGGCCCTGACTTGTAGGGAAACTCTCTGATGCAGGGGAAAGAATCAACCTGGAAGAGGCCAAGGATATAGCCCTTGGGTCTCACACAGGGCTGGGCTGGGAACATTTTTTGTTCTCACTAGCCAGAGTGGAGAAACTGGTATTTCATGGACAAGGAACTTACCTCAGTAATAAGCAGAAAAAAAAAATAGAAATTGATCCAGGAATGGCACTGATGATATGGGTAGACATGAACAGCAACAAGATATTTTGGGGGCTGGTGTAGTGGGTTAAGCCATAGCCAGTGATGCCGGCGTCCCATGTGAATGTTGGTTCAAGTCCTAGTTGCTCCATTTCCACTTCCGATCCTGCTCCCTGCTAATGCACCTGGGAAAGCAGAAGATGGCCCAAGTGCTGAGGACCCTGCACCCATGTGGGAGAACTAGATGAAGCTCTTGGCTTCAGCTTGGCCCACACCTGGCCTTTGTGGCCATTTGGGAAGTAAATCAGAGGCTAGAAGATCTCTCTGTGTTTCTTTGTCTCTCCCTCTTTGAAAGTCTGCCTTTCAAATAAATCTTTTTTAAAAAGACATTTTAATTGCATAGATTCAAGAAGGTAGAAGAATGCTTGAACATATGAAGTAGACATGGAAGATATGACAAAGATTCACACTGAACTGCTAGAGATAAAAATTACAATATCTGAGATAAAATGACCATAATAATCTCTAAGTTTGCATTTCTGGGAGTCTTTTTCTCTTGCACATGTATGTACATGTGCATGTAAAACCACCGTTGTATCTGCCCCACACAATGCAGAGCAAAGTTGGAAACCGTGTCTGAATATAAATCACTGTGCAGGGCATCTCATTTGCTGCATTGTGGCTAGAGAAATAATAAAAACCCAATTACACACCGAGGAGGAAAAAGTTCCAAGTTTTCATATAAGACTGTGGGCGAGTGGCCAGCTGTCTGATCCTGAGCTGGCTGGGATCTGGGTTCTGCTACTTCACTAGTTGGCAAGTTTCTTTGTCTTTATAATGGGGACTGTAATGCTTTCTCAATACATTGTAGACATAAGGGCAAATTTGGTATAATTAAGGAAAATGACTTCAGTTTCCCAATGAACAACAGAATAGGAAAATGTGTTTTGTGGGTTTACCACCTGCCAAGGATTGTGCTAAAACTATTCTACATGTAATCACACCTAATCTTTATCATGACTCTAAGTCAATCTTCCCCCAGCCCCGCCCCAGCTTATAGTCGAGAAAAATGTGACACAGAGAGGCTCACCAAATTGCTTAAGGTTATCCAGCCCTTCAAGTGAAAGCACTTAAACCTAGGTATGTTAAACTTCTCCTATGCAGAGTTGAGACCTTCCCAGTTTGTCTGCTCGCTCGCGCTCTCTCTCTCTCTCTCTCATGTGTGTAAGGGTTAAGAGCCAGGGTACCAGGGTGTGAACGTGATTGGATACCATAATACACATGTACCCAGAAGCCTGTAGAATTAAGCAGAAAAAGGACAAGCTTAAGTTGTGAAATGTGCTCATTCCCAGAGCAAAGGTTTGGTAAGTAACAGAATAGAAAGACTGTTGCGGAATGAGACTAGTTTGGTGGAGCTGTGTGTGGTATCACTTGTAAAACGTTCTCATTTCTACATACACCAGAGGCTTCCTCTTCACGCTTTCAGCACTTTTATTTCTACTAGTTCTGGGACTCCTTTCTGACCTTGCTGGTGAATACCTGATGGTGGGATTGGTTTGAGGTGTCCCCTTCTTTTCCCAGGTGCAGTGGTGAGGGGGGGTTGGGCAGCCCAGGGGCAGAGGCAGACTCTCCTAACTGGAGCAGCGTCTCGGGCCTGGTGGAAAACAAAGCCAGAAGCAGATGTTCCTAGGGAGCAGAACTCTTAGTTCGGATTCCTTCTTAGTTCTGTATTTTCAGCAGCAGCAAAAATAGGACAAGATCAGAGATGGCCTGGATCTTCTGGATCCTGGGGAAGCCAAACTGCACTGTCTGGCAGCACCACAGGCTTGGGGATATCCCTCAAGATCTTTGAGTTAGTGAGGGTGAGTCACACTTGGGGAAGGATACCCAGAGAGGCTGAAAGAGAAAGGATTTCCTAATAAGAGCCTAATTATCTTTTCACTGCCCTTTGAAAGACAGTCTCTTAGGGGAAGCTCTTAACTGTTTGCAAGGTCATTGGACAATCTGCAATGATGTATCAGTTAACTTAGCCATTCCATAAGTATTTACCAATACCTACTATGTGTTGAATATGGGTCTGCACACTGGAGGTTTCCTGTGCCTTTCATCTGATGATCAACAAATAAATACACATAAAGTGTATCAGATGGTGATGAGCACCAGGAAGAAGAATAAAATAGGGGAAACAGACAATGGCAGGGTGAGGTGGGAGTGTGTGCTGGTTAAGGTGGGGCTTTTGTATAAGGATTTGTTTAGGTGACTGTTTTATAATGAAACCTGTGGCTTTAAAAAAACGTTATCCAGGGACCCCCGTTGTGGCACTGTGGGTTTACGCCCACATCCCAGATCTGAGGGTTAATCTGGTCCTGGCTGCTCTGCTTCTGGTCCATCTCCCTGCTAATGTGCTTGGAAAAGCAGCTGATAATGGACCAAGTATTTGGGCCTTTGCCTCCCATGTGGAAGACCCGGATGGACTTCCAGGCTCCTGGCTTTGACCTTGTCCAGCCATGGCTATCAAAGGCATTTGGGGAATGAACAAGCAGATTTGGGATATCCCTCCCTCCCTCTTCCTCTTTGTCTTCCCTCCCTATCCCTCCCACCCCCCACCCCTCCCCTCCCCCTCCCCCTCTCCCTTCCCCCTCTCTCCCTCCCTCCCCCCTTTCCCTTCCCCCTCTTTTCCCCTACCCCCTCCCCTTACCCTCATCACTCCATCTTTCAAATAAATAATCTTAAAAAAAAAAACAAAAAAAAAAAACCTCGTCATTCAGATTCCACAAACTTGGATATTAGGAGAATTCAGAAGAATTCAGACACAACTGAAGTTTATCTGTGGTCTAATTCTGAAAATAAATGGAGTCATGCTATACATATCCTGGAAGATAGGGTGGAGGCTATTTGACCCGTAGGAGAAAGGGCTGATTGCTAACAGTTGGAAGGACAGCCATTTGGCACAGTGACTAGGATAGCATTTCGGAGGCCCACATGTCCTGTGGGAGTGCCTGGGTTTGAGTCCCAATTCACTGCCAACTTCAGCTTCCTGCACAACCTGGGAGGCAGTAGGTGATGGCTCCTGTACTTGGGTCCCTGCTACCCATGCGGGAGACCTGATGGAATTCCAGGTTCCTCCTGACTTTGGCCTGGCCCAGCCCTGGTTGTTGCAGGCATTTAGGGAGTGGATCAGCAGATGGGAGATCTCTGTCTGCCTTTGGAATTAAAAAAAAAATACACAGGGTGATGTGCAATGGAAGTGGATAGAAATGGATGTGGATATTGACAAAGGGTTCTCTTGCGTTCATTCACGCCTCCTTACCTAGGCCCGTGCATCCACTTTCCTATGATTTAGGCTGGGGGTGGGTTCAGATCAGCACTTCCTGCCAGTACTGGCTGGAATCCATCCTCAGATTTTTTTTTTCTAAGCATTTTTCTAGATTGGTGTCCAAAATAATAATACCAGGTGACAGTAAATCATGTGCCACATTATCCTTTTGATCCCTGTAATAATACCGCTAGGTAGGAGCTGTCCTTACCTCCCATTTACAGATGAGAAAACAGAGGCTCAGCGAAATTAACCCCTACACAGCCTGTATGTAATACAAGTCCAAATTAGTCATGTCTTCCTACCTCACCACCATGCCAGGCACTCTAACTACCTGCTAAGGTTCAAGCACATGTATAATCAATAGAGTGAGCCAGTGAGTGAGGTAGCTGACTCCCTGCAGCCCCGGAGTAACTGGCTCAGGTCCCCAGGCCTCCCCGGCCAGGAGGGCTTTTGGTGAGAAAACCTGGGCTGGTGCTCCTTCCCCAGGTGTCAGGAGACAGCCTCTGGGAAAGGAGCTGCTGAGAAAGAGTAACTTTGAGCATCGGGCAAAGCCTGCTGTGAACTTCAGACTGGGGCTGTAAGTCCAAGGTCAGCGGTCAAGGAGTTTGTTAACAGTGCAGGGGCAGCTTGGACACAGCCAGGTTTGGGAACCACTGTTCAGGACCGGCGTTTCTAATTAAAAAAAAAAAATTAAAAAACAACACATCCCTTTGGATGAACAGGACAAAAGGCCTCAATGTTTTCTGACAGTCCTGGTATGCAATAGGGGAGGGGAAGCCGCAGGAAGGGCACAGGTTACTAGGCCTGCAAAATGGTGTTTTTTTCGCTCCAGTCTGTTTGGTTCAGTCTTTGGATTTCCACGCCTGTTTCTCAGATGTGCACCTGCCTTATCGTAGTGAATGCTCTTCCATCTGCACCTGCTCCCCTCTCCTCAGAGTCTGCTTGGCCAGCAGCTCCCCCACCCCCAGCCCTGCCCCCACTTCACCTTCCTCAGGCTCCCTCTGAGCGTCACTGGTTCAGACCATTGTTTCTCAGACTTCCTGGGTTTAAGACCCCTCTGAGGTCTGACTCAGGGTCCTGAGAATCTGCAAACACCCTTGTGGTTCTGCTGCAGAGTCCTCTGGGGAAGCATCCCCTGAAAAATGTCTGGGCAGATAATCCAGAGGCCCAGCCAGGATGAGTGGGTGCAAGTGGATGGGAGACCCCAGGAGGTGTTCTTGTGGGGGGTTGGCCTTAGCAAGGGCTGCCTGAAATGTGATCTGCTTCCTCAGCCATGCCAAGGGAGACACTTCACTCAATGGCCCCGGCTAAAGCCTGGTTAGAAGGCTGTTAGAGGCCTTTGCGGTATAGACAGGGACCGCAACACCATAGCCTTGCACTAGTGAGGGGGATTGGGATCAAGTGGGAATTTACAGCAAGGGATGGAGTGGGAGTACGTGGATGGAAAATTACTTAGAGGAAGTGGCAGGGGCCAGGGTTGGGGGTGTTCTGGTTAAACCAACCTAACAGGATTCTTGCTGAAGACAGGCCAGGTGATCAGACCTCACCTGAGGGATGGTAGAGGATGAGCAACCAGCCAGGGCAGTTATGGAGGGTGAGCAGATGTCAAAGGTCGGGGACTCTTACTGAACTGACTTAGCAGGGTTCTGTGCTAAAACTGGATTTCACAAGGAAGTGCATAGATGAGCCTGGGAAAACCGTTCAGGAGCTGAAGTTTGGCCAAGCAGAGAGACTCTTTGTCAGCTGCCTCCCGAACCCCCATGCCTAAGCGTGGCTCACAGTGAGGGCTGGCTCTCACCTTCAGGCTAGAGACCCAGAGGATCTTCATGGATCCTGGCCCGGGGAGGAAGGCATGTGGGGAAGGAGAATAGGGGCCCAGCCTCCTTCAAATGGCAGGGCTTAGCCAGCTGGGAGTCATGGTCTTCCCAGATTTTCCCCTTGGGACCTGGGTGCAGCTGGGAAGCCAGTTTGAGGCCTCCTACTTGGACTTGCCATTCCCCTTGGGGGAGGGGAACTGGAGGCTGCTGCTGGCTGCAGAGGCTGGAACAGTGCTGCATGTGGTTTATTTTCCTGCCTCCAACGTATCTTTCCTTCGTGAAGGAGTTTCCAGTAATCCTCCTCCAGTGATCCCTGTGGGCTGTGTCCCTGCTGCACAGAACAACTTGATCTGCGTGAGCTGCCTGACGAAGGACTCGGCCAGCACAGCCCTTACTCACCACAGAGGCATGCGGCTGTCAACATCGGTGCCAGTGTGGATGGTGGGGGAGGGGCGTTCTCCCTGGCTCCTTTTTAACCGAACTATATTTTAAGAAGAAAAAAAACAGCTAAAGGCTTTCTTAACCAACACTTGGATTTCTGAGTTGATCAGCTTATTGTTGAACTCTGATTTCCCCCAACCATAAACATCCAATTTTCAAGCCACGCCTCCCATTGCTTTGAATTAATTCCATGTTGCATAGAAACACAACCCAGAAGTATTTGATATTCAGGGACTGAACAAAATAGGAGCGAGGCTGGCTTTTTTCTTCATTTTAGACATCTGCAGTTTGTTAATCCCACAGTGAAGCTGGAGAGCATAAAGTCCTGGAGTTTCTCTCACTGTGAAGTTTTCTTTGGAGACCCACGTCCAATCTGTCTTAGTGGTGGGTGGAGTCCATGGGGAGACTTATTTTTCAATAAAAATACAGGACAAAGCTTCCTCTTTCGGTTCCATTTTAGTATATTTATAGCCTTAGTAATATGAAAGAAAAAAGGTTCCTGGGTTCAGTTTCACCTCCTTTAAAGGAAATTGGCTTGTGGTCAGACCAAAATGCTGCGATCCCCTGTGTAGGAGGCCAAGTCATCATTTCCCAGTTTTTTACAGTATTTTGTATCCAGGCAACGCCATAGAAAACAGGCATGCTGGGGAGTTGCTCAGAGCTCAGACTTACCCATAGGGAATGTTTTCTTCAACTCACAGTCTAGGTTCTTAGAGGTTGTAACATGGCATTTTTTCCTCAACTCATTCTTACTGTAAAATGGCTACAGGATTAAAGTCTTCTCAGCTTAGGTAAGCACACTACCTGTGCTTCTGACCTAAAACTTCACCTTTTCTTTAACATGCATCCCTATGAAACATCAGAATTTTATAAGGAAGGAAATCTTACACATTGGGACCAAAAAAATTTTTTTTAAAGATTTATTATTTGAAAGAGTTAGAGAGTGATAGAGATACAGAGGTCTTCCATCCGCTGGATCACTCCCCAGATGGCTGCAACGGATGGAGCTATGCCGATCTGAAGTCAGGAGCCAGAACCTTGTTCTGGGTCTCTCACGTGGGTGCAGGGGCCCAAGGACTTGGGCCATCTTCTACTGTTTTCCTAGGCCATAGCAAAGAGCTGTATCAGAAGAGGAGTAGCCGGGACTAGAGCCGGCGCCCATATGGGATGCTGGTGCTTCAGGCCAGAGCTTTAACCCATTGCACCACAGCACTGGCCCCAGGATCAAAATTTCTAAAAGAAGAAATTGAAGTTAGGCTTTATAATTGGTTTATTTTGTTTTACTCCATTCTTGGTTAGTGACCTGTTACTTCCCTTCCATGGGGAAGGGAAACCAGCAGATATTGGCTGAATTAGAAGGGAGGGAAATTTTAAACCATTCGGATCCATAAAGGGTCAGTAGATGGGCTTTGTGAACAAGCCTGCTCTCTCTAGTTAACCATAGTCCCCAGCATTCTCTGCTGCATTACATATCACTACGTTGCTGGACTGTTTCCTTGACACCTGTGTAAATTAATTTGGACTCATGACATTATAGTCCAATGCTCTTGAAGGCAGAAACCCTGCCTGGCAGTCTGGATTGTCCAACACAGATATATTAAAGGAACATTTTTTTTTCCATCCTAAATTAGAAAGCAAGAAATTTAAGAGAAAGGAAAAAGAAATATTTACCTTTTCCAAAACAGACATCTATAGAAAAAATCCCATATACAAGCCTAGTAGCCAACTTTTCCAGCTGAAATGAGTCTGATAAACTATTTACTTCAGTCCACTTATTGGCAAATATTGAAGCGGGCTCAGAAGATTGGGTGACTTAGCCAAGGCTTCGAAGAAAGGGGAGACGAGACAGAGTCAAGCCTGGAACAGGAACTGTTCACTGTCTGGGGTGATTTTGCCCTCCTGGGGATGGTTTTCAACGGGCAGGGATATTTTTTGAACATCACAACGCAGGGGGCTGCTACTGACATCTGATAGGTAGAAGTCAAGTGTGCTGTTGGCTAGCTGACAAAGCACAGGACAGATCCCCCACAACAAGAGCACAAAATTAAGGACTTCAGAAGGTCACCAGTGCCAACGGTGAGTAATACTGGTCCAACCCCAGGCAAGGCCTCTCTCCACATCCACTTCATCCTAGCACACTGCGCTGTTTGTTGGAAGATTGATCTGACGATAGAGATGCAGGTCATTTTGACTTTACAGAGCAGATCTGGACATGTTCAAGGGTGCAGTGTACTGATCCGACTCTGAGTTAGGCTATGACTCATGGAACTGTGAAGAATGAAGTCTACCTTTGTATATCTTTCAAGGCAATTATCCCAGGGAGACATTTAATATCAGATGACTTCAAGACATGTAGCTTTCCACAGTTTTTTCCTAAAAACTACTAAGAGCTCCACGGCTTACTGTCCTGTTTTTAATAATCTTTTTTTTTAAAATTTGACAGAGTTATAGACAGAGAAAGAAAGGTCTTCCTTCTATTGGTTAACTCCCAAAATTGCTGCTATGGCCGGTGCTGCGCCGATCTGAAGCCAGGAGCCAGGTGCTTCGTCCTGGTCTCCCATGCGGGTACAGGGGCCCAAGCACTTGGGCCATCCTCCACTGCCCTCCTGGGCCACAGCAGAGAGCTGGCCTGAAGAGGAGCAACCGGGACTAGAACCCGGTGCCCATATGGGATGCCGGCGCTGCAGGCGGAGGATTAACCAAGTGAGCCACAGCGCCGGGCCCCTGTCCTATTTTTAAACCATTAAAGAAAATTCTCCTCAGGCTCATATTCCTCTGGGTCTGAGAGGTGGATAATATTTTAGAGGCTCTCACTTCATGTCAGTCACATGGTAGAGAGGGACTAACAGGGAGACAACTGCTATGGTTTGCATTTGGTTTGACTGTGCATTCCCTCTCCACCCCACACCCCCCTACCTCAAAAGGTTCATGTGCTAGAAGCTTAGTCCCAGTGAAGAGATGGGTCCTAGTGCTAGGGAGTTACATCATTGACGATGCTGCCCTCAAAAGGGATTTTCTTGGAAGCCCAGAGCCTTGTCTTACCACACTACTGCTCTCTCCTCACATGTGCTTCCACCGTGACACCATCCATTTTGTGACGTGTCAGAAGGCCCTCACCAGAGGCCAAACCAATGGGGGCTGCCTGTACTTGCAGCCTCCAAAACTGGGAGCCAAGGAAACCTCTCTAAGTTACCTAATCTCAGATATTTTGTAGTAGCAACAGAAGACAGATCAATATGAAAGCACTTCGAAAAATGGGATGAGAAGATGTGTATTTTGCTATAAAAATTCAAAATCGATGCATTTTTCACAATTATATTTTTCATGAAGTTTTTGAAGACCTCTCCCACAATATTTCAGAGGAATAAAAATCCAAGTTGGGTACAGGCATTTGGCACAGCGGTTCACAGGCCCACATACCATATCAGAGTGCCTGGGTTCAAGTCCTGGCTCCACTTCCAGTCCAGCTTCCTGCTAATATGCACCATGGGAGCCAGCAGGTGTTGGCTCAAGCACTTGGGTACTTGCCACCCACATGGGAGATCCAGATTGAGTTCTGGGCTCCTGACTCTGGCTGCAGGCATTTGGGGAGTGAACTTGTAGATGGCAGATCTATCTGTATCTGTGTCTGTCTCTTTCTCTCTGCCAATCAAATAAAAAATTAAGCAAAAAATTGAATGGAGAAGAATACGTAAAACGTGTTATATGAACTTGCTCATCTAAAAGTGTACTCTCTCTAAAATTCGTGTTTCTTTTCCACATTGATCAGGAGACCCAAGTTCTGTGTAGTTCTAGCAGGACTGAAAAACTCATTTATCCCACTGGAGATAAAATTTTATTTTTCTATTACCCACTGAAGATTCTATTTATGGTATTAGAGGATAAGAGACAGTTTTTGAGCATCTTGTGTTCTTTACAAGAAAGTGCACTCTTCCAAGAAGCCATGTACAAATCATGTCATTGGGTAATCTGGGGAAACAGGGTGCTATAGCAATTTCCTGGTCTTGTGAAATACAATACAAGGGATCTTCAAGAAGTTCATGCTAAATCCGTGTCGTGAAAAAACTATACATGGCTCTCAGAATATTTTTGCACCAAAATGATCTTTTTAATCCAACTTTCAGGTACTTTTTGAAGTATATCTTCATGTATCTAGTCATAGAAGTGAAGTCATTTACTTATGAATAACATCAAGTCATGGAGTGTAGTTGTCGGGTTACAGATCCTAGCTCGTCAATCTAGTCCAATTCTGAGGTCTGTATGGGGAAGAGAATGTGGATATACATCTGTCAATCCAAAAATGATGTGTTGACATCAACTTTCACTTCCTGACTTTTAAAGACCTTGTATTTTAAACTCCACAAGATGAGTTTTTTCGGTTATGATTTTTTCCTTGAAGCATAGAACTTCATAAAAAATACTTCAGCTACGGTTCTTTTACCCTGTGTTTTCTGATGTAATGAATCTCTTCTATCACTTTGAAGATTTGATACTTACTTTTTTATTTTATGCTAATGATTTTTTGTTCCATCACGTCTGCTATGTATTTGTATAAATTGCTCCAAATATAAGCAAAATATAACTATTTGAGAGGTAGAGTTACAGACAGAGAGAGACACATAAAGGTCTTCCGTCCCTTGGTTCACCCCCCAAATGGCCGCAATGGCCAGAGCTGCGCCAATCTGAAGTCAGGATCCAGGAGCGTCTTCCTGGTCTTCCACATGAGTGCAGGGGCCCAAGGGCTTGGGCAACTTCTACTGCTTTCCTAGGCCATAGCAGAGAGCTGGATTGGAAGAGCTAGAGTGACTAGAACTGGTGCCCATATGGGATGCTGGGGCTGTAGGCAGGGGATTAGCCTGTGTCACAGTGCCGGCCCCAGTTAACATTTTAAAATTCACACTATTTCTTCTTTTCAGTTCCACACTAGATATCACATTCTGTTAGCTTTTTTGATTGCATTTTACAAAGGAAATGTCTTCAGTTCACCTTTTCTTATATCATTTCTCATATACTAGCTTCCAATATACAGACTGTGTTCCCTAGGTTGTATTGTTATAGTGACAAACTCCTTGGACACATGTGTTCTTACATTTTTGGCGGGGCAGGGGGATCATGTTCCCTAACTATAAAAATGCTTTGGGTATTCATTCCCGGTAGGTGCAGACTTAGCTGTTCTTTCTTCAGTTAGTGATGTCTGTTAAGCACCTGCTGTGTTCCAAAACAGGGTTAGAGTAGGCACTTCCCTATCCTAAAAGGAACAGTCCTCGACTCTACGAAGCTTCACTTCAGTGAACTGGGACACAGGTGGTCTTGAGATCAAGCTGTTATGTACAATGGGAAAAAAGTGGGTTTGGGTCGAGGCTGACTTTAACCCCCAGAGTATGGTAAGAGAATTAGAAACATCCAACTTTTGAAGGCTGTTCTGAAGTAGTAGCAAATTAACCCCATCAGTAATCTAGCAACCTGTCGACACTTCAAGAAGGTCTACTTGAGGGGTCATTTGTACAATGGCAAGATTTTATGGATCTCTGGAAATTTCCATGAAGGAGGAATGCCGCCTTCTTTTCCTATCGAATTTTACCCACTCTTTCTCTCTCCCTGGATTCTGAGGGGCCGTATCCAGGCTTTACCTCTTTAAATACAAATTCATCTATCTCATTCATGGTTGTTGAAATACGTAGGCTCTCAAAATGATTTCTCGTTGAGGAGAAGTGGTGACAGAGCCATTTACTGCCCAAGTGCCCTGCACAGGTGAAGACAAAATGGGCTGCGTCTTGTTGAATGATTTGAATGACAGAGGAAGAGGGTGTCAGGGTGACCTGTGAGATGCAGTCCCCCTGCTTAGGCTGCGTGTGCTTTCTCATTTCCCTCTGCAGGTTAATCGGCACGGCGACCGTGGCCCTGAAGGATCTCATCGGAGACCAGAGCAGATCATTGCCCTACAAGCTGATTTCTCTGCTAAATGAAAGGGGACAAGATACTGGGGTGAGCCTTCTCTTGTTGCGTAGCCTTGAAGTCAGATGGTTGGTGATGGTACTGTAAGAATCTGTGTGGATAATTAACTCATCACCCTTAAAGCAGACATTTGATCTTGATATATGGGTCCACTTTCAAATGATAGGGGCCTTATTCTAGACTCTCAGCCACAGAACCAGACAAGTAGATTGGATTTTCTATGACAGAATCATAGAATGAGTATGGGCAAAGCTCTGTGCTTATCCTCATGGCGTTACCACTTATGTGGTTCTAGCTCTGGGTATCAGACACTCCATGAAACATTCAGTAGAAGGCTATTCATTAGCATTATCCTGGAAAATTAAGAAGTTAACATCATGATCATTATTATTGCATGGTCAGCTGACTGTTTTCTTAGGATGGCCTCTCTATAGAAGTATATGCTGATACTATCTGATGTGAGAGCAGAGTTCTGTTTCTTACATGTGCTTTTTTTTTTTTTTTTTTAACAGGCAGAGTGGATAGTGAGAGAGAGAGAGACAGGGAGGAAGGTCTTCCTTTTGCCATTGGTTCACCCTCCAACGGCTGCCGTGGCCAGTGCACTGCAGCCAGCGCACTGCGCTGATCCGGCAGGAGCCAGGTGCTTCTCCTGGTCTCCCATGGGGTGCAGGGCCCAAGCACTTGGGCCATCCTCCACTGCACTCCCAGGCTACAGCAGAGAGCTGGCCTGAAAGAGGGGCAACCAGGACAGAATCCGGCGCCCCAACTGGGACTAGAACCTGGTGTGCTGGCGCTGCAGGCAGGGGATTAGCCTATTGAGCCGCAGCGCCGGCCTCTTACATGTGCTTTTAAGAAATCAGCCTTAGTGTCACAGGTTCCAGGTTTCATCTGATGACTAACAAGCTCTCCTAAAGCTTCCATGCTTGGTCCATTGCAACTAATTCCTTCATTTTCCAATCAACTTATTTTGTTTGGAAGCCTGGGCAAAGGAAGAGAGATTTCCCCTAAAAAAGTGCAACCTCATGGGCAAATAAAGGCCAGGTTTCTCATGGTCCATGAGAGAATGTCAGTGTTGCTGACAGCATCTCCAAGACTACAGGTTTGCCATGAATCAGCATTCTATTCAGAAATGTGAAACTTGGAAATGTCAGCTATCATCTCTCTGCTGAGAGAAATGACACTTAGGACAGATGGTATAAATCAGTGACTTTTCCCACTGCTTTTTACTAAGCACACAAGAAAGCCTGTGAGGAGCCCGAAAATAACACAGTGGCTGCAGGGGAGTGGGGAAGGGGAGAAAAGGGCCTCAAGCTCTACCCGCTGGGACTGCCCTCACTGCTGGGGGTGCCAGAAATACCTCTGGGAATTCTAGGGTTAACTTGGAAGACAACATGAAAACCACTGACCTAAGAGATGAGCCATCCGTGGGCTCTAATAGGTTTTATAAGCTGGGTTCTTAGATTAAGTTTAGCAACTGCACCCCTCAGTGCTCACAGCATTCGATCTGCCTGCTGTAGCCCTCACCCTTAGCATAGGCAGGCATTAATACTTTTCCAAAGATTCTTAATGTGCCGTGAAGTTGTGATTGGGGCAATACTTAATATCTTATATCTCATAGATCACTGGTTCTGTCACAGAATGGGCTGTTTGATGAAGGAGTAGTCATCAATGAGCAGACAAATAAATGGAAAAATGAAGGACAATGCTGTGTGTGTGACCAGCAAATAGAGCAAAAGTAGCATATGCAATGCTCATGTTAACTTGAAGATCAGAAAAATAATGAATAATTTTAGTGTAAATTTATCCCAAATATTATGTCCTATATTTTATTTGGTAAACTGCTCTGTGTCTGTGTGTGTGTGTGTGCACGTGCACGTGTATGTCATCCTTATTTCCAAGGGATTCCTTTTATCCTGAAAATTTTCTTTCTGCATTTTTGGGGTTAAAATGCCTCTTTTATAAGATGATTGTGATAGTATATGGTAGTTGTGGGTATGTGTTTGGCAAAATAAAGTTATTAACTCTGTGTTGAATTTTTCTCTGGCAAAGTTTTAAGTCTCATAGTTTCGTAAAATAGATATAAAAAAAGGAAACCTCACGCGTGGGAATAACTCTCCGGTGAGGCAGGAGATGGAGGCTGCTTGCAAGTTCACACTTGCTGCTCACAGCTTAGCTCTGGTTCCTGAAGCTTTCCCTTAGCACCTGGCAATCTGGACTAGGTAGCGCCTTCCACACTGCATGTTGGCTCTCATTAGGAGATAGCAAACGTCCCCCTTTCTTGTTCTCTCCTCCTGGTCCCTTGTTCACCCCATCCGAGACTTTCCCTCCTGCTGAATTGATGTGCATGGAGTATACCATTCCAGCGCCCTGCGCTGATTCTGTCTGCAATGACTTCTCTCTCCCCAGGCAACCATTGACTTGGTGATTGGCTATGACCCACCTTCAGCCCCACATCCAAATGACCCAAGTGGGACCAGCGTGCCAGTTACGGGAGGTAAGCCGATCCTTCCAAACATGCAGCCCACGCTCAAGGAGGATTTGCTAAAGACACACAAGGGTGTGCAGAGGAAGCCTGCCCTGTGATTACACTGTGTGTGGCTTCTTATCCACCTGTACAGGGGCATTGTGGGGCAGGTGGAGCAGAAGTTGGGACAGTGCAGCTGTGTATAGAAAGCCCTTCAAGGTAGAAGGGGAGGATGAAACGGTCCTTCACTGAATACCTCACAGCAAGCCTGCTCCGTGGACAGACTCCTGCAGCCTGGCCCGAGCGTGGCTTTCCTTGGAGTTTATCGCATCTACCTCCTACAGCTCAGGAGTGGTCCCATCGCCTCTCCCATGTGTCCACTCTGCATGGGGCTGAGGCAAACAGCTCTGGGGTGGACTTTGGGCCTCTGGTGGAGGAAGGGAATATGAGCTATATTTGACTTCCTCGTAGCATTTTCCAGGGTGACGTGATGGTAAACCTGTATCTGCCCCTCTGGTCTGAGATGACCTGCTGCTTCCCCACCCTTAGCATGTGCCTCAGGAACAGAGAGACGCTCGCCCCACCACACACGCCTACTGTCTTGACGATTATCCTTCCCGGAAGAAGCCCTGACGCTCATTCCTGCCGAATGTGGCTCCTCAGGTCTCATCTTCTCTTTGTCTCTCTTGATACTGAACTCGGTTCTCTGGCCATCAAAGTGCTCTACTCAACACCTGCTGCAGAGCCCACCCTTCCTGTCCTACTTCTTATCTTGCCTCAGCCTAATCCCAGGCATTGCCCCTGCTCAGCCATCCAGTATTAATGTTTCAGCCCATTTCTTGACCAAGTAGCTGGGAGTCTGTAGCACCAGTAAGCTGGCCTCCTTTTACTTGGTGATAATTAGGCCTGACATAGCCCCAGCACATCAGTAAAATGCTCTGTGTGTTGCCCTCTGCCCAATGGCACCATAAGCATCCTGCTTGGTCCTTGGACATTTAGCCCTGCAAGAATCCTACATAGGCTCCAGAACACTCATGGCTTCTACAGCAGCGATGACAAAGAAAACACAGAGGAGACCGCCCCATACTGGGCAGCACACCCTCAGGTGCTGAGCAGAGAGGTCTACCCACTTCTCTCCTGCCTTATGTGCTGGTGACCATTGTCCCTAGCACATGCATCTGCCAGGGGAGGGAAGTAGATGCTTCCTGGCCCACATATGACAGCCCCAACTGGTAGGTATCGGGAGTAGCTGCTAAATTGGAGGATCAGGGCACCTTCCCTCACAAGGTCATTTTTCCCAAGTCAGACCCTATTTATTGGTTTCCTTGGGTTGCTGTCATGCAGTACCACAGCTGGGTGGCTTCAACAACAGAAATGCAAGCTCTCCTGGTTCTGGAGACTAGAAGTCTGAAATAAATGTGTCAGCAGGATCAGTTCCCTCTGAGGCTCTGGAGGGAGAGTCTGTTCCCCGCCCCTCTCAGATGCTGGTGGCTGTTGGTAGGCCCGCCCTTGGCAGTCATTGGTCACAGGTGCATCACTCCAATCTCTGTCCCTGTTGTCACACACTGTTCCCCCTCTCTCTGTGTGTCTGTGTCCCAGTCCTCCACCAGTCCCTGGACTAGGGCCCACCCTAATCCAGTCTGACCCCATCTCAACTTGGTTACATTTTCAAAGGCCAAACTTCTGAACAAGGTCATATCCTTAGATTCTGGGTAAGCATGGATTTTGGAGGGCAGAGTATTCCCCCTTTAGGGGAAAAAGCAGCACTGTGGCTCATTGATGTAAAAAGAGTCAAATGAGGGAGAGTGGTGCCACACCACATTAGTATGTTGGAATGGAAATGGAATTGGTTGCTGGGTTTGCCGAGCACGTTGCTGGATGGTACAGGGCTCAGCTGATGAGTGCTTTGAGCCCCCGCTCCTGTCCTCCAGGAACTTTCGTCTAGGTTTGGTGACAAGACTTGATTTTTATTCTGAGGGTGTGACGTTATGGATAACAGTCGGGGTTTGGGGTCAGCCTGGCATATGGATTCTGTGTCTTCTGTTCATTAACTGTGGCCCTTGGGTAAGTCACTTAACCTCTCTGAATCTCAGCTTTCTACACTGGAAAGCCAGGATAACCACATCAGTTGTGTCATAAAATTGTGTGGAAATTAGATTGGGTATATTTAGCCCAGTATCTCTAAAATCAAGTACTTACTGTAGTCATTGCTATTAATACAGAAAGAACTCCAGGTGGTATATAAGTACAGCTTGTAGCACACACTGTAGGTCCTTCAAATCATTTCATGTACACAGCAGAATGTTTAGAAAACAATGACTTCATTTGGTTCACAGTTGAGATGACCAAATGCTTTCTTTGAAAATAC
The DNA here is from genome assembly GCF_033115175.1 of Lepus europaeus. NCBI lineage: Eukaryota > Metazoa > Chordata > Mammalia > Lagomorpha > Leporidae > Lepus > Lepus europaeus. Next base: position 35,689,461 of record NC_084843.1, read on the forward strand.
CTTTTGAGAAAAGTATTTTTTTCCAGTGGAACAGATTTTTTTTTTTTTTAAACAAGCAACTTATGCCATTCAAAATGTAGGGGGTTGAGGAGTCCTGTCTCCTGAGATGGATCTGTATGGGCCCCAACCCAGAAGCCCAAGTGTCAAAAATACATGATTTCCTTGCAGCGAATTTCTGCTTCCTTAGAAATGAGAAAAGCATCACCTCTTGAACTTTTAAACCCACTGGGGAGAAAAATCCTTGCTATCTACATCTCCCTCTGCCCGAGGCGCCTTCTCTGGTCTCTCTGTGTAAGCACTGATGCTTTTGGCATCTGCAGACTGAGTCACTCATACCCAGGCTCCCAGCAGGCTAAGCGACTGGCAGTTGGTCAACTGCAGCCAAGATCTCCCCCAAAAGTTCTTCAAAGTCTGTGATACTGTTGAGTAAAGAGAAGAAATGAATCAGAACTTGGGTCCCTTGTATCTGGATTTCAAACAGAGTGTTACCAAGTGCTGGCCTGCAAATGAGCTCATTATGTAGGCAGGACAATTTGATTTTGAAGTGTGACATGACAAGTAAAGTTTCCTTATTTAAAAAGAAAATGAGGCCGGTGCCGCGGCTCACTAGGCTAATCCTCTGCCTACGGCTCTGGCACCCTAAGTTCTAGTCCCGGTTGGGGCGTCAGGTTCTGTCCCGGTTGCTCCTCGTCCAGGCCAGCTCTCTGCTGTGGCCCGGGAAGGCAGTGGAGGGTGGCCCAGGTCCTTGGGCCCTGCACCCGCTGGGAGACCAGGAGAAGCACCTGGCTTCTGGCTTCTGATCGGCATAGCACACCAGCCATAGTGGCCATTTGGGGGGTGAACCAACGGAAAGAAGACCTTTCTCTCTGTCTCTCTCTCACTGTCTAACTCTGCCTGTCCAAAAAAAGAAAAAAGAAAAAGGAAGAAAATGAACAGCATTCTGTGATCTGGAAATGTGTCTTGGTTCTAGAAAATGAACATTCGTCAAGACTGGGCCAAGGGTGACATTCTAAATACTGGCTTCAGAATCTGGCTAAAACAAACTTTTCTCCAGCATTTATTTGTTTGCTTGTTTGTTTATTTAAAAGGCAGAGAGACAGACAGAGAGGGTCCTATTACTGGTTTATTCCTCAGATGTCTGCAATGGCCAGGGCTGAACCAACGTGAAGCCAGGTGTTGGGAACTTGGTCCAGGTCTCCCATGTGAGTGGCAGGAACCGAGTTACTTGAACAATCACTGATGCTTCCCAGGGTCTGTATCAGCGGGAAGCTGGAGCCAGGAATCAAACTCGGATACTTCAATATGGGATGTAGGTGTCGTAACCATTAGGCAAAATACACTCCCCTGTAATTTTTTAAAAAATTCTCCAATATCCTTGATTATATGGATGTCTCAAGGGAGAAAAAATTTGACATGATAATTCACTTTAACTGATCAAAGATATCTTTGAGTGTCTACTGTAATTCCATGCTAGTGAAGATATCAGGAAAATTAAAATAACTTAAAATCTTGGGAGAAATAAGACCAAAAAACATGAGACAGAATTAGCAACAAGACAGCCCTACCTCTTGGCATTGCATGCCTTGGTGACATGAATAAGACATCTTGCCCAGAGTTTATTTTCCTTTAAGGTGACTTTTTTTTTTTTTTTTTTTGATAGGCAGAGTTAGACAGAGGACAGAGAGAAAGGTCTTCCTTCCGTTGGTTCACCCCCCCAAATGGCCGCTACAGCCAGTGCACTGCACTGATCCAAAGCCAGGAGCTAGGTGCTTCATCCTGGTCTCCCATGCCGGTGCAGGGCCCAAGGACCTGGGCCACCCTCCACTGCCTTCCTGGGCCACAGCAGAGAGCTGGACTGGAAGAGGAACAATTGGGACAGAACTGGTGCCCCAACCAGGACTAGAACCTGGGGTGCCAGCACTGTAGGTGGAGGATTAGCCTAGTGAGCCGTGGTGCCGGCTCCTTTAAAGTGACCTTAAAAAAAAAAAGCCTTGTCATTCTACCTGAAAATAATGTCTGTTTCTCTCTCTCTCTCTCTATATATATATATATTTATACATATATATATGTATATATATACACACATATACATATACATATACATACATATATATATGTTTATATATATCATAATTTTTTTCAAATTTTAAAAATTTGAGCTTTTTTTTTTTTTTAAAGATTTTTAAAATTTTTATCTGAAATGCAGAATGACACAGAGAGAGGGGCAGAGAGACACCTTCCATCCTCTGGCTGGCTCTTCACATATCTGCAACATCCAGTGCTGGGCCAGGTCTAGGCCAGGAGCCAAGAACTCCATCCAGGTCTCCCAGGAAGTTGAATCAGAAGTGGAGCAGCTGGGGGCTGGCACTGTGGTGCAGTAGGTTAATCCTCCACCTGTGATGAAAGCATCCCATATGGGTGTATGTTCTAGTCCTGGCTGTTCCACTTCTGATCCAGCTCTCTGCTATGGCCTGGGAAAGCAGTAGAAGATGGCCCAAGCAGTTGGGCCCCTGCACCTGCATCGGAGACCCAGAAAAAGCTCCTGACTCCTGGCATTGGATCATCCCAGTTCCAGCCATTGCAGACATTTGGGGAGTGAACCAGCAGATGGAAGACCTTTCTCGTTGTCTCTCCCTCTCACTGTCTGTAACTCTACCTGTCAAATAAATAAAATCTTAAAGTGAGATAGTGGGGACTCAAATTGGCACTCTGATAATGGAATATTAATGTCACAGGCAGTACTTGACTCACTGTGCCACAACACTGTCCCCAATCTTTTTTGTATGAGTACAAAATAAATATCTACTTATTAAAACATAAACATCATAGACATACAAGACACAGAGTAGAAATCTGAGTGCCGTCCTCCTGTCAGCTACTACTGATCTTGATGTTAAAGGTTCCCATCCACACGGTGGCTCCTGCAAGGGAGACATTGGACATACTAAAGATAGAGCACAAAAGTGAAGGCTTTCAGGAATATTTGCTCATGCAAGTTGAAGAAACTCACAATGACTGCAGATCACAGGAACTGAACACCTCAGGGGTTCATTTTTAAGGAATGCTTCCCTGGAGCTCTTACATTAAGATGACCAAGGCACAGACTCCGTCCGGGGCATTGGTGCCTTGGCTGAAAATGAGTGGTGTCAAAGATGTCCCTTTCGCTGGGCCACCTCAAAGACTGTTGCCACGATGGAGCAGTTCACTGACCTCCTAAAAGCCTGTTACCATGGCAACCTGATTCACCGGCTGTCTGTCAGCTTGACTGGAGCCTACATTCCTGAAGCCAGAAGAAACTATTCTTTTTTTAAATCTATTTTTGGAGAGCCATCTGTTAAATGTGTGCTTTATCCAACCATAGAAAAGTAAACACTTGTTCATAGCCGAATTTATTTCATTCCATTAACACCAAAGTCATTTTGCTTGAAATTAAATTCAATCCAGTTCAGAAAATATTTGCTGGCACCTGTCTGGGATGTATGTGCAGGTAAAAAAGGCATTGTTTCACTGCCAAAGAACTTGAACTTGCAGTTCAGTAGGAAGATAAGCTACACACGTGAATAGCAATAGGCCAGAGCGGCATATAATAAATTCCTCCAGAAAGGGCCTACCAAATTATTATAAGGGAAACAATTTCTTAGTGAAAGGCCTTTTCCAACGGTGTTCTCACATTCTTAGTGCCCAACAGAGTGGTTGGAGGGTCATACTTGCTCAATAAATGGCTGGCTGGGTTAATGAAAGAATGAGTGATGGATGGGCAATGGATAGGTATTTTTTATTTTTTCAGGAAGGGTATTTTGGGGAAACACTGACTAGAGTGAAGGGTGTGGCTCATTGAGAACTCTTTGAACGGGAAACATGTTCCTGAGGACTGTAAGGCTGAGCTAAGAACTTTGTCTTTGATGGGCAAGACTATGGAGACCCGAAAAAGAACATTTTTCTGAACAAGAGACAGACTTGATCAGAGCTGAACTGGAAAATGGTCCTCATGCTAGAATATGGTTGCAGGAGCTATTTCACGACATGGTCTCTAACCAAATGGCTTTGTTCACTGAGCTGATTGTATTCAATGCACTTTTTTTCTCCAAAATATGTAGGCAGATCAAGGTGCTTAGGGCACTCAGGTGGTTCTCTGTGCTTCGATTCTGGGAAATCTTTGAGGGAGATCTCTGGATGTGCAGATTTCTGGCACTCTTCCCCAGAGCTGCTCTGGAGTGGAGCCCCCTCGTTTGTGTGGAGATCTTGATGAAGACAGACTTTGGGTCCCCCTCCTCCCCCTTGAGAAGCCCTGGAGCTGCCTATTTCACCTGGTTCACGTTACATTGTAGAGATCCAAGCAGAGCTCTTTGGGCAGTATTTTCTAGAATGGTTCACAGCCTTGACTGATCAGAGATGCTACCAGGATTGCCTCTCAAGCCCGTGTTCACATAACTCCTTGTGAGAGGCTCTTCCATGGTGCCTTTGCTCTGGTCTACATGGTGGAATTATTCAAGAAGATTCTTAGGGCACATCAAGTGCTATTTACCCAAGAGTTTGAGTGTGGGTGAGGATAATGAATTATTTATGTTGGAACATGGCAAATTTTTAAATTATATAACAGCATTTTAGAAACCAAGTTATTATTTAACAGTCCAGCTAATTATCATATGATCTCCAAAATGTTGCATGGTTTCATTCTTCAAAACCTGCTGTTTCCTGTTCTGTGTTACAGTTTTAAACTTACACTGAAGATAATATTATAACAGCCCCTTGTTGTGGTTTTGCAATGACCTTTGGCCTAATGTAATAAAATTCTGCCTTGACCAGTTACCACTCCTTGACAAGAATTTGTCATGATAGGCAGAATCAGTATTTCAGGCAGAAAGAGGCATTCTAAGACTCCAGAAAAACAGGGTTGCTTTGGGAAAATAGTTGAGAGATTGAAAGAGAACATACATGCAAGAAAGCAAGCAAACCAGTAAGAAAGGAAGATAGAAAGAAAGGATATTCCATCAAGGAATGGAAAATGATTAGGTGGTTTGGTGGCCCAATTTGTGCTTATTCAGAAAAGATGAGAAAGGAAGGGAGAGTTTTTGGATAAAGGGGTCTGCTGGTGGGTGGTGATAGGGTTCTGTTTCAGGGCAGGAAGAAGCCTGGGGGCACTGAACAAGTATTTTCTTCCTTGGGGAGTCCTAGGATTTGCCCCACCAGGATCTGCTTCCCTGGCAAGGCAGAGACAGATGGGAGTGATAGAGGCGGGGAGCAATGACCTGCAGATGTCTTGACATCTGAATGACTGCTGGCCTGGTCCTCTGTCCAGTAGGAGGAAGAGGTACTAGAGGAGCAGGGGGTGAGAGCCTGATGGAAGCAGATAGGTTGATACCCACTGGGAAAAAGCACAAATGGGGATGCCAAAGGCAAACTTGACTGCTTCATAAGTTCTCCTAGGGTGGCCAACAAGTCAGCATTGAGTGGGCAGACACCATGTGATAAAGTGTCATTGTCACAGGCAGCTGCACACAGGGTGGTTTGCAGGAGTGTCGTGTTGAGCTTTCCAGAACAACACGTCTTGAGCATCATGAATACTTGCCTTGCTAAGTTGCTGGAGGTGTGACAGAGAGCCACTCCTGTCAATTTGTATGACAGCAGATGTGTCAAGTCTCTGAACTTCAAATTATCAGGAGACTGAATTATGTGGCATGCAGGGTCTCCTCCAGCTCTGAACTGGTCCTATTAGAATGGTCAGATCAAAGACAAGGGACGTGACAGAAGTCTGTTGGGTGGTGTGATTATTTCACACCGCAAATGCTAGGATGAGCAGTTTAGCTTTGATCCAATAGGCTGAATGCAAGAACAAGAAGTGTTTCAGGGATGACATGAACAAAAGCTGCAGAGAGTTTGAGTGAAAGACTTCAGCTACACTTCTGAATCTCATAATATGATGGTCTTTGGTGGCCTTGATAAGAGCAGCTTGTGTGGAGTGGTGGAGCTGAGCCCTGACTAGGGGTGATGCAAGAGAACCTCAGAGAAGAGGAAGTGAGACTGAAGAAAGTCGATTCTTCAGAGGAGCTCATGGCAGAGAGGAGTAGAGAAATGGAGCAGTGATTCTAGGGAATGCTACGCAGTCAAGGAAAGTTTTGTGTTTCGAAGCTGGAGGCGATATGTCACATGTTTTCACTCTGATGGGAATGACTCGGCAGAGAGGGGAGTGCTGATGCGCGCATACAGAGGTGGAGATCCCAGAAGCAAAATCCTTACGCGGTAAGAAGTGAAGGGACCCACGCTGAGGGGGGAGGGTGACCTCAAGAGTAGGAGAACAGGCAGTCAGCAGGGCACAGATGGAGACGGTGCTTGCTTAGGGTGGGCATTGAGTGCAAATTCTCATTGGATCACCTGCTGTCTCGGTGATCTAAGAAGCAAGGTCATTGGTACCTGACAATGAGAAGGATGGAGAGAGCATTGGAAGCTTTCAGGGTACAAACCAGGTGGGAGTACAGAAGGGTGAAGTGATTAATTTGGTCTTGTTTGCTAATTAGTGTCCGTCTTAGACAAGCATCTAGAAGAGTTTGGACCCAGATGCCTTGGAAATGTGGTAGAATAGCCAAGCAGCCCTGTGAGCCCACTGAAGATTTGTGGCCACAAAATAAAAGTGAAAGCAGTCAGTGAGGAGTGTGTTCTTCTGAGCCAATGTCAGTTGCCTGGGTAGAGTAAGTTGAGAGTTAAATGAATAATGAAGATGAGGGAGTGGAAGGGATTCAGAGGCACCTAGGGGCCAATTGCAGTTAAACCACGGACTCTAGGCTGGACTGGGAGAGAAGTGAAGACGTGGAGGGAGTTGGGGACAGGGGTGGTGCTGTGGTCAGTAAGTGGAGGCTGTCTGTGTAGCTGGAGTAACTGATGGAACAAACAGGAAAGATGCAAACCTTGGCCTCTCTAGGAGGTCGAATCATGTTCTCCGAAAACACATGTCTACATGGAACTTCACAAGGTGACCTCATTTGGAGATAGGGTCTTTTGCACATGGAATTAGTTAAGATGAGGTCATGTGGGATTAGGGGAGGCCCTCAGTTCACCCAGGGAATAAGGGCACGTGACCACAGAGATTGAAGTGATGCGGCAACAACCCAAGGCCTGCTAGGGAGTGCCAGGAGGCCCCAGCTAGGAAGAGGCAAGGAAAGATTCTTCCCTGGAGGCCTCAGAGGAAGGATGGCCCTGCCAGCACCTTGGTTTTGGACTTCGAGAGTTTGCAACTGTCAGAGAATGAATTTCTATTGTTTTCAGTCCTCCAGTTTCCAGGACTTGGTTACAACAGCTGTATGAAGCTAACACAACCCACAGCTTCCTGTGCAGTCAGTGGTTCCCGCGTTAGTGTTGTCATCTGTAGTCAGGAAAGAGTCATTCTTGGGAGAGCCCTAGGCCTGTTGATCAGGCTCAAGCCTGAGGTCATTAGCAAGGTCATGTCAGTACCACCACTAACAGTTCGGTCCTGAAACAGCTTGTGCAGAGGGTGTGTTTAGCAGGCACTAGCGCCCCCCCTCAATCTTTGTGGAACACTTGGAGTAGCAATGTTTAATCTTGCACAACTTTCTGCCACAGAGAGGAGACTTCCTGCTCCAAGATCGTTCTGTTGCTGTCTCCCTAGCTCAGGTTTGCTCTGATCCATCCTGTAAAGCCTGAAGTCTGAATAGCAGAAGTTGTTTCCTGAGCACGGGGCTCTTCATTACCTGCAGTCTCTTTCTAGAGCTTACAAGGGCTTAGTAAATGCTCTCCAGTGTGCAGCACTGCAAAGGGGTATGATGTAGCACTGGTCTGTTCTCCTGCCTTCTGCCACAAACCACCACCAACCCCGAAATGAGAAGGAAGTCCCACTTGGGCCAGGATGGTTAAGGAAGTAAGGCTTAATTGTTTGGAGGACGCTGAATGCCCTCTGCCCTGACCAGTGCTCACTGAGTCTAGAGTGGGTGTGCAGAAGGGGAGCCGGCCCCTCTGTGCTTCCTTAAGGTGGGGACTGAAGTTGGGAAGGGCACCTGTTAGCTATCCAGGACTCTTTGTTGAGAACCGTGCAGTACCTTTGCAGATGGTTCAGGAACTCCACAGCGTGTGTGCAAGCTCAGGGTCCCAGTACACCTCATTCCACAGGGATGAAGCCCCTTCTGTGTACAGGATCTGTGTGGGGCATGGGGGTAATTACAAAAGAAGAAAAAATGTTGGAGAGTGGGGCAGGCCCACAAGGGAGGACCGGAAGGAACAAGGTGTTATGGGTAGGAGAGGGTGGGCCTGATGCCGTGTGGGAGAGGCAGGGAAGGCCTGGCAGAAGGCAGCAAGTTCCACCTGAGACTGGAGGGAGGAGAGGAGCTCACCTGCAGGAGAACAGGGGGAGGAGAACCTAAGAGCTTGGATCCAGTGCTGGGAGCGAGGCAGCAGGGCTGGAGCAAAGAGGAGGAGACCTAGATCTCCTTGCAGAGGACAAGGGTAGCCATCACCTGTCTTTGGCTTCTCTCCTACAGCCTGGTCTCAGAAGCAGTTCCAAATTAGTTACCTGGGTTTAGCTCATTTCCCAGTAACCTAATCCAGGCAAGGTGCTTCTGCTTTCTGGCCCTGGATTTTTGGTGAAGTGAGCTCTCTGAGGTTCTTGCTAGTCTAACATTCTGTGGGGCTGTGGCTCTTTGAAAGAGGATCCAGAGTTGAGTAAGAGGAGCGGAAGACAGAGTGGGAAGTGACAATCAGTGAGTAGGAAACAAGAAGAGGGGCCCAGGGAAGAGAGTGGGAAAGTTTAGTCAGAGCAGTCGGAGGAGGAGAGCTGCGCTGTTCTGCATGAGTGTGTGTTTGCCCCCAACTCCAGTGTGAGGATACAGAGTGGGGCCCTGTACTTAGCACCAAGAGGTCATGGTTGACCATTGAAGAACAGAAGCTGGGCTAAGATATGCTAAGAGTGAACAGGTGGGTGGTGAGGAGGGCTCACCCTGGACTGAACTGTGAAGCAGCACATTGGGGAGCCCTCTCCTCACTCTGTGCCCCACCCCAGGTGCCCCACTGGCTACTGCATCCCTCCCCATACCGCACACACACAAATACACACACACGGGCTGCTTCCAACGACCTAGTCTGTGCCCCAGAAAGCTTTCTTTCCAGTTTTGCTATGGTCTGCATGTTTGTGCCCTATTGCCTGCCTCCCTAATTCCTATGCTGAACTCCTATCCCCAAAGTGATGGTCTTCAGGAGTTGATTAAGTTAAACTCTCATGAATGAGACTAGTGCCCTTAGAGCTGACCACTTCTGCCGTGTGAGGATAAAGGGAGAAGGTGCCATTTATAAACCAGGAAACGGGTCCTCACCACACACCTAATCTGCTGGTGCCTTGATCTTGGATGTCCCAGTCTCCAGAACTGTGAGAAATAAATCTGTGTTGTTTATGAGCTGCCCACGTTATCATGGCAGCCTGAATGAACTAAAACATCAACCATAGCCCATAACTCAGTGAGACTAAAAAGGAGAACGTTCAGGTATGCAATACTGCTTTTTGCTGGGCACTGTGTTAAAGGCTTTGTGTATAGATTAAATTTTACCTTTATTGGAAATCTGTGGTAAATGCTAGTATATTCCTCATGTTATGAATGAATGAACTGAAGCTTAAAGTCACAGGTCTTAAAACTGGGCTCCACTACAGGTAACAAGCCTCCAGGGCAAGCTTTCATGAGCCTTGGTTCGAGGCCAGTGCTATGGCGCAGCGGGTTAATGCCCTGGCCTGAAGAATCAGCATCCCAAATGGGCACTGGTTCAAAACCCGGCTGCTCCACTTCCAATCCAGCTCTCTGCTATCCCCTGGGATAGCAGTAGAAGATGGCCCAAGTCCTTGGACCCCTGCACCCACGTGGGAGACCCAGAAGAAGCTCCTGGCTTCAGATCAGCACAGCTCCGGCCGTTGCGGCCAATTGGGGAGTGAACCAGCAGATGGAAGAGCGCCCCCCCCCCTCACCTCTCCTCTCTCTGTAACTCTGACTTGCAAATAAATCTTAAAAAAAAAAGAGCCTTGCTGCACAGCAGTCTAACTGACCTAAGTCCCACCAGGGTATGAATGACTGACAGGTGGCTATATGTGCAAAGGAAGTCTCTTATGAGATTTTTGCATTGGAAAGGAGGAGTTTCAGAACCCAAAGGACATGTGAGTTCTGGTGTTTTCTGGATAAAAAATTTAAGAGAGCCTTAATCTTTAAGGCTCTATTGAATTGTGTTCAGATTCCCAGGGGTTCAAGCTATCTGTCAAGAAAAAAACTAAAATTTATCAGTGAGGGTCAGAAGCACAAAGCAGGCAGCCCAGACAGCTTGTGAACAATCTTGAGAGAGTGGCTGTACAGTGCAGAGGGTCAAGTTGAAGTCTTATTCAGGCAGATTCTGGTTGTCCAGGCATTTTCTCATCTGTCCATCCCCCTGACATCAGACTGGGTCCAGAGGTGAGAGCTGAGCCTAGTGATTCCAGCTGGTTCCTACGGCACCATCCCTGTGGTCTCTGGTGTTACTTCATCTCTTTGAAAGCAGCCTGAGCAAGTGCCCCGATACACCATGAACGCATCCCCCAAGTATCTGAGTCTCAACAAGTCCCAAGGCAGTGTCACTGAGAGCTTCTCCTTCACCAGCCATCTTGGGAACTCTGAAGATTTAATAGGCAAAATGCTCCCTGTTCGGGAAACCAGAGTGTTCAGACACATCTACAGAATGACGGCCCTCTAACTCTAGATTCCTTTGTGGTGTTCCAGGAGAAGAAGATGATGATGAAGGTGATGAAGATAGGATGGATAGTACAGTCAAGGGCCCTGGACCCAGGGGCCCGGTTGGGACAGTATCAGAAGCTCAGCTAGCCCGGAGGGTCACCAAAGGAAAGAACAGCCGGAGGATGCTGTCCAACAAACCTCAAGACTTCCAGGTACAAAGAGCCCAGATGCTCTGCTTCCTTGTTTCACTACCACCTTGGTTATCTTCAGCAACTGCAGTGATGCTGTAGGGACCTATTTCCCTGGGCAATGGCTCATCTAGAAGAAGGGACAGACACAATGAGAAGAGTGCCCATCTTTCTTCTGCAAGCAGGAGTGGGTTTGGTCAAGCCAGCGGAGGTTCTTCAGAGAAATGAAACTGCTGCCTCTCTCCCAAAGAAAAGAAGCACAGCTATTACATTGTGCATAGCTCTGGGCACTGCCTTAGACTTGGGGAACAGTGATGGAGGGAGTCCATGCATCATCAAGGCCCAAGATGGCCATGTCAGGGGCTGGAGGCTCGGCCTGGTCCTGCCCTTTCCCAGGCAGGCTCTCAACCCTACCTACACCTCCTGGATCCTCCAGCCCAGCCCCACATCCCGTCTTGGGATGATGACAGGTGGTCTTCCCCAGGCCACAAGCACCAGTGCCCTGCGAAGCTGCGCTGGCCTGTCTTCAGCAACCCTTACAGGTGACACTTGAGGGTTCCTTTCCACTGGACACTGGGCAAGGATCAGTAACAAGTCCCCTTCTGTGCTCGCAGATTCGCGTCAGAGTGATAGAGGCCCGACAGCTGAGTGGCAACAACATAAGGCCAGTGGTCAAAGTCCATGTCTGTGGCCAGACCCACCGAACGAGAATCAAGAGAGGCAACAACCCATTTTTTGATGAGGTAAGCGGGCAGAAGAGGCATGTTCCTGCCCAGTGAGTCTGTCCTGTTGGCTGCACCTCCCTGCCTTCCACCCGTTCTCCTATCCCCGGGGGAGGGAATCACATGAGCACACTTGGCCAGGTACAGACGATATGGAGTTCGAGCTGAACATATGACGTAGATACCATAGGGTCTTGAAGTCACTGGCCCAACTTCATCATTGGTTCTCGGAACTGCCTGTGTCTTTCTTCCAGTGTTTTTGCAACAACTTCCCAATGGCTGCCTCCCCCCTTCACCCCTTCTGGTGGAGCACAATATGTCACCGACATCTACCTTTGCTTTTAACAGTTACACGATGTCGCTGAGGGACAACTCTGACTAATCTCAGTTTTTTGGAGATGTCAAAACTTACTTGGCAACAAAAAAATAATATATATGAAAGGAAGACAGTTATGGACAGACGTGGTTCCCCCTTACCCTATACAGAGAACATAGCCCTGTTCCTCTTGACCTCTTCTGGAACATTCTTAAAAAATACTTACCACCTTGACACTCATCTCACAGGCCACAGAATGCCATGGCAGGGCTCTGGGCAGAAATGACAGGCTAGGGAGTTTTCCAGAGCCCAGCTCCACTCTGCTGGAGGGACACGTTTCTAAGATTCCTTGCACCTGTGTCTCCTGGCCCTGTTACCTGAGCTGAGGCCTTGCCTTGCCTTAGTTTCCTACCACAGTTTCTCTTTGTTCTCTGTGGCTTCTACTCCCTGAGCCAGCTCTAACTTTTTTTTTTCTTTTCTATTTGTATGTGCAGAAGAAACTGGTTTCTTCTCTCAGGTGCTCCTGTTTCCTCCCCCTTTGTTCAAGCTTTGCAGAAGGTCTTTATTTTCTTGCCTCCTCTGACTTCTCCTTAGATGAGTCACAGACAGCCACACAGCTACGGGAAAGCTCACACGAGAGGTAGGGGTGCACTGAGATGATGCACTTGCTGTGGAGTTGGGGAAGGCTGGGAGAGATTCCTGTTGAGGGAGAGACTGATTGGGAGGGAGGGTGAGATGCCGGATGTCCTGTGGCCTCAGGGCTGGGACTGTGGGTGAGCATTTGTAATGCAGGCTCCATGTGTGCTCTACTGCGCTCCAAAGAGCCTGGCAAGTGTCTCCACCTTCCTCATGCTTTTCCCATTTTCATGATTTATTGTGACATCAGATCTTTTGGCAAAAGTGAAGAAGCAAATCACTGGGCATCTAAACAGACTCATAAATCTGTCTTGAAATTTTACTAAAAAAGTCCTATAAAAAATCCTACTTTATATACTCATATCGCAAAAAAAAAAGCAACAAGCAAAAACTGCTATAGATTTTAAAGAACCAATAGCCAGATGCTATGTATGATCCTAATCTAGATACTAGATTTTTTTTTTAAAGCTAAGACAGAATTCTTTTTCAGGACAATTAGAGCAATTTGAAAATTATTAGATGTTTAATTTCTTGGGTATGATAATATTGTGATTACATAGGAAGATCTCTTTACTCTGAGGAGATGCATGCAAATGTATTTTTGAAAGCATGAAGGATCATCTAGAGCTTTCTTTCAAATAATTCAATTTTAAAGAGAAACATAAACCAAATGCCCCAAGATTGCAGCAGTTGGTAAACACAGGTAAAAGCTAGTATTTATTCAACCTTCATGTAAATTTGAAATATTTCTAAGTACAACATTGCAGGAAAAAACCCTCAGTTGGAATAAATGGTCCTTTTTTCTCTTCAGATTAACATACAGCCAACATAGTACAATCTCTGTATACGTAATATTAATCTCCCAAGAATCAACCTTCTTAAACTTAGCTGTTATGATGGGTTTAAATGCAGCCAATATTGCTCTGCTCAGGCATTCACACAATCTAGTAGGCAAAGTTGTCGTTGAAGTTGTTTCATTAGAAAGAAGAGAGGAGGCCATTTGATGCAGAAGCTTAAATCACCGCTTGGGATGCCCGCATTCATATAAGAATGCTTGCTTTGAGTCTTGACTCCTCTGCTTTGAACCCAGCTTCTTGCTAATGTGCATCCTGGGAGTCAGCAGGTAATGGCTCAAGTCCTAGAGTCCTCGCCACTCAAGTTGGAGACTTGGATGGAGTTTGGACTCCTGGCTTGAGCTTGGCCTAACCCTGGCTGTTGTAGGCACTTGGGAAGTGAACCAGTGGATGGAAGATCTCTCAATTTGTCTCTTTGTCTGTCTCTGAGTCTTTCACATAAAATGAAATTGAATAAATATATTTTTAAAAGGAAGAGTAAAGTTACAATCACTGGCCAGAGTGACAGACCTAAAAATATTAGAGAATTAAATGCACATCAAGCCCTAAGCACTCAGTTTAGTGAAAGCTGCATCATGAAATCATCTTAGATCTTTATTTCAGGTAGCTAGCATCATGTAGTAGTCAATAAATGCTACACTTGTCAACTCTTTCCCCAACATGCAGAAGTGTGTCTACCATGAAACTTAAACTTTAGGGCCTTTTCCAAGGTCCAGCGTAATCGAACGTAATTTTGAATTTATGCTTCGTGAGTTGTTAGGTGGGCTCCCAAAATTATAGCATCAGATATCACTCAACCTGAAAGCCCTGCTAGCATTTAACTATGTTCTCTGTTGTTTTGGCAGTTATTTTTCTACAATGTCCACATAACCCCCTCTGAGTTGATGGATGAGATCATCAGCATCCGGGTAAGGCAGCAGTGAGTAGGGTGGTGCCATTCGCTAACTGATAGACAAAGGCAGTGACCTTTTCTCACTCTCTCTTCCAGGTTTACAATTCCCATTCTTTGCGGGCAGATTGTTTGATGGGGGAATTTAAGGTTGGTAACCACAGTTTGCTTTATCTAGCCTACATAAAGATGAGAACTTTCCTAATAGGACACCCAGTTCCTCAGGGTGTCTGTCTCAGTGATATCTTATGTGTTAGGGGTCAGCACCATGATCCCGGCAGAGGGCTGCCTGGGTCCTGTCTACTCCTAAAGCAGAACACTGGACAGTTCCCCAAGCATGATGTCATCAAAGTGCCATGTTGGGGCCCTTGGCCAGTGTTCCATGTGTGGATGAAACAGAAGGAAAAGTGCTTGACTATGGCAAGAAGCCCAGCATCCAGCTCCACTCACCAGTGGCCCCAGAGTTCCACCTAGAAAGCCAGTTGTTGTAAATCCGAAGTATGAAAAAGCTAGATCAGGAAGGGAAAATGGCACTTTCTAAGTAACTCACTTGGCACTAAAAGACAAATACTTGGGTGACTTCTTCCCCCAGTTCTACATGGAAGGGGTTACCTCTCAAAGGAGGGAGCTTTCCTCACTAGAAGTCTGGGGATCATCTGGGTCAGGCAGGCCTGTGCTTATGCCACCAACCACTCACACATCCCAAGGGAACTCATTTAACCACACTGACCATTGGTTTTTTCATCTGTAAGAAGGGATCATCATGCAGAGTAAATGAGGTAGTGTATGTAAAGTATCTGGCACAGCACCTGGCACATTAGAGTGCATGGTGACTGATTATATTAGCATTGGCATTGGTTGGAGGCAGAGGAATACTGGATAGGCAGTTGGGTCAGATGACTTTTTGTAAAGTGACTACTGGTCCCAGTCTGTGACCTTCAGTGCTAAAACCAGGGAAGGCTCAGGCAAATTGGCGTGTGTTGGTCACCTTGCATCCATGGTCCCTTCCAAATACAAGTCTAGCTCACTCATCCAACAGTGATTCATTGAGGGGCTTCTATTGCCACGAGCAAGCAAGGCGTTGGGGATACAGAAGGGCAAGATGAAATGATTGGGTCCCACAGATATTTAAGTCTAGTCGTGAATCTTGTATCAAAGTATAATGATGATGGTTTCTTGAAAGTGACTACACTGATTTTAGAATCTACTTAAACTACTTTAAATTATTATTTTTTGCAGATTGATGTGGGATTTGTTTATGATGAGCCTGGTAAGTAACATGCTCCCCTTCAATTTGAATTCTCAAGTTCATTCCTTCTGACTCTAAAGAGAGTCTAGGGACCAAAATTCTGGAGATCAAGGAGGCAAAGTTAGAGAAAAAAATATTTCCTTAATGGGGAAGAGAGGAAATGTTTAGTGGGAATGAGTAACAATAGCTTACGATAAATGTCCAGTGTTGTAACATTCAAAAATAGGTAATTTCTATCTTGTTTAAACACACCAGGACAGAAGGTTGGGAGAGTACACAACAGGGGATATTAATGTGTAGACCCATCTGAGGGATAGATAAGTCGTGATGAGGCTTCCAAGAAAATGCTTGTTTATCTCAGAGCAGATGAGATCAAAGGCCTGTAGGTATCTCTGTAAAGCGGCCCTGTCCTCAAACCCCTCTTTTAGGTCACGCTGTCATGAGAAAATGGCTTCTTCTCAACGATCCTGAAGACACCAGCTCAGGTGCCAAAGGTTACATGAAAGTCAGCATGTTTGTCCTGGGAACCGGAGATGAGCCTCCCGTGAGTCTGAATCTCTGCCTTGTCCACTTTGCACAAAAACGCCCAAGAATTGAGCCGTCACGAACCAGTAGTTGTGAGTGGAGCACGATTCCCCTTGCCTCACCCCACGTTGCTCCTGCTCTGGGCTAGTGGCTCATCCTTCCTTTGTGGAGTTGCCTGTCCAGCTTACTTGGCTTCTTCCTGACGCCTGAGAGAGAGTGTTTCATTCAGAAGCTCTGCATGTGTTTTTACGACTTCCTTGCATCATTAGAGAGACTGATCTTTATCTAGAGAGCATGGCTTACTTGCAGGATCAGGCACTGCACCTAAAGGGACAGTGGTTATTCTGGGAAATTGGGCAGCAAACCAGGAAAGAGTAAGCGGCCAGGGAGAAATTGGAAGGACCTCAGGAACATGCACACATACTTTCCTGTTTGATTCTCTTCTTATTACAAAAGGACACAGAAGCATAAGAGTATTGATTGTGTAGAGTGGTTTTGATGTTGCAGGAAAATGGGCAACTGAACTCATAAAATTGAAACACAAAAAATCCTAAAGGAAACGGTTCCAGTTGCTTCATTTCACAATTTGGCTGTTTCCAAGTGCTGCCTTTCCAGATGTGTGATTTTGATCCCATATCCCCCAATAGCCTGAGAAGCGAGATCGTGATAATGACAGCGATGACGTGGAGAGCAACTTGTTACTCCCGGCTGGCATCGCCCTCCGCTGGGTGACCTTCTTGCTGAAAATCTACCGAGCTGAGGATATCCCCCAGAGTGCGTATTGATTTAATCTGCCCAAGATTATCAGTTACCTGCAGGATGAGATGTGCTAAGAGCATACTTTATACTCGCCACCGTGGGTCTGTCTGCTGGTCCCATTGAAAGCATCCTGAATAGGTTCAAGGGGGCAGAAGTTGGTTGCTGATCATGTTCTTTGTTGAGTGCCTGCCTTTGATCCATTCTGCTCTATCCCGTCTTCCTTCCCTGTTCTATATCTTCTCCTTAGAGAGTGCTAAGGAGGTGAGTAGTTGGCACTTGCAGCCCCTTTTATCCCATAAGAAAATGTGGAGTTGATAATATAATGTGTTTGCCATTGGACTATCAGAAACAGCTGAGTAAAGGGTGAGCAACTCCCAGTAGCTGGAAGTCTGTTGTACTGTACAATGAGGTATGTTTGGTGGGGTTTGGATGCATTGGAATCACCTGGAGCGATTCCATTTACAAGAAGCAGCCCAGCAACTCCTCTGTGGCTGCTGATGGCCCAGCCTCCTGCCTGCTTCCTGCTGGGCCCTGGAACTCGGAACCCCTCTTCAGGCCCCAGGAGGCAGCACCCACTATATGGATCCTGCATCCCTGTAGGATTTGCTACTTTTCCTGGGCAACCTCTCCCCTTTTGAAGACCTTACGAGGTTTTGCCATGTCATCTTTCCCACAGAAATAATGAAGTAATTAAATGAATCCTTATATCATACTTCCCGCCCTGACCTGTTCAGTTGATCTCTATTCTCTTCTGAGCTTGTGAAACAGAAAACGCTACATTTGTAGTTGATTGCACCTGCTATTTTTGATGATGCCAAATGTTTTTTTGAGTTCTCTGAACAAGTGCGCCTGGGCCTTTAATTCTGTGACCCAAAGTGCCTTTTCCAAATTGAAAGCAGGCCTCAGTCGGGAGTTGCCTGTTGCCCTGCCCGAATGGGCTGACTTTTTTCTAATATTTTCCTACATAAATGATCAATTCTCAACATCATGAATTATTCATTTCTCTTTCAAAGTATTCCTATTGATTTTTTAACTTTGTAGGGAGAAAACATTTTCTTTCCCTCTCAGCTAAGACAAAAAGGATTTCTGTTACTTTCGCTTGCTATCCCGAAGAGAGACTCTTACAGCAGCCGTTTTCATGTATAGGAGAGGTTTGTGTATTTTGCTAAAGAATCTTTACTCGTTTAAGAGACTGAAATTGGATTTCTGTTGTGCCACATTGTACTTTCCAGTGGATGATGCCTTCTCACAGACAGTGAAGGAAATATTTGGAGGCAATGCAGACAAGAAAAACCTAGTGGATCCTTTTGTAGAAATTTCCTTTGCTGGAAAAAAGGTTTGTACCGGACCGCAATGCAGTTGTCTCTTGGAGTGAATGTTTAAAACACTGTGCTTTCCTTGGAGTGGATTCCTGCTAACTCTGTGTTACAATTGTCCCATGAGCAGCGAGGCACTCTGCAGGACCACGGCTGATCTGAGTCTGAATGTGCCAGGCTTCTCCTCAGGTTTATATTAGAGTGGAAAGTATGCAGGACTCAAATTGGAAAATTCATATTTTGAAAGATTAGAATACTGAAAACTACCACAGAATTACTTACATGATTTTCCAGATCCAAGCATAATCTTTTTTTAAGAAAACATTTATTGATTTGAAGGGCAAAGTGGCAGAGAGAGAGAGGATATCCTCCCTCAACTGGTTCACTTCCCAAATGCCTGCGACTTCCGGGGGGAAGTCAAGAACCAGGAACTCCATCTGAGTCTCCCACGTGGGTGGCAGAAACCCAAATATTAGGCCATCATCTGCTGCCTCCCGGGTGCGTTAGCAGGAAGCTGGATCAGAAACTTGGAATAGCTGGGGCTTAAACCAGGCACTCTACTGCAGGATGCAGCCTAACTGGCTGCATCACAATGCCCACCCCCGAAAACAGTATCTTAGTGTTCAGCAAGCCCACTTTCCAGGCACAGTCATCCCTGGTAAATGTAGAGCATGGGTCCTCAACACCCAGCTGCCCACTCTGATGTGTGTCTCGCCTTCTATGCCCCCAGTGAGTGGCTCAAACTGGATAATCAGGCATCTCTGCTCTCTGGAAAAAGCTGGGAGATTCTTGGTGTAGGGACAGCTGTCGCCAGCGTTGACACAGGAAGAGCATCAATGATTGTAGAATGAGATTCCATAGAATAACAACACACCATGGACAATTACAGGCAGGAAGAACTAACACTGGCCATGTAGTGGAACCATCCATTTGTGAATGCAACACTCAGCAAGCACACACACCTATTACTGCATGTTATTTCCTAGCAGAGTCACTGGGGCTCGGGGGGAAAGTTCTGAGTTCTAGGGCGAGATGAGGTCTGCTGTAGATTCAGAATGCATTCCACTCCACAAGCAAATTCCTTAACCTTTGGAGTGATTTCCTGAATTGTAAATGGAGAATGGTGGTAACCTCATAGGATTGGAGCCCGCACTATGGCATAGTAGGTTAAGCCTTTGCCTGCAGTGCCTGCATTCTATATGGGTGCAGGTTCAAGTCCTGGCTGTTATGCTTGCAATCCAGCTCCCTGCTAATGTGCCTGGAGAAGCAGCAGAAGATGGCCCAACTCCTTAGGCCCCTGCACTCATGTGGAAGACCTATAAGGAGCTCCTGGCTTCGGCCTGGCACAGCTCTAGCTGTTGTGGCTGTTTGGGGAGTGGTCCAGCAGATAGAAGATCTTTCTCTCTCTCCCTCTCTCTCTTTCCTTCTCTTTCTCCTTTTCTCTCCATATATCTGCCTTTCAAATACACTAAATGAAAAAAATCTCATAGGATTTTGATGAGAGTTAATTAATTTGCGAAGTAATTGATGTGAGCATGTAAGTGCTGAATACTGTCCTGGGCTGGGGAGACAGAAGTGAGCACGGGGGATGGCAGTTGATTTCACAGAGCTGACGTTGGAATAGAAGAGACAGACGGTAAACAAGCAAACAAGCAGTTGACTGGGCTCAGCCAGTGCTCACTATTACATGGAACACAAGGCAGGAGACAAGAAGTAAGGATTGTGCTGGAAGGGTGTTTAATGAGGTCATCAGGTGGGGACACCTTTGAGGAAATGACATTTCAGCAGGGGCCTGGTTGTGCAGAGATCGTGGGGGCCAGGTTGCTTTCAGGTGCAGAGAAGGACAATGGAAAGGCCCAAGGGGAACCATAGGAACAGCAGAGGATGTGGCTGGAGTGAGGCAAACAGGGCTGGGAGGCTAATGGATGGGGTGAGAGAGGAGTGGGTACTGGGCCAGGGAGGAGCTATGAGCCAGAGTGGGGACCTGGACTTTATAAGGATATTTCACAAAGCTTTTGCAAGATGGAATTAAAAGATAAGTTAGGGGCCAGCAATATGACAAAGCAGGTAGGCCGCCACCTGCGATGCTGGCATCCCATATGGGTGCTTGTTCCTGTCTTGTCTGCCCCACTTCTGATTTAGCTTCCTGCTAATTGCCTGGGAAAAGTAGCGGAAGACAGCCCAAGTGTTTGGGCCCCTGCCACCCACATGAGAGACCCAGATGAAGCTCAGGGCTCCTGGCTCCAGCGCTATCCATTGTGGCCATCTGGCGAGTGAACCAGATAATGAAAGTTCTCTCAGTCTCCTCCTCTCTCTAACCGGCTTTCAAAATAAATAAATAAATGTCTTTTTTTAAAAAAATTATTTTGGCACAAAAAATCTGAAATCCATGAATATTTTGTTCATAATAAGAATTTTTCATGAACTTTTGGAAGACCCTTGTTATTTTCATCATCTTTTGTTAATTAACAATGATTAGCTTTTTATCTATATGAGAGGCAGAGAAATGGACACAGAGGAAGAGAGAGCTCCCATTCATTGGTTCACTCCTCAAATGTCCTTGACACCCAAGGCCAAAGCCAGGAGCTGAGAACTCACTCCAGATCTTCTATATGGGTGGCAGGGACCCAATTATTTGAGCCATCACCTGCTACTCCCAAGGTCCACACTAGCTGGAAGCTGGAGGCAGAGGCTGGAGATAAGAATTGAGCCTAGGCTGGCGCCATGGCTTAACAGGCTATTCCTCCGCCTTGCGGCGCCGGCACACCGGGTTCTAGTCCCGGTTGGGGCGCCGGATTCTATCCCGGTTGCCCCTCTTTCAGGCCAGCTCTCTGCTATGGCCCGGAAGGCAGTGGAGGATGGCCCAAGTGCTTGGGCCCTGCACCCGCATGGGAGACCGGGAGAAACGCCTGGCTCCTGGCTTCGGATCAGCATGATGCGCCGGCCGCAGCGGCCATTGGAGGGTGAACCAGCGGCAAAAAGGAAGACCTTTCTCTCTGTCTCTCTCTCACTCTGCCTGTCAAAAAAAAAAAAAAAAAGAATTGAGCCTAGACACTTTGTTTCGGGATATGCCATCCTAGCCACAGACCCCTCACATTCTAGGTATTCTCTGAGAGCTCACTGAAGATGTTGCACAGGAAGTGATCTGAAAGTAAGGGCCGAAGTGGGGATCCAGATAGGAACCAACTGCAGGTGTCCAGGGGAGAAGCATTTCAGGATCTGAACCAAGATATGGACTAGATGAAGCACTGAGGGGACGGGTGTTGTGGCTGGCTCTGGTTTAAAGCCTGAGGAGCTGAGTGAACTGAGATAGAAACATTAAAACAAGAGGTTGGTGGGCAGGGTCCAAAGATCTGTTCGGATGTGTTAACAGTGAAATGCTTACAGATAGTACACAATAAATGCTCAATAAACCTTAATTCTTACACCGTTATGTTAATCTTAGAAAAATGAAAATTGAAAACTAAGGAAGACATGACTAAAAACAAATTTGAGTTCATAGGAGAAACACAGATTAATGTTAGATTCATATTTTATCAAATCATCTTCAAGAAAAATTTAACCAATTTACCAAATATATAACTAATAAGTAAACAACTGGAGTCATAATCTAGTATGTACATATTATAACATTTAAGAAATTAAAAACTTGAATATCTATTTTATTATTTTGCAGGTTTGCACAAATATAATTGAGAAAAATGCAAACCCAGAGTGGAATCAAATAGTCAATCTGCAGATCAAGGTTTGACTTCCTTTTCTTTCAGAAAAAAATGTATTTAATTATCAGTTACTGAAAAAATTGAAAAATAACTGCTTTTCCCTGTTTCATTTTCACAGTTTCCCTCCATGTGTGAGAAAATAAAACTAACAATATATGACTGGTGAGTTCCAAATAGAATAGACGTGTCTAATTCAACATTAAAGAACTAAACATTTGGATACTGTGGAACAGGAATCTAGATAATCTCTTTCTTCAGTATAGTTGCTTTCTTTCAAAAGAGTAGAACAAACTGCTCCCAGAACTGGGTGTTTCCAAAGAAGTAAGAAATTATTGCAGAACAGTTTTGGATGTTATGGTTCAACTGCTCTTAAACAGGAAAAATGCCCCAAGATAAGAAATTCAGAATTTCATTATCATTAGTCTCTTCAAAATAAACTTCATAGATAGATAAACCATTTCTTGGGAAGAATCACCAAAATGTTGAGAGCAAATCTTTGTTTGAAAGAAAAATAAAACAAGCTACCTAACTGAAGGCAAAGAAAAGTCATTGAAATGTTCCGATGGCATTTTCACAAGATCAGCTTCCTTGTACTGATTGGCCATAAGAGGGCAATTCTTGAAATGTTGCAGCTGGATGGAGTATTCAGCTGCTAGCCTGTAGCTCTCTGAGAGTAGAAAGACAGCAAATGTCATTGTCATGATGCTTATTATCATCATCGCCGTCATTATCAGTGTTCACTTTATTAGCTTCCATTTTTGAGTACCGCTGAGTGCCTGGCCCTGTGTCAAGTACCTTTGCCTACATTATCTTAGGTTGTATTTACAGTAACCTTTTGCAGGTAGAGACTTCCATTAGCTTTATTTTACAGAGGAAGACACTGAGGTTCAGAGTGGACGAGTGACATGCCTACAGTCACTCAGATAGTCGGAACTTCAGGTGGGCTCTCCACTCCCCCATCTGGATATCTCCATTGTTTCTCCTTTGGCCAAATCCATTTGACTCTGGTGTTAGTATTCATCAGTACTATGGTAACAGGACATGTTGGGAGGAGGGAAACAGGTCTCATCTTGTTCATTGACCTAACCATGAATAATTGAGGGCTGTCCCTTCCAGTGGGTGTAAGAGGGTTACAAGGCACTTGGGACCATCAGGCTATATACTACAGGTTCTCCAGGGGCCTCCAGAACTCGGGAGGGTGGCTTTGGACTGCATAGCTCTGGTGACCACCCTGGCCTAGGAGCTGTGCAGACTACTGACTGAGTTATTCCAGTTACCTCTGGTCGCTATAAATGTGGGGTTTATTTATGACCCAGTCTGTTCTCTTCAAACCAACAGTTTAGATGAGAATGCACAAGGAGACCTTGTTTAACTAGGAAATCCTTGAAGCCAGATCTTAGGTTACGTACCATTCGGGGTATTTGCACAACTGAGGGAAAGCTAAGGATTATTTATTTATTTATTTGAAAGGCAAAGTTACAGAGACACAGAGCAGAGAGAGGTCTTCCACCCGCTGGTTTACTCCCCAGATGGCCGCAATGGCAGGAGTTGAGCCGATCCGAAGCCAGGAGCTTCCTCTGGGTCTCCCATGCGGGTGCAGGGGCCCAAAGACTTGGGCCATCCTCTGCTGCTTTCCCAGGCTATAGCAGAGAGCTGGATGGGAAGTGGAGCAGTTGGACCTTGAACCGGTGCCCTTATGGGATGCCAGCACTGCAGGCAGTGGCTTTACCTGCTACGCCACGGTGCTGGGCCCTGACGGATTTTTTAAACATAGTCTAGACCCATCTGGGTGGACAGAAAAGATTCAAACCCCTTCAATGTGATTTAATACCCATAAATAATATTTTTCTTATACTAATTATATTAAGTCACTTTCTCTAATATGCTGTGCTATTAATTAATCCTTTCCTGAAATACTGAACTTTTACTTCATCCAATGGGAACTTGGACTTGAGAGTGGGCCCTGCTGCTAGATGGAATGAACAGAAGGAATGAGGTAGAGAACACGTTCATAATATGTGACCAACCCGAGATCATTTCATGAGTTAGGCTCACAGGTTCTCTAAGATGCCCACAGAAGGATACACAAGATTGTATATATTTGTAGTAGGCATGGGCATATTTGTCACAACATAGGTAAAATCTGGGTTCTAGGTAAACAACTACATTCCCATGAACACATCTGCGATGGAGTAGGTACTCAATAAATATTTGAATTTAATTAGAGGGGAATTTTTCTCCTTAGATATTATCCATTATAATTGTTAAACCATCAAAGTAATTAGCATGGACATTGCCAAATAATATAAATACACCTATTTTATATAATGTACTTACACTATACTCATGTAAAATGCCTGTAATTGATTAATTCTTTTTTCACAATAGTATTGAGTACAGTCATGGGCAAATCCAGGGACCATTCTGTAACATCTCAACTTGGTAACTATAGATTGAATTGCCCCACTAGAGCAGTGCTTGTACAGGGTGCTTGGAGAATCCTCTATTACAGTAAGCTGGGCTACTCTTAGAAATGTAGACTTGGTTCCCACCTCAGGCTTATTTTATTAAAAGCTCGAGCAGGAGATGAGGGGAAGGAGTTTGCATATGATGTACGCTAAAGCGTGGGGCCCACTGGATAGGAGGATTTCAGAGCTCTGAGAAATGTTCCAGATCTACCTTTTATTTATTGTTGAAATGAGGTATCTTCACAGCTGGAAACTGAACCTGTTCTTTTACACAGGGATCGTCTTACCAAAAATGATGTGGTTGGAACCACATATCTCTACCTGTCTAAAATTGCTGCTTCTGGTGGGGAAGTAGAAGGTAAGCTCCTCAGCAGATGTGGAAGACAGGGGAGAGAACTTCTGGAGGAAGAAAGACCTGCGGTGGCCACCTGACAATAGGCAGGCTTGATTTTTTAAAATCCAAATGTGATGAGTGAAGTGAACCACGCAATGATGTTTTGGTGATGGCCAGTGAAACAATTCCTAGTTGAGGCAACTAACAGTTGAAAGATTTTACCTTTCTTTCTTTCTTTCTTTCTTTCTTTCTTTTTTTTTAAGATTTAATTTATTTATTTGACAGGCAGAGTTATACAGAGTGTGAGAGAGACAGGGAGAAATGTCTTCCTTCCATTGGTTCACTCTCCAAGTGGCTGCAATGGCCGGAGCTGTGCCGATTCGAAGCCAGGAGCCAGGTGCTTCCTCCCGGTCTCCCATGCAGGTGCAGGGCCCAAGGACCTGGGCCATCCTCCACTGTTTTCCCAGGCCACAGCAGAGAGCTGGACTAAAACCGGCACCCATATGGGATGCTGGCGCCGCAGGCGGAGGATTAACCTAGTGCACCAGCCCCCAGATTTTACTTTTTTTTTTTGACAGGCAAAGTGGACAGTGAGAGAGACAGAAAGGTCTTTCTTTACCGTTGGTTCGCCCTCCAATGGCCTCTGCGGCTGGCATGCTGCGGCCAGTGCACTGCACTGCACTGATCCGAAGCCAGGAGCCAGGTGATTCTCCTGGTCTCCCATAGGGTGCAGGGCCCAAGCACTTGGGCCATCCTCCACTGCACTCCCGGGCCACAGCAGAGAGCTGGCCTGGAAGAGGGGCAACCGGGATAGAATCCGGCGCCCCTACCGGGGCTAGAACCCAGGTTGCTGGCGCCACAAGGCGGAGGATTAGCCTAGTGAGCCGCGGCGCCGGCCCAGATTTTACCTTTCTTACGCCCATCCAACACCTCTTGTCCAACACCTGTTTGCTAAATTTTGAGTGCCTGAACAGTGCCAGAACCTTATTTTTTTAGAGTAACATGGACACAAGTCCACCCAAATAGGAAATAATATCCTGCTTTCAACTGATTGCCTTGGCAGGAGCAATGAGGTTAGATACCAATGAGCCATGTCATCTCCACTCCTAAGGGTAATATGCGTTGTGTTTTCATTTTAACAAGCATGAATAATAACTACCACACTTGCTTCTGGTTGTTTTCCCTGCTTGAGCGCTACTCACCTATACCTGGCAACACGGTTCTGTGCATATGCCAGAAATGGTAAGAGAATGAAGGAAAGAAGCAAAGATGATGAGAGAAAAGATCTAATGGTAACATCTTAATTTCAGCATCTTACTTTTTTTGTTGCCAAAGCAAAATTTTTTATAATTACAAGTGGACTAAACATATTGAATAAAATGACAGACTGATACAAAATTTCATCTTGGAAACTCAAATTTCCTCTCCTTCTCATCTTGAGAGAGGACTTTCTGGATGTGTAACCAATACTAATGATCTGTGATGAAGATTTCCTCTCTCAAGACTGTAAAAAGGAAAAGCATTTAGATGCTCCAGGAGGTGGAGCAAAGCAGATAGAGTCTAAACACACCATCTTGTGTAACATTATGTTAAACAATGGTAAAAGGTAAGAAAGCGAGTCCCCCGAATGTTCTCTCCTGAGTAGCCCAGAGCTCATGAGACTAGAGCTGCAAGGAGAGAAATGTCACAGCCTGGTAAAGAGTAGGAACAAGCGACAGCCTCTTCTTATTAGGTGAACACTCCAGTAGCAGCCACTGTAGTTTGAATCATAAGGGTAATCAATAGAGGAATCAAAAGGCATGTTATACCTATGTCAGTGATATAAAAATAAATCCAATTATCAGTAGCACCAAATAATATCTAAAGGTAATTTTTCAAGTAATACTGATACAAGCATTTTACTCGGTGATATGGTGATAACATCCAGAAGAATTTAAAAGAAAAAATTAAAAATAAAGGGAGTTAAAAGCCCTTTCTTGAGGCTTTCTCTCTTGGCAGGCCCAGCAGACACACCACAGGGCCTCAAAGTAACAAGAAGCTATCATCCCCTCTCCTGCAAAAAAGAACAAAACATGTTTAGAGTCAAACAACGTACAATAAGCTACAGGCCTGTGTTTACACAGCCTCTGACTAAATAACTTGGATTTTCGGTGCTTGGTCCTGGCTAAGGCAGCCGTAAGCCGAGGAAGGTTTTGTTAAAAACGTGAAGTGCTGGTGACCTCACGAGGCCTCCCTCGGCAGCTGGCCGTTAGGTGGCTGGCAAGATGGGGTGACCCCCGTGGTGGTTCTGCCAGTGCTGACAAAGGTTTTAGCCACTTTGTGTTTATCCAGCAAGACTCGTACGCATCACTGAAGGGTCATGTGATTTTGGTCTGAACTTGGGATTTTTCTGGTGTTGCTAAGCCATGTATGTATAGCACTTTGATTAACTTTTTGGTGTATGTTTTATAATGCCCGTGTTTCTCTTGTTGTTTAACCAATCATATTTTTACAATGTAGATTTCTCATCTTCGGGAGCTGGGGCTGCATCGTATACAGGTTTATGCTTTGTAATTTTGCTGTCTACTACATCTTCCTATCTGATCTTTTTAAGACTATATTCATTGGTTGCTGTTAGAACCCTTTTGCTCTCTCAAAAATAGATTTGCTAGTGCAATAATTTTTATGTAAATATTGTATAGCTGCATGGCTGAGCTTAAGGACAGGTTGAGTATCCCTTATCTGAAATACCTGGGACCACAAGCATTTCAGATTTCAGATTTTTGGAGGATTTCTACAATATTTGCATACACATAATGAGATATCTTGGGACTAGCTCCCAAGTCTAGACACAAAATTTATTTGCATTTCATATATATCTATACACAGAGCCTGCAGGTAATTCAAAACAATATTTTTAACAATTTTGTGCATGCACTTATTATTTTTAATAATCAGGCTTGCATTGTCACATTGGCATTCCATGTTTTGCATTTTGGAACATTTCAGATTTCTGGTGTTCAGATTAGAGATGCTCTACCTGTGGCTAAGTAGGCTTTGCTACATGTCTCGTGTTCTCACCCAGAGGCACACCATCCTCTTTGACACCACTGCAAATCAGTGTGAGACGTGGCATTTTTGTCATGGTTTGCGTTCTGTAAGTTAGAGATACAGGGCAGTAGGCTAGTTGTTCCGAGTTGTATGATGTAACTTCCCTCACTTTCAGCGTGGATATACAGGTTGAAAGATAATGAGGATTTTCTACTTTTCACCCTGAAGATCACCTCCCAAATAGGCTTCGGTTTGTCTAGCACTTGCAATTCTTTGCATGTTTGCTCAATCTAGACCATCACCAGTCTCCTAAAGCGGATGTTATTTTTCTTGGAATAGATGAGGATGCTGAGGGTTAGAGAGGTCATCTATCAAATAAGCATGCCCATCCCTGCCGTGCTGATAACCTGGGGTGGTGGTGGTGGGAGGAAAGATAGTGCACGAGGGAAATCTTTGCAAACTCTCAAGCTCTGTGCAAAAATAAGGTAATAATATCTGCCTCTGTGGAACTGACGCTATGCCCAGCTCTTGTTGTTTTAAAATCAGTCTCATTATCTTATAACAGACTTCGTATGAATATTAAACAGTAGTCCTGGGTTTGTGGTGAACTTGGCAGATCTGAAAGCACTTCATTCTTTCATTCATTTGTTCAACCAATCACTGAGAATGTAGCAGTTTCCATGACAGAACCAGTCTTGGTGTTTGAGAGTCAAACTACAGCAAGCTTAAATCCTACTGAAAGTAGTTTATTCAGTGGACACATAGAAAGCAGCTATTTAAGGTTCTATAACCCAAAATATAAAGTCATAATTTATAAAAGTTCAAAATGCTAAGGAGCTTCAGGAAACCAAAGGAACCCTGAAAACATTGTTTGGAAAGTGTATTTCAGCTAGTTCAGAGGGAAACCTTGATAGTCAAGCTAAAGAACTTTTATCTTATTTAGTTTCTTCAGGAAGGATATTGGGAAGTTTACATCCCAGCTGCACATAAAGTGAGTAAGGGAAATTTGGAGGCAGGAAGAGCTTGGGAGAGAACAGGTTTTTCCAGGATACCATGTTGAGACATGAGCACGTAGAAGGGTTCTCTAAGTTAATGCACAACCAAACAAGTCAAAAACTTATAATACTGGAAAAAAAATTTGGTTGTCCAAAAAGAATTAAGCCCTTGATATCAAGGTGACATGCAGTGGTTCATTATTAAAAATCTATGTCTCCATTCCTGGAGGTCAGTCAGTCACCTGTGGGAACCAGGTGGAGATGAATGGCTCACCTGCCACTCCATGTCGATCTTTCACCTTTAGTATTAAGCCTAGAGTTGGAAAAGGCATTAGAGGTGATTTAGTCCTCCTCATATCATAGCAGGAGTTATCTAGACATCTTAGAAGATATGCCTTTATCCTAACATTGCTTTTGATTGTCCTATTGCAATTTGCCCCAGTGGGTGACATTTGTAATTCCCAGAAAGTTCTGCTTTAACTCTAAATGAACTAAAATGGCCTCCATGTAGTTCCCAGTGGTGGACTTACTTCTGGCTTTGGAGACAAGTCAGTTGCTCTTCCCATTTAGCTGTTGAATGCAGCTCTGACATTTCCCCCATCTCACCCACAATTTTCCCTTGATTCAGCTGTTTTCTTATACTGAACTCTGTGCCCTTTGTGGGGAATAGTCTTGTTGAGACCAAGTAGCAGAAATAGAGTTTATCAGATGATCTTCAGAGATAGAAAGTAATACATGGGAATCCTGCTTAGAACCATGGGCAGGTAGTTCACTGTTACATATAAAAATTTTGAATGTATTTTAACAGCATTTTGTGTGATCTGTAGTAATCGCTTGAGAGTAAATGACATATCTTGAGAAGAACTGAATCCGATACACCATTCAAAGGAATACAATCTTTCTCCCTAATTGCATGCTTAATATAGTGCCAATTATAAACTTACAAAAAATGTGATGGTTAACTTTAAAGTCTTATTATTCTTTCATTAGAATACCATTATCTTTTTAAAGAGTAAGTTTACTTGACGTACCCCCAAAATATTTTTAAGATATTTTATAGCAATAAGGAAAGGGAAGTATGGCAATTCATACAAGTGTTTATAATTAGCATTAATACAACTAACACCCTATGGAGGAAAATAATCTCACTTAGCTAACTAATAACTAATATTTATTTCAATAAATTGAGTATTAAAAGCCTAAAATTTAATGATATTTATTTCTCAGCAACTACAGGAGAAACAGAGGTGGGCTTTGTTCCCACGTTTGGACCCTGTTACCTGAACCTTTATGGAAGCCCTAGAGAGTACACAGGATTCCCAGACCCCTACGATGAGCTGAACACTGGAAAGGTTAGTGCTCAGTTAAGGTTGTTGGCACTATTTAATGTGATTCCTTCTTGTAATGCTTATAATTAGTATTTCATATTTAGGGGTCACCTGCCAACACACGCGCACATACCCACACCATACCACTGATCAAATGCTGCAACAGCAGTCTTGCAAGTGTTGGAATGCAAGATAGTAACAGAGCTTGAAGATCATCAGATTGGGTGGCAAATGGCCGCCCTTCCCCCACAACTTCTATGCTCATGGCACACACTGGCTCTCTTTCCTAATAAGGCATGGTGCTGCCTTGGGACTTGTTCAATGCTGTGCTCCAGGAATTTATCAGACAGTTGGCTACATGCCTGCTGAAACTTTCCCCATCTTTGAACTGATCCACCTCTTCATTTCATAGATGAGGACATGGAGGCCCAGACATAAGTGCTTCTTCCACTACAACAGAAGCCAAATGTGTCTTTTAGTTATTTCCCCAGGCTCAAGAAAGGACTAAAGTAGAGAGAAAAAGCCCCGAGAGAGGGGAAAGGTGGAAGACCAGCTGTGGAGGTGGCGGCCCTCTTCTTCCTCTCTAGAAAGTTCTATAGCCAGCACGCCTGAGTATGGTGGGAGGAGGACCCACTCCACATCCTCAAATCAACCGCACCCCAAACATCTTCCTCCTTCCTTCCTGGCTACTCAGATTTGTGCCGGTTGCCAGCGTGGCATCCTCCTCATTCTGGGAGGAGAGGAGAGGAAACCTAGTCAACACAGGTAGATGCAGAGCTGCTCTGCTGAGGTGGAGGAGACTCGTATCCCCGTGCAGGCCTGCCTCTCAGCCTCTAGGAACAGGCAGGAAAGGCTCTGCCTGCCCTTGGTCATGGCTGAGATGGCTGAGATCCTTCCAGTCCTGGCATCCTGCAGCACTCTTTGGAATACTTCTTACAATCAATAATTCCTCTTGCAGACTGAAGATGCAACTCCAGCCGGGAGTTTCTGACTGGTTCGTTTTGGACTGATTCATTGGTTAGGGCCAGGAGGAGAAATTCTCTGTAGCTTTATTAGCCTAATCAGCGGGACAGAACACTTTGTGCTGTTGTCCATGACTGGAGGAATAATCCTGTCATTGCCTTTCAGGGGGAAGGAGTTGCCTACAGAGGCAGGATCTTGGTTGAATTAAGCACTCTTCTTGAAAAGACACCTCCAGATAAAAAGCTTGAGCCCATTTCAAATGATGACCTGCTGGTTGTTGAGGTAATCATTGAGTGTAAATAGTGCCTGGCATGGAAAAGGACCTTTTAAAGGGTTGGTGGTGGGACGACTGGGGCTGGCTGTCTGAGCAGGTGCACCTGCAGGGACATTCAGGCACTGAAGGAGAGTCAGCTGCAATAGTGCCCTGCAACATTCTCGTGATGTGCCTACAACAGCCTACGGGGGTAATGAGACTTGCTCCATCCTTCACAATATTAATCTTCTACCGAACACTGGCAACGGTAATGCTGCTCCAAACTGAATGGCCTCTTTGCTAACTAGGATTGAGTGGTCATGAATTGGGGGAGTGGATGATTAATTTTGTTCTGGGTTCTTTCCTTGTAGCTAGAGAAGCATTCTAAGTACAGGCATGTATAAGATGGACAAAGTGATAAAGGTTTATTGAAAAGATGAGAATGTGAACACACACACACACACACACACGAGCATAGGTTACCCCCACACAGATACCTGAAGGGAGAAAGGGGTAAGGGAGAGGAAACAGAAGGCACCCTAGCACCTCCTCCAGTTATGGTCTCTGGCAGAAGAGACCCAGTTATTGGCCGCTACTATGAGGTTGGGTAGGGGGTGCCTCTGCAAACACGAAGCCACCTGGGGGTTTTATGGTATCTCCATAAAATTCTACATGAGCTTGCTATGCATATTTTCATGGTATGCTTCTCCCAGGTCCTGGATGAAACAGGTGAGTCCTGGGAAAGGGGGTTTTGATTGAAAAGTAGAACAGAATTACATATGGGGCAGAGGGAGGGGCCTGCTTGTGACTTCCAGCTTAGTGATCCCACACTGGCTGCCTGCCTGTCCTGCACCAGTCATAGCGAAGTCACCCGAGGAGCCATCCTTGGTGATCTAACTTGTCCACTAGTCCTCTCCACTTTCAGAGGTAGTTGATCTATCTTGGGCTTCCCAGCATTCCCAGCATTTTCAAAAAATATTTTTCATTATTTTAGATTATTTAATTCTATTCATCAAATAAACTTGAAATCCTAGGTTATTCAAAATTATCTTCAGAGGGGCAAATCTGGGAAGTTACTGGGGCACTTGAGAGAGCACAAAATCCTCCCCTCCCCAGTTTTACAGCAACTCTTAAAAACTACATAGCTAGGTAACTCTGCTCCTTTTTAAGTATCTAAGTAAAAGCAGAATACAGGTGCGTTTTTGCTTGTATATAATTAAAAAGTTAAATTTTAAAAAACCACCTACTGCTTCTTTCCTGCAAATTACCTACACTGATCAAATGTCTGCAGATGAGCAAGTAGGGACCAAATGTGCACCTCTAGCTCACACCTCTAGCTTTACACTAAAGCAATGAAAACCCAGGAGCATTGTGCACACTTAGCATCCAGATTATGGTGTCTGGGTACCATTTCCACTATAAAGAACCAGACTTCCTGCAGGAAAAGAATAATGTAAATAGTCCTGTTTCTATTAGAGAAATTGAAACTGTTGCTTAAGACCCATGTTACAGTGACTCTGAGCCCCCATTTTTCCTTGAAGACAGGAAGCCTTCCAAGTTCATCTCTCTAACTATTGCTGACAAACTAAGGCCAGTGTTCACCAGTCCCACAAATCTGACTTGTTTGTAAGAGCAGCCCACACACTCATGCCCTCTGCCAAGGGCCAGCCACTCCTCGTTGGGCTGCAAACCAGCTCGGGCCCCATCTTCTTCCTTAGGCTGCTGCTGCTGCCGTTTTTGCTCCCCTCTATTCTGAGCACAGAACAGATTCTATTCTCAGTTTCCCCACTACAATAGAAACCAAGCAGCAACTTTAAAAATGTTTTCATCTCTGGGCTGAGAATAGAGAAACACAGAGAAATGGGTAACTGGCATGCCTGCTAAATGTGGTTATTCTCAGGGTTCATGGGCTCTGAGCAGCTTCCCGGGGTCTCTTCAGGGGGCAGCAATGTCTGCTTCCAGCCTGCCTCTTGGGGGCAGAACTTGGCCCTCCATCCTCTCCGGACTCCAGGAGTGCCCTGAACAATGTTATCTCAGAGACCAGGTCCAGTGGCCACGAGGTCTCAGCTGAGCCAGGGCTTCCTTCTAGTAGTCTAATGTCTGCCTAATAAAAGACCTGCCCCATTTTGGGATGATTGACAAGGAGGATATCCACTCCCTTTGGTGGAAGTTCACCCTTCTCTCCCAAAACAACATGGCCTTGCTCACCATCTTCCAATTACATTAGGGACAAGCATCCAAGGCAAGGGATTCTAAATTCTTGAGTCCTCAAGTATATAGAACAAGCAGCCCAGCTCCTGGGCCACACTGATGTCAGTCCTTTATCTTCCGTAAGGGGGAAGGATCGTGCTCCACATTGTTCTGTCATCACAAGAGCAAGCCAGGGGGCATTGGCCTAGCTACAAGCAGAGGAAAGAAGCATCTCTCTCTCATTCCCAAAGCAAAGATTCTAACATAGCCCTGGCTAATACACGTGAAAGCTTATTTTGCCAAATAGATACCCTGATCATTGTCCTCTAGACAAAAACTACTCCTTCCCCAAATTTACTTCTGAAACTCAACCCTCTGTCACCTCATCTAGGGTGAGCACAACTCACTTGTGATCAGTAACAGAAACCAGGACTCTACACAATCAGATATATCAACTGTGTCCAATAGACTGTTTCCCAAGTTGCAGGCAGTCTTGCTCCAAGGCTACTAACGGAGGGTTTGGAACAAAAGCTGGGGCTCCTGACTTCTCTGAATGGTGTTTATCCTTCCTTCCGCTCCCCACTTCTTTGTGCTCTGAAGGTGGAGGGGAAGTCAAAAGAGCTGGGGTAGTTTTAACTCTCAGCTGCCTGGGGAAAGTGGGCCCATGGTAGGGGTGCACCTCATGGAGGTTGACTTGCAAGGTGGTCCACGGAGCTGCTTTGTCTTCAGTGGCTTGCTCACCACGTGACTCACTGTTTTGGGAGTTGTCATGGCCAGAAGCCATGCTCAGAGCTCAGTCTCCCCAGGGGAGGGTCCTCTCGGGGCCTCTGTGGGTAACTTGGCCAGATCTGCCTGGGAACCTCCAGGAAATCCCAAGTCATACAGACATGAGCAGGCAGAGCCAGCCTAGCCAGAAGCTGCACCCCCTTCCTTTGCTGAGCCTTCCCAATGAAACTGCTCTGCCCTCTGTAGCTCCTGTTTTAACAAATTGCCACAGCTGAAAAACTGATCATTTTCCTCTGGGCCAGACTTGGCCCCAAATTAAATTTCTTATTTTTAGTTACCTCTCCTACGTGATTTACACAGGAGAAGTTATGCTGTGGAAGTCCTGATTTATACAAATCACTCTCTACTCTTTAATTTTTATACAATTGGAACCCAAGCACCGAATTTCCACAGTGTTCCTGAGTCATGAATAGTTCCAGGGGCTTAGTTAGTTGTGGTTAGCATCTGGTTAGCATCAAACCCCTGTCTACTAAAAGTGACAGTAAATTTAGCATTATGTGTACTTTACCACTTTTTTAAAAAAAAAGTTATTGAAATGGCTGGTGAGTCCTCCTCTAAGTGTGTGACCACATTCTTGCTGAAACCAGAAGACGCATTTGTGATGTGTTCATTTTGAATAAAAGCCATGCTATGGATGGATAATGAAGGCAAGTCAGTTAATACATATCCTACAGAGATGGAATCAGTCTTATTAATACCCTAGAGGCAACAGGCATCAGTATTTTACTCTTTAGATTGTGGTGCAAAATTGGTAGCAAGGTAGCAATGAAACAAAAGCAAATACATCAAAAAAGCCATCATATGCCAAAGTTTGATACCTGTGCAGCCTTCAGATCTCAGATTGAATGATGGCAGAGCTACATGCTTTCTTTAAGGGTTTTGAACCAAACTTGCAATGTGAGGGAATTTGAGAAGCAGTTTGAGTCTGATCGCTGTGGTCTCACAAGTTGAATGGTGGAACGCATGACCAGTGTGACTACCCTGCGGTGGTCAGGGATGTTCTCACCTCCTAGCTGGGCATCTGGGGAGTGAACCAACGGATGGAAGACTTCTCTCTCTGTCTCTACCTCTCTCTGCAACTCTGTCTTTCAAATAAATAAAATTTTTAAAAAATTCATACTTAATTCAAAAAGTTAAATATTTCTTAGAAAGTAAAGTTGGCCATACTCTACCTTCTCTAACATAAGTGTTAACAATTTGAGTTTTATTTTTCTTGACATTCTTCAGGCATATGTCAATGTTAAAAAAATTAATGGATTCACTTAAAATATCTTTTTCTGTGTTTGTATATATGACTAGGCTGAAGTCTTTATGAACCTTCATTCCATTATGTGAAAGTAACATAACTTAACCAGGACCCTACTGTATTCTTTTCTCCTGGATTTCAATCAATACTGCAGTGAACACCCCACTACTTCCATAAAGATGGAATTGCCTGAGTACTCAGGGATCTACTAAATCCAAGATGATCTTTTGCTGGGACTTAATTCAACACTAATTATTTGGTTTAGAGCTCCATCTGCTAGAAATCCACACGTTAGTAAGGACAAAAGGTGTTTCACTAACCTTCGTCTGCTCT
The DNA here is from genome assembly GCF_033115175.1 of Lepus europaeus. NCBI lineage: Eukaryota > Metazoa > Chordata > Mammalia > Lagomorpha > Leporidae > Lepus > Lepus europaeus. The sequence goes on from NC_084843.1 coordinate 35,725,251, forward strand.
CACAGAAGTATCAGCGGAGGCGGAAGTACAGCCTCTCTGCTGTGTTCCATTCGGCCACTATGTTGCAAGACATCGGTGAGGCTATTCAGTTTGAAGTTAGCATCGGAAACTATGGCAACAAGTTTGACACGACCTGTAAGCCATTGGCTTCAACAACTCAGTACAGCCGTGCCGTATTTGATGGTAAGATCCATACTGACCATTCTCTCCTACGCGTGTTCTCAGTGGGTACATCAAGGGCAAGAAGCTGGCACTGTATCTCCCCAACAGCCATTATCTCTAGCGAAGGGTTAGTGCAATGCAAAAGGTTAAGTGAGGAAGACAGAGTGGTTTGAGTTCAGGCACCTTCAAGACTGATTCTATCGAAGAAGTGGCAGGACCCATTGCCAGGAGCTGACCCTCAGTGTCCTCCAACCCTCACACCCAGCTTTTACCCAGCTCTACCTTACAAAGTCCCAAGACAGCAACTCTGCTAAATACTAAGCTCCCCAAAGCAGCTCCTGCCCCTCCCAAGCTCCAAGTCTTCCTTGGGTTGAGGAGTTGAAGTGGGTGGGACCCTGGCTCAGGCACCAGCAAGTCGAGCTTATGCTCTTTGCTCTTATTCACCACCATTGTAACCTTAATCATCTCCCTTCATTCTAACCCTCAGTTTTTCTGTCTTCTTGAATTGCTGTAAGGAATAAATGCTGTATTTGAAGAGAGGTGGGTCTCAGCTTTTAAAGAGCTTACATTGTAGTGTATAAATATATCATAACAGATGGCAAAGTATTAGAATACCCTAATCAAAGTATCAATGAGTGGTTTCAGTATAGAGAAAGGAGAGAGGAATTCTGAGCAAATGTCCCAATATTACCATAATTTTTATCTAAGTTTTGTACAAGCAGTTCTAGATATAAAAGGCCCTAGTAATATCAGCTAATAATTCTTTATAACAGTAAAGCTCTAAGTGATACCAAACCCTGTGTAGCCAGCTAAGGCTTTCAAAGAATCACCAACGGATCTTGAGATTGGTGTGCTCAGTTTACCAGGGTATTTAGTGAGATTTGCAAATAGGCTGAATGAAAAAGAACTTTCTAGCTCTTCCTCATGTACTTAATTGAATAAAATCAAAGAATGAGGGGCTGGTATTGTAGTGTCACAGGTAAAGCTGCCACCTGCAGTGCTGGCATCCCTTGTGGGTACCAGTTCGAGTCCCGGCTGCTCTACTTCCAGTCCAGCTCTCTGCTTTGGCCTGGGAAAGCAGTAGAAGATGGTCCAAGTCCTTGGGCCCGTGCACCTGTATGGGGAGATCCAGAAGAAGCTCCAGGCTTCTGGCTTTGGATCGGTGCAGCTCCAGCCATTGCAGCCATTTGGGCAGTGAACCCGCTGATGGAAGCCTTCTCTCTCTCTCTCTCTGCCTCTGCCTTTCTGTAACTCTGCCTTTCAAATAAATAAAATAAATCTTTAAAAAAAAAATCAAAGAATGAGATGATCTGAAACCACTCCCCAAGCACATGGATTAATCAGTATTTCAGGCTGCACATGTCTGTAATACACGTGGTGTCTGTTGTAAGTGTCCAGTGTTCTCTGACTGCCGATGTGCCTTCCCAGGTAACTACTATTATTACTTGCCTTGGGGCCGCACAAAGCCGGTTGTCACCCTGACTTCATACTGGGAGGACATCAGTCATCGCCTGGATGCAGTGAACACCCTCCTGGTCATGGCAGAACGGCTGGTGAGTTTATCTTCCTCCATCTCCTCTTCACTAGGCAGAGTGAACTATGTACTGGGATGCAGGTCAGCTCACTATAACGCAAGGCTCAGAGTGCGGTAGTCAGCAAGGTGAGAATGGGTCCTTGAGTAACAGCTGAGGTGGGTGGGCCGCAGCTCCTATGGAGGTTCAGTGACATTGTGGATTGAGGTTCTTTCTCCCTGATCGCTCTGCCATCACCAGGGAGTTAGGATTGTCTGCATGGACAAGGAAGTTCCCCACTAAATCCGCTCTCCAGTCTGAGGGAAGCGAGGGGTGGGGAGTGGGTGAGGAAGGATGGGGAGAAGGTGGCGCAGGTCCAGAAGCCACACGCTTGGTTCTGATCACTTTCCACTCAGCCACAACGAACCACAAGGAAGTGGGGAAATGTGGTATCATGCCAGGACAGGCAGATGCCCAGATAAAAATGTCTTACTATGGAAGAAGGAGGATGGAAAAAAGGCAGGAGGGTGGCATCTCACAGTTTCTGCCAAAATTTGTGTGTGGAGAACATTCGTTCCCAAAAGCGATAAGCTTAGGGCTTTGCTGTTGGTGCAGCGAACGTCCCCACTGAAGGCAGAGGTGGTGAGGAGACCCGGTGCCTGACATCTTCCACTCCTGCTGCAGGCAGGAACCTGTTTGGAGGTGGGGGAAACTGCTCAGACAAGCTGTCTGTAGTTATCCGTCTGGCGGACATTGGTCAACTAGATTGGCAAGGAGAAGGGAAATATGTTTGAGATACCTCTTTTAAAAAAAAAAAAATATTCCTTTATTTGAAACAGTTTCCTAGAGAGGAAGAGATGGAGAGAGCTCTTCCATCCACTGGTTCACTCCCCAAATAGCTGTAACAGCCAGGTCTGGGCCCATACAAAGCCAGGAGCCAGGAGCTTCATCCGGGTCTCCCACATGTGTGGCAGGGGCCCAAGCACTTGGGCCATCCTCTGCTGCTTTGCCAGGCACATTAGCAGGGAGCTGGATCGGAAGTGGAGCAGCCGGGACTTCAGCTGGAACCCATATGAGATACCCATGTGATAGGCAATGGCTTTATCTGCATCGCCACAGTGCCGGCCCCTGAGATGTTTGTAAAGTAAGTAAAAGATACTGGTGCCGGCATTGTGGCATAGCAGGTAAAGCTACTGTAATGTCAGCATTCCATATGGGTGCTGGTTGATGTCCCAGCTGTTCCACTTCTGATCCAGCTCCCTGCTAATGGCACAGGAGAAGCAATAGAAGATGTTGCAAGTGTTTGGACCCTGCCACCCACGCAGGAGAACTGGATGAAGCTCCTGCCCCCTAGCTTTGGCCTGGCTCAGTCATATGGGGAGTGAACCAGTGGATGGAAGATCTCTCTTTCTCTCTCTCTCTCTCTCTCCCTGTAACTCTGATTTTCAAATAAAGATTTAAAAAGATACTAGGCCGGCGCCGCGGCTCACTTGGCTAATCCTCCGCCTGCGGCACCAGCACCCTGGTTTCTAGTCCCGGTTGGGGCACCAGTTCTGTCCCGGTTGCTCCTCTTCCAGTCCAGCTCTCTGCTGTGGCCCAGAAGTGCAGTGGAGGATGGCCCAGGTCCTTGGGCCCTGCACCCACATAGGAGACCAGGAGAAAGCACCTGGCTCCTGGCTTTGGATCAGTGCAGTGCACCAGCCACAACGCGCCAGCTGTAGTGGCCATTTGTGGGGTGGACCAAAGGAAAAAGGAAGATCTTTCTCTCTCTCTGACTGTCTAACTCTGCCTGTCAAAAAAAAAAAAAAAAAGATACTAAATTCCTCTGTCAGGTCCTGATAAAACCTATCTTGTATTAATATTTTGATTTCTAAGTTATATTGATATAATTTTTTTTCTAAGATCTAGCCTCTATTTGAGCTAGGCCAAGACATATGAGATTCTTGGAGTATACCTGATCTAACACGATGGCAACATCTAAAAACATTATCATATGTTATAAATATAAAATGGAAAGACAATTATAGATTTAAATTAACTTAAGCATAATTGATCATATCATAAAGTTCTTTGTAGTTGATATGAAATGTAGTTGTATTAACTCCCAGTCCCCTCTTTCAAGCGAATTAGTAGAGAATGAGTCATTTCTATTCTAATGATGTTTCCTATGTTCTTTAGCTTTTTTTATCCTAGTTCTTCTTGGCTCTCTCCATTAACCAAACTGTCCTAATTCCATGCTAATCTGAACAGGATGGTGGGTTTCCATGACCAGGATTTTTGATACTCACAATGAGCACTCCTAAACCTCTCTGAGCAGATGTCAACATGTCACAATATGTTCTTATTCTTTCTCTGTCCCAGCATTGGAGTCTCTCTCCAAGGAGCTCTGGTTCCTTTTTATGGAGGGTGGTATTTAGAAAACAAGGTTTGGGGATGAAAGTGCTTGTTAATACAAACATTTCATTGTCTCTAAACCCCAGCAGACAAACTTACACACACACACACACACACACACTAATAATTAATATATTATTTCTACATGTATCAATATATTAAAAGTCATGAGTCCTAGCAACACCCCCAGTTCCAGCAATACCACAGGGTTTATTCTAGTTTTACTCATTCCTATAACTTCTTCATAGTAAGAAACCTGGCCTCTGTTGTCCCTGTTTACTTATTCAAACTTAAAATCCATAGATAAACCACTGAGAGAAACAAGTCTACTAATTAGAGTTTGAAATATTTATGATTTTTTTGCCCTGTAACTGAGGGTATGTAATCAAAATACTGTGTTTAAAAGTTACCTAGGTTAGCTTTAGTATAACTATGCTATTCAACCAAAACATAATGAGGCCGACTTAATTCTGTTTCTATGCCATCTGAGGATTCCCTTCTCCATCCTTACTAGTTCTGCCTTACTTTTTGAATACATAAAATGTTTATGTGGTTTCAAAGTCAAACTATATGAAAGGGTTGTCTTATTGCTTAAACATGCTGGTATTGATTGTATTTTGAAGAAAAGTGAAGAAAAAAAAATCCTCTAACTTTTCTGTAATGAAGTATTTTCATTTTTTTTTTCCTGAAAAGCTAACTCTTTATTGGGTTTAATGACATAATGCACAACTACTAATTATTTCCTCTCTTTCCAAATTCTTCAGCAATCAAACATAGAGGCTCTAAAATCAGGGGTGCAAGGTAAAATTCCAGCAAACCAGTTGGCAGAATTGTGGTTGAAGCTGATAGATGATGTTATAGAAGATACAAGGTATGGTGATTTTACTCCTGTGTCCAAATTCCCAGCTGTGTTCACCTCTCTGAAATTCTGAGACTCTAAGAACCTCTAGACTCTTTTATAATGTTTATCTGGAAAATCAGCTTGAGCCCCTGAGCTTCTTAAAAGGCCTTCACTTGGGAGGAGTCGCTGAGTCACCACCAGGAAAAGTCCCACTTTCTGATTTGGTGCCAATTCTAAAGTGGCCTCTGAGGCTGAAGCCCCAATTCCAGAAGCAAATCCCTGGGTGGTCCAGGGCGAGGGGTGGGGGAGGGATACAGTGGGTCTGTGCCTCTGTTTTCCATCAATCCATGGATGTCCACTGCCCTGGAGAAGTGACTCCTGGCTCCCAGAGAATGCCATCAGGGGCTGGCACAAAGCCTTCACCATTCAGAATGATGTTCTTAATCCATAAACACACTTTTAGAAACAGCCAATTTTACTTACTCTTCGTCTGACTGCCTAATGAACAAAAGATTTGACTTGATCCAGAGGACTTTTCAGAGCAAGGACTCGGGGAAACAGCCTAGATCTTTTGATATGTGGAAATCGAAAGGACAAGTGACTCATTCTAACTTATTTTAGATATTAGCTAATAAAGCAGTGGACAGGGAAGTTCCAAAAGAAAAGCACATTGAATGCTTTCCACAGCAGCGGGAACAGTGCTCTGTGTCACCCTGTCTTCTTGTGCCTTCTAGTGGTTTAGCCAGGTCACTGGCCTACTGCTGATAGGAATGCGCTGCTGGGGCACTTGTTTAAATTCAGAAAATTTTAGAACTGGGTCCTAAGGGGGGATGGAGAATCACCTCTTCTACTTTCCTCATCTTATAGATGAGACAACAGAAGCCCAAGTCAGGTTTACCAGCTCAGCTTCTTTTCCTGTGCCATGTTTCATGGTCAACATCTATGGTAGTATTTCAGAAAATTAACAGAGAAGGAAAAATAAAAGATAAGTCCATTTTGATACCAAAAAATTGAAATTCATGCATATTATTTTCATATGTGATTTCTATGAATTTTTGAAACCCTTCATATGCATAGATATCAAACTTTCTTGAACTAAAACTTACTTTGAATTCATTTTCTATGAACTTTTTGAAGTATCTTTGTATTTATCAAAAAAATCTCGTGTGACCTTTGAGCTAAGAACTGCCATAGATATATGTGCCCTCTAGGATCACTCCAGAGACTTGACCCTTCATATGTATTGCTGTAATTATTAATGAAACCAAACAAACATATAGTAATAACTTTCATGGATCTGTGAATTTTAAGGTTTGCTGAGCAAAACACAAATACTTCTGATAAGAGCTGTTTTTGAAGAATCAAATTGAAATCTTTGAAACTATGTAACAGGAAATTCAGTGTTTAAAACAAATCACGCTAGGATTTCCTTCACTTAAGAACCTAGGTGAAATTCAAAACAGTGGAAATTCTAGGCGAGGACAAAGTGAGTGGAACTTCCTGGAACTGGTGGCAATCTCACCCTGCAGTACCACCAGCTGCTGTACTGAGAGGAAAAGCTGATACAAGAGGCTCTTTCTGGCCCTAGCTGAGTTGCTTTTTGTTCTGGGGGTTCCATTACTAGATATCCCAGGCCTTATTTTGATTAAGGGTTTGGCCTGCACAAGTTGTTCTTACTCTGTGTGGAGCTCCTAGGCTCCTTTTGGAATCCGATGTGATGATGAACACAATGATGATGAAGGTGATGACGTTGTTTAGATTTTATAATGCAGCAAGTCCCACTCTGAATGCTCTCTGTGTAATAACTCATTTACACTCTCACAACAACCCTAGAAGGCGGACATTATGTTCCCACAGTGGAGACTGTCAAGATCACAGAACTAATAAATGGTAGAGCCACAGTTTGTACCCAGGTAGTGTTGGTAGATATGCAATTTTTTCTTAATAAGTTCCAGTGATTTGCAGACCCCCTGAGGTCCACCTATAGTTTGCCTAAAGGGGCGTGGTCCTTAAGTTAAGAGCCCTTGGTTTAGATGATCTCTATCCTCCCTATCCACCCCATCATTTTTTATACCCATACAGTGATCCTAGGAAATAAAAGAAGGGCAGGTTGGTTTCTTCCATCTGCTGCTGTTTCCATCTTCCTTCCAATGACTGGGCCTTAGGTCAAACCTAAGGAATTGCTTTGGAATTGTCATCCTCCTGTCTGGTTTGCAGTGCCAGATAATCTCCACTCTAGCTTAAACCAGGCAGTGTTTACGGAATCAGTTAATATATTGATGTGACTTGCAAAATGGAAACCAAATATAAATGAACTTGTCGGTTCTAAAGGCTATTCTCAAATTCTCTGCTTGTTTTCTTTTCTTTTTTAGATACACTTTGCCTCTCACAGAAGGAAGACCTAATGTCACAATTCTTGATACTCAGATCCAGAAGTTGCGGTCCAAATCTCTCTCGCAGATAAACGAAGCAGCTGTGAGAATGAGGGCTGAAGCTACAGATGTGAAGTCCACATTGCTAGAAATTGAGGACTGGCTTGATAAATTAATGCAACTAACTGAAGAGGTAGGATTTTTAAACTACACAAACATCTCTGATACATCTCTGGAATGGCATCAAGGATGAGGGTAGTAAATGGGTTATCTGGCACAGTCAGCTCTCCTGATCTGCAGGTTCTACATTTTGAATTCAACCAACCATGGATGGAAACTATTCAAAAGAAACATTATATCTATGTTGAACTTACACAGACTTTTTATAGTTGTCATTATTCTCTTAAAAATACAACTCGGCAGCTATTTACATAGAAGCTGCATTGTGTTGGTTATTTTAAGTAATCGAGATTTAAGTAGACAGGAGGATATATGTAGGTTATGTGGAAATATGATGCCAATTTATATAAGGGACTTAAGCAATCGTGGGTTTTGGTATCTGATGACAACATTATCTGAACAATATATTGAACAGACCTAACTGATAAAAATAAATAAAGGATTTTCTGGGCTATGGGACTGACAGTCATTGAAATCAGAAAGAGTTTTGAGTGGGTGATCCTAGAAAGGTTTTTAAGTACACAAATCCTTATCATTTTCTCAGAACTGTCGGGGAATATTTTGAGTGATGAAGTAGCAGATCCGTGTAATACAGAAGATTAAAATGTCAACTTTGGCTGGGGCCAGAAGAATCTGGATTTGCATCCTGAATCTGCCATCCTAGTTATTATTCAACCTCTCTAAGCCTCAATTTCCCAGCTGTAAAATGGAAATAAGCATAGTTGGTTGTATTTGTATGTAAAGGGCTTAGCATAGTGCTGGGTACACAGTAAATGCTGAGTAGATGTTGCCTGTCACCAGTCTCCATGTACTGGAACTAACCCCTCCTCCCGTCCTTCAGATATCAAGGAGGTGTAGTATCTTAGTCTGTCTTGTGTTTCTATACCACAGCACCACAGAACCACAGAACAGAGGTTTCTCTCTCCCATGCAGTCCTGGAGGGTTGAAGGATTTACATACGGGGAGGGCCTTCTTGCTGTGTCATCCCATGGCAGAGAGCAGATGGGCAAGAGTGGACAGGAGAGAGCAAGCAAGAAGACTGAACTGGCTTTACAATGAGTCCACTCTTGTGATAACCAGCACACTCTGGAGCTAATGACATTAATCCATTCATAGAGGCCCTCGTGACCTAATCATCTTTTATTAGCCCCCACCCTCCACACTGCTGCATTGGCGATTACATTTCTGGTAGGGACACATCCAAACCACAGCAGGTTGGTAGTAATATATTTGTGAATAAAAACACATTTGAAAATACACATAGGATTACAAGTAATTTTTGCTTTCTACTTTGTGTGCCTTGGTACTTTTAAAATTTCCTATAGCAAATTTATACCCCTTTATACAGAAAAATAGTTTTTAAAAACTAAATATTTCATATTTGGCAACTATTGGACAGTCAGAGGTACTCTGTGTCCTATAAAATATGCGACTTCTTGTTGCTGATGGCTTTCTTCAAATAATGCTCTAGATAAGAAGGAATATTTCCCAAAATACCTCTTGGAGCAGAGCTTTTCAGGTAGAGCTCCCCCTCTGCTTCCCTCCAACCTCCTGGACCAGCTGCAGCCTGCCGCCTCACCCCGCATTCTCACAGTGTGGGCCTAGCAGATATGAATGGGGGACTTTGGGACAGCGTCCCGAAAGTCAAGCTTCAGGACCTGCAGTCCTTCTGCATCTAAACTAATGATAGCTTTGCTTCCTTTTCCACCCCACCCACGTGACCAGCCGCAGAACAGTATGCCTGACATTATCATCTGGATGATTCGGGGAGAGAAGCGATTGGCCTATGCACGAATCCCCGCACATCGGGTCTTATACTCCACCAGTGGCGAGCACGCATCTGGGAAATACTGTGGGAAAACCCAAACCATCCTTCTAAAGGTACAGACTTCACTGTGGAATGTAAAATACTTACACATAAAACCCATATTCCCCAGAAGGGCTTGCTTTATAGTTTGCTAGCCATTGAATGACTGGGGTGATCGTGGTCCATTTTAACTCAGTTTAGTCCCTTCCTCTGTCTGACACACTTCTGAGAGCTTGATCTGAGATCTGCTAGCATTCCATCAAGGATACCTCTGTAGATGTCCTTATGACATTAACATGAACATGGCATTGTGAGTGCTATCTGGCATGAATTTTCCACTTAGTTCTACTGTCTCATGCCCTTTGACTTTAGTGAATGTTTGTGGAAAAAAAGAGATGATAATAAAGTCCATGAGATCTATTGCTCTAACCAAATGAGTCCTCAGATTAAAGTTTTTAATAATATTACTTATGGTAGAGATTCGGAACATTTTCAGAGTCAGGGACCTCATTAAGTACCTGATGAAAGCTACTGGCCCACTCCTCCAGGAAAATGAACAGCCCCCCTGCATTCAACATTTTGCATACAATTTAGGAGCTTTGTGGAACCCATAAACGCATCTCAGAGCCCCAGTTAAGAACTGTCTGGGGCAGGCGTTCAGGCACAGCCGGATAAGCTCCCTGGGGATGAACACTCCCGCTTCTCATCTAGCCCCTGCTGATGCATCCTAGGAGGTGACATAGGATGGCCCAAGTGCCCGGGGACTCTGCTGCCCACGTGGAGACCCGGATGGAGCGCCTGGCTCCTGGCTTTGGTCTGGCCTAGGCCTGGGTGTTGAAGGCATTGGAAGAGTGAACTAGTAGATAGAAGAACTCGCTTGCTCTCAGTCTCGCTGTGTGTCGCTCTGCCTTTCAAGGGGATAGAAAAAAATGAACTGTTAAATATATTTATAGTTGATATATGTATTTTACAGTTTATATGTTTATATATATATATATATATATGTATCATATATACACACAGAAGTAGCAGCTTTAAAAAGAAGGAGGAGGAAGAGAAGTTCCGTGTGTGTACATATGGGGAACCAAAGGAGGACTTGGGCCTGACAAGGAGGAAAGCGGAACAGACCCCTCTGTGTGGTCTGACACCCTCTCTGTGGCCAGTCTCAGCTGGAGTCCTCAGATTGGAGGAGAGGCGTGAGCATCCGGAAGAGGAAAAGCAGAGTCAGGGCAGGGTGTTCCCTAAAGCATGAGGTTATCTTCTGACTTTTCATTAATTAACTCCTTGCTCCTTAATCAGGAGAGTATAAACACAATCAGAAAAAATTATCTTCTGTCAAGCATTCTTGGTAGAATAGATTTTACTGAAGCTACAACCACCGTTATAATTGACCCCAGCAGTGGGTGGAAGTGAAGTGATTAATAAAGAACCTCACAGGTGGCAGGAGAAGAGACAAAGTATTTTCTGTGTTATGTTTTAGCACTCAGTGGATAAACAGCAAAAAGCTTTTAAGAGAATGTGTTACAGATTTGTTTTTTTGAAAAAGTTATTTGAGAGGCAGAGAAACAGAAAGAGCCAGTGAGCTCCCATCTGCTTGTTTACTTCCCCAATGCCTGCAATGGCCAGGGCTGGAGCTGGGAGCAGTTAATCCAGATTCCCCATGTGGGCAGCAGGGACCCAACCACTTGTACCTTCACTGTTGCCTCCCAGGATCAGGCATCCAGAGTCAGGAGCCGAATCCAAGGATCAAACCCAGGCTCGTTGATGTGGGGTGTGGGCATATGAACTGCCAGGCCAAATGCCCACCCTGTTTATTGATTTAATTAATATTCAATATCCTATTTATGAAACTATTTAATTCAGTGGGTTTTATTTTTGGCCTTGAGACTCCTTTATACTATTTTTAAAATTATTGAAGACCTCAGAGAGCTTTTATCTATGTGAGTTCTATCAATCTTTACTAGAAATTGAAAATTTAAAAATATTTATAAATTTAAAAATATTTATAAACTCACTGAACAATAGTAAACTCATGTTAACAAAAATCACATATTTTTTATAAATTGTAAATATTTTCTAAAAATCAACAAAGTGGTACTATTTTATATTTTTGTAAACTTCCTTAGTGTCTTGCTTAACAAAAATATAACTGAATTATCACATATGCTTGTGATTTTAAGCTTGTGCGTTTAAGCTGGTGGTATGAGTTATTTGGTTGAATATGAAGAGAATCTGACCTCAAATGTAAGGATACATCAAAAAGGTTTTTTTTTTAAAGATTTATTTATTTGAAAGTCAGAGTTACACAGAGAGAAGGAGAGGCAGAGAGAGAGGGAGGTCTTCCATCCAATGGTTCACTCCTCAATTGGCTGCAATGACCGGAGCTGTGACAATCTGGAGCCAGGAGCCAGGAACCTCTTCTGGTTCTCCCACGTGGGTGCAGGGGCCCAAAGACTTGGGTCTTCTACTGCTTTCCCAGGCAATAGCAGAGAGCTGAATAGGAAGTGGAGCAGCCGGGTATCAAACCGGCACCCATATGGGATGCCAGTGCTTCAGGCCAGGGTATTAACCCGCTGTACCACAGTGCTAGCCCCGTCAAAAAGTTTTTGAAAATGGAATTATAGGCCAGCGCCACAGCTCACTTGGCTAATCCTCCACCTGTAGCGCTAGCTCTCCGGGTTCTAGTCCCGGTCGGGGCGCCAGATTCTGTCCCTGTTGCTCCTCTTCCAGTCCAGCTCTCTGCTGTGGCCCAGAGTGCAGTGAAAGATGGCCTAGGTCCTTGGGCCCTGCACCCCATGGGAGACCAGGAGGAAGCACCTGGCTCTTGGCTTCGGATTGGCGCAGCTTGCTGGCCGTAGCGGCCATTTGGGGAGTGAACCAACGGAAAAGGAAGACCTTTCTCTCTGTCTCTCTCACTGTCTAACTCTGCCTGTCAAAAAAAAAAAGGAAAATGGAATTAAAAAGAGCATTTTCCTGGAATTTTAAAAAGAAAGATACATAGTTGGGAAAGGAAGAGGTATTTTAATAAGCATTTCTGATAATTGTGGATATTCATTTTTGATATAACACCAGATTCAAAGATTAGCCTCTGAAAGCTTAATTGCAATGTAGAATCTGAAGCCATACGATTACATTTTCCAAACTTGGCTCCACAATCCATTGGTCTTTCTTGGACTTTGAATGGCTCTTTTATCCATGCCTGATTTTGTAACATCAAGCATGTTCACTGGGAAAATATTGGTTCATGGAGTTTTATAGATCTTCCTAAGGTTGACACATTTCATCATGAAATGTGAAAAAAAAATCACATTTGTCAATATCACATATTAGGAAGTATTTATGTATCAGGACGCTATCAAGCTCACCATAACCAATACGAATTTTCCAAAACTCTAATTTTGAATTTTGTCACTGGCTACAGATGTAGGCATTTTCCTTGAAGTGAGAGGTTCATTTTATTTAGACTGAAGAACATGTCTGCCCCACATCCAAACCTGAATAACAACATTTGTCTATTAATACCTGTTTTAAGTAAAATTGTACTTCATTTTTTAAAAATCTAGTTCAATTCACAATTTAAACAATTACACAAGTACTTTTTCTCAAGACAACCATTATATCCTAAAATGCAACAGAAGGGCCTCGTGTGTACTTCCTATTTCATCACACAAAGTATTCAAAAGACTCAAGGGTCAATATTTAACACAAATGATCATTTTTGCTACTCGATCAAGCAAAGCCTTCAGTGAGGTTGGCCTGTTCTTTGCGTGATTCCTGGTAATTCTATTACTACTGCGTACAGTGTGCTGTCCCTGCCTTGAGTCTTGCTAGAGTGGAGTTTTTCTGCCACTGCTTGTGCACCATTGATGCAAATGCCAGAACAGGGAAGAAGGTAAAGAGCATGTTGGGAAAATTGCTTTGACCTTGTGGCCCTCCTGGAAATGTCTCAGTAGCAGAAAGGAATCTGTGGCTCATACTTTGAGATCTGCAGCTTTAGTTGTTATTTTGATCTTTGTCATAGGGTCATTTGGAAATAGGTTAACTAAAGCAAACAAAATCAGACTGATGAGAGCAATGATTACCTGTTATGTCTGGTTTTGGCCCTAACTTAATGTCCCAGTCCATGTGGTGCCCAGTGAAATGTAACATGTTATTTATCTCACAGTATCCGCAGGAGAAAGTCAATGGGACAAAGGTGCCTGTGGAACTGCGCGTGAACATCTGGCTGGGCTTGAGTGCTGTTGAGAAGAAGTTCAATAGTTTTGCAGAAGGAACTTTCACTGTGTTTGCTGAAATGGTACATTGAATGACATCGCTATTTTTTTCTTTGGTGTTTCTGGGTGCTTTAATTTTCATCCTTAGGCAAAATATTTGGGTACCCAAAACAGCCACAGTATCATTATCACCCCTAAAATCCCATCCAAGGGACCTCAACCTAAGGGGATAGAGAAAGTCCTCCTGGGACTTCAGCATCAATATTGAAACATACCAGGGTGATTAAGATCTTTGGGAGCTGATTGCAAGAGATGACCTCCCCTAGCTGAACTGAAAATGAGTGCCCTTCTAGCTGAAGCTCTAGAACTTAAGAATGGTTAGTCACACCGATGCATGGTGATGGGACACAGAGCACAGTCCACACACACACACTCACAAATACACATACTCTTTTTTATTTTTACCAAGAAGGGGGACACTTGAGAAGTCAAATCTTGAAAATCTTGTTTGCAATGAGGGAGTCTTTAAACTATAGAATTCCTCACTTTGTGAAAGTTTCCATGGGTTTGCCCGAAGACTGAGAAAATGCTGCCTGCATACTTGAATAACACTACAGAAAATTTATAAAACCTTCATTAAATTTAAAATCCACTTAGGTAATAAAAAGACCCTATTATAATGAACAATTTTTATAAACTTTTAAAGCTAAAAATAAGTATTTTAACTTTTATACATTATTTTTAACTCAAGGTATTTAGTGATTTAAACTTCCTAGATGTAGTTGATGAGTGTCTTCTGACAATTTTCAAATGAATTCCATTCTACAGATGGGTCTACATACTCCAATAACTAAGGAGAAGACTGTCTCCATCTAGCTAATCCAACATGTGTTCCACTACCCACTACCATACCTGACTACCTGTTCAGGATTTGGGTTCTATTCTGCTTCCTGGGCAAGAAAACCCATGGCCATTTTTATTTTTACATTTTATTTATTCAGCAGTGCCTGGCATCTAATAGTTCTGTATAAAATAATGATTGAGTGCATGAATACATAAATTAGTTATGATGCATTTATCCATCCATCTATCCTCCATCTATCTGTCCACTAAAACTTTAGGGAGAGGTAGCTTTATGCTAGGCACTGAGCCTGATGGTGGAGGTGATAAAGAAGCCCAGTTTTGTTCTCAGAGTCTGCTGTTGAACATGCAGACTCCCAGGGCCACCCTGGGGATTCTGATTCTGTGCCTGAATGAGGAACTGGCACCGGAGGGTGATTCCAACATGGGCATCAGTGGGCCACTTTAAGAAGCAGTAGGACACATGGGAGACACACAGGTCCCTACAGCTCAGAGCTGGAAGTGCTGTTGAAGACAAATGGAGGGTGTTCTGGAGGCCACTGGCAAGGTTGATGTTGATATCCAATTGGCCGGGCAGGGTGTAGACTGAGGGCATACATCAGAGAGGCTGGCTCCTGCCTTCCTATAGGATTTCTTGGCATCCACCTGCGTTGAGCTCTGTGTCTGGGGCTGAGCCTAGAGAAGCTATCCCAGAGTAGCAGTCAGCCCAGGGCTCTCATTCCTTTCCATGCCTAGATCCTTCCCCGTGTAAAGCAGAAGTAGAACTACAACTCCTGCAGAGAGATTATCTACCCATTTTGGTTGTTTTGTGTGACTCCAGTTTGTCCAGGTTCTAATTCCCAGTGAATACTAATAAGAGCACATACATAATAATGGAAACTTCACTGCTTTGTGCCTTCAGGTGCTAATACAAGAACCAACTTCTCTGTAAATTCACCGCCCTGACCTGCCAAATTTTGAGTCTTTGAAGTGCTTTATGTGCACTTGTGTGCTTACTCATGAATACATTTTTCTTGCTCTACTGCCACACAGCTGTTGGCTAAAGGTCATACATAACTCTCAAAGCTACCTAAGCTTCCCTTATCCACTCTTACTGATGCATCTTGTCCTTGCCAAGGTCCCTGCCTAAATCTTGCCAGAGCCATGTTGTCTTCAGAGCAGAAATGCCAGGAATACCTTGCTCCTTCATTCTGGATCCTTGTCCCAAGTCTCACAGCCCCTTGAATAACAGCTCCTTTGGCTTCTACCTGAAGCTCATCTCCCCTCCAGGCTCAGAGCCTACGTCTGAGACAAGCACTACCGTACTCTTGATCCCAGTTCCCGCAGCAGGCCTCTAATCAAATCTCCTCCTTCCTCCTTCAGCCAAAATCTTCCCCTGACTTACGGAAATCACCTTCTCAGTGGCTTCCTTCACACACAAATGGAAATTCTAGTTTGGATCCAAACAGAGACACCCACTACACTGGCAAATCTCAGCCCTGTCTGTGACTGAGATGGTCAAGAGCAGACCATTGTAGATTTATCAACTCTAACTTAGGAAGAGATGCCTGTAAACCAGAGCCTGTCATTGCCACTAAGGCTGCTCCCCAGAAAGGCCTTGGTCTCCCTGCTAACTCCAGAGGGAATCAATGCTTGGAAGTTTTGGGCGCTATAAGGGTTGGGTGCTACAGGACCTTCATGTTTCAGAGATTTTTGTAGATTGCCTGGAAAAGGCACCCACTAATTTTCTGTGGGGAAATGTGCTCCATTTTCTAAGAAGTAGACTTAAAATACACTTTACGAAGCCTGCACAATCATAGGGATTTAGAAGATAAGGTTCAGAGAGCTTCTTGGAGCTGCTCAAAGTAATGACGGGGAAAGAATGCATGATTTCTCACTGTTTACAAAACATTTTCACAATCATTGTCACATTTGAACTTCAGAACAACTCTATAAGAGAGGTAATGTTATCCCTACTGACAATGAGAATACTGAATCTTAAAAGGATAAAGGACTTCTCCAAATTTGCATAATTAGTAACATAACAACTCAAGTCCTCATCTTCTGACCCTGAAGGTTTTTTTTTTTTTTTTTTTTTTTTTGCTTTCTGTGGTTGTCTAGCCTTAGTCTCAGATAGACTTGAAAGTTTACAGTCTGGCTTTATTTCTTGCTCTCTGATGGGTTTCTCCAATTACATTTTTTTTAATAGTATGAAAATCAAGCTCTGATGTTTGGAAAATGGGGCACTTCTGGATTAGTGGGACGTCATAAATTTTCTGATGTCACAGGAAAAATAAAGCTCAAGAGAGAATTCTTTTTGCCTCCCAAAGGCTGGGAATGGGAAGGAGAATGGACAGTTGATCCTGAAAGAAGGTAAGTTTTCTGTGTATGGGAAAAACAGAATTGGAGTTGAATTGCAGCCTTTTCCTAGAAATCACTAAATGGGATGTCTCCATCATCATCTGTTGTAAAATTCGCATGACATTCACTGCTCAGGAGTAAGTCCATAGAAATTCACAGAAAGTTTAAAGTCATCAGTGCCACACAGTAAGACAATTTTAAAAAGCACCCGGAAGCTAAGTTTTATTGAGAACTTACTCATGAATGTGCTAAACACCAGTATTATCTTGCTCAATCTTACCCACAAGGCAGGTAGTACAAGCATTTTGAAGGTTCAGAGATTTTACCCTATTTGCAAGCTATTGAGAATGCCTGCCTTAGCTTCATGCCTGCTGGTGGGAGACACATGACTCCTGAATCAGAGAAAAACGGTGTTATTGTCTACTGTAATAGCAAATCAGTGAATAAACAGTTGCTCTAGTTTTCTATGTCCCATTTCCCACGGGTGGCACAGAGAGGGGCTAGATAACACTTGTGCATGTGGCAGATTACCATACACAAGACAAACCCTGAGCTCAGGGAATCCAAATCTTTTTTAATGGGCAGTAAGCATGCTCACCCTTTTTTCTGGAGAGAGGTACTGTCTCTGCCTTTCAAGGCTGTTCCCCACATAAATATCCCTGGAAAGATAGTCCATAAAAATTGTGCCCAGTGCTTTAGCTAGCAAGATGTGCAGAGATGCAAGAGATTCACAGAGAATGATGTCCCAGCATCTGTACTTTGCACATGAGGAAAATCAGGCCTAGAGAGACTGTTACTCGTCCAAAACCACATATCTCACAAGTGCATAGCTGGGTCTACAACCCAAACCAGCATTTAACTGTTAGGCTGAAACATCCGCAGGAAACAGTAGAAGGTACCCTTTAAGTGAGAGAATGGTAGGATATATGAATTGCATCTGAAAAGCTATCGATCAAAAGAAAAGTAATGGTTTTGAAAAGAAACAGTAGATGGGGACAAGCGTGTTTCCCCTGGAATCTGTGGAGAATGAGAGCCTGGTTTCTAAATGTTGCCAGGAGTATTAGAACTAGAGCTCTCTTTTCTCACCATCTCACCACAACACACTTGAATCTGGAGAGAACAAACTTGTAGAGTTGGATTTTCAGGCCTCCAGTTGGAGTTTGGACTCTGCCATTTGCTTCTGTGATTGTGTAGGCACAAGGAGGGAGGAAAGCGAATATGCTTGTCTCTTAAAACTCCGTGCTCGCACACGATGGTTTTAATCCAGCTCAGCTTGGTTTCGGTGGAGCTGGGGCAGGGCTGGGGATTGGTGGGGAGAAGGAGAGTGGGATTTGAATTGGACAGAAGGCAGGAAGGTTAGTGAGGGCAGGAAAAGGAGGGGAAGAACTGTGATCAGAAGGCCGATGGCCAAGCATGCCAGGGCTAGAGAGACAGCAGCCAAGGCTTTAGGTCACCCTTAGGGTCCTGAGAAGTGATGGCTGAGGATAGTTTATGCATGTGATTGGGACGATTTTTTTAATTCCCTTCTAGTGCTTAATTCTAGGAGAGGCTAGGGCGGGAAAAAGATGCAGAGCTGATAGAGTAGAAAAGCCCTCATGTGCATGAATGCCTGGCAGAAGTCTAGAGTCAAAGTTGGAGCCTCCACACTTGCCTCTGGGCATTGTCCAAACAGTTGCAAAGCCAAGAAGAAAACTGGCGCGGCAGGGTCAGGATGGGTTTCTCCAGTGCCCAGATGGAGCTGGGAGACTGACATGACCTGGCTTGGCTTTCTACCGAAGAACCAGCCAGAAAATGTGAACTCCTCCCTTCAGTTTGTGTGACGTCGACCAAGCAAGCATGGGTGACATTTCACACAGCAGGCTGCCTGCCCTGTTTGGTAGAAAGGGGGCAGGTGGGGAGAACAACTGCCTGTTCTTTTGAAACATCGTCAGGAGTTCGCTGAGGACGGATGAGCTGAACAGCCTTCAGGTGAAACGGGAATGTGGAAGGCGCTGTCTGAAGCTGCGCACAGCATTGTTCTCCCAGTGCCCACCCTAGCTACAAAGAAAGAGCAACCTTGCCAGTTTGTGTTCTCTCTAATTTAGGTCTCATTGTTCCAGCAGGCCCTTTCTTCAAAGGCATGGCAAAATTCCTTAGTACAAAGAGAAGTTGGGAGTGGAGAACCTGAAGGGTGAGGTTGGGGGAGGGAACTGGTACCATTCCCAGAGTGTAGATCCTCCCCAACTATTGAAAATAAGTGGGGTCGCGCTTTCCCTTTCTCCGGGGGTAATATGAGCCTCGCCCCCCGTAGCTTGCTGACTGAAGCAGACGCTGGTCACACGGAGTTCACAGATGAAGTCTATCAGAATGAGAGTCGCTACCCGGGGGGCGAGTGGAAGCCAGCCGAGGACACCTACACCGATGTGGTGAGTGCCTGCTCCTGAGAGACCCTGGTGTCGTGTCTCTGAATCCTGGTCAGCTGGGGGTCCGCCAAGCACCACGCTCGGCTTTACCCTGTCTTCGGCTGCTTCGTAGGTTCTCAACAGCTGTGTACTCATTCATTCACTTACTCATGAGGCGGATGGGGGAAGACTCTCACTCACTGGTCCACTCCCCAAGTGCCTACAATGGCTAAGGCTGGGCCAGGAGCTGGGAACTCAATCCAGGTCTCCCATGTGTGTGGCAGGAACCCCACTACCTGAGGCATCACCACAGCTTCCCAGGGCCTGCACTGGCAGGAACCTGGAGCTGCAAATCAGATCCAGGTATTCGGTACTCAGATATCTAGGCCAAATGTGAGCACCTTCAGTAATTTACTTATAACTTAAGTCACAAAGATGCCAAGAAAATAATTTTCTACAGAAAAGAGTCTATTGGCCGGCGTCGTGGCTTAACAGGCTAATCCTCCGCCTTGCGGCGCTGGCACACCGGGTTCTAGTCCCGGTCGGGGCGCCAGATTCTATCCCTGTTGCCCCTCTTCCAGGCCAGCTCTCTGCTATGGCCCGGGAAGGCAGTGGAGGATGGCCCAAGTTCTTGGGCCCTGCACCCGCATGGGAGACCAGGAGAAGCTCCTGGCTTCGGATCAGCACGATGTGCTGGCCGCAGCAGCATTGGAGGGTGAACCAACGGCAAAAAGGAAGACCTTTCTCTCTGTCTCTCTCTATCCACTCTGCCTGTCAAAAAAAAAAAAAAAAGGTCTATTTAATGACATGTTGGTACTTGGTAAAGATGGTAAAGCTTGGGTAAATATTAAATATTATATAGAGTAAATATTTATTATCTAGCTTTTATAATCATAACAAATGAAGTAAATGCTTATAACTTAAAAGATTCAAACAGCAAAAAAGGAATAAAAAGTAATTCTCCCTGATCCATATTTCACCATTTGATGATATCTTTCTGCTCATGTACAAGAATACAACATTTTTCCCTACCTAAATGGAATTGTGTTATATACAGAGTTCTGCAGCTTTCATTTTCACATAATATATCTTTGGCATTTTTTAAAAAAGATTTATTTATTTGAAAGAGTGACAGAGAGGGAGAGATTGAGAGAGAAAGAGATCTTCCATCTGCTGGTTTACTCCCCAAATAGCTACAACAGCCTGGGCTGGGCCAAGCCAAAACCTTGAGCCCAGAATGCCATTGGGTCTACCACATGGGTAGCGGGGGCCAAGTACTTTGGCCGTTTTCCACCGCCTTCCCAGGTGCATTAGCAGGGAGCTGGATCAGAAGTGGAGCAGGGGGCTGGCGCTATGGTGCGGTGGGTTAACACCCTGGCCTGAAGCACCGGTTCAGGTCCCAGCTGCTCCACTCCCGATCCAGCTCTCTGCTATGGCCTGGGAAGGCAGTGGAAGATGACCCAAGTCCTTGGGCCCCTCTACCCGTGTGGAAGACCTGAAGGAAGAGCCTGCCTCCTGGATTGACGCAGTCCGGCCATTGTGGCCATCAGGGAGTGATCCATCAGATGAAAGACCTCTTTCTCTCTCTGCCTCTCCTCTCTCTGTAACTCTGACTTTCAAATAAATAAATAAATCTTTTTTTTAAAAAAAAGAAGTGGAGCACCAGGACTCAAATCATGGCTCATATAGGATATGGACGTCACAAGTGGCAGCTTAACCCACTGTACCACAATGCTGGTACCTCTTGGGCATAGGTATATCAATAGGTATAGATCAAGGAGCTTTTTTAAAAAATGCCTACAGAGTGTTTTATTATATGTACCTCCTATAATTTATAATCTTGGGTGTTATTTAGTCTTTTTTATGGCTTATTTATTTGAAAGAGTTACAGAGAGAGACAGAGGTACAGAGAAAGATCTTCCATCCACTGATTCACTCCCCAAATGACCACATGGGCTGGGGCTGGGCCAGGCCAAAGCTAGGAACTAGGAACTTCTTCTGGGTCTCCCACATTGGAGCAGGGACTCAAGCACTTGGGCCATCTTCTGCTATTTTTCCCAGACGACTAGCAGGGAGCTGGATCAGAAGTGGAGCATCAGGGGCTCTAACTGGTGCCCATATGGGATGTTGGCATTGCAGGTGATGGCTTAACCTTCTATGCCACAACGCCAGCCCCTAGTCTGATTTTCATAAACAGTATGACATTGAGTATCCTTGAATGTATGTCAGTATTCACTAAAGAAAATTTGTGTAGAGGTCCTGGCTTTGCTTGGTCTACATACAATTTTGATCAGTGTTACCAAGTTACTTTTCAAAGAAGTAGTATAAATTTCTGTTTCCTGCAGCAGTAATGAGAGGGCTGTTGGCCTAAACACTCACCAACAGGTTTTGCCATCTTTGCCGATATAGGAGGAAGTGGTATCCTGTTATTTTAATTTCCACTCTTCATTTGAAGTGAATGAAGCTGGTGATTTTTCTGTATGTTCATGGGCTACCTTTATTTCCTTTATTTTTGAGCTCCCATTTGGTAACTCTTTATTGGTTTTCGTGCAAACACATCAATGTTTGACATGAACTTTTCTCAGTCTTACACGACTAGCATTATGAATCTCTAGGACATATGTAACAACATGTATCTTTCATGTTTTGTCCATTCTCTGGTGGGCTTTTTCCTGTATAACTTCTCATAATGATAGATTGTTTCATGATATTAATTTGAACTATTTGAAATTGCTGATGTTCAATCATTTCAACCTACCAAAATAGCAATTTTACATGGTTTGACCTACTGCTAGTCCATAATAGTGGAAACAAACGGTAGTTTAAAAGAGGGAATTTTTGAGTAGCACTTGTGCTTAAAGATTAGAGGTTGTTCTGAGTGGCATTGCTCTCTGAGATGGGATGTCAGCAAGCATACGGGAACCTATGCAAATGTGAGGAGCCACATCTAGCCTCTGCACCTGATACTATGACTAACTTCCTCTTTTCCCCCTTCCAACAGAACGGTGATAAAGCAGCATCTCCCAGCGAGCTGTCCTGTCCTCCAGGTTGGGAGTGGGAAGACGATGCATGGGTGTATGACATAAACCGAGCAGTGGACGAGAAAGGTAACACTTTACATCTGTTACCTAATCAGGGGGCTCTGCAGCAGAGTTGGGTTAAGAGTGAAGCTTCCGGTCAGCGCCGCAGCTCAACAGGCTAATCCTCTGCCTGCAGCGCCGGCACACCGGGTTCTAGTCCCGGTCGGGGCGCCGGATTCTGTCCCGGTTGCCCCTCTTCCAGGCCAGCTCTCTGCTGTGGCCCGGGAGTGCAGTGGAGGATGGCCCAAGTGCTTGGGCCCTGCACCCCATGGGAGACCAGGAGAAGCACCTGGCTCCTGGCTTCGAATCAGCGCGATGCGCCGGCTGCAGTGCACCAGCCGCGGCAGCCATTGGAGGGTGAACCAACGGCAAAAGAAGACCTTTCTCTCTGTCTCTCTCACTGTCCACTCTGCCTGTCAAAAATAAAAATACATAAATAAATAAATAGAGTGAAGCTTCCTTGGGAGGGTAAAGCCCTGCCTTTGTGGGTACAAGTCAAACAGATCAGCTGGAGCTGTCTGTTACATTCAGATAGAACATTCAAGGGACAAGTAAGTGCTTGGACAGGTGCCAGGTGGGAGTGTGTCACGGGCGAAAAATAGAGAAAAGTATTGTTGAGCTGCTGCTTGGGATGCCAGTATCCCATACTGGAATGTCTGGGATCAAGTCCCACCTTTGCCCCTGCTTCAGCTTCCTGCTAGTTCGCTGACAAGAGACAGCAGTTGATGACCCAAGTACTTGAGTTCCTGCCCCCCACATGGGAGACCTATATGCAGTTCCTAGCTCCTGGCATTGGCTTGGTGCAGCCATTTGGGGAGTGAACCAATGGATGGAAGATCCATCCATCTCTCTCTCTCCCTCTCTCTCCCTCCTTCCCTCCCATCACTGCCTTTCAAATAAATCTTTAAAAGAAAAAAAAAGTTGGGGCCAACACTGTGGCACAGTGGGTAAGCCACTGTCTACAGTGCTGACATTCCATATGGGCAACAGTTTGAATCCTGGCTGCTCCACTTATGATCCAGCTCCCTGCTAATGGCCTGGGAAAGCAGCAGAGGATGGCTCAAGTCCCTGGACCCGTGCTCCTAAATGGGAGACCCGGATAAAGCTCTTGGCTCCGGTCTTTGGCCTGGCCCAGCCCTGGACATTGTAGCCATTTGGGGAATGAACTGACAGGTAGAAGATCTTTCTCTCTCTCCTTCTCCCTCTAATTCTTTCAAATAAAACTTTTTTTTAAAAAAAAGATTTATTTATTTTACTTGAAAGTCATAGTTACACAGAGAAAGGAGAGGCAGAGAGAGAGAGAGGTCTTCCATCCGCTGGTTCACTCCCCAACTGGCCACAATGGCCAGAGCTGCACTGATCTGAAGCCAGGAGCCAGGAGCCTCCTCCGGGTCTCCCACATGGGTGCAGGGTCCCAAGGACTTGGGCCATCTTCCACTGCTTTCCCAGTGGAGCAGCCAGGACTAGAACCAACGAGCATATGGGATGACGGAGCTTCAGGCTAGGGCGTTAACCCACTGCACCACAGCGCTGGCCCCTCAAATAAAACTTTTTTCTAAAAGTGAAAAATATCAAGTGATACGGGACAAGGTGTCAGGGTTTTGAGATGCCTGGGTATCCAGGCTGAGCCATTAGGAGGAAGCTGGAGTTTGGATCTTCTCTAGTCTAATCATACCTCATAATCTCCCTGGGAATGTCACATTTGGACCTTCCCCAGCTCAGAAAGTAGAACTATAAAGTGCCTTAAAGATATCTTGTTCAGCAATAATGCGTATTACTGACAAAGCTTCTGTTGATGGTGTTAGTTTCTATGAACAGTAATCCAAAGTTGAATTATCAGAAGAGAAAATTGATTTTTTTTTCTTTTAAGAGAGAAATGTACATAGAAAGAAATGGCACTGATTCAGACCATTTCAAATAGATCAGTTCCTTGCAAATCTTGATTCGATCACCCGACCTTATAATAGCCGTCAGCATTGATCAAGTACTTACTATAGGTTAAGCATTGGCCCTGAGGGCTCTGCATACGTTGTTTGGAATGTCTTAAAATAGCCCTACAAAAAGGTATGTTTTACCTTTATGATGAAGAAAACGGGCCAGAGATGGGCCCTGCAACCTGCATTTTAGCAAGCCCTGCAGGTGATTCTGAGGCAGACTTAATGTTGAGAACTGCTGTGGAGGCATTAAAAGAAACCACAATTATTTGGGGTATAAAATACCATAGTGGCACTACGACTAACTAACTTGAAGGAAACTTACTTAGTAAACAGTGAGACGGGGTAGTGCTGGCGTTTGAAGGGAGGCTGTGGGACTATATGGGCCACACCTTACCCACTGTCCCCTTCTGCCTCTGGAACGAGGCTTTCTTCTTAGATGGCTCTGTTACCGTGAGTGAGTGGAGGCAGCAGAGCAGAGACGCCTTGCCCACAAAGGGAGCTTCCTGAGGGGCGAGCCAAGGAGCGAGGCTGCGCTGTGGCTGAATCCCAGCAAAGTGAAAGCAGCAGACAGACTGGGCATCCTTCATCCAAAATGCTTGGGGCCAGAAGTGTTTGAGCTTCTGGATATTTTAGAATATTTGTAATAAACATGATGAAATATATTGGGGACAGGAGCTACATCTAAACATTTACATTGGCTTATGTTTCACATATACGCATACGCATGGCCTGGAGATAATTTTCTACTGTATTTTTAGTGCACCTGTGTTTGGACTGTGACCATTGCATGATGTCAGGTGTGGGGTTTTCTACTTGTGGTGTCACGGCACTCGGAAAGTTTTGGATTTTGGAGCTCTTTGGATTAGGGATGCTCATGTCGGTCATTAGACTAGACAACGTTTTGAAGGAGAGAAAGAACATTTCCTGGGAGTTTATTTGTGAGCTGACAAGTGCATTTCTCTCTCAAGGTTGGGAGTACGGAATTACTATTCCTCCTGATAATAAACCCAAGTCCTGGGTTGCAGCGGAGAAAATGTATCACACTCACAGACGGCGAAGGCTGGTCCGAAAACGCAAGAGAGATTTAACACAGAGCGCTTCCAGTACCGCACGGGTAAGAGGGGCCGCAGAAGGGAACTGGCCTCGGGCCTCTGCCTTCTAGACCACAGGGAGTTCCAGTTAACTTGGTTGTTGGAACCATTTGTAAATCAAGGGCCCAGTACCCTGCTCAGGGTGCGTAAAGTGTACCCACCCCACCAGCGGTATCACCGCCCCCAGGACTGGGCAGACATGCCTTCCCCCAAGCTACTGATTTGGAAACTCTACGGATGGGCCCTGCGACCTCCATTTCAGCAAGTCCTGCCGGTGATTCTGAGGCAGGCATAATGTTGAGAACTGCTAGGAAGGCATTAAAAGAAACCACAATTATTTTGGGTACAAAATATCCTAGAGGCAATACTGCTATAGGGCTTGTAACAATATATGTAAGGCTTAGATCCCGACTTCACTCTCTCATGTGCAAAATGGTAACATCCCATCTCATTAGGATATTGTAAAGTTTTAAAGGGTATGATCATAAAATCAGTGGAAAAATACATTCTTCACGATAGTAAGTGGCATGTTTGATGTGCCTCCTATAGTTTTAGGTTCTGAATATGCATCACCTACACTCTTGTAAGGTGTGGATTTTATCCCCATATTACAGATAATCCACACAGAGATTAAACAGACTTCCTCTGCTTCATGCACCTAGTAAGTGCCAGAGCTGCTGTTTGAATCCTGGTTAGGCTAATCTAAACAGGAACTCTTTCTATTGCCCCAAACGCCTGATTCCAGAGCTGTTACGAAGTTATTTCCTATGAGAAGCAAACATCCTGGGAGCAAAAATGGAGCCATCATTATCTTTGTGCCTCTTTGCTAGCTCAGGAACGTACTCTCAGCAAATAATGTAGTAGAGTGGATGAGCTGATGAATGAATGAATCTTGGTTATGGAATTAGCCCGTCTTAATGAGGGAAGAAGTTTCTGAAGATACTTGGCTCCTTCCTTCCCAGTGAGAACACCAGGGTGAGGTGGGACAAACACTGGACCACCACTCAGAAGACTAGGGACTGGCCTACTTCTACTGATGAGATTTCTGGGAGTTGTATGATGTTCCCTAAGCTACCTCCCTTGGCTACAGAACTATCTCATTGCCACTATTAATGGTCCTATAGAGTCAGTTACAAGATTGTGCTTAATCTGGATTTTATGTTTATTCAAAGTTTAAAAAAGTCAGACTCTACAATAACTCACATGAATCTAAGATTATAATATTATTTGGTATTTATTAAATTCAGCCATACTTTCAAGGTATTTATATAAATTTCTACTACTAAAATGCCAACTACATGAAGGCAAACACCCTGCCTGTTTTTTTATTGCTTTTCCTTAGCTGCTAACACACTCTGTGTCATGCAGTAGGCATTCATATTTGTCAAAAGGGTAGAATAAACCATTGAAAACTTAGATAGTTATTTTTAAGCTGAAAAGTACTATACTCATTATTATTAAGTACAGAAATAATATACGCTGATCTCTCATTTAATCATGAGTTGTTCAGTTACCGTGTTAAACAAGACATTAAAACCAGGGGAAGAAGACAGTCATTTTCCCCATCATATCTAAAGGGAAGATACTGCTGTTTTCCAAACTGTGTCACAATAGCGCGTACTTAGGTACTAATAAAGTAAGAAAACAGCAATGAGAAACAGTCCCCTTACTTCACCCCACTACCAAGTCTGAATAAAGTGTGCAGCCCGAAGATATGTCCACCATATGCCATCATCGCGTGGCACTGCAATTGCCTAATGATCTCGCTCTTCCCACAGCCCATCAACTCTGCAAGGGTCATTCTTTGCTCTGTGTCTTTCTTTGCTCTCAGAACAGTGCTTGGCAAAGAGTTGATTGTCGATGCTATTTGTTGATTGACCAAACAACCTGCATTATCAGTAGAGTCTAAGGAATATCATTGTTATTATCATTAAGCATTTTATTTTCTTTTAGGCCATGGAAGAATATGAAGACCGGGAGGGCTGGGAATATGCTTCTTTAATTGGCTGGAAATTCCACTGGAAACAACGGAGCTCGGATACCTTCCGCCGCAGACGCTGGAGGAGAAAGATGGCTCCTTCAGAAACACATGGGGCAGCTGCTATCTTCAAACTTGAAGGCGCCCTTGTAAGTAACAAGTAGATGAAGCACACATAATATTGGCATAGAGGAATAGATGAGTGTTTCATACAACACTGCCAGCTCCATAGAGGGTTCTGTTACGTGTGCAGCTAGGCAGAGGGAGAGCTCTGCACCCTAGGTGCTCAGTAATTCTTGCAAAATGAATAGATCATAAACATATGACAGGTTCTGAGAAAAGCTATTGCAGGCACACCCGTCTCCCCCAGCACTTTCTAAATATGTCTGTTCCAGAACCCTTGTTTCAGGTAATCCCAGGCACGGGTTCCTTGGATCGCATCTTGGAAACTGTGGTTTTTTCAATAAACTGAGAAGGTTAAATGTGCAGGTGTGAGGGGGAGGAAGCAGAAGGGTGGCTGACAAAATTAGAGGAGGATTCAGATGGAAGCCTGATAAAGAAGGCAGGGAGGGACAAGCAGGCAGGTGGAGGGAACGATGGAGAAAATGGACGTGAGTGATGGAAACAGGATGGCAGTCAGGGTCCGTTTTGAAACAGTCTGTTCTGTATTCCGTACCGACTCCCCTGCCCCCTCCTGCAGCTCCTTCTCTTCCTCCTACCTCCCTCCTAACCCCCTTCATTGCCTTCTACATGGTTCCCGTTTCTTAAGACCGGCACTTGAGGAAGGAGGACTGCCTTTGTCCTGTTCCTGTGCTTTCCAGCCGAGTGACTCTGGGGAAGTCATTTGCGGTCACGAGCCTTGTTCCTCCTGAAACATCAGGTGGTCAGATGACCATCTGCTTGCTTTCCAGCTGCCTGAGACGTTCGCCTCTCCGTCGGCTGACTGGGTGCTCGGCAGTGTTCTCTGATTGTTTTCTGCCTCTCCCCCTGTAGGGTGCAGACACCAGTGAGGACGGAGACGAAAAGAGCACGGAAAAGCAGAAGCACAGCGCCACCTCTGTGTTCGGAGCAAACACTCCCATTGTCTCTTGCAACTTTGACCGTGAGTTTCCAACACGTCTTTGTGAATTCCACTCCCATAACTTTTGTCTCAAACTCTTCAAGTCACCAACTATGATGAAAATCTTGGGAACATGACTTTCATTTTCATCACTTGATAAAGAGGAGTTTTGAAAAAAATAGTTTTAAAACTATCAGATTTGGGATTAAGGGTGTCAAAATGACTGATTTTAATGTAGTCTGTCTACTAGGCACTCACTGTATTATTTTAATTAGGGAAAATGCCTCAAAATTTAAGTAAAGGTTTGTCTCAATGGTAACCTTCAAGAATTTTGGAATGGGGCAAACCTATAATAGTAGTAAATACTTCCACAGGTCTTAGCGTGTGCCAGGCACTGTAATATAGTAACTCATTTAATCTTCTTAACATTCCTGTAAGATAGATGCTGTTATTGTCTGTGTTTCCCAATATGAGAGAACCAAGGTACAGGAAAATTAATAACTGGCCCGGGGCCTTACAGTTTGTAAGCACTGGAGACAAGCTTTGAACTCAACTAGTTTAATCTGTGCACTGACTCACATGGCTCTGCTATCTGTCAAATTGTGTGTGTGTGTTGGGGGTGGGTAGTGGACATGTGGATCAGTATAATAACAGAGTTGCAGATTTTAAACAACAAAAAACTTCTAGCAGAAAGCTGTTTACCAGCAAAGGTGCTGAAGCACTGTAGACAGCCCTGCTTCTCTACATGTGAGAGACCCAGATTTACTTTAAATGTCTAAGATGATGGGCAATGCCCTGAATCCACAGTTTACAACAGCTGTAATTTTCTCCTGTTAACCACGGCCAACTGCAGGCCTCAATATGCACAGGGCCTTGGTGTGAGGACACCAGTCTGAGGATGCCCTGATGAATAGTATTTGTGTATAGCCTGTCCACACCTCCCCTGCAGCTTTGTCATGTCTAGATTATTTGCAATGCCTACCAAAACATAAATGCTTGGTATAGCTTAACAGGGAATAGTGACAAAGGGAAAAAAGGTATACAGATGTAACCACTGTATATATAACTATATAATACATGTCAGCAACAATGCCACATGTTTCCCTGAATGTTTTTGGTCCCAGGTGGGTTGAATCCAAGGGCTTATCTGTATTTTGTTATTTTAGCATGGGCTTCCATAATATTTTTTAAATACAGTAGTCCCCCCTTATCCACAGAGGATACTTTCCAAGACCCCCAGTAGATGCGTGAAACCATGGATAGTACTGAATTCTGTGTATACTGTGTTTTTCCTATATGTTTATTTCATAAATTTGGTATAATAAGGAATTGATAACAGTAACTAATAAAGGTAGGACAATTATAGCAATATACTGGAACAAAATGCGTGCATCACTATCCTTCTGCTTTGGGACATTATTAAATAAAAACTAGAGCTGGCGTTGTGGCATAGTGGGTCAAGCTGCTGCCTGCAATGCCTGCATCCCCTTTGGGCACCATTTCAAGTCCCAGCTACTCCACTTCCAGTCCAGCTGCCTGCTAATAGCCTAGGAAAAGCAGCTGAAGATGGCCAAAGTACTTGGGCCCCTGCCACCCATGTGGGAAACCCAGATGAAGTTCCTGGTTCCTGGCTTCAGCTTGGCTCAGCCCTGGCCTTTGTGGCCACTTGGGGGAGTGGCAGTGATTGGAAGACTCTCTCTCTCACCCTGACTTTCAAATAAATAAATCTTTTTAAAAAGAATGCAAAAAAATAAATAAATAAACCCACAAGCCCTGTGGTAACTACAACAATGGATCTAACAGTCAAGACAGTTACTAACAGCTGGGCAGGAAGTAAGTGCCACATGGAAGTGCTGGACCCAGAGTGATTCATCCAGGGTGGATGTCCCACCATCCAGGGTGGGAGAGGGCAGGAAGGAGGTAGATTTCATCATGCTACTCGGAATGGTGCAGAATTTTAAACTTAGAAATTGCTTATTTCTGGAAGTTTCCATGGAATATTTTTGTGCTGCTGTTGACCATGGTTAACTGAAACTGCACAGAGTAAAACTGTGGATGAGGAGAGAGCACTGTAAGTGTAACCCTGCAGGAATGAGGACGGCCTTGGGAAAGATCATCATCACTGTTCTGTGTGCTCTCTGCCGTGGAGACTCAGACTCCCGTGACTCGCTTATCTGAGCATGTGTAGTCTCCAAACAGTCCAGAAAAGTCACAGCTTACAATGTTACGTTTCTTGTAATTAATCTCCATCCTGTTCTTTTTAGGAGTCTACATCTACCATCTGCGCTGCTATATCTATCAAGCCAGAAACCTCATAGCTTTAGATAAGGACAGCTTTTCAGGTAAAGAGAAAAAATCCCCCGTGATGTGTTAGTACCTAGAAGGCGTTAGCTTGCGGATTCCTCATTTCAGCAAGTGGATTTTTTGGGTCATTCCCAACAACAAAAGCCCTTTTCATGTTGAGATTAATTTGATTTGCATGGAATAAACTCCTCAGTCATTAGATCAATAATGAACGAGTCGGGCACTGCTGCTGGGTGCCAGGGATACACAGAAGATCTGTGATCTTTAATTCTAATAATCACTAATTGATTAGTTAATAAAAAGGATCAGGAAGGGCAATTTATGCACAAAGCCGTCTTTATTCCTGAGCCCTTGGGTTGATTGGTAAAGTAAGATCCTTTAAATGGTTGTAGCTCTTTCAAGGTTAAAGGAAAAACAAAAAAACAAAGATGACGAGTTCACCCAGTTTCCTCCAGCACCAGGTTTGGAGCAGTTCGGAGTCCATGTTTACCTCCTTTGCTGCTTGTTCTCCAAATTCCCATCACCATTAAACTACAAGGCCTTAACACCCTTAGAGATCGCCTTTGGACTGGTTCCAACGGGCAGGTTATTGGCAGCAGAAGGGTTTGCATGGAGGAGGTGGGACTTCCTGCTTGGAGACTTATGCTCTTGCCTATGGAACCATGAGTAGCTAGTTCCCGGGGCTGTCCTGGGATGGGGAGGAGGGGCGGGGGCTGGGAGGAACAAGACATTCCATTTCAGGATGTGAGACCCAGCAAAGCTTCCTTGGGCCTTCTGTGGGAACAGCTTTTAAGGTCTGACACTCTGGTGCACTCAAATCAATTCTGAAACGTGTCCCAAGCACTAATATTAGCCAACATGGATGAATGGTTTCCTTTTCTCACAGACCAGATTGAAGTTATCCCCTAATACACAGATCCAAAATGTTTTCTGAAGTCATTTTCAAATATTCTCCACCAGGGGGCACTCCATCACTGAAAGTCAAAGAATTCTTTGACATGGTTTCGCAACACTCTACATTTCTTGCAGTTTGAGATGCAATACTCTATCGTCAGGGCAAAAGCAAAGAGTTCCATGTATATGATGATTTCATGAACTGCTAAAAGCAGAACACCCTTCTAGCATTTCACATTAGACATTAGGTCATTGCTCAGAGAGGTCAGAACTTAGAGCCAACTATAAAAAAGTTTGGTGAAATTATTTAGTGTGCAGAACAGATTACTTATTAGTACACAAGATTGCCTTCATCCCATTCTCAACACAGTGCGACAGCATTTTCTGCTATCACAGATTGTAAACTCTATGAGCACTCAGTAAACATTTGTTGACTCAATGATTACCATAGAAGTAAGGCACAATGGCAGTACCTAGCATTCACCAAATACTCCCCCTGTGATGGACTCGGCCCTGAGTAGATTACATTCTTTATATTGTTTCACCCGCTCAGCACTACAAGCAGACATTTTTACTTCAATTGCATGGAGGAGGGAACCAAAGGCTAGGAGGATGATGGAGTCCCTGCCTTTAGGTTATGTGACAGGGATAGAGGTGGGGTTTGAACCCAGGTGCATCTGATTTCACAGCCCGCACTCAACCATGGGGCAGTACACTGGCAGAGGGAGTGGGTGCCTCCTTAGCCATGGTGGAGATGTTCTAAAGGGAGTACTCTGCACACTTCATGGCTTCACTTCAGGTGCCTCTAGGTGGTGCTGTTCCCTATCATTATGTCATCTACCCCAC
This sequence comes from Lepus europaeus, assembly GCF_033115175.1. Lineage (NCBI taxonomy): Eukaryota > Metazoa > Chordata > Mammalia > Lagomorpha > Leporidae > Lepus > Lepus europaeus. The sequence goes on from NC_084843.1 coordinate 35,757,504, forward strand.
CACATCCTGCTCTCTGGAATCCCAGTGCCATGTGGGTGGCAAGAGTCCCAGCTTATCGGATCCAGAAGGAAACCCTGCAGGTGAAACAAGGGGCCATGGGGACCTGGACTTAGCCTTGACCCCACTGTGATTCTTTGCCTGTTTCAGATCCATATGCTCATGTCTCCTTCCTCCATCGAAGCAAAACCACTGAGATCATCCACTCCACCCTGAATCCCACGTGGGACCAAACAATTATATTCGATGAAGTTGAAATCTACGGGGAACCCCAAACAGTTCTACAGGATCCACCCAAAGTGGTCATAGAACTTTTCGACAATGACCAAGTGGTAGGGTATTTAGAATTTCTCACGTGGGGTGTGTGTGTGTGTGAGTGTGAGGGGCTGTGTGTTCAGGACCTGAAGGCTCACCTGGTTCTCTAGGGCAAAGATGAATTCTTGGGAAGAAGCATTTGCACCCCTCTGGTGAAACTGAACTCAGAAATGGACGTCACACCCAAACTCCTCTGGCACCCAGTACTGAATGGAGACAAGGCCTGCGGGGACGTCTTGGTGACCGCAGAGCTGATTCTGAGGGACAAGGTACACTGCTGCTTACTCCCGCATTGAGACTTTCAGCTGCTTCAAGCTCCTGTGAGCAATTCTAGTCACGATTTTCTTCAAATAATGGGAACCATTGACATTTCCTTGTTCATTTCACAGGACGGCACCAACCTTCCCATCCTGCCCTCTCAGAGAGCACCAAATCTATATATGGTCCCCCAGGGCATCAGGCCCGTGGTTCAGCTCACCGCTATTGAGGTTCGTGGCTCTCTAAGTTTGGTTGATCCCAGCAAATGGAGCGGGAATCCTTCATGTCAGAGGTGGAATCCTGCTGTGTCTGTCTTGCTGTCTCTACATCCTAGAGAATGTGTGCAAACACTTGAAATAGTCCTGGGAATAGAAGGCTGTGGAGGAAACGAGGAGAGCTCCATTTCAGCATTCCTGAGAGACTAAAGTCCTCACATGCTAGGAGCCAGCATATTTCTGAATTTGGGGGATCAGTTGAAGAACTGGAGAGGGAAGGTGGACAGGAGGAGAGAGAGGAAGAGTGAGCAGAGTAGGCCTGAGAGGGAGGCGGAGGTGGAGTGGAGTGGGAGTGGTGATGTGTTGCATGATGGGGCAGATTCAGGCTGGTGGAGTGAACCAGGTAGCTTGATGGACAATGTCTGATCCAACATCAAGGCCCCCCACATCCTATCAAGCAGCCATTACCCTAAGATTTCTGTCCTCTGTCTTGCAAAAAGTTCTCAAAAGCTAAGGCTTTTAAACAACAATTATTGTTGAATGCCTGTCTACCAGACATTATGTTAGGTTGACACTTGAACCCCAGGCTAACTCTATGCTAGATAATTCTGTGAGTCCTATTTGCAGGATGGGGCATGGACAGTGTAATTCTCTTATGGGTGTTCTCCTAGCTGGTCTGTAGCACAGGCAGGATTTGGGCCCTGTGTTCTTAACTGCTCTGCCCTTATAGTGGCTCAGGAAGGAGAAAGGGACAAAACCCCATTCTGCTTGGCCTCCAGACTTTCTAGGGTCACATTCCCAGATATTTTAGGTAAAGCTGTTCAAATCAACCTTAAAGACTTCACCAGTTATCAAGAAAGAATTTTTCCTTTTGAATATTACTTTTAGTATGCTGGCTTCCCATCCCTTATCTTTAAATTGTTTTCTTAGATTCTAGCTTGGGGCCTCAGAAACATGAAAAACTACCAGATGGCTTCTGTCACATCCCCCAGTCTCATTGTGGAGTGTGGAGGGGAAAGGGTAGAATCGGTGGTGATCAAAAACCTTAAGAAGACGCCCAACTTTCCAAGTTCTGTTCTCTTCATGAAAGTGGTACAGTATCAGTCTATGTAACTGTCCATGTGTGTTGAATAGAGTTGTATTTGAAATATGAATATATTGTCAATGAATTTTCTCTCTTAGATCTCCATGCTGTAGTAATGATTTCTTAAAGATTCAGATCCCCATTTGGCATAGAGGTTAGGATGCCTCTTGGGATGCCTGCAGAGGGCCTGGGTTTGAGTTCTGGCTCCAGCATCCTGCTACTGTGCACCCTGAGAGGCAGCAGTGATGGTCCCTGCCACCCACATGTCAGATCTGATTGGGTTCCCCGCTGCTGGCTTCAGCCTTGCCTAGCCCCATCTGTGGTGGCCACTGCAAATTAACCAGCATGTGGGAGTTCTCTCTCTCTCTCTCTGTGCCTCTAAAACTTAAAAAAAAAAAAAAAAGTTAATTTTTTTAAACTTCAAACAACTTCGCTAACACACAAGTATCTATAAGCAATACTTAACTTATTTCTCCAGTAAACTTTGCATCTAGTCAGCTATCTATCCAAACTCTTGGTCAAACCCCTGAGGGTGAAATATTAACCTGAAATCAGTCTCCAAGATGCACAGGGACCAGAACCCTCTGGAAAAGGTCTGGCTATCTGGGGAAGGGGCTTCTGTGGAGGAACCCATTGGGGGCGTTGAGTCCATGACCCCAACAACCATGGCTGTGCCCTGGGATGGTACTCTTCTATATAATGAAGATCAAAATAAAGACATTTGCTTAGCTTGAAGATGTAGAAAGCCTAGAACCTTCCATTCCTTTCCCCACCACAGACGTTTTCCTGCCCCTGGTGACCTCAAAACACTGCTCTTGAATTCTCAAGACCATGAGGTTTAACCTCCCATTTTTCAGATGAGGAAACTGAGGCCAAAAGCGGGGAAGTGATTTATCCAACCTCACAGTGAGTGTTAGGCCACCCTTCTATGACGCAGTGAACATGTCCAGACCACAACAGCTCTGCCTCAGTGCCAGTGCATTCAGACCTGGACATTTCGTCTCCAACCCTGGGGAGAGGACATTTTCTTCCCTCTTACACCCACTTTGAAGGAGCCAAGAGGTTAACTATTTACACCGGAGGATATGACTAGTAAGCAGTGGGCCAGAGTTTGGGCTTCAGTCCTTCCAGCTCCATACCCTGTGATCTCCCCCTAAAATGCTGCAGGTGGAGCCACCCTCCTACTCCAAGTCAGAATCCCAAGGTGGTTATCCCTGGGCCACCCCACCCATGCTTGCTCACTCCCAACCGCTTCCCCTCCTCCCAAGAGGAGGCAAGGAAACCACTGAGACAGTCCTAGCTTTTATTCCTGTGTAAGGCGAGAGATAGAAACTCACTTGTAAGATACACCAAGCAGGCCCCTAGGCCAGCCCATGATTCCCTAATCAGGCAGCAACATCAAGGTCATGAAATTTCACATGCAGGAACCAAGAGGAGTCGAGGAAAATGAGCATCCCATGTTGGCACTGAACTTCCAGGGCTCCAAGACTTCCGGCCACAGTTATTTCCATGGAAGGTTCAGTTTTATCTTGATCATTGCTTACTTCTGCTCAGGACTTGGCTAGTAGATCACCAACATTCTGGGCTTGTTAGCCTTGTGCAGGCAGAATTTAGGGTCAGTGGTGAAGAACCCCGATTCCATCTCACGAGAGTTAATGCATACTGAACACGGATTGCAGGCCAGGTACTATTTTAAATACTTGACATGCAAGTACAGGGGCACTGGAAAAAGTCCATGCAATTAAAAGATAACAGTGAAAAACCACAGATACTCAACATATATTCCATCAACTTCCAGACACTTTCGTAAGTAGTGATACCAGCCATTTGAAGACAAATGAGTGCCCTTTAAGGAATATTTTTTTCTTTTTTTAAGGATTTAGAAACAAGAAGTTATGAGGAGCCAAATCAATACTGTAAGGTGGATACCTGAGCTAATGATTTCCAGTCAAAGGTTTTGCAAAACCGCCCTTGTAAGATAAGAGGAATGAGCAGAATTGTCATGGTGGAGAAGGGCTCTCCACACATACGGCTGCTAAAGTGTTGGCTAACTTGCTCAAAACATACTCCTAATAAGCAAATGTTGTCGTTGGCCCCCGAGAAGGTCCACAGGCAAAGCCTTGAGCATCCTGAAGACCTATGCCATGACCTTTGCTCTTGACCAGTTCCTTTTTTTGACTGGACCACTTCTGCCTCTTAGTAGCTATTGCTCTGATTGTGCTTTGTCTTCAGGACCATACTGGTAAAGCCATGTTTCGGCTCTCACTACAGTTCTTTGAATAGATGTCCCAGGATCTCATCCCACTTGTTTAAAGTTTCCATTGAAAACTTTGCTCTTGTCCGCAGCTGATTTGGGCCCACCCAAATGTTTTGGTACCTACTAAGCAGAAAGTTGGCCCCACTTTAATTTTTCAGCCAGAATCATGTAAGTTGGCAAAATTGGGATGTCTCTTGCATTCTGGTCATTTCTGCCATTAACCATCAGTCCTTTTTAGAGAACCAACAAGGTTAATATTTTCTTCACAAATTACTGTGGATGGTCTGCACGGCAAACTTCCTCTTCAACATCACCTCCTCCCTTCTAAAAATGAGTTATTTATTTGTCAGCTGCTGATTTCTTTGGAACATTGTCTCCATAACCTTCTTATAAGGCATCAGTGATTTCAGTACTCTCCCACCTAAGCTTCACCATAAATTAAATGCTTTTGCTTCAAACTTAGAAGAATTCATGTTGCTCTGATAGGGGCTCTTTTCTTTCCTTTCAAAGATTTATTGTGTTTATTTGAAAGGTTGAGTTACAGAGAGAGAGCAAGATCTTCCCTCTGCTGGTTCACTCTCCAAATGGCCACGGTGGCTGGAGGTGGGCCAGGAGCATGGAACTCCGTTGAGGTCTCTCATGTGGGTGCAGAGGTCCAAGAACTTGGGCCACCTTGTGCTGTCTTCCCAGGTGCATTACCAGAGAGCTGGGTCATAAGTCCAGGACTCAAATTGACACTCTGATATGGGATGCTGGGGTCACGGGCTGTGGCATATTAATCTGCTGTGTCACAACACCAGCCCCAAATAGGGGCTCTTTTCCATTGATGTCAGATCCTTCTTAGTGCCTCAAACTAGATCCTGTTCAGACATGATATTGCAGATTAGTACAAGTTAATTTTAGTGCAAACAATTTGGAAACACATGCATAGTTTTGTCATAATATACATTTTTCCATAAGCTTTTTGAAGACCCTCGATATATTAACAAGCCTACTACTGTTGATGAGGTAAGTAGGGCACAGAGGGATTAGAGAAGCTCCCTTAAGTCTTGCAGTTACGGTGGCAGGACCAGGATTTGATGCCAGGCAGTCTGGCTGGCAGCTCATGCTGTGAAGCACTGAGCCACTTGCCTAGGGCAAAAGTTACTCAGCCACTCATTGTGAGTCCCCTGGGCTATCGCCAGTTGGACAAAAAGAATCTGGGTTCCACCTTGGGGAATTTATTAGTAAAGTTGCTGTCCTCAGATCTTGTAAAAAGAGAAATGACACCTACCATCATGACTCCCAGTTGCTGCCCAAGGAGGAACTGTACATGCCTCCGCTGGTGATCAAGGTCATCGACCACAGGCAGTTTGGACGGAAGCCCGTGGTTGGCCAGTGTACCATCGACCGCCTGGACCGCTTTCGCTGTGATCCTTACGCCGGGAAGGAGGATATCGTGCCACAGCTGAAAGGTAAAACGCAAGTCTGTAACATTCCAGGCCTTTTTGCACACATCCGATTGAATCCTCCCAAACCTTCCCAAGGGAAGTCTTCAGTGTCCAGATTTTACAGAAGAGCAAAGAGTTTTATTTACAGTAGACTCTTCCCAGGTGACAGAGCTGTAAGTGGCGGAGTGAGGCTGCAATTCTGGCATAGTGTGGGGAGTCCCAAGGCTCAGGCCATTACCTTCTGAAATGTTTGGCTCCTGGATGAACACAAGAACTCTGTGCAAGAAACATTAAGTGCTTCATGAGATTTTCCTATTTATCTTTTAGTAAGCTGCCTAGAAATGCAAGGAGAGCTATACCCACATGAGAAATAAGGAAGAAGTAATTGCCTTCAGCCTTCCACAAATGATTATTTTTTTAAAGATTTATTTACTTATTTTGTAAGCCAGAATTAAAGGGAGAGACAGACTGAGAGAGAGAGAAAATTTCCATCCACTTGTATACTCCCCAGATAGCCACAATGGCTAGGGCTGAGCCAAGAGCCAGGAGCTTCATCCAGGTCTCCCACATGAGTGGCAGGGGCCCAAACACTTGGGCCATCTTCCGCTGCTTTTCCCAAGCCACTGCAGGGAGCTGGACCGGAAGTGGAGTAGCCAGGACATGAACTGATGCCCATGTGGATGCTGGTGCTACAGGTGGCAGCTTTACTGGCTATGCCATAATGCTGGCCCCAGCTGTATATTATTGATCACTCACTGAATACCATGTACCATTCTAGATGTTTAGGGCACAGAAGGGACCAAGCCACCCACAGAGCAAGAACCCAGCAGGGAAGAAAAGGAAATGGGCCATAGCAGAGTGGTATGGTAAATATTTTGGTGGGGAAAATACAAGGAAGCCCTCCCCACATACAGGGAGGGAGGAAGAGATTTTTATTTCAAAGTGCTTCTCATTTTTTGCTCCACCTCATTAACACATCACAACATTTTGTGCTGTAGTTTGAAAGACATTTCCTTGTTATCCTTAGAGGAAGAATTTAAATGAATTGCCTTAGGTCATATAATTAATACATAAATGATAGAGCTTTGCATAATGCTTAGAGTTCCATAATGAATAATGGCTAACGATACAGGGTTTTGCTGTTACTCATTTCAATAGTTACATCCTTTTAGATACCTTGTTCCAGGGACTGTTAGGGGCTGGGGGCTCTGTCACATCAGTAGAAGACCCCAGACCACTGAACTCGTTAGATTAGACCCCAGTGGAGGACTGGAAGACCCTTCCAGTTCATCTGATCCTTGATAGCGTCAAGACTGAAACAGATGCCTTCTAGTTAAACACCAGGGGGTAGCCAGTTCCACTTAAGCTTCCATATGGTTTGTAATTAATTTCACTGAGCCTTAGAAATGCGTTCAGTATGTGACTCTAAACATCCTGTGTCCCTAATTCAGAGAAGAGGGGGCAACAAATCATCATCACATTTGAGCAAAACCTTACATGTGTTTATCAAGAAATACCCCATGCAAAACATTTTGTGCTGAACTGATGGTGCCTAATATTGCAACTTTTTTTTTTAGAACAAGAAAGATTTTTGTAACTGCAGGAATTGTTATATTTGGGTTTCCTACATAGAACCTATTTCTTAGCATGTTTTCTACTGCTCTCATGAGCAAAAGTTCTTTGGTTTGAATACACGAAATTGCTAGGATAGCACAAATGCTGGGGCCAGCACTGTGGTGCAGCGGGTTAAAGTCCTGGCCTGAGGCACCAGCATCCCATGGGGTGCTGGTTCTGGTCACAGCAGCTCCTCTTCTGATCCAGCTCTCTGCTATGGCCTGGGATAGCAGTAGAAGATGGCTCAAGTCCTTGGGCCCCTGCACCCACATGGGATACCTGGAAGAAGCTTCTGGTTCCTGGCTTCGGATCGGCTCAGCTCCAGCCGTTGCAGCCATCTGGGGAGTGACCCAGTGATGGAATACCTCTCTCTCTCTCTCTCTCTCTCTCTCTCTCTCTCTGTAACTGTCTTTCAAATAAATAAAATCTTAAAAAAAAAAAAAAAAACACACACAAATGCTGCAAACTCTGTGGCAGATTCTCTTGTATGGACCTCCTTGGGTCTAGTGCCCAGGACCAGGCTGGGCCCACAGCAGCGGGCTCCTGGTTTGTGATTCTCTATCATTAAAGTGGATTGTGGGCAAGGGTGCTGAGCTCCAGAAGATAAAAATCTGGTACTTTCTTAAAACCAGTGATAGAGTGGAAGTTGAGGAGTGTCCCTCGGTTGACCTACTGTTGGCAATATACATTATAACCATGCCCTCTCCATCCTGTCCTTTAGGCTTTGTTTAATGTGGGGATGGTAGAGTGGAGAGCTGATATATGAGGGAACTTCAATGCTGTGGTGTTCACACATTCCTGACCATCTGGCTGCACCTGCCAGATTGTTGCCGATGTCTGGATTTGTAGAACTTTTTGTGGGAGTTCAGAGACTGCTCACAAGTCTGAGCATGCCACATGTATATAAAACTGCCCGGCAACTGGCAAATCATCATTGCTCAATAAATGCCAACGTCACCCTGTTCATTTCTCTGATATTTATTGAGCACCTACTTTGCTCCAACTCTGATGTGATGATTACTTATAGTTTTGTACTAACTGTTGGATCCAAAGCAAGTAACTGGCTTTCTCTTGGCTTCAGTTTTTGTTTCTTAGTTATTTTTTAAAGATTTTATTTATTTATTTGGCAGAGTTATAGAAAGAGGGAGAGACAAAGATCTCCCATCTGCTGGTTCACTTCCCAAATGGCCACAATGGCAGGGCTTAGGCCAGGCTGAAGCCAGAAGCCTGGAACTCCATCCAGGTCTCCCACATGGGTAGTAGGGACCTAAGCATTTGGGCTTTCTTCAGGTGTATTAGCAGGGAGATGAATGGGAAGTGGAGCAGCCAGGACTTGAAACAGAATTTACATGGGATGCCAGGGTTGCAAGTGGTAGCTTAACTCACTGTGCCACAACTACTGCCCCAGTTTGTTTGTTTTGAAGTTTTTAAAAGGGGGTTGATGGGACATTCTGTATAGGATGATTGAGAGATTGAGATCATGTAAGTAAAAGTGCTTAGGCCAGTGATGGGCATGTGGTAGGCACCTAAACATCATTTTTTCCCTCCCTTCCTTTATGCTCTTGGTGGAGTTCATTCTGTCTGGATTTGGGCCCCTTGTTGGGTATGTGACTTCTTGGTGCCCTCTTTAATAAAAGGGAGACTTGGCCTCGCCCCCCACATCCACCCCCATCTAAGACCTTGGAACCTCCTGGAGCTGATGCAAACCTGGTGAGCGCAGGGGCTGTCCCTGAGCCCCTTGCTCTAACCCCAAATCCTGAGTCATGACTATTTGGGAAGTTGTACATAAAGTCGGGGCGTGTGTCTCTCCCTCTCCATGTACTATGGGAACAAGCCATTGCAATTTCAGACCTGAAACATACAATTCCCCACCCTGCCTCACCTCTCTTCTCTTCTTTATTTTCTGTGCCATAGAAACAAATTCTAAGAAGGCTCCTTTAGATGTTACCATATACACAAATCCATTTCTGTATCCCCTAAAGGCATGAATTGACACATTCTTGTTGGAGCATTTCTGATATATAGGTCCTGGACTAATTGTCCAAAACAAAAATGAGCCATAAAACCCCCCAAAAATGTCTAAAACTGTGTTATATTTTGGGGAAAGTGATGAATTGTTGGGTTATTTTCTAAATTCAGGTAGCAGTTCTCTTTTTTCAGTGTCATCCAGGAATAAATTCTACCATCCACCCCATGACTGTTGAACTTGGAGAAGAAAGTTTACCATTGTATTTTCCCAAGTATCTCAGATTATGAAATTGTTTGCCTTGCAGCTTCCCTTATGTCTGCTCCCCCCTGCCGGGATACCATTATTGAGATAGAAGACACCAAACCATTACTGGCTTCTAAGGTAGGCTTCGGAACTGATCCTTGGAACTGTCAGTTTTTATCTCTCAGATGTCCAAGCACTGGGTAAATTCAATCACCAACCAGTCACTGCAATTAAGATAATCACCATCAAACCAATTTTCCATGGACTAAGTAAAGACAAGAGTATAAATCTTGAACTCATCAAGTAGACTAGTAGTCCTCAACTATCACTAATAGTCACCAGGAATCCTAAATAATACCACACCCAGGCCCCACCCCAAGAGGGAAAGGATCCAACATATAGGTATGTATTCAAACCTCCCTGAGAAATTCCAGTGAGTACGCATGTGTGAGATCATTGGTATAGACACTCTGCCTACAAACTGACAGCATTGCAATGTTCAGATCAGGGATCCATGCAACAAGCCAGGTTTTATCCTTGCATGAAGCAAAAGTGTCATAGATTTTTAATGACCCTATTTGTCAGTGTACAAATTCCCTGTGGTTTTGGCATGAAGAAATTGGTGGAAATACTCAGAACCCTATTTTAAAACCATCCTAATGACTTCTGCAAAAAGGAAGGGGAAAAAAAGACTCAGCCCAGAAAAAAAGAAAATGCCAAATATCTCCCTGTTTCTTTTGGCATTGAAGATGAACTTTCACAACATGTTTTAATGTGCACGCTGGCCCGCAATGCCCATGATTGCACTTTAATATGTTATGTCCATAAACAGTGCCTTTAAAGACATCTACTTCCTTCCCAGTGCATTAAACTCACTAACAATTGGACCGTGTTAAATGGGGTCTCCACAGCCAACACTGTGCAGCAGTGTGTTTGGGTCTACCTCTGGAAATCCTACATGCTCATAAATGACCACGTCTAATTTCCCATACCGTAGGTCACAGTGAGTAGTTCATACCCAAATATTCCCTGTCAGAGAAGGCTAAGTACAATATATTTTAAATCATCTATGTAGATTTCACAAGTACTCTGGAAAAAGGCAGTTTAAGATCCTGCTTGGTAATCTGCCTCCTGTTTTACCATTTCCCATGGTCAATAAATTATTATACGTCTTCTGTGTACTCAGTAGCCCTAAGTACCATTGGAGAGGAAGTAGAAGAAAAAAACAATCCATGCCAATATTTTCACCCATTTTTTTTTTATCAGCAGTTAACAGGTAGGATACTCTAGCAACACAGTTCAAGAATTCACTTTACATTGTAGAATTTAACATTGCAATGTGGCAGGGTTGGGTTGGTAGTACCCGTCAATCCCACTGTTCTACAAATGACTTTAATCTACTTCCTGTCTTCATAGCTAGTTGAGGTGCCCTGTATTGATTTAAAAAAAAAAAAAAAAAAGCTGGTTGGAATCTCCTCTGAGAACCTGAGTTTCGCTGTTCAGTAAGGTAGACTTTACACATCCATGCAAAATCCAATGAGTAGAGTTGAACTTTGGAAGAGCCAATGACAAGCTTGCTGATGTCCTGTATTACATGTGTATATAATATACATGTAATGAATATATTGCCACTAACTCGGTTCAGGCCTTGCAGCTGGGTAAACCGAGGGAATGGGTCAAATCTATGCTGTTGCTGCAGGCTTGAAGGCTGTGGCTTTGGATGAGAGTGTCATGCTCTGGAAACTTAGGGCACTGCCCTGGACCGTCCATCGGAGAGCTTAACAAATGGGCTCAGCGCTACCACAAGAAACCTGAGAAATAATATTAGGGCCAAATTGGTCAAGTGCTAGCCAGATCACACGGACGTTCTTACCTGGCCATCTCAACAACTGTCTTCCAATTCCAGTGCTTAAGCAGCATGTCAACAGCACTCAGCAAAATGACTTCACCAACGACAGTGCATGTATGTATGATAAAATGCATGATGCGCTTGGGACTGTGGGGTCTCAGTCTAGAGACTTCTTCTTTCAGATTCTTTCTATTAGTAGATTTTGGAGTGAATGGTCCTCTTTAAACAAGGTTGACTATCGTCATTCTAAGGAAAGGAGAATCTCCTGAAGCATTTAATGATTTGCTATCATAAGTTCACTATTGGGTATAATATAGTAAGTCACAACAGTTGCTTTGGTTACTTTTCCACGTGAAATAGGCATGAATAAATTTTCCCATGTGAATCCCAAAACTTAAAGTCAGCATCTTGTCTTGAGTAATGCTTTTTAAGTCATGAACCATCATTTTTTTGAAGTGGTTTTGAATAGCTGGAAAATAGATATGAATAAACAGATTCTAAAAATCTGAATTCAGGAACCACTGAGAACGTGAAAGTATTTTTGGTGTAAAATCCTTCTCTCCAAAATCTCAACTATGTAACCCTTAATCCAGCATTGGAATGAATCTAATAGAAAGAATTGACACATCTGTCTGTCTCTCGGCCTCTCTGGGCAATTCTCTTGTACTGAACAAGTCAATCGAGACCGTACTGAGGAACACCCACAGAAGTCCCATGAGCCTCCTGCATAGCAGCTGCGGGAAGAGCTCATAGTGAGAATTGTTCTCTCCCCACATTTGAAATGAACTTGAAATTAGGATTTCATGAAGGAGGTCCAGGTAGCATTTCTTCAAACTGTTGCTGAGGGCAACCTTGGTTTGTGGTGCAGCAGGTACCAAGATGAAAGTAAAGTCCCCACATTCTAGTTCTCCCTTCTCTCATCTTCTGGATGTACTTTGAGATCATGAGTGGATTCTCCCATGCAAACATTCATCAAGAAAGATTTGGCCAATAAAAAACATTTGATACCCTTTATTAGAAAAGTTTTGATGGATGAGCATTATTTGGTGCTATAACACAGGCATGGCAAAAAGTCAACAGCAGGCACCTACATGATGATATTTTAATCATACAAAATTAGTTACAGGATAGTTATTGAAGGGATGAGAGTTAAGACAAGTTGCAAATACACTTTAGGAGTTACATGGAATGGAAGGTTTGGAATAGAGAGATGAGCAGTATCTACACACTCCACCCCACCGTGTGACCACTGTGTTAGTAGACCATGAGATTATCCAGCTATTGAAGATGTGGGTACCTCCATGCCTTTCACTTGGATACTGTGTGTAACTCTTTTGCATATTTTCAGAGGAAAAACTGATAAGGTGTGTTTAATGATGAGAACATCTTGACTAGAATAAATAATCCATCAAAATTTTGATAAGGATAAAGTATGCATGAGAAATAATTTCTCCTCTCTTTCTCTCTGAATCTAATTTTCATGGGGTCTCCATATCCGCGTAATCTATGATATGGTTTGCTCTCCTCGTGACCGTACGTGGGCATGCACAGCTGACGGAAAAGGTAACTATTGTGCACACTCCTCTATTTTTTTGAATGGAAGGATGGTTTTTAATAATGATATATCTTTATAAAGGGAAAAATAACTACTTGTATATTCCAAAGCCTTGGGTTTACAACATGAGAGTCAATTTGGTATAACAAAGAGGGTAATAAGATCCTGTCTTTTTATGCAAATTTTTTAAAATTTTAAGTTACATAAGTTTCATGTATTTCATATATACACATTTAAGAGCATGGTGATACTTCCCACCATTGCTCTACTTTTAAGATTCATATATCTTCTGCCAACTTTGTGACACATAAATATAGAAATAAAAAATAGCCTTTCTTAATATTCCATCACTATTTCCAAAGTACATCCAAATAAGCAATTGATGGGTCTGATGAGGACCGACTCTGGTTATAAATCTGGGCAGGAAGGCTTCCGTGATTTGAAAATGTTCCTCAAGTGACTAACATGCTATCCCTTCTGGCCAACCAAGAACCACTCATCACAACCAGAGCTTCTTGACACTGGTTCCGTGCTAGAGTCACCTGGGAAACTCATGACACATGAACTAGACGCCCATGTCTTACCTCAGACTTACTGAGCCTGAATCTTCAAGGATGGGTTCGGATCAGCTGGTTTAAATGGACCATCATGACTCCTTACCTTTGTTTCACATTGTATAATTTTCAAAGCTCTTTCTCCCAATGATCTTAGTTGTTTCCCAAAATGATCCCCTGATGTAGATGGAGGTAAGTAGTGCTGTTATCCCATTGAGCGGAAAAAGAAATCAAGGCTCAGAGATCAACAACTTTCCCAAACCAGTGTGGCTTCTAACAAGGCTGCATCTTGAATTGGATCCTCTTTTTCCAACTCTTAGCTTAGTGAGCTTTGTATTAGAATTCATTGCTGGTTAAAAGGGCTAAGAAAATGATAGTAGAAAACATATATTGGAGGTATTATATTTCATTTGTTTACATAAATATCAACTCAATTGGGTAAAAAAAAAAAAGTCAAAGCAGACAAATTAATAGACTGTTTATAGAATGTAAAAGTCACCTAGAACAGCTGTGGCCATTAATGCCAAATACATTTCATGGGTGGAGGATGATCATTTCGCTTCTAGTTTCTGAGCAGAAGAATTATGAACATTCTGTCCATCACCCATGTAAACAAAAGCCCCATGTATAATCTCGCCGATAACAGGTCAGAGAACTGCTATTACCTAGCAGTTTTCCTGCATAGCTTGGAAATCCATCTCATCACTAAAAATGTTTCCATTTTGACATGTCTGTAGGAGGAAGAAATCGTTGACTGGTGGAGTAAATTTTATGCTTCCTCGGGGGAACATGAAAAATGTGGACAATACATTCAGAAGGGCTATTCCAAACTCAAGGTACCCGGACTTAGACTGGTGTGGGCAGCAGAATCAACATTCATGAAACTGACCCCAGGCAGAGCTAAAAAGCCTTCACGGTGCTTCTGGGGAAGGACAGGAAAACCTCTGGCCTCCTGGAGAGCCCTCCTGCCATGGGTTTTGGCTTCTAGAAGATTCTCGGGTCTTGAGGACAGCTGTTGAGCTGTGGTTACATGATGGCTACTGTGGGGCTGGGGCACCTGGCGCAGGGATGGGAATGGTGGCACTACACGAACTAAGCCAACCACTGTCCTGTTTGACTCAGGGAGGCCCGGATGTCATGGTGCTCTTTGCAGAACGTTATGAGATGCCAGCGTGCTTCACCCAGTCTTCTGTACAGAGATCAGTTTCCCCAGTTGAAAAGTCGATTCTAGCACACATATGCAGAGTAAAATCACAGCTGGGCATGGGTGCCTAGCACGAAGGCAAGCTACAGAGCTAGGCAAGGCAGGCTATCCGTGACCTTTGTTAACGTTCTGAGTTTTCAATTCTCCATTCAGGTGTTTGGTTTGTAATGCACTTGATTGAATCAAATGCTAAAGCTTTCAGAACAATGTATAGGACAAGAATTCAGTGAGAACTAGCTAGTCATTGAAATTGTCCCCTCAAAATGGAAAACTCACATTCTTTCATGTGATAGCCCTAACATCTGAATGTAGGTCAAGAAACCCCAGCATATAAAGAACAAAATGGCCAAACTGGACTGTTAGATCCCTTCCATACTTTTTCCTCTTCCTCTCTCCCCACCTTGCTGCTGTATCCTTCTTCCTCTTCCCTTTTTCTGTTTTTTTTTTTTTATAGGAGCATAACTTATATGCAATAAAGTGATCCATTCAATGGATTTTGATAATTGTATACACCTATATAAACAGTGGACACAAACAAGACAAAAAACATTGCCATTGTGCTTGTTGGAGTCCCGGCTGCTCCCCTTCTGATCCAGCTCCCTGCTAATGCTCCTAGGGAGGCAACAGAAGATGGCCCAAGTGCTTGGGCTCCTGCCACCCATACAAGAGACCCAGATGGAGTTCCTGGCTCCTGCCTCAGCCTGGACTAGCCCTGATTTTTGCAGCCATTTTGGGAATAAATTAGCAGATGGAAGATTCTCTGTCTCGCTCTCGCTCTCTCTCGCTCTCTCATTTTCTCTGCCATTCTGCTTTTCAAATAAATACCTTTTTTAAAAAAGAATATTTTTGGCCAGCGCCATGGCTCAATAGGCTAATCCTCTGCCTGTGGCACCGGCACACCGGGTTCTGGTCCCGGTCGGGGCGCCGGATTCTGTCCTGGTTGCCCCTCTTCCAGGCCAGCTCTCTGCTGAGGCCCGGGAGTGCAGTGGAGGATGGCCCAAGTGCTTGGGCCCTGCACCTGCATGGGAGATGACGAGAAGCACCTGGCTCCTGGCTTTGGATCAGCACGGTGTGCTGGCCACAGCGGCCAGTGGAGGGTGAACCAACGGCAAAAAGGAAGACCTTTCTCTCTGTCTCTCTCTCACTATCCACTCTGCCTGTCAAAAATAAAAAAATAAATAAAATGTATATTTTCATCACCACAGAAAACTTCTCTGTGCCAGTCACTTTTGCAGAACTGTTGGCTCCCAGGGGCGGCCCGGGGTTTGAGTTGGATCACCGTAGATTGGTGCACCTGTTCTCATACCTTATGCCAAAGACCTCAGGGTGCATTCTCTTTAGGTCTGGCATTCTTTAGCCCCACATGTAGAGCTGACACTCAACATGTTGTTGTGTGTAACGGTGGCCATCCCTTTTTATTGCTGAGTAATAATTCCATGGTGTGCACCTCCTACAATTATCCATCCGCCGCTATGGACATTCTTACACCACTCAGATGCGTTCATTTCTCTTGCTAAATATGTGATTTCTGGATTGTAGCAAAGGTGGATATTGAACTCCATAAGAAACTGCAGGGACTCTCCTAAGTGATCACCATTCTGCACTCCTGCCAGAAACAAGAGGACTCCTGCTCCCCCATGCACATCCTCACCCCTCCCTTAGACTCGTCAGCCCTTGTGATTTTAGACACTGTCTGCATTTGAATAAGAAATGAAAGCTCTGCTGCTGATTTTCAGATATACAATTGTGAACTGGAGCACGTGGCGGAATTTGAGGGCCTGACCGACTTCTCTGATACGTTCAAGTTGTACCGAGGCAAGTCAGACGAGAATGAAGATCCCTCTGTGGTGGGAGAGTTTAAGGTGAGTTCAGTGTGTGTGTGCTTCTCCTGGGTAAGATCCACCTGTACAGAGCTGCAATCCAGGACAACTGAGCTCTGGGGCAGGGGCACGCCCTCTGAGCGCCAACACTTGCTAGAAAGTGTTGGAGTGGAAAGGTAATGGGGGGTGGGGAAGGTCCCTCAGGCTCTTCCCAGGGTCTCCTCCTCCCTCCCGGCTCGTGCCAGCCAATCTCCAGTCCTGCAGATTTATCCTGTCACCAGCCGCTCCTCCTCTCCGCCCTGCCACCCCACCCAGGCCTGCAGCAGGATCACTGTGACAGCCTGGTCCTCTTTCCTCCCATCCGGTCCACCCTCCATGCAACCAGCTCGGATCCTGTGTCCTGACTCCTAAAAGACCTCACTTGGGTTTCCACTGGGACAAGTCCCAGCTCCTTCCTCCCACAGGCAGAGCCGGCATTTCCCAGGGACACGCCACCCCCTGCCCCTCCCGCAACCTCCACACCCCGCCCCACACATGCCTCGTCCTCTCACACCTCGGAGCCCTGGGACCGGCTCCTCTCCCGTCCCTGGATGCCCTGCCTTACCGCCATGTGGCCTGACAAAGTCCTCCGCGTTCTTTAAACGCCAGCTGAAATGTCACACTCAGAGCACCCTGGTTGCTTCAGGCAGCGTGACTCCCGGGGGGCCCTGGGTCCCCGCAGGTCTGGCTCGGGCTGTTCTGAAAGCACCTTTCACGTGGTCAGTCTCTGTGTTGTGACCGCCTCCCCTTCCAGCTGCACTGGGCAGAGCCGCCGCAGGTACAGCACCTTCCTAATTCTTTGCGGATAGCAGACACGACCCGCGGAGGGGCAGTTGTCCACCCAATGATAAGACTGCAGGAGGCGCTCTCACTGGCCGTCTAGTGAGGGAACAGTCAATGAACAGGCCACTTCAATGCAGGCAGTGCGTGTTGGCTTAGAGGAAAGCACGCAAGAGACATACCCCGCCAGGAGCAAGCAGGGAGGCTTCCTGGAAGAAGTGGTACCTTTCAGCTGAGACTGAAGGAGTTTGCCTGGGAGTGGGAGAGGGTACACAGGGGTGGAGCGGGAAAAGGGAACTGACTCACCCTTAGTGCTTCATTCGATTTAAAAGTAATTACTTGTATTCGTATTTTCAAACAATATGCAGAATTTCATTCCTTCTCACCACCACCTCCGCAGCCCGTGGCCCAAGCCCCTGTCATCTGCCTGGGCCTCTTGTCACCTCTCAGGATTACTTTATTATCACCTCCCTCGCCCTACACAGAGCGCAGTTTCTTTTTGCACAGGTGGCCCTCCATGGCCCAACCCTGCAAGTGTCCCCGGGGAGGAGGGCAGTGCCACCCACCGTCTGTGCGCCTCTCTCTTAGGGCTCCTTCCGAATCTACCCACTGTCGGATGACCCCAGCGTGCCAGCCCCTCCCCGGCAGTTTCGGGAACTGCCTGACAGCGTCCCTCAGGAATGCACAGTGAGGATCTACATTGTTCAAGGCTTACAGCTCCAGCCCCAGGACAACAATGGCCTGGTAAGACTTTGGGTGTGGGGCCTTCTCCTGTAGCAAGATAATTACAGTCATCAGCCTGGTAATTGTCACGTTCTTTCTTTCTTTCTGGGCGTCTGTTATCTTGCTAGAGGAAAGATACTCTATCAAAACAATGGGTTCAGGAGGACTGTCCCCATGGGGATTTATCTCTGAGCTTACGGGCTTAAGGGCCTCTGGTTGGTTCATCCTTCTCAATTTACAGATGTGACCTGGGCGGAGATTTGCTACAGTCCCCCTGCCAGCGCCAGCAGAGCTCCCCCACCCCCACCCCAGCCTCTGAACCCACACACTGCTCTGAAAGCCCGCTGGCCGCCTGCCACCAGCAGGCACCGTGGCTCAGAGCTCCTCTGGGGTGCCCAGGTGCCGTGATGGCTGCCTTACTGGGAATGGGCGGAAGTAAGCCGAGTCTGTCCCGGCGCTTGACTTGAACTTGCACCCTTCAGACGCCATAACATCCCCTCCTGTCTTTTCCCTGCAGTGTGACCCTTACATAAAAATAACACTGGGCAAAAAAGTAATTGAGGACCGAGACCACTACATTCCCAACACTCTCAACCCAGTTTTTGGCAGGTAACGTACATTTTTCGATGGTTTTTTGTCTTGATGTTTCCAGGGAATGTGTAGTAAGGGTGTTCTGTGGGCCCAGCCCTTTCAGGGCTCTGAAAACTTATCACATACTTGACAAATGTTCTTTCTAATCGAGAGGAGGGAATAGTAAAGGTGAATAAAAGGTAGTTGTAATGCACAAATACGGGATGGAAGCGAGAAGCGCCAGGAATGAGTCATGGCATGGGTTTCTCTGCAGGGGGGATTTGCTCTGGAACCATGGAGGGTAGGGGGACAGGGTGGTTAAAGGCCCCTGGGTGGGAGAAGCTTGTGGGGTCCCTGCAAGAGGAAGAGGGGCTTCACTGTAGCGAAACGCTGTTCTCACTTCCAGAATCCCATTTGTGCCCTGTTTGCAGGCATATTTGAATCCACTGAATCTATAATCAAGTCTTTTACCCAAACCACAGAGGGACAGAAAGTGACAAGTTCAGGGTGCCCTGCCCCACCAGGCTTCTGTTCCCGAAGGTTCTTGAAATAGCCTCACTTCCTTTGCAGTTACAACTTGGGATGCATCTCTAGACTGTTAGATTTCTCTCATCAGAACCGTCCCAGGCACCCAAATCCAATGATCTGGAGGTAGGGCCAGCATCTTCCAGCTAGAAATTGCTTCCATGGTCAGTACTAGCCTGTGTTTGTTGAGCATCTACTGTGTGCAGACACTGGGCTGTGTTGTTTATGTAAAACATCTCACAACTCTAAAGTCCTATTACCCTCATTCTACATCCAAGGAAACAGAGGCACAGAGAGAACCAGTGCCTAATAAACCTGGTCAGATCCAAGCCCCAGGCCATCTGACCCAGTGTCCTTGTGGCTTGAGCAGTCTCCATGTTGAGTGTGTTCGCTGGGCAGGGAAAGGATCAGCAGCCCGGAGCCAGGAGAGCAGAGCCTACTAAGTGGTAGAGCCAAACTTTAGCAGAAGTTCTGACTCCAAGCCCCAGGTCTTTCCAAAACCCTTGGCAATACTTCCTGTTCATGGCAAACCCATCACCTGTAGAGAAATGTTCTTTGTCCGAAACATTTGTGAAAATGGCCTTATTTCCCCAGAAGCTTGCTAAGTTGGGAACATGATGTTCTTGTTTGCTGTGTGGCCTGCATTTATATTTCTGGCCTTATTATCTTGCCCATGCTAACTCGCTCGCTCTCTGGCTTGTGTGTGTGTGTCTATGTGTATGGAGAGAGTCTAGAAAGTCGTACAAGTCTTTGTCAGTCAAAGCCTCTTGGGTTTGCACATACCATTCGCACACACGGTAACACGTGTGCACATGAGACCACCTGCTCACGGGTCCCCTGGGCATGCACGCACACCCGAGGCCACGTGCCAGGCCAGGGAGGAAGTAATCCCCTGGCACAGCAGCGTGAGTGTTCTCCTTCTCTTTGGCTGATCCAGCCCTGAGGTCTAGACAGGAAAAGGCACGCAGGGCAGGAAGGAGGGCTCCATGTGAGGGAGCCAGGGAAGCAGGGAGAGCCAGCTTCGGAGGGAGGAAGGCGGCCGTGTCTGAATCACTGGCCTCAGAGGAGCCGAGCGCGAGCTTCATGAAGTGGCAGGAAAAGTCTTGCTTGGAGCCAGTGAGCAGTGTTAGGAGCAAGTGATGCCACCAGGCTCTGCTGGACCAGTGGCTGTTGGACGGGCAGGCAGACATCCCCTCGGCCCGCAGGGTGAAGCTAAGAGATGCAGAGGCCACTTGACCAAAGAATTCTTGTTCTCAAGGGGCAGATATTGCCCAGTGAGGTATTCTCATGCCTTGTGTAAGATCCCCATGGAATCTTAGACCAATAACAGAATGTCATGGGGCAGGTGTGTATGGGGCTTCGGGGTGATCATGACTCAACCACCTCTTCTTAGCTGGCCACCTGCCTTCCGCAGGCCTCCGCCCAGCCCAGAGAAGTCATCCTAGGATTTGTCGAGGAGATACCTGGATGCTTTTTCGCAAAGCCCTGTGGTCAGACACCCCACTCTGCTCAAACAGCTCAACATTCCTGGCTCCGTATATTCCAGAGTGCAAGGAGAAGGGGTGAAGTACAGGGAGAGAGGCGGTCTCTCTTGGTTTCTCTTTGAATGAAATTCATGGAGCACCTACTATGGGACTGGTGCCTCTGTACAAAGTTCAAAGTCAGACCCCAAACCCTGCCCGTGTCAAGCTGATCCTGGTACCTTAGCACCCTGTGGGCCACATTGCTCACCTGCTGCCCAAAGTACCCGTGATCGTTTATCTCCAAGTCAGACGTGTTTGCATTTTAATGCATACTCGGTAGGAAAGCTTGAAGGGCCCAAGGCCAATGGCAGACCCAGAGGGCGTGGGAGGGAGGGTTGGGAGCTTTCTTGGCAGCCTGCATGTCACACACACGGTATTGGCGGCTTCCATTCACACCTCTCCTCTGTGCTCTTGGGAGCGAATCAAAGACGTCTCATGGGCTACTGATGTCTGTGAAGGCAGAGGAAGGAGTGTGGTCGGAGCATGGACAAGGGGCTATAAATCAGGGTGCTTGTGCCTCATTCACATCACTGCTGGGTAATGGTGCTTAGGCACCCAGGTTAGTAGGCATGGGATAATAAAGGTAATGATTTCGTAATACTTCTTTATTATTATACTGGGTTTTGATCAATGCACACATGCCCAATGCTTTCTAAAGATTTCTTCACCTGACCTTTATAACATGGACAGTATGTATGATCATCACCATTCTACAGATGAGAAAGCTAAGTACAGAGAGGTTAAGTAACTGGCCTGGAGTCCCACAGCTAGTCAGCAGCAGCACTGGGATTTAAACCTAACTACTGAAAGCCCACTAGTATGTACTGCATCTAGAGTAGTCCCTCCCTCCCCGGGGATCCTGGTCTGCCACACTCCGACAGCCAGAGCCGTGACCTGGGAATCCTGTGCAGGAACCCTAGCTTGTATAAAGTACTCAGATGGATGAGAGATTCTAACCTCACACTTATTTGTTTAGAATGTATGAACTGAGCTGCTACTTACCTCAAGAAAAAGACCTGAAAATTTCAGTCTATGATTATGACACCTTAACCCGTGATGAAAAGGTCGGAGAAACAATCATCGACCTGGAAAACCGATTCCTCTCCCGGTTTGGATCCCACTGCGGCATACCTGAGCAGTACTGTGTGTAAGTTGCCCCATCTGACATTAGCACCAGGAGGGCGTCTTCCCTGAGCCACTGCTCCTCTGTCCGATAAGTGCTGTTTCCAATAGTAGGATTGTCTTGGGGAGAGTCAGGACCACCGCGTGGCGCAGTTCAGTTATAGCCCAGGTAAAGTGGCCACTGGAGCGGTGCCATGCCCTGCAGGGGCGACATGGGGAGCAGCCCTGGAAAAGCACCCCCTCCCCCCTTGGGCCGTCGGAGAGTGAGGGCTGGCAGTGTCGGCTGGAAAGAAGTCCCTGCCCTTTAGAAGTGAGGACTCCTGTCTCTCCTCCCCCAGACGGATCTCTCCTGCTCTGTCCCTCTCCCCCTAGAGTCTTCCTAGGGTATTTAAGGAGATATAGATGGCAATTGCCAGTTGAGGAGTTGGCCTATTATGATCTTAAACGCCTCACTTTTACAGAGGAGGAAATAGAGGGCAAAAATAAATCTACTGAATGAATGTGCCGGATGGGCTGTGGCCAAAAGAACAGACGGGCTTGAGGGCTCTGACATAGATTTCTAGACGGAGGTCACTGTAGGCACTGATGACTGTTCGCTTTGTACGGGGGCCCTTGGAAGCTCGTGAGTGTGGGTGTGTGGATGCAGGAAGGCCCTGCAGTAACTCCAGGATGTGGGGTGCGATTCACAGGTCTGGGGTAAACACCTGGCGAGATCAGCTGAAGCCAACACAGTTGCTTCAAAACATAGCCAGGTTCAAAGGCTTCCCGCCACCCGTCCTCTCCGAAGACGGAAGCAGGATCAGATATGGAGGACGAGACTACAGCTTGGACGAATTTGGTGAGCTTGTACCTGTGAACTGCAAGCTGGTGCCGAGTCTGCCAGCCCATTTGCATCCCTGGGTCACATTCTCCCGCCCTGTGTTCTGCCTGCCCTTTGTGGGTCAGCCCTATTTAAGCTCCCATCACAGAGCTCTAGGAAATCATTTCTGTGTGATACATAATCAGCTCAAAAAAGCTCAGATGGAAATAGAAGACTTTCTCTTCCAAGTTGATTCCAGCCCTGCTCTGAGAAGCCTCAGGGCTGCTGGGGCCTGGTTCAAAGAGCCTGCTAAGCTCCCATTTGGCTCCCTCCCAAGCTTGGGATCTGGTTCTTTCCTTGGCAGGACATCCTAATACCCTGGTCTGACACACAGACAGCTAGCCACACTGTGACCATGACTGAAACAGGCTCCCTGGAGCAGGAACACTGTGCCATGCTCCCATGGTGTGGCCAGGAGGAATTCCCAGAGCAGGCGGCATGGGTCTGGTCTGCAAGGCTGCCCCCAGGAAGCTGAGCAAAGACGCATAGGAGCGCAACTCCTTCCTGAGCCTCCACTGGCCTCCTGACATTGTAAGAAACCACACTTTGTCTTTTTAT
Organism: Lepus europaeus; assembly: GCF_033115175.1. Lineage (NCBI taxonomy): Eukaryota > Metazoa > Chordata > Mammalia > Lagomorpha > Leporidae > Lepus > Lepus europaeus. The sequence continues at coordinate 35,780,567 of NC_084843.1, forward strand.
TTAAAGAGGACTTAGTCTCCATCGGGGATGTTTAAGAAGTGTCGATGCTGCAGTTAACACATGAATTTAACAAATGTGTTGAGAACAAACTGGGAAGCAATGTGGTCTACTGGCGGAGGGTACCCCCAATAATCTAATAACTCCCTGCAAACAGCCAGATGTGGGCATTGTTCTGGTCCTCACTGTTACATAAGGCAACACACCCAAAACTTAGCAGCTGAAAACAACCCCTCTGTTTTGGTCACAATTTTGTGGGTCAAGAATTCAGAAAAGGCCCCGCTGAGCAGTTCTGGCTTGAGGTCTCTCACATCTGGAAGCCAGGTGTCTGCTGGGGCTGCACTCATCTGAAGGCTCGGCTGGGGATGACAACCATGGTGGCTCCTGAGAGGGCTGGCAATTGACCCTGGCTCCGAGCAGGAGCTGGTGGCCAGAACGCCCTCACAGGCCTTTGCAGCAAGTCAGGCTCTGGTCCTCAGGCTCCTCACAGGCAGACAGTGTCCTCTAGGTGAGTATCCCACAAGAACCAGGCAGGAGCTGCATGGTCTCTTACGCCTAGCCTTGGAAGGCACACAGTGTCCTGTCTCTGTTAGTGTTTGAATACGTTTGCATACTCAAGGGAAAGGACACAGGTTGCACCTCTTCATGGGAGAAAGGCCAGGGAATTTGGAGGCCACATTTTTAGATTGCCCCAGGGATGTTGTAACATTTGAACTTCCAAATTCCAGTGGCTTACCATTGCGGAAGTTTCTCATGAATTCAAGAGAGCTGTTTGTCCAGGTGGGTAGCCATCTTCCACACTGGACACTGTGCACTCAGGGCCCTCCTTCCCATAGCTCTGCTGTCCTTCAGCCCAGATCCAAGGAAGCTCTTCTCTACATCCAGAACAGAAAGCGCATAGAGGAGCCTGCACTGGAGGGGTTTGTGGGCAGGGGCCGGGGGTCCTACGCTGTTGCATCCACTCAGGTTACCTTCTAGCCCAATCTGAGCCTGTGTCACCAAAGTAAATATAGACTGCTCTCACCCTTCTGGCGTGTTCTGGTCTCTGTGCTATGGGCTCAGTTGGATCTAAGCCTGTGCGGGACAGGGATCCTGGGCCAGCGCTGTTTCTGTCAACTTTTCCTTTACAAGGCAAAGCGTGCACACAGGCAGGGCCTCTCCAGTTTTTGCAGAGTTGGATGAGATTCTGTAAGTGGCTCAGGGCCACCTGGCTGAATTGTTCCTGTCCCCACTTCATTGCCCTTTCCATTCCAGAAGCCAACAAAATCCTGCACCAGCACCTCGGGGCCCCTGAAGAGCGTCTTGCCCTTCACATCCTCAGGACTCAAGGGCTGGTCCCTGAGCATGTGGAAACAAGGACTTTGCACAGCACCTTCCAGCCCAACATTTCCCAGGTAAAGCCAAAGACGCAGCGCCCTCACCCCAGTGCCCGGGCACAGCCTTTCTTCTTTGGTCTTGCTTGAATACTTTAGGTCCACAGGAAGTAGAAATTATATTAAAGGTAGCCTCATCCCTAGAGCCGGAGAGGAAATTGGCTAGGACTCGGAACAAACTTGAACCGGGGTCTCCCCTGTCTCTTGTCGATGAGTCTATTTAACCTGTTCCCTGGCTATGCTCAGCTGCCTATGAGTCCAGATATTTTGGTTCATTCCCGAGTGTCTTTGTACTAGAATGTAGTAGCCCCACATACTGCCAAGTAGGCATTGGTTGCCCCAACCAGTTGCCTTTCACAGACCATTCTCCACTGCAGGAAAGATCGCCTGGTATGGGAAAGTGACAAAGCATGGCCCCGCCTGGGGAGGAGGTGTTATGAGACTACAGAGGGAGGGAGGCAGGGCCACAGGGCATAAGATGACAGGTCACAGGTACCATGTGCATAGCAATGGGGAAGAGGGCCAGATGGGACGCAGTTCCCAAAGAACAGTTAGACATGGACAATGACAAGTGTTCTGTAAAAAGCTCATTATAATGAAAATTTCCATAGATTTCTCTGTAGAGAACTGGATGCACTATGTCAGCGGTAGGGCCAGGAATCTGAATTTTGTTAAGTATGTGGAGGAGTTCTATTGCAAGTAGCTAGGTGCTCACAAATGCTCATCTAATAGGTACAAATATTGTTGACCAGGACAAAAAACAAGAGACCAGTTCATCACTAAACAGTGACCACAACTAGTCTGGACTTATTAGCATAGATTGTGTTGTCAATTTGTGCTTTTTATCCCATTCCATGTTTCCATAGCTTCTTTTCCTTATCCTCCTTCCTGTTACCAGAGAGACCATCCCTCCTTCTCCCTCCCCTCCCACCCTCAGTCTCACAAGGAGTCTCCAGAAAGAACAGAGGGAGGAAGATTTCTCCCTGGGACTCCACCAGGGGCCCGTCACCTCTGCCTCCAGCATTAGACGCAGACTGCGGTGGGGTCTTGGGAGACACCTGGACGCCTGATGTTCCACAGCACGCTTGATGTATTGTGGAGCCTTGAGCCCAGAGATTAGTTGGAAGACAGTCAGGATCATTGTGAAATATATCCCTTTTCAAGAGCTCCAGTTAATTTATTTTGATCACAATGCATTAGGAAGCCAGTCTAGTGGTTTCCTTGGCAACCTTCTAGAAGACTAGTCTGTTTTTGTCTGAAAGCAGAGTCTATAGGACATCCAAAAACAGTTTGGAGAATATAAATAGGTCTGTATGGTTGATAGTTTGTTTTTTTTTTTTAAATGGCATTCCTAGCCTATCTGGAAGAACATTCCAGTCAGACGCATGTGCCCACTGCACAGCAGTCAAATAGGTGAGCAGGGCCCCAGCAAGATGGCAGCACAGGTGTCAGGCCAGGCCTTCGCCTTCCCCGTCCTGCGAGCCTCTACCAATGGCAGGGAGTCTTCAACTTTTGGGAAGAGTTTTTGTCACTGTTTGAGCCCTTTTCCTTTGAAATTGACACATTTCCTTTCCTTGTAAAGGAAAACCTTATTTGATTTGTATCTTGAGTTCAATGGAAAAATTACTGAGTATCACAAAATTGGAACAAATATCAAGAAGGCAATGTAGGCAATGTGATGTTGAATAAAGTTACAATGCGAGAGCTATTAGAAGGTAAAGGACCCAATCTGAAGTCATTGTAAAAACACATACACGTGTGTGTGTGTGTTAGGGGTTGGGTTAGTGGTGGGAAGCCCTCATTTCATGAACCCCTTCAGCTCTGATATAGGTAGGCAGACACAGCTGTCAGACACCCCTGGGTGTCATTGGCTGCCTAAGTGACATTGCAGATGTAATATTAGTCTTCGTGTGCTCTTTTACTCTGCCTATTACCTTCCGTAGGGATCAGTAAATCAGAGTCTAACGAAATTGACTCATTTAAGGAATACTACCCTTCAACTAACTGCAGTCCTTTTTCATTTTTGGGTGGTTTAGGGAAAACTTCAGATGTGGGTGGATGTTTTTCCCAAGAGTTTGGGGCCACCAGGCCCTCCTTTCAACATCACACCCCGGAAAGCCAAGAAGTAAGTAATCTTGGGACCTTTCGGCACTGGGCTGGGGACTTGGCCCCGGACGAGAATCAAACTTCCTTCAACATATGCTCCTTTCAGATACTACCTGCGAGTGATCATCTGGAACACCAAGGACGTTGTCTTGGACGAGAAGAGCATCACTGGAGAGGAAATGAGCGACATCTACGTGAAAGGGTGAGGTTAGCTCGCCAGAGCTGTCAGCCAGCCAGGGGATGCACACACCCCTCCTTCCTGAGCTGTCATTGTGGAAGGATCCGTAGTTATTGGAAGCTATTTTATCTCGTTAATGTGATCTGGAAAACAGGAGAGAATAGTTATTTATTTGAAAGGTAGAATGAGAAATAATTTAAGAGGGAGAGAAAGAGAGATCTTAAATTCACCTGTTCACTCAGGCCAGGCTGAAGCCCAGAGCTTCATGTGGGTGCAGGAACCCAAGCACTTAGGCCATCATCTGCTGCTTCCCAGGCACATTAGCAGGAAGCTGAATTGGAAGCATGGAGTAGCCAAGACTTGAACTGGCACCTGGATAGGGGATTCAGACATTCCAAACAGGGGCTACACACACCCTCCCAGGGTTTCTTTTTATTCTTCTCTAATATCTCAAATAACTAGCCTTGGAAACACAAGTAGAGCTTCCAGAATTTCTTTTCCTGTGTATCTTATTGCCAACAGCCAATGTCCATGGCGTGGAGACAACACAGGCACATTTTAAGAGTCAGTCCTTCCCCTGACGCTTCCTGAGCGCCTGCGCCCAGTGTGTAAAGTGTCACAGCTATTCATTATTCTTTTACTTGCAAATTCAATTTCAAATAGTCCCCACTGATGTTAGTCTCTTGTTATACTTTGATCATCAATGGTAAGTGCAACACAGCTTGGTGATTAAGAAGTCAAACCATCTAGGTTGGAATCTTGGTACTCCCCTACTACCTGGGCAAGGTAATGCCCTTGCCCTTCCTCATCCGTAGGCTGGAGATAATGAGAATGCTTCCTTCCCAGCGCTATCTAGAAGACTCAGCTCTTCAAAGCACTTAGGATAGTGCCTGGCAGATGGTACTCAGTGTGGGTGTCAGCTAGAATTATCACTGTTCCACATGGAGTGGGCTTGGTTCCTTGATATGAAAAAGCCAGACTTGTTGAAATTTAAAATATTCATAAAGTGAGAACAAAGTTTTGCTGATGATCCCACGTGGCCCTCAATCAAAACGTTGTTAAAGACATAATTACTGTCATTTCGGTTCCCTGTTAACAGGGAATGTTTCACCAAGTTCTTCATCAGTCTGCTCACTTCAGGATCTCATTACCCTTCCCCAAGGAAAACTAATCCCAGCTAATTATGTATATATGCAAATTTATTTGACTATCTTAAGCATTATTTTCTAATCAAGAAAACAGACCCAAGTCAAAACTGGACTGAGGAAAAACTCTTTAAGCTCAACTTAAAACACCATGAAAAATTTGGCATTAAAATCTAAATGCTATATGTGGAAAAAGATGGCCTGATACTATATACTTAGGGAGATTACGTAGAAAGCATTTATATATGCACACAAATATATACTACTGAGAGTATTTGTTGAACTTGTCTTAAAATGTACAAAGACTCATACTTAAATGTGAAAATATTTACAACAATAGAGAAGAGCTGCAAGGGGTGAGTGATCTAGGATAGGATGGCGACGCTACTTTCGGGAAGGGTCAAGAGGTCCAGTCACCAAGGTCACAGCCAAGAGAATGTGAGCTCTCTTCAGGGAATTAGTTTAAAAGTTAACAATCCAAAGGAATTTTTCAACTAATTTGTCTAGTCAATTGGCAAGCAAAAAGGAAAACTATTGTAGCTGATTGATATGAACATTGCCACTTAAAATAGCATTTAATGTTAGCAAGTGACATTATAATCTCCTTGGTCCTTTGAGACAAAGTAACAGCGGGGGGGGGGGGGGGCTTTGGAGACAGACTAACCTTAAGTACTTGTGTGAGTCCTCATCTGTGGAACAGAGATAGTTGCACAGTTGTTGGGGAGAAAAATGCATGCTAAGTGCCTGGTGCGTAGCTGATGGGCAAAAGCATGAGCCGAGGATTTCTTCCTTCCCAGTCCTGATCTTCACTCTGTCCTCCTGATGACCAGGAGAAGGGGGCACATACCATTAACTCATTTTACAGATGGGACATGGGGCTCAGAGTTTCACAGCAGGCCTGCTTCCTACCAAGAATATCTGTCTATAGCGTTCAGACATCACTAGGTCTACAAGCTCACCCAGGTGATTCTGATAAAATTTTAGTGCGTAGTGCTGAGAACCATCCAGGCTACCACTTTGCCAATCTAAAATCAGATGCCATCCCCTCTTTCCAAGCCAGGAGTCTTCCCAGGAACAGACAGCTGCGACAGCTTCCTTGCAGGCCCATTCATCCATTCATTCAATAGCTATTTCTTTTGCTTGTGCCTGGTACATAGCAGATGCTAAAGGAAATTTCTCCAATGTTACATTTGTTAGCTTGTTACTGAAATGAATTTTCATAGATAGGCATATGGAAATAGCAGCTTATGTCTTCCTTGACAGTCTCATTAATATGATCACAGTAAATTTAAGAATAATAGAAAAAGGAAACTGTAAGATTACTCGATTCGTGCCTTTTTTGTTTGCTTAAGAAAAAAACGGGAAAGGAAATGCTAAAATTTTGAGCTAACTCCTATTCATTGAGCCTATCAGCAGTGATGACAGACACTAATGAGTTATAGCCACGAAGACTTAAATCATAGCTAGGAAGTTTCAACATTCCCAAAATAGAAGCTAAGTTGTTGATATTTTCCAGAAAATTTCACCTTACCTCTGTTAACTGAAGTCTAAAGGGTTTCCTGCTTTGGTTTTAAAGGAATTATATTTTATTTGGCTACAACCTTGTTGGATGCAATAGAGTGCCTCCCTTCATAAATCACCCCCAGCTCCATAGATAACTGGAATGTCCCCAAGAAAAGTGTGTTCATTCTCCTGCTCTTTGCTCCCCTAATCACTGCACAGTTTTGCGGCTAGATTACTTGTCAATCACGTGAAGCTAAGTCTGTGTGCCTCTGCTTTTCAGCTGGATTCCTGGCAATGAAGAAAACAAACAGAAAACAGATGTCCATTACAGGTCCTTGGATGGCGAAGGGAATTTTAACTGGAGATTCGTTTTCCCCTTTGACTACCTCCCAGCTGAACAACTCTGTATTGTTGCTAAAAAAGTGAGCTCTGAAATATGCCAGTGGGAAGTAGATGCCATAGGTCTCCCTTAACTCAGAAACTCGTAGTGTGCTGGAGCTCCCGAGATTTGGGGGCATCACTGAGTCCAGCTCCCTCTGGGTAGGGATGGGCAACCTAAGACCCAAAGAGGTGCAGGTACTTGCCCAGGGTCCCACAGCCATGTAGGTATTTGTGGCATTAGGAAGTATAAGGAATGCCTTGACATGATAGCAGCGAAAAAAGTCCAAGTCTTTCGTCAGTGTCTACAACCACTCAAGTGTGTTTCTTATGTGATGGGAGACCAGTTTCTTCCCATGATAGGCAAAAACCAAGCAAAGGCCAAATATCCAAGCGCAGGAAACGTCCCATTTGCCTTTCTTGGTAAACCTCAGCATTTAGAAGCACTTCCATGACAGCTCATGGCCCCTGTGGTCTCAATGAGTAAGACTTTTCAGTTGTAGAATTCACCTCAAACTGGTGTATACCCCCAGAGAAGCAAACAAACAGAAGTACTGGTTCCCAGTCCAGGGTTGGCTGGCCTTAGGGGCATCAGGACCCAATGGGGAAGTGATATCTTCAGAAACCGGCATCCCTCTCCCCACCCCTGGCTCTGCTTCCTTTCTGTGCTTTATCCCACGTGGGCTCTTCCCTGGTGGCGGCAGGACAAGCTGCCAGCAGCGCCAGCTCACATCCTGTCCTCTCAGCAAACCTCAGCAGAAAGAGGACAGCAAAGCCCCAGTGGGAGCAACCAGGGTTCTGGGACTGGGCTTCAGTGTCACTGCCTATCTAGGGCCATGTGCCTGTCCCTTAAGCAACTGCTATTGCCCAGGGATGAGGCGCTCTGATTGGCCAGGCTCTGGGCAATGTAGTTAGCTCCTCCAAAATCACACAGACTGGGGAAGTGGAGTCCCCCAAGGAAAATCTGGGTGCGTCCCTCTGAAAAGGGTCCTGGCGAGACACTAACTGGTGTCTCTGTAGGTCCCCATCCCATTACTCCCTCCCACAAACCATCAACTTCCCCCAGCTCTGCCTGGCACCTCCCCTCCCATTCCTGCCCTGTGTCCCAGCAGGCCCAGCCCAGTGAAAAGTAAGCGCTTTGCCCAGGCTGCATGGCATGAAAGCCTTCGAGGGGGATTTGAGAGAGGCGCAGAGTAGCAGTGTGACGTCAAATCACACACACTTTCAGAGGGGCGGCAGATGGAGGAGGGACTTGGGGTCAGGTAGGCCGTTAAGTGAAGTCACCTTTTCGGCTTACCTGCATCGAGGTTGGTCCTCCCCCAAGTACCGTGGGGTAGTACTTGGCAAATGACCCTACAACGGACAGTCAGGCAGAGCCAGACAATAACAGAGGGGCTTCCTAGTCCCTTAGAGTCAAGGCCTATGACCCGCAAAAGAGAACATTCCTGGAATGTGAGAACCAAGAAATACAGTGATCTGCCTTCAATTTCATGAGTGAGTGAAGGAATTCCCCCTCTGCGAGGGCCTGAGGAATGTAGCTGTGGTGGGCTGCGGAGGTAGAGACCGGAGGTGAGAAGTCCTGCTCCTCCCCCCACCTACCTCTAGCACGAGGAGTCTGAGGGGCTTAGGAGATCACCAGCATGTAAAAGCCCACCGTCTGTTTTTGAAAGCCAACAATGTGAGGGTGCTTTAAACCTGCCCTGAGGAAAGTGTGGCGTATGGACCCCAGTCCCCTCACCCACCAGAACCCCGGAGGGCGGGTGGAAGGATGCTGAGCAGAGGTAACACTCAGCGGGTGGCACCGTGTGCTGGCCTGGGATGCCTGGCTTTAGGAGGGCAACCTAAGTTGGCCACAGTGGTCTCAGTGGGGAAACTCATCTCTGCCCAGCCCCCCAGCGGTGGCAGCAGGAAGTCACACCACTAGGAAGTCACACTGATAGGAACGTGGCAGGCCAGCTTCTGTTTGGGAACTTCCTCAGACATCCTCTTTGTCACCCAGCTGGTGGCCTTGAGATTTCCTGGGGAGGCAGATGGGGTGGGAGGATGGGGCCCAAGGGCAGGAGCTACCCAGGGAGTGCAAAGGCAAAACAGAGCCTGGGCCTTATGCTGTCCCAAGGGGCCAAAGGTGAGGGGTTCTGCGCACAGCAAGCAGATTTGCTTTGATTTGCTCTGTCCTGTCTCTTGTTCCAGGAGCATTTCTGGAGTATTGACCAAACAGAATTTCGAGTTCCACCCCGACTGATCATTCAGATATGGGACAACGACAAGTTTTCCCTGGATGACTACTTGGGTAGGCCTTACAGTTGGATACTTTTCGCTAAGAAATTGTGCTTAGAATTGGTGAAGTCAAGGAAAACGTAGAAGTAATTACTTACATCTCCAGTATTTGTCAGTAAAGGGGTGGGGGCGCGCCCCTGCCCCTGTCCTCTGGGCCATGCGGTTTCTCGGAAGATGTCACCGTGTCTGCCCAGGAGGGCTCTCGTGGAGGACCTTACATCAGCCCCTGCTCTCTAGGAAGACAAATCCTGTTTTTGATGCTTGCTTCCACTTCCAAGCTCCCACTTCTCTCAGAATAAATAGGCTCTCAAGAGTGAGCAAGGTTGCCCACGCCCCTGTGCTGCTCAAGGCATTCATTCTGGCACCTTTACCAGGGGCCCTCCCTCTCCTGCCCCCACTGTTTTTTTTGTTTGTTTGTTTGTTTGTTTTGACAGAGTGGACAGTGAGAGAGAGAGAGAGAGACAGAGAGAAAGGTCTTCCTTTGCCGTTGGTTTACCCTCCAATGGCCACTGTGGCCGGTGCATCGCGCTGATCCGAAGGCAGGAGCCAGGTGCTTCTCCTGGTCTCCCATGCAGGTGCAGGGCCCAAGCACTTGGGCCATCCTCCACTGCACTCCTGGGCCATAGCACAGAGCTGGCCTAGAAGAGGGGCAACCGGGACAGAATCTGGTGCCCCGACCGGGACTAGATCCCGGTGTGCCAGCGCCACAAGGCGGAGGATTAGCCTGTTGAGCCATGGCGCCGGCCCTGCCCTCACTGTTTAAGGACAGGCCTTCCCTGAGGTTCTTGGTTCTGCTCCAGCCTGTCCACTCCCCCCTCAGCTGAAGCTTTCTCTTCCAGTCTTCACCTAAGCCAGGACATGTACCTGACATCTCACAGTGCCTTCCCCATGGTCATAGGAAACCATCACAGAGATAATTCCCAATTCTCAGATGAAACTTCACATCCTTCTACATGGCTGACACTTCAAGTTTACCTTAACTGAAATCAAACTCAGCATTTCTTCATGACCTCATACCTGCTCTCCTCATGAACTTCTTTTGTTATTATTTGAATGAGAGACAAAGAGATCAATCTTTCATCCACTGATTTTTTTTGCCAGTTGCCTGCAATAGCTGGGGCTGGGCCAGGCCAAGCCAAAGCCAAGAGCCAAGAATTTCCATCCATTGTCTCTCGGGGGGGGGGGGGGGGTGGTGGTGGCAGGGACCCAGTGACTTGAGCCATCACCTGCTACCTCCCAGGATGCATTAGCAAGAAGCTAGAATTGGGAACAGAGCTGGAATTTGAACCCAGGCACTCAGATAGGGGATGCAGGCATCCCAAGCAGCATATTAACTGTGCCAAATGCCCACCTTTCTTTGTGAACTTCTTTCCCTATTCGGTTCCTCTCTTCTCAGCTACCCAAGTGAAGGCATCCGAGTCCTGTGTGGTTCCTCCTCTCTTTCCTCAATGTCCCGACAGCCACCCAGTTCTAGCGATGTAACTTACTTCATCACCCACACACACACATTGTCTGAGTTCTGATCTCTGCCACTTGCCACTGCAGAGCTCATTTTCCGTTAGCCGATGGTTGCAGTAGCCCTGGCTAATCTCCCTGCTTCCGTCTCCCCTCTGAGAGGTCTCGCCTCGCAGAGGAAATCCCACCACTCTCTATGTCTTATTTATTCTTCCACCTCTCACAGCACCTAATGCAATGGCTTTCCATAGTTGGTACTGAAGAAGACTGGGTGGGGGGAGGAGGGATGCATGGACCCCCAGTGAGTTAGGCAGCCACTTAGGATGCCTGCATCCCATATTAGTGTGCTGGTTCAAGTCCTAGCTACTCCACACTTCCAGTTCAGCTGCCTACTAAAGAGCCTGGAAAAACAGCAGACAATGACCCAAGAAGTTGGGTCTTTGCCATGCAACCTGGATAGAATTCCTGGATGAAGTTCCTGGCTCCAGGCTTCTGTATGACCCAGCCCTGGCTGTTGAAGGCACTGGAGGGGTGAACCAGAGGATGGAAGATATCTGTGTGTCTCCACCTCTCTCATTCTGCCTTTCAAACAAAGACCAACTGAATCTTAAAAAAAATAACAGTGGAACCAACCAGTGAGTATGCTCACTTATTAAGCATGTAGCTTGCTGAATTGCATAATAGTAGAGGGTTTTCTCAAATAGCCTGATGACAAATAAGACAACTGTACAGTGTGTGTGGCTTAAAAAGGGGGAGAAAAGCATCAGGCAGCATCGTGGGGAGTGAACACCATTGCCTGTGCTTGCATAAACTGCGACAGCAGCGGTGTCGCTCAGTGATCGAACCTTATGGGACCACTGTATTCCGTGTGGTCCATCCTCGTGTGTATTTCAAAGTGGCGACTGAACACATCACTGAAGGAGAGGCAAGACGAAAGCAGGCACAGGCTCACGAAAGGCTAAGGTAAAATGATGGCTGATGGATCCGTGTGATGACGGGCAGCTTGGGAGGCTCCCTTTCGCTACTACTGTTGGAGACCACACTCTTGTCCCACAGCACAGATGCCACTTCCTTAAGGAAAGGGCTCTCAGGATTCCCCAACCTAAAGGACATTTTCACTCAATGTGAAGCTACACTGAGGAGCTCATTCCTCACCCACGGCAGAGAGAATGCTTCCTCAGACACCCCGGCTGTGGCTAGGATCCTTGGTTCCCAGAGGGGATTTTCTGTGGAATGCTTATGTTCCTTTTCAAGCTCCCATTTCAGAGGCTACACTAGAAGAGACTTGAATGTTCCATGATCTTCCCGTGTTCCAAGCACCAGTTGTCTTTACCCAAAGCCAAATGACCTCTCTGGTCAGGGCAGCTCACAACCAAATGAGCAAACCTCAACTCCAAGGGCCCTGAGATTAGAGGAAACTTTGTCTGTAGACGTTTAATTACATGGAGTTGATAGAAGAGCTCTGTTTATGCTCATGTCTTTGAGAAAGAAAACATGTAGTCCTCTGTGAGATGCTAAGCAGCAGACAGCTACTTCTTCTGCCATTTTCCATCCTTTCTGGAAAGAATTTTCAATGTCTACCAGGGTCTCTTAACTCACCCTCACCTGTTCAGAATCACTGTCTGCCTCTGCTCTGACCAGAACATTCTGTTCTCTTGCGAACAATGGCTGATCCACTCGACGCTTATCTGGACTTAATCTTGTTTCCTTGGCTAGGTTTCCTGGAACTTGATTTGCATCACACGATAATTCCAGCAAAATCATCAGAGAAATGCAGTTTGGACATGATTCCAGACCTCAACACCATGAACCCCCTCAAAGCTAAGACCGCCTCACTCTTTGAACAGAAGTCCATGAGAGGATGGTGGCCGTGCTACGCAGATAAAGATGGCTGCCGCGTGATGGCTGTATGAATAGTTTCTGGTTGGGGAGGGTTTATTCCTTTTATCATTTAGATGTTGCCTTTTATCAATAGATTTATTCCAGATTAGATAAGGACATGTTAAATTGGCTAACACAATTTGTACCTGGGATTACGAAGGAAGGTGGGAGAGGCCATGAGCATGTGTTTGGAACTGAGGCAGATGAGGAGGTTGGACATCAAAACGTAGGAGCCCAAGTGGTTTCCTTGGGTTTCTTTAGGACACTCCTTCACCAGAAAGGATAATTGATGCTGAGCTTCTTGTGCAATTTGGTACAGCAAGAGGAACTTCAAATTTGAGCTTTTCTCATTAAAAAAAAAAAAAGCATGGGGGAAGGTGGAGGGAGTGCTGCTAGCTTACAGCAAGTTTGGGGGATTCGAGATATGTTTTGCCATAGGAACAGCAATGCAGGCCTTACACTGCAGGCAATGACACAGAAGACTACCTAATCATGACGCATCGTGAACAGCTAGCATTTGTCATTAGTTATAAACCGGGTAATGTGCTAAGCCCTTTACATTCACAATCTCATTTTCCAAAACAGCTTTGATATATACTTTTCATAAAATTAACTGCACCAATTTCAAGTGCACAAGTCAATGAGTTTTGAAAGAGGGGTTGAATGAAACCATCACCAAATCAAGACCCAGAACCTTCTAATTATCCCCAAAATTCCATTGTGTCCCCTCCAGTCCATCACTCCTAACTTCCCTTGCCCCAGGAAGCCACTGATCTGCTTTCTGTCACTATCAAGTCACTGCACATAGCCTTATTTAATTCTGCCAACGACTCCGTGCACATTATTTGCAATTCAGCAAACAGGCGTGGAGGGACCAAGCAACTTGTCAAGTCAGGTCCCCAGCTTGGCATGGCTTGTAGGTGTAGGGGTCCTCGGAGCTCCACTACCTGAGCTGCTCCCGTTGTTGGTGAACTAGTGGGCTTCCCCGGGCCCTGGGAAGTCCTACAACCTCAGTGAAGCCTGTCTGGAAAACTCGGCACATTTCTACACCTCTTTCAGCCTCAATGGCCTCATCTGCACATGAGGACAAAATAGAACCTTCTCCAGGTAGCCTTGAGCATTTCATAAGCTTATCCACATAGAAGGCTCGTGCATCACTTGGGAACCCGTCAGTTGGGAGGCAGAATTCATTCATTCATTGACTCAGCTGATATACAAGGCTATGTCACAGAGTTCATGGAAAAATGAAACTAAAAGATAAGTTTATGAGTTTCAAAATTTTTTGTACCATATACATTTTTCATAAGCATTTGAAGGCCCCCTCCCCCATATGCATGGGTTTCAATTTTTGGCACCATAATAAACTGCTCTTTTAATTCCACTTTCCACAAACTTTTTGAAGTACCCCTCCATCCATGGAAAGCCTACTAAGTGCAAGTAGGGCAGTGATAGGAAGCAAATGGAAGGACTTGGCCCTGGCCCCTTGGAGCCTACAGTTAGTGCTTCATGAATGTTGGCCATTGTGAGTCACAGTATTCGGGTTAGTCTGGCCCAAGTAGTTACAAAGCAAGGTGTGTGAGCCAGCAAGGAGATAGATGTGAGAAAGTCAGCATGACAGGCTGCAGAGGGGAAAAAAGAAAAAGCAAGCAAGCAGGGAGGAGGGAAAGCAATTTGTTCTCTGGGTTTCCCACATGGAGCCAGTTCAGAAACACATGGAGGAGGAAATGTGATGAAATCTCTGGAGGAAAATTTAAGGCAATCTAAGGATTGTTTTACAAGAATAAAAATCATTGCTCAGGGAATACCCCTTGGGTTGAAGTAAAAATATTTGTGAAACGTGATGTCATGTGTTTAACCTGTTCTGCTTTACTGAAGGGGAAAGTGGAGATGACATTGGAGGTCCTCAACGAGAAGGAGGCCGACGAGCGGCCAGCCGGGAAGGGGCGGGATGAACCCAACATGAACCCCAAGCTGGACCCACCAAAGTGAGAGGCCCTCTTTGTTCTCAGTCTCTAAACACCTGTGGTCTGAAAGAGCTCCTTCCAATCGGCTTAATGAAGTGGATTAGCTCTTGTCCTTCTAATTTTGTACTTAATAGTGGGGGTAAGGGGTGGAGAGACTGGCGATCTGGCTTCCTTTGAACCGCTCTCCTTTCCCAGCAAACCCAAGTGCAAGTAGCCTTTGGCATGTTAGAAGGCTCCCGTGGGTTAAGGAGCCCTCCTCAGCCAATCAAGGGCAGTACTATGCTGCCTTGACTTCACCAGTGTTATGAACTGTTCCTCAAATCACATTCCACTCCTTATCTGTTGAGTCGGGTCGGTAATACCGTTTTACGTCTCTTACAGCCGACCAGAAACTTCCTTCCTCTGGTTCACCAACCCATGTAAGACCATGAAGTTCATCGTGTGGCGCCGATTCAAGTGGGTCATCATCGGCCTGCTCTTCCTGCTCATCCTGCTGCTCTTCGTGGCTGTGCTCCTGTACTCCCTACCGGTGGGTCGCCCAGGCCGCTGGTGTTCACTGCGCGTGTGTGTGTGTGTGTGTGAGAGAGAGAGAGAGCGCGCGTGCGCGCACGAGAGAGAACACAGCCATCATCTAACTCGGTCCTTGCCTTCGTGGTCATGCAGAGATGGACCCACTTGGCAGCTGTGATAGTGCAATGCTTTGACTTCGCGAAAAGATCATGTGACGTGTCCTGTGATTAGAACTGCATTGTTAGGGTTTCACCAAGACAGACAGAACTTTATAGTCTAGAAAAATGTGTGGTTTCAGGAATTCTAGAAGAAACCACTCAGACCTTTATCAGGGACTATCTAGACTATCGTCAGTGTTTCCAACTGATCTTCCTGCCTACAAAGTTTCTTGTTCCAAACCATCCTGCAATCCTAACACCCTGTTCTAGCCTTCAAGGATCTCCAAGTCTGGGCCCGTCATGGGTTTCCACAAACCCCTGGACTCTGCCCAAACTAGAGAGTTGATCCTCGCCCACCTCTCCCCAAGCTCTTACTGCCCTTGCCTGTCTAGAGGCCTTTGCCAATATTCCTTGGCCCAAATTTTATCAAAATCTTACTCTAAAATCCATGTCACGTATAACCTCCCTCTTAAATTTCCCTCAACCATCTCCGTTATAAATGGTAACCCAATCAGAAGATTTGGCAGTAGCATCAGGGAATTTATTCAGCATCTACTATGTGCTAGGAATTAGGATAGAGAGGTGACAAAGGCACAATGTCTGCCTAAGAATAAGCACATCACTACGGGAGGCAGGTTGTTAGCGAAACACGGACAGATGACATTTAGAGCCCATTGCTGAGGATGGGTCCACCACGGACGAGGCACTGAAGCTCAGTTTTCTGAGTAGAGAAAGGCTAGAAAAACCACAGGAAGCAAGGTGGGTGGGCACCGACCTGCACAGGGGCATTCCAAAGCCCCTACACCAATCCATGTTACCAATAATAGAGGAAATTGTATAGTTAGTAGCATAATCATAGGACCGCAGGAGAGAAGTTTTATGTCTGTTTGTCCTCAGTGTAACACCTGCAGTTTGTTGACCACAAGTATACGCACACTACTTTCTACTTGGAGGGCACTGCCATCTGCCTTGCACTCCCCTCCCCCTGGCAATGTCTGGAGACATTCTGGTTGCTCAGTAACTGGGTGGATGGGTGTTACTGGCACTCAGTGGGTAGAGGCTACAGTAGACAGGTAGAGGCCAGGGACAGGCCACACTGCACATTCTACAGTGTGTGGGCGGGACCTCCCCCAACAAGACCCATCCCATCCTAAATGCCAGGAGTGCCCGGATTGAGCAATTCTGACCTAAATGCTGTTGCTGTTCCCTTTTCAGAACTACCTATCAATGAAGATTGTGAAGCCAAATGTCTAATGCAAGCAAAGGCTTCTTGTCAAGAGTCGCCCAGCAGGGCAGGTGCCCTGCCTCCTTCTGGGGACCAGAATCAAGTGTGATTTTGTCTGTGTGAGACTGCAGCCTGGTGGCATTCACACCGCAGCCCATCAGTTCCCAAGGCTCTAGATCCTGGAACATTGCGCCAACAAGTGACATTTTTACCTTGCTATCTTCTGAAGTATTGAAAGTTTTACTTTCTAAAGTTGAACCATAGTTTTTGGAATATTTTCCAAGGTGGCTGGTTCCATTTAAAAGTAGTCTCTTTATGGTTCTGTAACTCAAAGTATAACTTGAATATTGCTCTATGTTAATATCATATACTTGTTATTTGTAATCAAGGAAAAGAATTGTGTATGACAAAAACAGAATAGCTGGAGTTATTTATGCCTGCAACCATTTTTATATTTTATATGGATAAACATCCTGAGATCTCTTTCACCTCTGAAATGAATGCAAATACAGATGTTTCACCTTTTCCATAACTGTTGTATTGTGGGCTGGTTTTTATGTGTACTAACTCATGTAATCCTTAAAGCAACCCTATAAACGTAGATAACATTATTAACCCCATTTTACAGTTGAAAAAACTGAGGCAAAAAGGTTAAGAACCCTACCAAAGGTTTAAATCTGAACCCAGATGGGCTGGGTGCTTTGTTTTTTTAACTTGTCTTAACTGTGGATCTGCGCCAGCAGTAGGAGGGGAGGTCTGTCTAGAGGAACAGAAAGCTGAGCTGGTCAGGCAGGCAGGGACAGTACCGACGTTGTGAGTCCAGGCCAACAGCAAAGACAGTTAACATGTTTTCTAGGACATGAGAGAACACTGTTCTGTTAATATATAAGAGGTCATGGTGAGATCAAGTAAAAAGTTCTACCCAAACGGTAGCATAGAACTGAGGGGAACAAGAAATGGCTTAGATAAAATTCTGCCACAAAGATGACTGTGTTGAAATTATTGCTGCACTGCTTCACACTGTAAGTATTTTCATTCCTCAACTGAGCAAACGTCAGTAGCTAAATGGAATCACACGTGCAAAATGTCTTCACATCCAACACCCAGGAGGCACTCAAACATGCGAGCTTTAGGTATTGCTTTAGATTAAAGAAGGATGTTCTAGTTCTAAAAGCAGAACCAAGACTAGATTCTTTCCCTACCAACCAGGGGAACCTTCCTGCAGGAAACAGATTCACTAGATAGGAGGAAAGCAAAACAGAAGGTGTCTATACCTTCTCAGTTCCCATAGGGAAAGGAGGATTCTTGCATTGGCTGGTTCAAGGGGCAGGAAAAGAGGTCACCTCTTGCCCCTCAAGGCCGTCCTGTGCCAATTGATTGGTATGTGTGAGGTGGGAGCAGGGATACTCGCACTGTTCCGATGGGATGGAGGGTAGGGACACTTGAACCGTGCCGATGGAATGGAAGGTATACGTCCTGGTTGTGTCAGGCTGCCCGTGGACTTCGCTGTTAAAAGAAGCTGACTGGGTGTCGACACAGCTCTCTTTAAGAGCAGCCAACTGCGCTCGCTTCGGCAGCGCATATACACTAAAATTGGAGGAGCAGCCAGCTTTTCATGAGCCAAATCCCAAGTATACATAACCTTCCAAGTTACGATTATGATACCTCTTAAGTATATATTTTATACCTAGGCCCAAACCGCTACTCCCGGACATCTTGCTAAGATCTTAAAATAACGTCTGCTGCTTGCGTCTAATTTAGGGAGCACTCACGCACCAAGGGAGATGGTGTGATTTACAATGGACTTCTCTTGGGAAAAGGAAAGCAGACTTGGGAAACGAGCAGCAGGGCTGGCGTTGTGGCGCAGCGGGTGAAGCCGCCACTTCTGACACCAGTGTCCCCGGGTGAAGTCCCAGCTCCTCGGCTTCTCATCAGTTTCTGGCTAATGCACCTCGAAAGGCAGCAGATGGTGGTTGAACTATCTGGGCCCCTGTCACCGATGTGGGATATCAGGATGCAATGCCTGGTTTCTGGCTTCAGGCCTGGTCTGGACTTGGCTGTCACAGCCATTTATGCCATAAACCAGCCAATGCAAGGTTTTTTTCTCTCGCTCCTCTTTCTCTGTCACTTTGCCTTTCAAATAAATAATTTATTTTATTAGCAGGGCTATTTTTTGTTTTGTTTGTTTAAAAGAACACTAGAGAAAGAGACAGAGATAAAAAGATCTTCCATCTGCTGGTTCGCTCCCCAGAGGCCTACAACATCCAGGACTGGACCAGGCCAAAGCCAGGAGCCAGGAACTCCATCCTGGTCTCCGTGTGGGTGGCAGGAACCCAAAAGCTTTGGTCATCATTCTCTGTCTTCCCAGGTGCAGGATGGGAAGCAGAAGGGCCAGGAGTTGAGCTAGCACTTCAAAAATATAAGATGTGGGTGTCCCAAGTGGCAGTTTAATTCACTTGCCCCTGTTATTTGGAATTTTTAATAACCAGTATGGCATAGCACGGTCCAATCAGACAGAGGCTTCAACACATAACGAGCAAGTGCTGCGAGGAAATACTTGCCCCACACTGGTATGTGCAGGCTGAATGGTAACCTTCATGCCAGGGGACTCTGCCAGTAGGCTGTCCCATAGTGCCTCACTCAAGGACATAGTTACTGAGCAGATAAATCAATGGCTGAGCAGCTGGCGCTGTGGCGTAGCAGGTAGGGCAGCCGCCTGCCGTGCCGGCATCCCACATGAGCGTCAGTTTGAGTCCCGGCTGCTCTACTTCCGATCCAGCTCTCTGCTGTGGCCTGGGAAACCAGTAGAAGATGGCCCAAGTCCTTGAGCCCCTGCACCCACATGGGAGATGTGGACGAAGCTCCTGGCTTTGGATCAGCCCAGCTCTGGCAGTTGCGGCCATCTGGGGAGTGAACCAGTGGATGGAAGACCTCTCTCTTTCTCTGCTTCTGCCTCTCTACAACTCTGCCTTTCAAATAAATAAATCTTTAAAAAATAAATCAGTGGCTGAGCAGGGAGACTTTTCCTTTCCTTCCACCCTGAGATCCACAAGCAGACCGTCCCTCTGGGTAAATGGCAGCAAAGCTCGATCAGAAATGAGAAGACTCTTGAGCTCGGCTTCCGGGTGGAACTCATCTGACTCCCAGAAAAGCTCCACCTTGTCAAAGGATAATGATCCCTCAATTCAGGCTGACCAAGGAGTCATAGCTAAAAGCTGGAACCAATCACAGTCCAGACTGCCAGCTGCTTCGCTGGGAATTAAATAAGGCTTAATCCTAACTGATTCTAGCAAGTGCCACCACGAACGCTGGAGCCATCGTTAGGAAAAAAAAAAAAAAAAATCGCCATCAGTGCTATGGGGTTGATCGGGAATTGAAAATCCTGACAGGCTCACACTCGATTTTGTTTTGCTCTTCCTTTCTCATTTAAGCTAGAAAAGAAGTGCCACCATGAGACCTCGTGTTGCTTTACGAGCTATTTAAAGGTGCGCAGGGCTCTGAAGCCCATAATGAGGTCCCATGTAGGAGCAGCCGGGAGTGGAGCTGTCTGGTTTGCCAGGTGCTGGCCGAGCGGCAGCAGTTTGCCCCTCCAGTTCCCCCTGCTCCGGGGGTGGTTTGTCCAAGGGCTGAAGCTGACTTTGGGTCACTGTGGAGCCGACGCTACTATGAACACACCTTAGAGAAGGTGAGGGCGCCCTCCAGAAACTGCCCTTGCTGCTCAGGGCGAGGGAGAGAGCAAGCGTGAAGCACAACTTGGCTGCCATCCGGGAACCGACAGTGGCAGTGATGGCAACGTTTAAACCCTCTGCAGTTGAAACGTTTCGTGCTAACAAGATCGCTTCGTGAGGCTGCTAACAGTCAGTGCCCGGGACCCTATGCACGCAGCCGCCAAAGGCAGATGGGAATTCCATGCAAAGCCTGCTGGACGTGGAAACAGCTCGTGATGGGGTCAGCCTTGTGCAGAGAGGGAGCCCCCGCCCCCCATCTCTGCCCTGAGGTTTGTGTGTGCTCAGCGTCAAATGAAGACTCCCTAGTCCGTCTTAGGTTCAACATCATGCAGGCCTGAGGAAGATCAAAGGCAGGCAGCTTTTGCCTGGATTCACATCCGTGAAATGAAATGCCAGAGTTCACGAAGTTCAAGAAAAACACCGAAGAAACGTGTAGCGCGGACTAAGTACAAAACCTAACGGGTGCGGGAACCGTAATGAAAAACACAGGCCCACCATATGGACCGGCCCACTCATAACTTCAGGGGCGCAAGTCTGCAGGCTCCAGGATTTTACTATTTAAATAAACCGGACAAGGGAAAAAACATAATTTGTTGAGCGACTCCTTCCCCAGGACATGGAATGTGTCTCGGGGCAATCCGATTTTGCCAAAAATTTATCACGGCTTCTTAAAAAGGCCCTTTCAGTCCGTGACTAGTATTAATGTGCTACTTCCATGTGTTTTCACAAAACGCTACGGCCGAACCTGTAATCCTCCCCCATCGCTGTGAGCTCAGGCTGCCCTGGTCATTGTCAGGAGGAGCAGTGGGGATAGCCAGCTGGAGTCAGATGCAGCCCGAGGCCGCCCAGATGAGATTTCACCTGGGGCAGTGGGATAAACAAAATAAATGGACGGCATCCTGTCTCCAAGGCAGCGAGAGCAGGGGGCAGGGGGATTCCAGACGTCTGGAAAGCCGTGAGCCCCACCCCGCCCCCACCCTCGGTAACCTTGCGTGACTTGGGGGCCTCCTTTCCCCAGTTTGTGAAAAGAAGCCTCGAATTACACGATCGGGTCTGGCTCAGCATTTTTCATGGTCCTGCTTCTCTGTGACTCAGCTTCCTCCTTCGAATGCGAAGGGAAAATGGCTTAAAATGAGCAAACGTGTTTGCGACGGTGCTTTGGACACAGTGAACCCTCAACAGACTTCCCTTATCCATCTTAATCAGCAATCGACACCAGGAGACAAGAACAGCCAAACTGATCCGGGCCAGGAAGTGACAGAGTGCCCTGCTTTTGGAAGGTAGTCTTAGAAAAAATAGAAATCACCACCGTCCAAAATAAGGCTCATTTTCCCCAGATGTAACCATACAATTCTAATGAAAGAAAATGGTGACAAAATGTTAAGGCGGGGAGAGGTGAGGAAGCTACTCAGTTCAATAGAAAGTTATCATGTGACCCAGCAAGTCCTCTCCTGGCTATGCAGGTGAAGAAAAGAAAGCCAGGACCTGGGGAGGCTTCCGTGCACTGGTTCACAGCAACATTATTCCCAAGAGCCAAGAAGCAGAGGCAACCGCTACAGACTGAATGTCCCTGTCTCCACCACTGCCCGAGGGGGCGGGACCTTGGGAGGAGAGCAGATTAGTGCCCTCGTAAAAGCCAATGGAGAATGTCCCTGTCCCTTCTGCCATGGGAGGACACCTCATGTGCTGGGTGCCATGATCCTGGACAACACAGCCTCCAGAACTGTGAGAAATAAATTTGTTTTTATAACTGCTCCCCTCCCCCAGCCTCTGGTATTCTGCTATAGCAGCCCTAATGGACACACGATCCAAGCATCCGCTGATGGATGAAGGAATAAACCAAATGTAGACGATAGAGGTGGGCACTGCTGTGC
This sequence comes from Lepus europaeus, assembly GCF_033115175.1. NCBI lineage: Eukaryota > Metazoa > Chordata > Mammalia > Lagomorpha > Leporidae > Lepus > Lepus europaeus. The sequence continues at coordinate 35,802,319 of NC_084843.1, forward strand.
AGAGGGTTAAACCTACATCCCAGATCAGAGTGCCTGGGACCAAGGCCCAACTCCACTTCCGATCCAGCTTCCCGCTAATGTGCCTGGGAGGCAGCAGATGACAACACACAAATACCTGGGTGTGCACTGCCCTTGTGGGAGGCCAGAATGGAGTTCCTAGCTCCTGCTTTCTGCCTGCCCAGCCCCCACTGTTGCAAGCAGATAGAAGATCTCTCTCTGTCTCTCTCCCTCTCTCTCTCTCTCTGTGCTGTGTCCCTCCTTCACACTCTGTTGCTCTGCCTTTCGAAATAATAAACTTTTTTAAAAAATTATTTTTTAGTAAAAAAAAAAAACGTGGCGGGTGGGCACGCTGGTGCAGCCCGGAAGCCACCACTTCTGACACCTGCACTCCCTATCAGTATCCATGTGAGTCCCAGCTGCTCTACCTCTGACCCAGCTTCCCGCTAAGATGCAAATGATGGCCTTAGCGGTTGGGTTCCTGCCGTGCATGTAGGAGACCCTGATGGAGTTTCTGGCTCCTGGCTTCAGCCTGACCAGCCCTGGTTGTTGTGGGCATTTGGGACGTGAACCAGAAGATGGAAGATTTCTCTCTCTCTCTCTCTTTCTCCCTTGCCCCCTCTCTTTCTGTCACTCTGCCCTTCAAATAAAATAAATGAATCTTCTCTTACAGTGTGAATATGCACACACTGGGATGCCATCCAGCCTTAAAAAGGAAGAGGATTCCAACCTAAGCTACAACGAGGCTGGAACTCGCAGACGTTGCGATGAGTTACATACTCCAGGCACAAAAGGACAAACTGACATGAAGCACCAGCACAAACTCAGAGAGACAGAAGAGAGAGCAGTGGCTGCCGGGACGTGAGGGGGCAGAACGCAGAGCCATTGCATCAAGGGCAGAGGCTTTCTGTTTGGCAAGACGAGAGGGTTCTGTGGCTAGAGGCTTGTGAAGGCAGCACAACGCTTGTGTAGTCAATGCCCCGACCTGCACGTGTGAAAATAGTAAATTCTAGATTCCATATTGAAAGGTAGGTCTGCAGGCCCCAGGAGACAAGTAGCACTTGCTGTCTGTCCTGGGATCAAAGCACAGGCCACCACAAGGCTCTTGACAGCTAAGCCAGCACCCACAAACATGATTTGTTTAGCCTGATCTGCCATCTTCAATTAGCTGCCAATATTTAAGCATTAGGAAAACCCACATTTGAAAAGCATTTTGGGCTTTGCTTAACAAATTGAAAGGTCTGCCGTCACTTTGCAGTGCACCAATTGGCTACAGTCATGTGACTGCCTGGTCACCGTGGGAGGTTGGGGGGGTCTTGCCTCACAGGCATTGGCTGCCCAGCTCCTCGGGCTGCTGAGGGTGGGGCTCGGGTGCATTTTGTGGTCAAAATCACCAGAATGGTGATCTGTAACCAAGACAGAGAATTGACCAGCACTTCCAGGCGGGGCGTCTGTCTCAGGTGGTCCTGCCATAGCAGCCATGCCCCTGACTCACTAGGGCCCCCTTCACTGTCCCCAGCTGCCGTACACCAGCCAGAACCCCAGGATTCCTAGGAAACACAAAGAGTTCCTCTTGAACAGGCTGCTCCCAGAAATGGATATTCGAGCCCACCAATGCGGTCAGACGCTCAATCTCATTGACCAGGAAGAAAATACAAATTAAAACCAAAATGAGAGATCATTTTACACCCTCCAGATCAGCAAAAAAAAAAAAAATTAAAAGTCTCAGGGCCATCACCGTGACACACTAGGTTAATCCTCCGCCTGCAGCACCAGCATTTCATGTGGGCATCAGTTCTAGTCCCGGTTGCTCCTCTTCCAGGCCAGCCCTCTGCTGTGGCCCGGGAAGGCAGTGGAGGATGACCCAAGTGCTTGGGCCCTGCACCCGCATGGGAGACCAGGAGAAGCACCTGGCTCCTGGCTTCGGATCGGCACAGCGCCGGCCATGGCGGCCACTTGGTGGGTGAATCAACGTAAGGAAGACCTTTCTCTCTGTCTCTCTCTCACTGTCTGTAACTCTACCTGTCAAATAAATAAATAAAATCTTTTAAAAAATTAAAAGCCCAACATGGAGAACTTGGAGGGCTGGACAACAATGTGTGTTCTCACACACAGCTGGTGGGAGAATAACCCGGGAAAACCACTGTGGAGAGCAGGTGTCCCGTCTCCCAGAGGTGACAGCTCAGCTCCTGCTCTGTGACCCATCAACTCCGCTCCTAAGTTTGTACGTCAGAGAAAAATGTGCATACGCGTACCTAAAGAAAAAGTTAACAGTTTTTGAAATGGCAAACACTCGAGTCAGTTACCAATACACTGAATGATAAACCGACGTAGAGTCATTTAACAAAATACTCAAAGCAGGGGCCGTCACTGTGGTGTAGCAGATAAGGCTGCCGCCTGCAGTGCCGGCATCTCATATGGGCGCTGGTTCAAGTCCCAGCTACTCCCCTTCCGATCCAGCTCTCTGCTATGGCTTGGGAAAGCGGTGGAAGATGGCCCAAGTCCTTGGGCCCCTGTACCCATGTGGGAGACCCGGAAGAAGCTCCTGGCTCCTGGATCTTGGCTCCTTGTGGACAATTTGGGAATGAACCAGCAGATGTAAGATTCTCTCTCTCTACCTCTGCCTCTTTGTCACTCTTTCAAATAAAATAAATAAATCTTTTAAAAAAACACTACAAAGCAGCAGACTTGAATGAGCGGCAGCTACAACACAAACTCAGTACGATGTTTAGAGGATAGAGACATCCTAGCCTATGCAAAAGACCAGGGGTGACAGAAGAGGACACACAGGTCTTTGGGAAGAGGAGGAGAGAGGTGGATTGGGGAAGGGCTCATCAGAGGGTGGTGTTCCAAAGAGGAGTCATTTTATTCCTTAGACTTCGTGATCAGTACAGACCTTGCAGACCTTACAGAGATCTCCCTGGCGTTCAATATTCACTTCTGTAGACACTTAAAGGTTGTGTCTCCTCCCCAGAAGATTAGTCATTGGACAGTCTACTGAAGTTAGGGAGGAAGAACTTGTCTTGTTGATGTAACCAAACTTACTGCAAAGGCGATCTATGAACAAATGCCCAGGAAAGCTAACACATCTGTGTGTCATTGTCACTCAAAATCTCGGGGGGCGGGTGTGGGGGGGCGGGAGAGGCAGCTGGCACAGCAGTTAAGATGTGCTTAGGATGCCCACATCCCACACCACTGTGCCTGGTGCAAGTTCCAGCCCCACTCCGATTCCAGCTTGCACCCTGGGGCCCTGCAGATGATGGCTCAGATACTTGGGTTCCTGCCACCCACATGGGAGACACAGACTGAGTTCCAGGCTCCTGGCTTCTGCTTGGCCTAGCTCCAGCTGATCCAGGCACTGGGGGAGTAAACCAGCAGATTGATTCTATCTCTCTCTCTCTCTCTTAAAAAATAATAATTTTTAAAAAACAACCTAGGTACATAGAATTTTAGAAGGATGTGTCTAGTCAGGAGACTTCTACAGAGGGAATTAATTTCCAGGACCTTCCCTAGAGAGAGGTGGGTGCCCAGTGGGCCTCAGAGGAAATGCAGGCACTGCGGCAGCCTTATCCAAAGCAGAGGCGGAGGCAAAAGTTCCTGGTCTTTTGCCTTCCTCCTTCCCTCCAGTCTCCTCCTGAGGCCTCCCACTGGCTAAACCCGGCCAGAGAACTGGTTTGCGTGGGTCAGCCCTTGACATCAGAGAGAGTAGGGGAAGGAAGGGTGGGGACAGCTCCGATCACACACAGCCAGGAGACCGCAGATCAGCTGCAGCCCTGGCTGCTTCGCGTGAATGACTCCATTCAGTCTTTGCAGAGCTCCAGTGGGTGGGTTACACCTTTTTGCCTCCTTTACATGTGAAGAAGGCGCAGAGATGTTAAGTGGCCAACGATCACCTAACAATTCAGTGATGAAGCCAGGATTTGGACGTGGGCAATCCAGACCCGGACCGGGACTGGACTTGGAGCCGCTGGAGAGCGCCCAGAGCCACCTGACTAGGTAGTGACTGTCTCTTGCCCCCATAAGGGCTGTATTGTTACTTGTGCTGTATTTACACTCAGTGATGCTCGTCAGTCCTATGCTGCCTTTGTCTCGGTGAATGTGGGAAGGAGGTTCCAGAACACAAGCTGGGAATCCACACGTTTTGAGTGGGCTTCGAAAGTTCACAAGGGAACAAGCACTCGGCCAGTGTTTAAGACATTGGTTAAGATGCCCATGTCCCATATGAAGTCCCTGGGTGCCAGCCTCGGCTCACTCTGGCTCCAGCTTCCTGCTAGTGCGGATCCTGGGAGGCAGAGGTGACAGCTCATGTAGCTGGATCCCCGCACCACGAAGGGACCCAGATTGAGTTCCTAACTCCTGGCTTTGGCCCAGCCCAGCCCTGATTTTTCAGGCTTTTGTTGGGTGAGCCAGGGAACAGAGTTCTCTTTCTCTCTCTTAAATAATAAAAAAAATTCATCAAAATGGGCATAATGAAAAAACTATGTGCAGATTTCAATTTTTTTTTCCCATTGAAACAAACTTGGGCCTGGGGCTGTCGTATAGCAGGTTAAGCCTCTGCCTGCAGCGCCAGCATCCCATATGGGCAAAGGTTCGAGTCCTGGCTGTTCCACTTCTGGTCCAGCTCTCTGCTGTGCCTTGGGAAAACAGTGGAGGATGGCCCAAGTCCTTGGGCCCCTGCACCCGTGTGGGAGACCCAGAGGAAGCTCCTGGCTCCTGGCTCCGGATTGGTGCGACTCCAGCTGTTGCAGTCATCAGGGGATGGAAGATCTTTCTCTGTCTCTCCCTTTCTCTGTCTGTAACTCTACCTCTCAAATAAATAAAATATTTTTTTAAAAAAGAAAGAAACGTGTCTTTTAATTCCATTTTCCACAACTTTTTGAAGTACCTTTGTATATAAGACAGAGTAGCCATCACTGAACAGGTGATTTTATTTCTCTTTAAGTCAATTTTTTTTTTTTGGATCTATTTATTTCTTTATTTGAAAGTCAATTACAGAGAGAGGGAGAGAGAGAGATCTTCCATCTGCTGGTTCACTCCCCAAATGGCCGCAATGGTCCAGGCCGGGTGAGGCCATCCAGTGGGGCTAGGGGTCCGCGGGCCCCTCAGACGTGGGTAAAATGTCCTGCACAGCAGGCCGCCAGCTGTGGCTGGGAAGCTTGTTTCCAGACCTGCCGGCATCTCGCCCACAACAGCTTCTTGTACTGCCTGTGCCACCCTGCGTTTGTTTGTTTGTTTGTTTGTTTGTTTTAATTTGACAGCTAGAGTTAGAGAGAGAGAGAGAGAGGTCTTCCTTCCATTGGTTCACTGCCCTAATGGCTGCTATGGCCGGTGCTGCACCGATTGGAAGCAAGGAGCCGGGTGCTTCCTCCTGGTCCCCCATGTGGGTGCAGGGCCCAAGCACTTGGGCCATCCTCCACTGCCCTCCCGGGCCACAGCAGAGAGCTGGACTGGAAGAGGAGCAACTGGGACAGAATCCGGCGCCCCGACCAGGACTAGAACCCGGGGTGCTAGTGCTGCAGGTGGAGGATTAGCCTAGTGAGCCATGGCGCCAGCTGACCCTGCGTTTTTAAATCACAACGTCAAGTTAGTTGCAATCTTCCACCCAGAGCTAGCAGAGGAGGGGGCTGAGCCCCAAAGGGGAATCGGGCTGTCTCCAAGAGACCTTGCTATCTCCATGAGCCCCAAGCCAATCAACAAGTTGTAATCTTGAAAAGAAGAAGAAAAATAGGTTAAAGATGGCTCTGGAAACATAGCCCGCTGCATTGCCAAAGGGAACCTTCCACTGTAGAGTCAGCCAAGGTTTCCTTGGGAGAGAGGGCGGGGTGGCAGGGCCACTTGCTGTCACTTCTCCATTTCCAATAGTCTCCACACGATGGCAGCAGCAGCCTCAGGTTCTCACTGGGCGCAAGAGGCTTTGGGTTCAGTCTGCATTCCACGGAACCCCGCCCCAGACAGGCATCTCTGGGACATATTTTATGTGGAAGGTGACCAGCACCGCATCTAAAGGATGCCCTTCCTCCTGGAATGCTCTGGAAGTCTATGACTAGACAGACAAAAACACTCTGGCCTTGGAAAAAACTGGAAACCACCCATCTGTTCGTGCACTCATTCATTCCTTCCACCAAGGAACGTGGATGGAGACTACCGCATCCCAGGCGTCCTGCTGAGGGGTAAAGCCCAGGCGGTCTGCTCTCGTGACCTCACAGCCAGTCACACACAAACCAGACAGAGCAGATCACAGGCAGCAGTCTCCCATCTAACCAAAAATGACCCAGCCAGTGGACTGGTCCCGACGCACGACAAAGTCAAGCAGAGTGAAGCAGCCCATGAGATAGGGTGTTCGCCCTGGCTGCCTTGTGTGCTGACAGGAGCCGCAGGGAATTGCGAGTGATGGAAGCTGGTGGAATGAAATCATGATTGAGGGGTTTGTCCCTTGCAGAATTACTCCAGTTCTTTGTTCCCTCTCTGGGAAGCTAGAAATCTGGGCTGTCTAACGGAGGCTGCCACCTGGAATGTCTGGGGCAGCCATGCAAGGTTACATTCCAGGCTCCAAGCAAAAAAATGCCAGCAATTTGCCTTTTGTCAACTGCAAATTAAAGTATTTCCACGCAGAGGGCTTCTCCTGCTGGCGGGGTGCACCCCCAGAACGCAGGGGCTGTTTGCAATAAGCCTTTACCTGGCCACCCCGCCAGGGCAAACACCCCCGAGGTGGGAGACTCCTCAGGCCGGGAACTAGGGGACCGTGTGATCTGCTCTTCTTTCCCTTAAGGACCAGACCAAGGGGCCCTACATGGGGCCTGGAGGTGGGAAGCACGGAGACTGTTCTAGAACGTGAGACAAGTGAGGCCCTGGGCCTTAGAGAAATGATCAAAAGGGAAGTCTGTGTGGGCTACCAAGCGTAGCACTACAAGGACCCTAACAGACAGCCGCCGCCGGCAGACACTGAGCTAAGCCACAGCACCCGCACAAACAACCCTGCAGAGTTCATTTTATTGTCTTTATTTTATATGTGAGGACTCTGTGAGGTCAAACGCTTGGGAGCGAGTCACCTGTAGTAAGTGACCCAGGTGGGATTTCAACCCTCATTTGTCAAACTCCTGGCTACCTAACCCACATGACCAACCAAGGACAGAGGTGAATAGAGGACCATGTCCCCACCAAAAATCAAGATGGGTTCATTCATTCACTGATTCTGTAAGGGTCTATAGAGTACCACTCGGTCTCAGACACTGGCACGCCACGGGAAGTCCTGGCAACTGTCCATTAACTGTCCATTGCACAGAGGAATTCTGCCATGACCATGACAGGGACTAACCTGGGAGCCCGGGGAACACAGTCAGGCCCTGCATGGCCCTTCCGCCAACAGAAGCCAGAGTGGCAGTTAGGGCAACAGGAAACGGACACGGCGCCGACACTTGCAGACAAGAGGCTCATCGGAATCCACTCACACTGAAAGGCAAGCTCCCCATCCTTGTAGGCACCAGTCACCCTGGAAAGAGACATGGCCTGCCCCCCTCCATACACACCCCTCCCAGGCCGGGAACCTCTCCCATTCTGCATCCCTCCCTCGTGTGGCTTCCAGAATCCTACACCCGAGGACCTGAGGTCTCTTCCAGCCCACACACTTCTTCCAGCTGCTATTTACCAACCACCCACCAGGTGCCAGGCACCCTTCCAGATGCTTCATAATCACAGCCTTTTTCAGTCCTCGCACACACCTGACGACAGGATATGGCCCAAAGATACAACAAGTGACGTCTCCAAGGTCACACAACTGTGAGTTGAGAGCCCGATTCAAAAGGTAGTTTGCTCTGACCGTCTTAGTCCATGCAGGCTGCTCTGACAAAATACCATGCATGGGGTGGCTTAGCAACCACAGAAACTTAGTCCTCACACTTCCAGGGACTGGGAAGGCCAGGGTCAGGTCCTGATAGATTCAGTGTTTGCTGAGAGAGCTCTCTGGATGTGTCTTTTACAAGGACACTAGTCCCTTGACTTAGGGCTCTGTCTCACGACCAGATCACCCTCCAAAGGCCCAGTCTCCAATTGCCCAATGCCCAAGGTCCAACCTTGTCAGTTAGGTTTCAAGCTGGGGATTTCGGAGGGACACAGCATTCCACCTCCAACACTTGACTTTCAAAGCCCTGATACTTTTCACCAGCCCTGCAACTAAGAGGCAAAGGCTTCCTCTTCATCCTCCAAGATGTTAACCCTCTTCCACTGTTCTCAGGCACTCTTCACCTTTGCCAAGACCTCCTCATTGCTCCTGGAAGGCTTGGGCACCGGAAGTACTTGCCTGTCAAGCGGAGATGCCCCACGCCCACTCTTTGACCTTCTAAGAGTTTGCCATTTTTTTATTTTGCCCCACTTGAAGCACCCCTCACCCCAAGCCCAGACCACTTACACCCCTTGGAAATACTCTGCCTTCGTGCCCCAGACTCCTCCACACACTCCAGTCCCTGTTCAGTCTGGTCACCACCTCCATCATGACCTTAAGTGCTCAGTCCCTACCCCCTTTGCCTCCTTCACTTAACCCACAGGTTCTTGTGTCACTTGACTTCTTCCATGGACAGTAGCCATGTCAGTCGTATTGAGACCAAACCCCTGTATGATTATCCCTAATGTAGAGGCAAGACCCAGCCTCTTGTCGCTCTCCCCTAGTCCAAGGTGTCCTTGCCTCTCTTTCAGGATTAACCACTTACCAAAAGGAATTTGCTGAATTGAAGGAATGGTACAGGTGGCCCTACAAGGTTCTAATCTCCAGACGAAAGTAATCATTTGCTTTTCCAATAGATAAAATTGCGTGGGCTGGTATTGTCTGGAGGGGGCTTGTTTAGGCTAGTTCCAGGTCTAGGCAGGAAAATTCCAGGTCTGGGGCAGAAGGTAACTACCACCCACATGCATCCCCCAGAATGCCTGCAGTCCACTAGTCCCCCATAAAAATTCCCTAAAGAGCACAGCATTCCCAACCAACCAAAGGCAGGCCGCCAGCATCACCCACCAACCAGGAACTCGGACGTGAGCTGATCATGCACCTCTCAGCCCCAGCTGTAATCCAGAAGAACCCTCACCCCTAAGTCCTCAGGGAGCCGCGGGATAAACAAGAGCTGCCCTTCTCCTTGCTCTCGCTTTGCAAAAGACACCTGCTTTCTTCCACCACCCTGATGTCCATGATTGGTGTTCTGCACCTCGGGCGAGTAGGCGCAGAGTTGGGGGTTCCATAGCAATACTTCCAGCTAGTTGGGGGGGGGGGATTGTTCTGCAACAATATCCCCTCCATCGCTCCCCCTCCAAGTCCTCACCTCCTTTCGGATTTCGAATGCCACAATGACTTCGCACCATCTCTCCATCCTTTCCTCCTTCTGGGGGCAGCCACGCTCCCTGGCCTGCACCCTCTCTAAACCACAGGCCACCCTGGGCCTGGGGAAGACCCGTCTTTCTCAAACATTCCCTCTGCTCTGGCGTCTGCAACCACGTCCTCCCTTCCAGCGGCTCCTCAGCCTGCAGCTGCCTGCCGTGGTCTCTGCCCTGGGTGAGGTCTCCCTCATTCCTCGCCCACCAGGGCTCCTCGCGCTCCAGGCTCACGTCTCACAAGGTCTGGCCTCCCATTTCACTCCCCTGAAACTCCACGCTCTCGTTGCCAGCTTCTCCAACTTCCTGAGTCTCACGTTCTCTCCTTGGTTCTCGCCGCTGACCTGTGCAAGCAGAAGCTACTGTGGGGCCCGGGGCCCCGGGACTCGCATGCCCCTGACCTCCCCTTCACGTGGTTTCCAGCACCCAGGTGCCTGCCTTCTCTGAACCTCAGTTCCCCAATTTATCGAAGGAAGAAAGTGGACGCCAACGTGGGGCTCAGGAAACAACTTCCGAACGTTTGGCGTAGGGCAGGCTGAGTCCCCGGAACCAAAGGGAAGGAACTCAGAATTGAGATCTTTCTGACCCTCTCCTCTCCACTCTGAATTTCTCCCCCAAGGAATCTCTCTCCCCCAAAGCCAGCCAGGAAACTGAGAAGTATCCCTGTAACCTCCCTGGCCTTTCTGTGCGCGAGCCGATAAAAGGTCGTAAGATCGTCATTCCAGAAGGGGTCCTGGCCGGTGCCTATTCCCGGGAGGAAGACCCAGCAGCCAGAGAGGCCAAGAAGAATCCAGACGGACAGGCCTCGCTAGGTTTCCACTCAGTCTGTCACCATGAGGCCAGACCCTCTGCATCCAGGTCCACACAGCGCTCCATTCTTTATCAAATCTAAGCATAAAAACCAGAGTTTTCCTCATCTTTGAGTCTTCATTGCTGAAGGTTCCTACCTAGGTCAGCTAAAACTTCAACCAGATAAATGTGTAGCTGTTCTCGCTAGCCTGTCTTTTGTTCTGAAGTCGTGGTCGTGACCCTGATGTCTCCAAGGACAGATACCACATCGCCCTGCCCCTACACCAACCTGAGGGGCCCTGCAGGCAGTGAAGGAGGCACCATCCGTACGCCTGCCACAGGCACCCGGCCCACGCTCTGTGTCACTGAGGGCATCTCTCGTGATTCCCCACCTTTAATCCACTCTACAGCAGCAGTCACTACAAACCTCTTACGGGTGAAGACCCTGTGGCCTTAGAAACCCCAGGAATTTGCCTTGCGCACAGTAGGCACAAAATAAGTCACTCTTGGCTGCCTTGTGACCTCCAGCTAGTTCCTCGGGCTTTTAATTTCAATCAACCACAAATGCTTTTTCCACCGAGGACTTGGCTCCTTCGCAGTTTCAATCCTTTGAAAAGGAAAATGACTCCCTTATTTTTCACTTACTTTCTGCATATTGGGAGCCCTTTGATGTTCCAACAGCCTTTCAAGAACGTCGCCTTAGAAATAAGAGCCTGGCTTTTGCCACAGGGAAGTGAACTTGAACCCCAAAGGTTGAGCTGGGACCCCGGCGTCCCAGGCAGGCGCTTTCCTCACGGGCTGCAGGCCTGACCCCAGCCCAGAGCGTGCAGCAAATGCTATTTGCAAGCTCTTCATCCTTCTCAAAGCTGTCATTTTCGTCAGCCCCACTGGGCATTTTGACAAATGCCTTTGCTAATTACTTAATTATTTTGGCCTGTACAAGTGTGGGAGCTGTTTTCTTAAAGAAAAGAGGGCTTAGCCAGTCCATTCTTCTCCATGCAAGGCTTGAAAGTAGCCTACTGCAATCCTATTAAAGTGTTTGGGTAAATGAGCACCCCCACCAGTCAAATTAACTCGAGGACATTGTGATGCAAGAGCTCCCAGGCCCTAAATCCTCCTGCCCGAAGTCCCGCTGAAGCTAGCCCTTGTTTTCTTAGGCCATTGGCTTGTTTCTTCTAGTCCAAGCTTCTTTTGCATGGGAAAGAGACCTGTGCTTATCTGCTGACTTTCAATTACAGAAACAATTAGGCAAAACGGTAAATGTGTCTCTCCCGGAATTAGCCAGGAGTGCAGAGCCCTGTCATCCAATCCTGGGCCCAGTGGGGTGCAGGGGGCAGCAGGGAAGTACGGAAGAGATTCTGCAGCAGGGGTGGGGGTGGAAGGTTGACCTGACATTTGCAGTTGCCCAAAAAATCGAAGCAATTCTTTCTCTCTCTCTCTCTCTCTCCCTCCACCATTACCAAATAACGCCCAGCATCTTGCCAGTGGCCCGGCTCTGTCTTCCTGGCACCCCGGAGGAAAGGCCCTGGGCGTGTTCATCTGTGCAGGGTCTGTGGAGGCCAAACCACCTCAGAAACGGCCCCTAAATGCAAACTGCACTTGCAAGCCCAGCCGCTGGTCGTCCACTCTGACCAGACAAGCAGCCAAGGGCCCCCTTGCAGAGGCTGGCACGGTGCCTGGCACGTGGGAGAGGCCCTGGGACTGCCCGGCCTGCTGGGGTGTCTATCTAGCCTGCAGGAGGAGGAATCCTTGGAGGGGGCAGGGGACTCACAATGGGCTCCAATTAGGGTTGACCCAGGTATTTGTTTACACAGCTGGGAGCAGAGAAACCGAGCTGACCCTGGGTCTTTCTCATGAAAATGCAATAGGCACAAAGCTGCCCCTGAAAATACCAACACCAGCCAAGGGCTGCGCCATCACCCGCTCAGCCAGCTTTCCTTGAAGGAGCTCACGGACCCAGATCCCTGCCATGTGGACGAGGAAACAGAAGCCTGGAGAAGGTGATGCTCTGCCTGACAGCCCACAGCTGGCTAGAAAATGCGAGAAGCACACATTTCATTTGCTGTACGGGCTGAAAAGGCAAAATTACTAGAGATCGATAAGGTTCTATAAGGAGAAAACTCAAAAGCTAAACTGGTTCACAGGAGAAAACAGCAGGGAAAACCGGCGCTCGTTTTAGATGCTACACTCCCTAAATTAATCTACAGCTCAGTGCATTTCCAATTACAATATCAAGAGCATGGGGTGGGAAGACTGATACAAGGATACCCAAAATGTAGCTTGAAAAATAAACACATGCACATGGCAAAAAAAACAGTCTGAAGGAGGATAGCCAAAAAGGGCTCTTCCCACTAGATACTAAAATATATTATAAGGGGCCAGCACTGTGGCATAGTAGGCTAAGCCTCCAACTGTGGCACTTGCATCCCATATGGGTGCCCAGATGCTCCTCTTCCATTCCAGCTCTCTGCTTGTGGCCTGGAAAGGCAACGGAAGATGGTCCAAGTCCTTGGGCTCCTGCATCCATGTGGGAGACTCAGAAGAAGATCCTGGCTTCAGATCAGCATAGCTCCAACCATAGCAGCCATTTAGGGAGTGAACCAGCAGATGGAAGACCTTTCTCTTTCTCCTTCTATGTCTGTAGCTCTACCTCGCCAATAAACAAAATATAAAATAAAATCTTTCATAAAAATACATTATAAAACAACACTTTTTTTAAAGTTATGGTGAGGGCCGGCGCCGTGGCTTAACAAGCTAATCCTCCTCCTTGCGGCGCCGGCACACTGGGTTCTAGTCCCAGTTGGGGCACCGGATTCTATCCCGGTTGCCCCTCTTCCAGGCCAGCTCTCTGCTATGGCCTGGGAAGGCAGTGGAGGATGGCCCAAGTCCTTGGGCCCTGCACCCGCATGGGAGACCAGGAGAAGCACCTGGCTCCTGGCTTCGGATCAGCGCGATGCGCCGGCCGCAGCGGCCATTGGAGGGTGAATCAATGGCAAAAAGGAAGACCTTTCTCTCTGTCTCTCTCCCTCACTATCCACTCTGCCTGTCAAAAATAAATAAATAAATAAATAAAAAATAAAGTTATGGTGAGAAAAAGATCAGGTAATGGATCAGAAATAGGCTGAAACACACATGGACATTAGTTTACAGGAAAAGTGGCGCTTAGTGAGGAAAAGAGGAGCCACCCAGTAAATCACTGGGTGAGAAAAATAATGAAATGGGCACCAAATACATTTTAGTTGGGTCACATTTAAATTTTTAAAAATGAAACAACCAAATATCTCAAAAAACCATGTACAATTTATCATCCGAGTGGATAAAAACTTTCTAAGTAGATCATAAAACCCTGAAGCCAAAAGAAATGAATGATAAATGTAACTGCACAAAAATAGACAATTTCTGTATCACAAAAATAAATGCTACAAGCAAGATAAGTAACAGTAGGAGAAGAATGTAAGCTATGAGTGCTAAGAGGCTAGTTGTCCATTTTACTAGGCGCTCTCACCAACCAGCAATAGCTACATGCACAGCTCAAGAGAAGAATGAGGAGCCAGCGCTGTGGCAAAGCGGGTGAAGCTGCTGCCTGCAGTGCCGGCATCCCATATGGGCACTGGTTCAAATCCCGGCTGTTCCACTTCCGATCCATCTCTCAGCAATGGCCTGGGAAAGCAGAAAATGGTCCAAGTCCTTGGGCTCCTGCACCACATGGAAGAAGCTCTTGGCTCCTGGCTTCGGATAAGCACAGCTCCGGCCATTGTGGCCAACTGGGGAGTGAATCCAGCAGATGGAAGCTCGCTCGCTCGCTCGCTCTCTGCCTCTCCTTCTCTCTCTGTGTAAGTCTGACTTTGAAATAAATAAATAAATCTTTTAAAAAAGAGAGAGAGAGAAGAATGAGCAAAGGATGTGAACAGGCAGTTAGTTCCCAGGACAAAAGAGCCAGGGCGACTGGGCAGGATTCACAAGGGGCCTCTGGATCACATTACACAGTGTTTCCTATGGCTTCTTTTCTTCTTAAGCTTTGTTTATTTTTTTAAAGGCAGAGTGACAGAAAAAGATGGAGAGACAGAAAAGGAGAAAGAGATCTTCCATCCATTGGTTCACTCCCCAAATGCCCCAGAAGCCAGGAGCCTGGGTCTCCCATGTGGGCGACAGGGGCTCAAGGCACTGAGCCATCATCCGCTAGCTCCCAGGTGCTTCCCTGGAAGCTGGGTGGAGAGTGGAGAGGAGACTGAGCAGCACTCCAGTAAGGGACTTGGGCATCCCAGGCAGTGCCACAACACCCACCCCCCTATCATCATTTTCCTCAGCAAACCCATCAGTGGAATTCTCAGTTGTGCATTGGGTTAGGATCATCATTGCTACTTTGTTCTCCTTGAGCCAGCAATGCAGTGAGAAAAGTTCCAGGCACAGGTGGCAAAGCCAGGAACACACAACGGGTTCCTTCCCCCTTGCCTGCCGGCCAGTCAAGGAATCCCTGCCCACTCTCCTGGAAGTCACCAGGTGCAGGGGTCCCGGGCTGGGCTGGAGGCCGAGCAGGCCTCTGGGCAGGTGCAGAGCTGCCCTTCTGCACTTGAGAAAGGGGACAAAACCTGCACCAGCTTGGCATCACCACCTGGCCCTGCCACCTTGTCAGTGCCTCATTCTTACTGGCTCCCATAACTATGAAATTGACTAGGCATCCGACAACTCCAGCTACCTAGTGTGTAGAGAACCCCAAACAAAGCCTACACAGTGGTCACCCATTACCCGAGAGGACCCCCACTTTCCACACGGTTCCATTGAGGGTAACGGTCTGCAGGCTTCTCCTCAGAGGGTAGCATCCCACAGACCACAGACTGGGGGGTCTGCCGTAGTCAACCGACCGGGGACAGGAAGGCTGGCCCAAGGCACCGAGAGCCTAGTGCAATACCGCGGCGACTCGGGGGCACATGGAAACAAAGGCCAGTGACGGTTCTCCTGCATGTCTAAGACTAAGCATGGGCCAGACTTTGGGTGCAGTGGTTAAGACACAGCCAGCGATGCCTGCATACCAGGTTGAAGTGCCTGGGTTCTAGTTCCAGCTTCGCTTCTGATTCCTGCTGTCCGCTAATGCATACCCGGGGAAGCGCAGGTGGTGGCTCAAGTGTGTGGGTCCCGGCTACCCACATAGGTGACCCACACTGAGTCACTGAGTTCCTGGCTCCTGGCTTCAGCCAAGCCCGGCTTCCACCTGCTGTAGGTGTGAACCAGCCTTTGGGAGGTATTTCTCTCTTTCTCTCTCACACCCACACCCACACCCGCCCACCCCTCTCCCTCCCTTACACAAAGATTCAGGATCTTAGAGTGTCCTAACAGTCTTCATCAGCTGTCCAGCTTCACAATCGTGGCAGGGACACTCTGGGTCACGCTCTGTGTGCCAGGCACTGGTCTAAAGGCTTCACATGAATTCACTCAGCTCGTGCTCACCTCAGCCCTCTAAAGTAGCTTCCATTTCCTCCGCCTTACAGACGAGGAACTGGGGCACCAAGAAAATAATCACCGTACCAATCTCTCCCGACACGCTGCCAATTACAAGCCCCTCCCAGCACTGCTGCACTGCGTGGGTAGCATCAACAGGGGAGTTAAAAGGCCAAGGGCAATCACTTCTGCTGTCGTAGAGCTGAGAGAGAGCACTTTGTGAAAACGAGCCAGATGAGTGTGTTCTCAAAATAGCAGTTCACGTACACACACACACGCATACAGACATTTGTGTACATCTCTATCTGTATCCGTACCCATAGACAGAAAGAAACCTGGGCGCTATGGGGAAAAGGGACCTGTGCTTTCCGCTTCTGAAGCATCTGAATTTTTTGGAGGATGACTTATTCACTCAGAAACTCATGAATAATTGACGTTCTCCCCGCTCACGTTTGGAGTCCCCGTCCTCGTGAGCAGGTGCAGACGTGTCTCTGGGCATGCACGCAGACCAACTGTCCTGGCGGCCAGCACACTGGCCTGGGCCTCCCCGACTTGGGGCCTCGGTTACAAACAAAGTAGGACAGAGCTCACTCCCAGAGTCCTGAGAGGGAGTGGCACCTGTTCTGGGTGACGTCCTCACCCCCTCAACTCAGCTTTTTCATTTGCACCAGGCTTGGAAGCAGACTCTTTGGGGGACCCTTGCACAAAGAGAACCCCCCTTCTCCACCCCTGATTTCCATTGCCTGCCCTTCCTTTTGAGGAGACAAAGCCTCAGTGAGCCACCAGCGACCAGAGTGGAAAATGCAAATTGATGGAGAAGTCCACAACCCCAGGGGCAGAGCTTCCACATGGACGGTAACTGTTTCCACCTCCTTCCTGGGCTGGGCAGGGTGAGAGGAAAAAGGCCTGGTGGAACCCTGGGTCAGAGGTGATCCAAGCCTGTCCTGCTCGCCCAGGGCAGGACACTCCAGAGGTGACCCCACAGAGGCAGGAAAGCTCCCACCCATCGCTGGCTTCACAAAGTCTGACCACACCTGCAGGGGCAGAGGCCTTGAAGGAAGACCTGGGAGCTGGGTTCACTCTAGTGGAGGGGTCCTTTCCCGGTACACCAGGAAGCAGGGTGGAAGCCACCAGGAGTGAGAAGAAAGAGGCTTAGGGTGGCACCAAGGGCATTAAAAAGCCCAATAAATGCTACCTGGAGTCTAGTTTTTTGGCTTAACAGTCACAAGAGTAACACATACTTGTTGTAAACATTCGGTCATTACAGAGCAGTTGAAAGTAAAGCCTCACCCCCTACTGCCATTTAGCATTTGCTCTTCCAAAAGGATATACTCCCACATTTGTAAACACATACAAGGTTTGACAATAATGAGATCGCAGTATGGGCTTCATCCTGTAGCCTTCTTGCTCTCTTTTGTCTGTAATATACTGTGCGTATCTTTGCATATCAGTACTTTTGATACCTATAGTCAGTATCAGTAGTTTAAATAAATCTATATGAAGTTGTTTTCATTATTTTTTTCTGACACTAAAAGTAATACATATTTAAGGTAGAAAGACTTGAAAAGCATAGACAATTATCAAGAAAACATCAAACCGGCTACCTTCAGCTATCCATATGCGGGACGTGGATTAAGCTTTTTCTTGATTTTCACTCCTGTCGCATGCCTTGCGCTGGCCACCGTTATAAGGCATAAAAATGCCTCTACAGGACACAGACTTCCCCTCTCATTCTCAAAATCCCACAATTCACAATTATCTGGAGGCAGGAAAAAGGGATGAGCTTTGGCGTTGCCTGTGCAGCCCTGGATGCTCGCCCAAGGCCTGGAGCTGACTGCCTGCACCCGGCTTCCTGCTCCATCACCAGACCTCTCCCCTGTGCACAGGCTCACACGACGATGGCAGGTGACGGTGTCGTCTACGGTTGTCTGGGCTCTTGCCATGGTGACTCTCCCCGCAGTCCTCAGAGAGGCCGGGCTGGAGGTTATCACCCGCTGTCTCCCAGACAAGGAAACAGTCTCAAGGAGGCCAAATGTCCTGCCCAAAGGCAGAGGGGTGGGTGGGGGGAGGGCACCAGGCCTCAGTGCCCGCTCCTCCATGTCCACGAGGCCCCTCCTCTTGGGGGCACCCTTAGTCACCCGTGCCTGTGACGACAGGCAGCTGATGTCCCAAACCACTGCCATTCTCATCAAGAGACGCTTCTGCTCAGCAATTGGGTTGAAAAGCTTGGCACTGTGGGAATGAACCACACCCACCCTGCTCAATTAAACTAACAGCGCCTCCAGTGAGGTCCTGGACTCTCTTCTGGTGAGGCCAGGGTTTCCAAACACAGCCAGCCAGAAGCTCCTGGGCTTTCTCTCTGGCTCCCTGAGTGAGGGAAGGAGAACTATCCAGGAGGGACGGGAGGAAGGAGGTGGCCAGACTTCATTAACCACCACTGGGGCCTGTCAGGCCCAGACTTATTGAGGCTGAAAGCCCCTAGAGAAATGTTGCACCTACTTGCAGAAATCTTTACAGCAGGAAGTGAGAGAGACAGAGGAAGACAGAGCAAGGAGTGGAGGTCCTCGGACAGGCCCCTAATAGCCTGAACCCATTTCTGAATCCCCACCCCTCCCGGGAAGCAGGAGGCAGGGGACAGTAAATACCATTTTCAAAGCTTTCTGGGCCTCTCTGTCAGGCCACTGTCCCCTGGAATGTTAAGAGCCAGGGAGAAAATGGGTCCTTTTTTTTTTTCCAGTAAAAAAAAAAATCTGACACAGATAAAAGAGAGGGGGACTCCTTCTTTTAGACCGCAGGGTCCCTTGAGCCTCATGGATGGATATCTGATGCCACAGTCAGGCAGGCCAGGCTCCCAGGTCAGCTCTCCCCCAAGTAGCTGGGTGACATTGGGCAAACCGGTTGTGTCCTTTGAGCTTTAGTTTCTTCATCAACAAATGGGAATAACACTAACAATGACTATAATGCATAGCTCACCCCAGAGAGACAAAGCCACCTAAAGCCCAATAGGTCTGCGGCGCCCTGCCATACACGCCACTCTTCATTGCCCAGAGTGAGTGAGGCCCAGAGGACGAACAGGAGCTGCCCAGGGCTGTCCAGGAGAGAGGGTCTGATGGGAGGTCAGCGGCCATGGGGCCTTGTGATTAAGCACTTTCCAGGGATTCAGTTTTCTCATCTGTCCAATGGGAATAATTTTTAATACTATCTCGGAAACCCATGGAGCCAAGTTTCCAACTTAGGCAGTTACTATGGTATGAATGCCACAAATGTCAGCAGGGCCTAGGAGAGTACCCAGCAATCAAATCAACACTTGGCAGGAACATGTTTGCATTCAGTGAGAAAAATACAGGCTATTTATAGCTTAATGTTGACTCAGATTAGATTTTGCTCTAAGAAGAATTTAAAGTTTTAGAGCTTCAGAATTTCAGATTGTGGACTTGGGATATGCACTGCAAATGATTTCAAAGATTCTATATAGATCAACTGACACAGAGGGAAAGCTATCTATTCAAGTTAATTACAGGGGTGGGGATTTGGCCTAGTGGTTAAGGCACTGGTTTTGGATACCTCCGTCCCGCGTCGGAGTTTGATGTCTGGCTCTGGATCCTGACTCCAGCTTCTTGCTAATGCGGACAGCTCTGATGGCTCAAGTAACTGAGTCTCTGCCATCCACATGGGAGACCTGGATTGAATTCCTAGCTCTTGGCATTGGCCTGGTCCAGTCCCTGCCATTGCAGGCATTTGGAGAGAGAATCAGCGCATGGGAGTTCTCTGTTTCTCTCTCTCCCTCTCAAATACATTTAAAATATAGATATATATAATAAAGTGAGGTATTCATGTCAGTGCAGCACTCAACCAGAGTGCTACAAGGTGTCAGGTCACGGGTAGCATCTGAGCAGGACGAGAGCATCTCAGAGCCCCAGGAAGAAGTCCCATCTGTGCCCTTGGTCTCAGCATTCCACGTCCTTCCTGCAAGACTGGGCAAGACATGAGGGAGGACAGTGTTGTGACAATGTCACCGGCTACCAGCTAGGCCCACGAGCCCCTCAGAGGCTCCCCTATAGCACCGCTGGGTTCCTGTCGGGCATGTCCTGGTTCTGGGGCCCGTGGCAACTGTGCTGAAGGTCATCTCTACTGGTGTGTAGGAGGGTGATGCTCTAATCCGGGCACTGACGCCTCAAAAGCCGGGAAGCTAATGGAAGAGAACAAAGGAGCCTGGGTGGGGCCTGTGGCAAGTGGGACAACACCTGCCCATCCCAAAGGGCAGATGCCACCCACTTAGAGCTTTGGGTCGCCTGTGGGAACTTCAGCCTTGTGCTGCCTGATCTTTTGAGCTTTCTAGAGAAGGTAAAGCTGGAAACAGGTGAAATGTCCTGACTTTTACTTATTGGCCACTTACATTTTCTCTAAGATTTACTTATTTATTTGAAAGGCAGAATTACAGAGAGAGAGAAGCAGAGACAGAGACAGATCTTCTGTCCACTGGTTCATTCCCCAAATAACTGCAATGACTGGAGCTGGACCAGGCCACAGCCAGGAGCTTCTTCCTGGTTTCCCACGTGGGTGGCACAGGTTCAGGGGCTTGGGCCATCTTCTACTGCTTTCCCAGGCCATAGCAGAGAGCTGGATTGGAAGAGGA
The DNA here is from genome assembly GCF_033115175.1 of Lepus europaeus. Taxonomy (NCBI): domain Eukaryota; kingdom Metazoa; phylum Chordata; class Mammalia; order Lagomorpha; family Leporidae; genus Lepus; species Lepus europaeus. The sequence continues at coordinate 35,822,528 of NC_084843.1, forward strand.
ACAGCTGGGTGTCCAACTGATGCCCATATGGAATGCTGGTCCTGCAGGTGGTGGCTTACCCCACTGCACCACAGCGCCGGTGCCAGGACATTTATATTCTCAAATATTGCAATGAAATGTGTCTGTGGACTTTGTTTAAGCACTCATAGTGAGTATATTTGGGAGCTGTGCACTCAGCAGTGCCCTGGAAGTGTGTTAAGTGTTACAGTTGGTTTTACAGCAGCCCCAGAGAGGGAAACTACCAGCAGAAGTTTACAAAACAAGAAGACTGGGATAGACCGGCGCCGTGGCTCAACAGGCTAATCCTCCGCCTTGCAGTGCCGGCACACCGGGTTCTAGTCCTGGTCAGGGTGCCGGATTCTGTCCCAGTTGCCCCTCTTCCAGGCCAGCTCTCTGCTGTGGCCAGGGAGTGCAGTGGAGGATGGCCCAAGTGCTTGGGCCCTGCACCCCATGGGAGACCAGGAGAAGCACCTGGCTCCTGCCATCGGGTCAGCGCGGTACGCTGGTCGCAGCGCGCTGGCTGCGGCGGCCACTGGAGGGTGAACCAACGGCAAAGGAAGACCTGTCTCTGTCTCTCTCTCTCTCTCACTGTCCACTCTGCCTGTCAAAAAAAATAAAATAAAATAAAAACATTTAAAAAAAAAGAAGGTTGGGATTCAGATTACACTATTAGAAACAAAATGGCCAAGAAAATGGATCTTTGGGGCTGTCATTTTTACAGAGACAAATGACATATGTATTAGAGAAACTCCGAGAGATCATTCCTCTTCTACAAGTGAGTATCCAAAGTGAGAGAGGCTGGCCCTTCAGCAGCAGTGTCTTAGGGAGCTCCCAAATAAGTGCCAGCCTGGTGACTTCAAGGGCAGAACTGATTTTCTCACTCCCAGAGGCTGGAAGTCCAAGATCAAAGTTCTGGCTAGTTCAGTTTCTGATGAAGGCTCTCTTCCTGCTCTGTCATCACCTGGCGTATGTGTGAGCTGGTGTTGTCTTCTAAGATGGACTTCAGTCCTATCAGATCAAGGACCCATGCTTTTTATGTTTTTTAAGTTTATTTTTTGAAAGGCAGAGCAACAGAACAGAAATAGAAATCTCCCATCTGCTGGTTCACTTCTCAAATGCTTACAACAGCTGCAGCTGGGCCAGGCCTGAAACTGAGAACCAGAAACTCCATCCCAGCACCCGCCTGGGTGGGAGGGACCTGTACTTGAGCCACCACCTGCAGCCTCCCAGGTGCACAGCAGCAGAAAGCTGGATTGGAAGTGAGGGAGGGGCTGCACCACAGGCTCTTCACTATAGAATGCAGGTGTCCCAGGGGCTGGCTCCACCCGCTGCCCCACAATGCCTGCCCACAAGGACCCACTCTTATGACCTCATTTGACCTTCATTCCTTCCTTACAGACCCCATCTCCAAATATAGCCTCTTTGGGGATTAAGGCTTCAACACACAGATTTGGGTTAAGAGAAGGTAAGGGAAGGCAGAAGAAAATAAGTCAAACAAAATGATAATTCCCAGATCACTGAATGATCCCTGAGTGAGCTTGTTGGAGAGTTTTCTAGTAGGTCATGAGAAGAAGGGCATGCGATAACTAATTTATTTCTAAATTTTGGAACATTTTCCTCTTTCAAAGAATGTTTAATTTTATTCCTTTGAAAAGTGGAGCAACATATCAAGGAAGAGGAAAAGGGAGAGGGAGGAGGAGGGGGACAGGGAGAGGGAGAGAGATCTCTCGTTCAATGGTGGACTCCCCAAATGCTTGCAACAACCAAGGTTGGGCCAGGCCAAAGCCAGGAGCCCAGAACTCAATCTAGGTCTCTTACCTTGGTGGCATTTGCCCAACTACTCCATCCATCACCTGCCTCCTCCCAAGATACATTAGCAGGAAGCTGGGTTGGAAGCAGGGTAGTCGAGATGTGAAACAGTATTCTGATATGAGATGTGGGTGTTCCAAGCAGCCGCTTAACCCACTGTGCCACACACCTGCTACTGACCCTGGCTTAAAAACGGGAAAATCAATGCCAGTAAATAGGAATGTCAAAAATCAGACTTGGGCTTTCTTAACTCAAGTCTGATATACTTTCTATTTCTTTGCAGCCTATGTGTTATAAAGATTTCTGGGAAGATTGCAACTGAGAAAGCGCTCATCATAAATATTTGTTGGGCTCTGAGTGTCGGCACTGGGGATGAAACTGAAAATGCGATCAACAGAGGCCCTTCTAGAGTTCACAGCCCTGGGGTGGGGTGGGGTGGGGCTCATCTCATCCACTCTCTCCATCTTTCAATTTCAGTTAGTCACATTTTAGGAACTCATCCTGGGATCTTGGGCAAGTACTTGGGGTTCTTCGATCCCCTGAAATTTGAAACATAGGTAATTTTGCCAAGAAAGAACAAGGTCAAGGCCATTATCAAAGCTGCTCTGACACGTGAGGATACAGTTTTCCAGTGGCACCAGTTTCAAATTCATCTAATGCTGGACCAGGTCAGCTGGGGTCCACTGGAATTCCTTCTGTGTCACTGACAGGCTCATGGGTCAATATTCTTTCTTGAATTTCCAAAAGAATGACGTTTTCCAAGACAAAGTCCAAGAAAAATAAGATTCTCTATAATACTGAATTCTTTTTCTTGCTTCGTTTATCCACTTTTACTACTTAGAATGATAAAATTCACATCCATATAAATTCCAAAGCTGGCCAAAAACTCAGAATTGGGCATTCCTGGCCCTGAACAAGAATAGCACCCAGTCAGGTTGGTTGTTATTTCCAATCAGGAAGCCATTTCCAAATTCACTAACAGGTGGGAGTCCAGCCCAACAAATATTGGAGGGATGGAGGGAAGGAGGGGCGGGTGGATGGATGAGAGTAGGTAATTGAACCAATGCCCAGAGTGGCTCTTGGCTGTTTCCCTCTGCCACAGGGACAAAGTGGGAATGTTTTCTGCCTTAGCCAAGCAGAGCTTGGGCAGTTCTGGGAATGTGGATTTAGTACCAAGCAAGTATCTCAGGGCTTGCCAGTGCCCTCCAAAGGGCCGCAGGAAACTGAGCTTGTTGTAGCTGGTCACATGGCTGGGGTGAACACACATGAGTGTGCCCTGACTCATGCCAGCACTCTTTGAGCTATTTACATTATTCTCTGTATCAGTGGCACTGTCTCCACAATCCTGAATAACTAGGCTTGCCTGATTATATTTAGTGTGCATCTTCTCTGAACATTTTATTGCCATATTATTGTTCTCCTTGGCTTGTTGATGCCATAGAATGAAAACACTATATTCCAAAAAGGATAGTGTGTTTTTTGCACCAGGGAAAGAAAGAGTCATAATTGGCTTGGATTGTTCAACATTAAGAATAGGCTCTGCCATTGCCATTGAAACTCAGAGAAAACAATATTCCTGTTCTGAATGAAGACTCTATATTGCTTAAGTCGGGCAATTAAGAAGGGATACGTGGAGAAAAATGGAAGGGAAAACAAAGGCCATGACGGAGCAAGAGCTCTGGCCCTCAGTGTGCCACTACCTAGCCATGTGTCCTGGTGCAAGCTGGTCAACTCCAAATGACTGATTTCTCCATCTGCCAAATAAGGGGATTAACGGATAGGCCCTTCCTATTTCAAAAGACTGCTTTTCGTATCAGAACCTTGCTACTTACTAGCACTGTGGGTTTCTCAAAAGAAAAGAAATGTCTAAGGTCCTTTCTTCCAGGGAGCAGCAAGTTTTATTTTTCTTCTGCCCTTGACTTCAACAGACCTTTCTTTGAGCCTAAGCCGTCTTTCTATTTCACTTTTTCTTGCTGTCCTTAATTTTGCCTTTTCTTCCTCTTGACATGTTCTCCTGGGCATTGCTTACTGCAATGTCAATCTCAGGGCAAACTGGGTTGCCAGAGCCGTGAACCCTGATGTTGAGTGAGAATAGATAAATAGCACGTCCATAAAAAGGTGGTTGAGGTATTTGCCTCTGAGCTAACTGTGATTAACCAGGGTTTCACAAGAATGCTTTCTAATACTTAAGTTTTCAAAATGGAAACCTCACAAGAATGCTTTTGACCCTGCCTCTCTGGGGTCACTCATATTCAGCAACTCCCCAAAATGCCTCGCCTACATGCTGTAAGTCTCTTTAAGTCTCCAATCTCTACCCATAACATCTTTCCCCTTTTTTCTTTTCCAACCTAGGAGGCTTCCATCCTGTTCCACGTGGTCCCTTCCAGCTTCCCATCCTGCTGGGCAATGTGGTGCAGTGGCCAGGAGCTCCACGTTCCCAGGGGGCCTTGAGCTTCAGTTCCCCGTGCGTGAATGGCACCCATCAGAGCCCCTCTTACAGTTACTCACAGTGCAATCTGGCCCAGAGGGCTCATTCTGCACCAAACACGAGACTGAGCTCTTTACACACAAACTGCCACTTAATTTCAAGCTCACAACACCCAGGCAAAGCAGTTACAATGACATCCCCCTTTTATGCACCTGGGAAATGACCACAGAGTGCTGCAAGGGTGCCAGCTGTCCATGCTTTTATCTTAGCATCTTGTTGCAAGGATGTGAGGCACACACAGAGTCCTGGCCTCCACCAAGAGCACAGTAAAGCTTGGTTGCCGTAACTGTTGTTGTAGAGAATAAGCTCCATTTAGTGCAGACTTGCGTTTGTCCCCGGCACCCTGACTGTGCTTGGCACACGGCACTGTTCACAGCACGTGTGTTGAAGGAATTACCCACTTGCACTTGTTCCTATTTTTTCTCCAGACCAGGTTCTTGTCTCTCAGCACCTGCTGGGTGATGTGAGTGAGTCAATATGATGATTTGGCCTCAGTGGCTTGTCCAGCTGTCCTGTCTTTACTTTTTATCTAGAGATCTAAAAAGATCTTGGGTAGCAGTGCCCAAGAACAACAGTGAACGCGACGATACTGCCGTCAGAAAGCCCATGGCTGAGAAAGGTGAGCTCTGGAATGCTATGCTACCTGGATTCAAGTCTTGGCTCTTTCTAGCTCAGACTAGTTCCTCAATCTTAAAACTCGGGTAACGATAGCACTGCTTGAAAGAAGTAATGGGACCATACACTGTACATGCTGAGTGTCTGCTAAGGAACAACAGCTGTGGGCCATGCAAAACCCAAGTCCAGAGGCTGGCTCAGAGCTCAGAGAGGGTCCATCCTCCCTTCCTTTTAAATGTATTTTTAAAATACTGCATTATGTGAGAGACAGAGCAAGAGAGCATTCCCATCTCTGATTCACTCCCCCAGACGGCCACAACAGCACACAATCCAGGTCTACCATACGGGTGGCAGGGACTCCACCACTTGAGCCATGGACTCCCGCCTCCCAGCGTCTGCACTAGCAGGCAGCTAGGGTCAGGAGCCGGAGGCAGGTATCAAACCCAGGCACGCCCATTGGCACAGAGCCATCTCAGCTGCCCACTTCAACACTAGCCCAGCCACCTGCTTCTCAGATTTCTATCTGTTAACGATTTTCCTCTGGTTCTTTTAAAGCTGAGACTTGGAGCCAGCGCTGTGGCAGAGCAGTTAAAGGCGCCACCTGTGGTGCTGGCATCCCCTATGGGCACTGGTTTGAGTCCCGGCTGCTCCACATTCAATCCAGCCCTCTGCTGTGGCCTGGGAAAGCAGTGGAAGATGGCTCAATCCCTTGGGCTCCTGCATCCATGTGGGAAACCCAGAAGAAGCTCCTGATTCCTGGCTTTGGATCAGCATAGCTTGGCTGCTGCATCCAATTGGGAAATGAACCAGCAGATGGCAGCTCTCCCACTCCCTCCCTCCCTCTCTCTCTCTCTCTCTGCCTCTTCTTTTCTCTGTGTAATTCGGACTTTCAAGTAAATAAATAAGAATCTTTTAAAAAAAAAGTCTTTTATTAGCCTTATCAAATATTTTTACTCTTCCTGGCAATGGAAATTATGGTAACCAGTGGCATGCTAGTTTAAAAAAGAAAGGAGACAATCAAAGCTGTGCTTGGGTGCATTTGCTCATTTCTATGGTGTCAGCATCCTACTCTGGCCGATTCCAAGCTGCCGAAATGGGCGTCACTGGAAAGAGATACCAGCAACCAGCTGGGAGCTGGCTCCAAGGACTGCGGTGTCACTTCACACAGAGATACTTCCGCAAGTATTGATTCCACCCCCCAGTGCTGCATGGCTTCTCCCTTGCCATTCCATGGAGCGTGTGATTTATTATACACAAGAGCCAGTGCTCAGTCTGAGCATGGCTCCGTCTGCTGGGGTCACATCTTGGTTTCACCATTTATTGACTCTGTGACCTTGCCTAAGTTATTTACCATCTCCCCCCTTCAGTTTCTTCTTTTGTTAACTGGAACTAAAATGAAATAAACTTCATCTGTGTCCATGGATGGTGTATCAGTGTCTACCCTGGTGCCTGGCCTTTTGTGTAACATACACAAAGAACAAATGTGTAATACGTATGGCTGTTATTACTGACATCACATCAGCTCAGGGCATTCTTGCCGTCAACCCAACGAGTAATAGCTTACATTTATACAACATCTCCTCATTCATAACGTGCTTTTCCACACGTTGTCATGGTTGACTGCCATACAGGCCCTGGGTGGAAGACCACCACAGCATCTTCCTGGAGATGTGGTAGCTGTTTGGTACAGCCCTTGTCTTTCAACTTGGCTCCAGGTTTAGAGAAATTTTCTGTCACACATATGCTGGGGAACATGAGTTTATATCACCCAATTGACTGTGTTCCTGAAAGTCCTTTCAAACCTCTTTGACATTCTCAGAAATGAATCAAAGAATCTACAGGCTGCTGTGTAACAAGGCAGAAAGCAATTCTAGATACCTAAGCTGTGTTCCAGAGACCCAGGCTGAAATTAGTCTTGCGTATTTCTTTTTTCAAGATTCATGTAACAGGGTCAAGGCTATGGCATACCAGGTCAAACTTCTGCCTTTGATGCTGGCATCCTGTATGGCGCCACTTCAAGTCCTGGCTGCTCAAGTCCTGAGCTGGGAAAGCAGTAGAAGATGGCCCAAGTGTTTGGGCCCCTGCACTTCCGTGGGAGGTCTGGAAGATGCTCTGGCTTCTGGCTTCAGATCAGCCCAGCTTTGGCCATTATGGCCATTTGGGGAGTGAACCAGTGGATGGAAGATCTCTGTGTCTCCTGCTCTCTCTAACTCTACCTTTCAAATAAATAAAGTTAAAAGATCAATTTATCTATTTCTTTGAAAGACTTAGCAACACACAGAGAGAGAGAATTTTTTTTTTTTTTTGACAGGCAGAGTGGACAGTGAGAGAGAGACAGAGAGAAAGGTCTTCCTTTTTCCGTTGGTTCACCCTCCAATAGCCGCTGCGGTAGGCGTGCTGCGGCCGGCGCACCGCGCTGATCCGATGGCAGGAGCCAGGTGCTTCTCCTGGTCTCCCATGGGGTGCAGGGCCCAAGGACTTGAGCCATCCTCCACTGCACTCCCTGGCCACGGCAGAGAGCTGGCCTGGAAGAGGGGCAACCGGGACAGGATCGGTGCCCTGACAGGGACTAGAACCTGGTGTGCCGGCGCCGCAAGGCGGAGGATTAGCCTAGTGAGCCGCGGCGCCGGCCCGAGAGAGAGAATTTTGTAACTACTCATTCACTCCCCAAATGACAGCAACAGCTAGGCTGGGCCAGGCCAAAGTCAGGAGCCAGGAATTCTATCAATTCCATGTGCGTGTCAGAGGCCAAACACTTGGGCCATCGTCTGCTGCCTCCAAGGCTCATTAGCAGGAAGATGGATTGCAGGAAGTTGGATTGGAAGCAGAGGCATGACTCAATCCCAAGCCCTTCAAAATGGAATGTGGGTTCCCAAGCGATGTCAGCCACTAGACCAAACACCTGCCCCTAAAGCACTTCCATCATCTCTAAAAGAAACCATGTGTCCACAGCAGTCACCATGCCCCCAACTCCCCAGCCCCTGGCAACCACGGATGGGCTCTTGTTGATGTATTTGTCTATTCTGGACATAACACATATTAGGAATCATAATATATTGTGTTGTGTCTGGCTTATTTCACTTAGCGTGACATTTTCAAGGTCCATCCAAGTTGTGGCATTTGTCAATACTTCATCCTTTTTAATGACTGAGTACTATTACATGGCATAGATATACCACCTTTTATTTATCCATCCTTTAGCTTAGAGGTGTTTGAATTGCTTTACACATTTGGCTACTGTGAACAGCGCTGCTGTGAACATTCATGTACAAGTTTTTGTTTGATTGCTTGTCCTGGGTTCTTAGGAGGGATTCACTCCTATGGGTAGAATTGCTGGGTCATATGGTATTTTTGTGTTTAAGTTACTGAAAATATTTGATTTTTTTATATAACAAAATTTGGGGAAAAGTTGTCTTGCAATGAAAGAGTATGAACTTTCAAACCAGAAAAACCTGAATGAATTCCAGCATTTTCACAAGTAGCCAGTTGACCCTGTTAATCTTTTTCCTAAACAGTTGACTGAAAAGTAATACATTAACAACCCCAGTTGGGGTGGGGATTGTAGCACCGTAGGTTGAGCTGCTGCTTGGAACACCTACATCCCATATGGAACATCCAAGTAGACTCCTGACTCTACTTCCAGTTCTAGTCCCACCTCTGCTTCTGATCCAACTTCCTGTTAATGCACACCCCAGGAGGCAGCAGATGGTGGCAGAAGTACTTAGGTCCCTAAAACCTCTGCAGGAGACCCTGATGGAGTTCCTGGCTCCTGGTTTCAGCCTGGCCCAGTCCTAGGTGCTGCAGCCATTTGAGGAGTGAACCAGTAGATGGAAGACACCTTTCTCTCTCTCTCCCCTTCCCACACTATTTCTCAAATAAATAAGTAAAGTAATCTTGAACAAAGTCTCCCATAAGCACAGCTTCTTCCCCACTGTAAGCTCTGACTTGGGGGACAAGGAGACAGAAATGGTGGTCCAAGCTCTCCATCCTCCCTCTCCCTTCCCAGGTATTCCTGAGCTCATCGGGGGAGGGTCTCCATCCTCCTCCCTAAATCAAGAACCCAACTGATGTGCACATCGACTCTTGTAAGCAGCTGATCTTGTCAACATCATCTCAACCCCCAACCTTAGGAGCTAACTAGTTCCCACTCCCAGTTCATAGAGTGTTTAAAATCTTACTGTAGGAGACGTTCAATATACGTCAGAGCAGATCAAATGCAGCCCCCTATTCCAGTGACTTCTCATCTGCTGTCCTCAGCCAGGGATTTGGTTATCTTAAGGCACATAGCTAGAATGCCTGGACACCTGCATATAAACTCGCCTCTGAGGCTTCTTTTTTCTAGCTAATTGTTTTAAGAATCTCCCTGCTGATCCCCTATCTTTGCTGGCTATGGTCTTTTATGACCCCTGATAGGATCCCAGACCACCCCCTGGTATGTAAAAGTTTTAGACAACTTAAGGTCTGTAAAAACAAGATGCCAATCTTGGCTCCCAAAAGACTGGGCAGTAGGACAAGTCAGGGTCTGGCTTATTGTGTTGTTTACCCTGGATAGCAGGAGGAATATAAGGTTCTGGAAATCACAAATGTGAAAAGCCTTCCAGACTGACATCCACTGTGTAGGGGGAAGGGGATTTGGAGATTTAGATAAACCTAGGCCAAAACCCTTGCCTGGTTTTAACCAGAATTTTTAAGGAGCTCCAGGAGTCATCCAGGAAGCCAAAATCTCTAGGCAGGAAACAGGCTCAGAGAGGCTAACCAACTTGCCCAAATTCACACAGCTGGACCAAGACTTTGGTGCAGGCCAGAATGGCTTAAAAAGGCGCCCTTCAAGCTCCCAGGCTGACCTCACTGTGGCCCCAGGCTGCTCTCTTTCCCAGGCCCCCATGAAGACAGAATTTCAGGGTTCAGGAACTTTATGGGAAATAATTACATTTTTATCTTCACACTGAAAGTTAGTATTTCCTTCTATTATGAAAGTAGGCAACAAACTACAGAAATATTAGCAGTAATTGGGACTTCATCACCGATGGATATCACAAATATTTTCATACCATACTTGAGTTATTGCAGATACCTCAAAATATCATTTACACTCATCCATGTTTCAAAATTAAGATAGTTATTAGGCCTGCTGTTACTTCCTATTTACTATTTGACTTATAAAAGATGTATATTGATGGGGCCAGCACTGTGGTGCAGCTTAATTGCTACTTTCAATGCCAGAATTGCATATTGGAGCACTGGTTTGAGTTCTGCCACATTTCCCATCCAGCTCCCCATTAATGTGCTTTGGAAAGCAGCAGAGAATGGCCCAAGTCCCTGGGTCCCTGCCATTCATGTGGGAGACCCAGATGGAGCTCTGGGTTCCTGACTTTGGTCTAGACAAGCCCTGTTCACTGTAGCCACTTGGGGAGTGAAACAGTGAATAGAAGGTTTCCTTCCTTCCTTCTTTCCTTCCTTCCTTCCTTCCTTTCTTTCTTTCTCTCTATCTCTTTATCTCTCTTTCTCTCTTTATCTCTCTTTCTCTCTTTTTCTCTCTTTCTCTCTCTCCTTCAAATAAATAGATAAATCTTTAAAGAATATATTGATGGCCATATATCAATATGGCTTTCCTTCGTGATCATCTTCCACATAATTTATATGCATATATATATTTGTATACATACGTGCACATATACAATCTTGGGTATTTGTGAACCTGTTTTGGCACATTATTCACAATAGCCTAATGACTAGATAAACCTAACGTAGTACATTCATACAAAGGACTAGTGCCGCATGTTTCAATGGAAGGAAATTCTGACACAGGCTACAACACAGGTGATCCTTGAGGACATTATGCCAAGCGAAATGAACCAGTCACAAAAAGGGACAAATTCTATGATTCCACTTAGATCGGGTCCCTAGAATGGTCAGATTCAGAGAGACAGAAGTAGCATGGTGATTGTTTAGGGCTGGGAGCTGGTGACAATGGGTGATTGCTTAATGGGCATGGAATTTTAGTTTTGCAAGACTTAAAGAGCTCTGTGGACAAGTAGTGGTGATGGCTATAGGGCAATGTGAACACATTTAATGTCACTGAGCTGTATGCTTAAAACCAGTCAGTTTTATGAAAGGTGTATGTACCACAATTTTAAACAACAAAAGGAATGGGCATTGTGGTACAGTGGGCTACACTGCTTAGGACACCATATCTCACATTAGATATATGAGTGCCCTTTTTGAGGCCCATGTCCACGATTCTGGGCTAGCTTACTGCTGATGCACACTGGTGCGAGAGGACCTGTGTCCCCATTGCCCATACCCCACCCACAGAACTCCCATGGTTCCTTGCACTTGGAACATGGAAGGAGTCCAGGAGCTGGAGAACCATTTGCATGTCTTAGTAGCTGGGTGTCTTGGGCAAGCCACACAGCTGCTGTAGCCCCTGTCATTCCCAGTGAAGCTCTTCCTCCATGCCTCTGCCTCAGGGGGCTGTCGGGAAGACTGGCGAGGTGGTGGCACCTGTGACTGCCTCCCTGCATGCTCACTGAGCCCTCTCTGCCTCCCTGTGCAGCTGGTCCCTGCATGCTCACTGAGCCCTCTCTCTGCCATGAATCGCCTCCCTCCTATAGCCCATGGCAGCCTTCCTGCCCTTCCACGAAGCCACTCTGACTGTTCTGGACGAAGCAATGGCTCCAAACCCACTTCTAATCCGTGGGTGATCTTTGACCCAACTGTGCACTCACCACTTGGTCACCAGTCAAGAGCAAGGGCCCTGCAGTTAGAGTCTGGTGGGAACCTTGGCTTCGGTGCTAAGCAGCGTGCGTCTTGGGTGGGGAGCAAGCTACTTATTTGCCCTGTCTGAGCCTCAGTTTCTTCATCTGTTCAACAGGCTCATGCGGTAGGCCTTTGGCACAGTGGTTGAGATGCCACTTATTGGATGCATCCATATTGGGGGGCCTGAGTTCAAGTTCAGACCCCACTTCTGGTTCTAGCTTCCTGCTAATGTGCATCCTGAGAGGCAGCAGGGGTGGCTCGAGTGATTGGGTCCCTGCCACCTAGGTGGGAGACCTAGATTGAGTTCTGAGTTCCAGGCTTTGGCATGGCCTCCCCTAGACTGCTACAGGCATGTGGGGAGTGAAACCAAGAGTGGAAAGTCTCTACCTGCTTCTGCCTCTGTCTTTCAAGTCAATCAATCAATCATTTTTTCAGAGGCTGATAATGGCCAACTCATTACAATTGTAATAACTCAATCAGGTCATAAGCATAAGATGCCTGATGTGTTGCAGATATTAAATAAGCAGCAAAATGTACTTTTATTGTTATTATAGTTATTGATCCTGGGCAGTAGGTACTTTCAAGGCATGGATGGAAAACACATACTCCGTGCAGAGCAGCTCAGGAACATAATGAACAGTGGATATGTGGATGAAGACAGGAAGATGTGGTTGACAAATTTGCCAAATTATGTGCCCAAGGTTGTCACTCTTGGGTGTCGCTCACTATTCTGCAAGTTGTACACTTCTGCTCTCTCAGAGCCGAGAGCCACAGAACTCAACCTGGCCAAGCGCAAACCTGGGTAAGCAATTTCATATCCTAGTGTTCAGTTTGCCTTCAGGGAAATGAGGGTCAAACAGGGGCCTTTCGTGGTTCCCACGGCACTCCTCCCACAGGCAGAACCTCTGCCTTCCCCACTTGCTCTCACTGACCGCTCAGGACCCCTGCTGTCCTACCCAGTCCTCTTCCCAGGGTGCTCAGGCCAGGCACATCCTCCTCTGGGCAGGGCTGGGACTGATCAGGGCCTGCCCTGCTGGGAGCGGTCAAGACACACCTCCCTCTTTAATCTCATTGAATCACCCCCACCTCCACCCACCCAGTGGGGTCCTGCCGCTGCAGCTGGGGAGGTAATTAGCAGCCACCATAGTTGGTGCTAGACTCCTGAGGGCCCAGGAAGCAGCCCCCTGCCAAGGTGCGAGCCCATCTAGCCCCAGCTCACCTGGCTCCCAAGGCCACAGAACAAGAGGGCCTGTGCTGTTGGTGAGGCCGAGGCATATCTGCCCCTTTGCTACTCTACGTCCGCCCTCTCCCACCCGTGGCTCAAACTCCTTTGTACATGCATGCATTCTTCACACACGCACTGTCACCCTTGGGCCATTTTGTCATCACGTGTCTACACCCCTTTTGCAGGGAGCTTGAGCAGACTATGATGACGTTAATTAGCTAATATTAATGGAGGTGTTTACACTATGCTATGCACCTTCTGACTTACTTCACTGAATATTAATGTTGTTGTTGTCATCCCAAGAGAAATGAAGGTGAGAGAAGGCAATATGCCAAGAGTTGCACAGCTAAGGAGTGGCCTTGCACCCAAATCTTTCTCTCTCTATGCCATCCAGCCTCCTAAGTGGGCATTAAATACAGCCACAGTATATGCATCAGAGCTGAACAAATCGCATCAGCAAAAACAGAACACGTAAAGCCCTCCCCCTGCCATACATGTTCCAGTCCTAGAGGTGCAATCTTGGATAAGCCACAGGGTCTTTCAGCCTCAGTTTCCCTATGTGTAACAGAGAAAATGCTGCCCACCTTGCAGGGTTATTGTTAGGATTAAATAAAAGGGGACTGGATGTTGTGGCACAACAAATCAAGCTGCCTTTTGTGACATCCAAATCCCAGATCAGAGTGCCAGCTTGAGTCCTGGCGACTCCACTTCTGATCCAGGTTCCTAGGAACGTGCCTGGGAGGCAGCACATGATGACTCAAGTGCTTAGCCCTGCTAGCCAATGGAGCCCTTGGCTCCTGGCTTCAGCCGGGTCCAGTCCTGGCAGCTGAGGGCATTTGGGGAATGAACTAGCGTATGGAAGATCTCTCTCTCTTTCTGGGCAATACAAGCGGATGAAAATAAATACATAAACATCAAAAAATACAATAAAGAAACAAACTGGCACATAGTAAAACCAAACCCCTATAATGTACAAGCAGGACCCAGTCTCCTGTCTGTCTCCCTTAGTCCAAGGTGTCCTTTATCAAAAGGAATTCGCTGGCTTGAGGGAGCCATTCAGCTGGCCCTACAAGGTTCTAATCACCGGACTCAAGGAGTCATTTGCTTCGCCAACAGGTAAGAACCTTGGTGGCTGGTACCATCCTGGGTGGTTTAGGCGGGGGAATTCCAGCCCAGACAGCCTGTAGCTGCCAGGCTCACATAAGCCCCAGACCAACAGGAGCCCACCTGGCCATCATAAACTCCCTAATGAGCATGGCATCCCTGACCAACCAAAGGAAGGTCATGAGTTCCACTGACCAGCCAGGACCCTGGACACGAGCTGAGCATGCACCTCTCAGCGCCAGTTTCAGTCTGTGGGAACCTTCGCCCCTAACTCCTCTGCGAGCCTGGGAATTAAGCAACAGCTGCCCAGCTCCTTGCTCTGCGCTCTGCAGTAAATACCTGCTTTCTTCCACCACCGCAACGTCAGTGATTGGCTTTCTGCACGCCGACCGAGCGGACTGGGCTTGGGGGTTCTATAGCAATGTCTCCAACTGGTTTGGGGTGTTAGCAGCAACAGGGCATACTTGATACACTTAATAAATACTTATGCAGTTCATATGTAAGTATTTCATTAATGCTTAATTTCTTCAATTAAGCATTTAATAAATAATTAACTAGATACTTCATAACTAGCAGTCCCTTCTCTTAATCCTCAGTTGGAATTCTTGGCCTTGGCCATGCTGGAAAGAACTTGTTTCAGAGTGAACATCACAGGTCCCTGTCTGCTTGAACACTGGAATCGCGTGCAGGAAGTGGGAGGCAGCAGCAGAACAGCCCGCACTGGCCTCGGATCCCTCACCGTCAGATCCCGTGGAGTTGGATGGGAGGGACATGGGCCCAGTGGAAGACACATTCCTGGCCTCCTGACACCTTGTTTTGGATTTCCAATGAGCTGTGCTCACAGGCACGGAGCAGAGGCTGAGAAGGTGCACTACTGACAGACATACTTTCCCCGGCCTGGAGAAGGCAGCACAGCAGGAAGGTGGAGAGGAAGGGCCAGGCCCCGGGAGAGCAGAGTCTCCCCTTGTAGGCTCAGTGGAATTCGTGCAGCTTCACAATTTCTTCAAACAGCCTCGTCCTTACATAGGCGGCCATATCTGTGCTGTGCACGCTGACGCCTCAGCTCTGCCAAGGCAAGTGCAAAGTCTCTCCCTTGCTCCACCACACCCAGCTCAGCATCCTACATAGCTTGGCTTGTCATCTCTCCTCCTCTTCTCTCCTTTTTTATGACCCTACACAGAATTACGACTGAACTTCTAGAAGTCAAAGCACACTTCCTGGGTGGCCTCAGCCAAGAGCACCCTCACACATAGTCTGCCACAAAATCATTTTTGGAGCCAACTTTAGCAATGGTGCGGGGTGTCATGGAGACCTGGAGGAGGACGGTGGGGATGAGCTCTGGAATGGGAGAATGAAAAATGTGACTTGAAAAGATACACGACTGAAGGTGCTTTGAGTGACAGCCTGGGAATTCAATCTTCCAGCCAGCTTCCTCTCAAAGTGTGGCCTCACGCTCTCCCCATCACAATCGCCAGGGGTGCTGGATAAAATGTTCCCCTTGGAGTGGGTGTGTGGTGCAGAGGTTAAGACACCACGTGGGACACCACATTCTACATCACAGTGCCCGGTTCAAATCCCTACTCTACCCCTAATTCCAGCTTCCTGCTAATGTGCAGGTAGCCAGTGATGGCTCAAGTACTTGGGTCCCTGATACACATGTCAGAGACCCAGCTGGAGCTCCTGGTCCCTGGCTTCAGCCCCCAGTCCAGCGCTGTTGCCGGCATTTGGGGAGTGAACCAGTAAATGAGAGATCTCCAGGGCCAGTGGGTTAAGCCACTGCCTGCAAAACTGGCATCCCATAGTAGCGCCAGTTTAAGTCCTGGCTCCTCCACTTCTGATCCAGCTCTCTGCTAATGTGCCTGGAAAAGCAGCGGAAGATAACCCAAGTGCTTGGGCCACTGCGCCCTGTGGGAGACTCTGATAGAATTCTGGGCTCCTGCCTTTGGTCTGATCCAGCCCTAGCTGTTGTGGCCATTGAGCCACTGGATAGAAGATATTGATCTCTCACTCTCTCCCCCTCCCTCTAGCTTTGCCCTTCAAACAAACAAATAGATAAATAAATAAATCTCTCTCTTTTTTTAAAGTGGGCAATCTCTGTCTCTCTGCCTGTCAAATAAATGAAAATAAATCTTTAAATGGCTAAAATTGCAAAGTAAAAAAAAAAAAAGCTTTTGCCCCAGCTCTGTTCCAGACACACTGAATCCAGCCCTCAGAGGGTGGGACCCCATGATATGCATTTTAAGAGCCCCACCCCACAATCTGATGAGCTCGTTTTTTAAGAAACACTGCCTCAGACCCTACTAATTCACTCTAGAATGGGCTTCCTTGGCACCCTTGCAAACGGAACGTCCCTTCTCCTGAATGGGCCATTTTGCCACCGAGGGTGCCCACACCTCCCACACGGCCAGGGAGCCCCTCTCCGCCCCTGTCATCACATTCACACACCCATGTAATTCCCCTGCTATCTTCTCACGTCCAACTTGATTAGCCTGTAAGCCTCAAACCAAACTCGGCATTTTAGCAATAAGACCTAGAAATAAGAATTTCCAAGAAGAAGAAGTGGGGGGTGGGGGGTGGGGAACTACTCTGTAATCACAGTTTCTCGCAAGGAGAAATATAAAAAATGGATATAAAAGGGCCCTTTCATCTCCACTCTGTAAATGTTGGAAGTAGGGCTGGTGATAATGAACGTTTCTGTAAGTATATGCTTAAGAAACGGCTACAATCCGCCTTTGTCTGCTGGGAGCTGGCAGTGTGGACCCACTGCGCTCCAGAGGGGATGCTTGGGGTCACTTCACATTGCCTCACTCCTGGCAGGCTGAGAGCTGCTATCATTCTGCCAAAGAACACAGAGGGTTTCCCAGTCAAGTTCCATCCTGATTTTGATTATTGTTTATCTCCAGTCCCTGTCTGAATAGTCGTAGTAAAATAGAGGAAGTTCTACCCTGAATCCGAGGTGAGCTTCTAATGAACCATGGTTTCAATTGCATGAACAGCTGCTGCTTTTATAAGCAAGGAGGGTTCACTTACAGTTCAGGGTAGCACAGAAATAATTTAAAGAACAAGAACGCTTCTATTCCTTTATTTTCTTAAAAATATTTTTGAAACATTCTGACATCTGAGTGGCTGTAGAATGTGGGTTATTGACTAGACTCAACAGGGGAAAAAAAGCCAATAAAGCTTAAAAAGCAAAAAAGAAATACAATCTCCTTTGACCCCCCCACCCCAGTCATTACATAAAAGTTTAATTTGTATAGAGAGAGTTCAAATAATTGACTACTTTTTTTTTCAAAGTATGCTGGATATTTTAAAAATTTTACACCAAACACTTTCAGAAGGTCCAAAGCATATGGTAAGAAAAAAAAATCCACACTATAATGAGAATAAAAAATTGGTTGCTAGTTTAAAGAGGGTTTCTCCCTGTTTCTATCAATGGGATAGAAAATGGAACGGCTTAGGTTTGGATTTTTGTCTAGCAAATATAGGTGGCACTTAGCCTATAATAGTGTGGGACATACTATTACAGTCTAGGTCCCTGGGGACCCTGTAGATCGCACAGCCCTGCACGAGGAATTACTGCAGCACACCCCTGAGAGCTGGTCACACGGCCTTGTGACTACACAAGCATGTCTACAGCAAGGGAACAGAACCCTCCAGCGTGGTCCAGTTCTGCACATCACTGGTTAGCTCTTCAACTTGACATTCTCTCTTGAAATGAAAAATGCATTACCCTAGGACCCAGAAAGTCCACTTCTAGAAATTCATCTACCAGACAAACTTTCTCATAGGCAAAATGGTATCGTATACAAAGATCTGCTTTGCAGTCATGTGCAAGCCACCTGCACAGAAGAGCAGTTAAAGAAGTCATGGCAGAGCCCTGGACTGGGTGAGTCTGAAGGTAGGAGCCCGCATACAGCGCACATGACTTGGTGCCTGGCCCTGTGCTAAGTGTTTTGGATGTACCTGTTTGTTTAACCCTCATGGCTGCTCTTATACTATATTGCAGGTGAAACGGAGGGAAAGGGAGATTTAGTAAGTTGTCAAAATTTTACAGCTGAGACATGATGGAGCTGGGATTTCAAGCTAGGCACTGGTAGTCCACTTATTTATTCCATCATTCATTAACTGTGTGTCTGCTGCAGTGTACCCTACTTGGCAAAGGAATAAAGCCCTGGCTGTCTTGGGGCTTGCTTTACAGTGGGGAAGATGAACAGCAAGCAACTGAACAAACAGACCTATTACTCCAGGTTACACTAGAAGCCATTAACGCCGGGTGAGGCATGGAGAGGGGCAGAAGGGGGCCTTTTCAGATGAGGTGGCCTTTCGGACTGGACTCACAGGGCTGAATGAAGCCAAGGAGCTGTGTGCTGCTCAGCTCTGTGGGTCTGGAACACACATTCTTCCCAAAGAGGACTCAGAGCCTCTCAACCATTAACACGACCAAGCCTACTGTGTGTACAGGTCTGGAAAGTTCTCCAAACCACACTGGGTCTGTGGAACAAACCGGGCACCCAGTCACTTCTGGCTGGGCACATCCATGTCACATTTGTAAACAGGCAGACTCTCTGGGAGGGTACATGAGAAGCAAGGAGCAATGGCTGCCTTCAAAATGGAAACCTGGGAGGCCAGGTAAAAGGGTGAGACCTAGTTTTCCTCTGCATCTCTGGGGACTTGTATTAAAGTTTGACACCTAGAAAAGAATGTGTATAGCATAGATGTAAGTCACACAGTATAACTTTGAAATATCAAGAATAGCAATGAACTCCCGTCCCCTACCATACAGAGACTGAACCTCAAACTAGAACATTCGCAGCTGTCAGAGGCTACCTGTGGGCTCTCTCTCCAGCCCATCCTTGTGTAGCGCCTCTCTGTAAATATCTGAATATTCCTGAATATCACATCCATTCACTTACTAATTTTATTTATTTATTTGAATAACAGAGAGAAAGATAGAGACAGAGGAAAATCTTCCATCCACCAGTTCACTCCTCAAGTTCATCACCAGTTCACTCGCAACAGTCAGGATTGAGCAAGGCCAGGCTGAAGACAGGAGCCACGTGGGGGACCCATCTACTTCCATGTGGGGGTGCATCTACTCGAACTCATCACCTGATTCTTCCCATGATGAGCATTAGCAGGAAGCAGGAATCAGAAGTAGAGTCAGGATTCCAACTCGGGCATCCTCACCACTGCACCAAACACCTAACCCTCTAATTTTTTATAACAACCTTACTGAGATATAATTTGTGTGCCATATATTTTTTCTATTGAAAATGTGCGATTCAATGGTTTTTAGGTTATTCATAGAGATGTGCAACCACCACAATCAATTTTAGAACATTTTCATTATCCCCAAAAGAAACTCCGTGCCCAACGGTAGATACTCCCCTTCTTTCTGGTCTACCTGGGCAGACTGCATCTGTCTTCTGTCTTTAGGGATTTACTTAGCCCAGAAATCATGTGACGTATCAGTCCTTTATGACTGACTTCTTTCACTAACTGTAATGCTCTCAAGGTTCATCCATATTGTGGTACAGATTGGTATTTTCTTTTTCTTGCCATATGACATCTGATTGTATGAATACACCACATTTCATTTACCCATCCACTGGCTGAGAGACAGTTGGTTTTTTCCCCATCTTTTGGCTATAAAAATGCTATCTCCTGTGATCTTTTAAAAATAATTTTATATAGGTAGATCCTTAAACTATATACAAGGGGGCTTCAAAAAGTTTGTGGGAAAATGGAATTAAAAGGTAAGTTTAGGTAGTACGTCTTCAGCTTAGTGGTGAAGATGCCTGTGTCCCACAGTGGAGTGCCTGGGTTCAAGTCCCAGCTCTGGCTCCTTACTCCAGCTTCCTGCCAATGCAGACCCTGGGAGGCAGTGGTGATGACTCAAGCTATTGGATGTCTACCACCCACCTGAGAACCCTGGGTTGTGTTTCTGGCTCCTAGCCCAGCCCTAGTTGTTGTGGGCAACTGGGACTGAATCAACAGACAATGACTGTATTTTTGTCTTCTGTCTCTTTGTTTCTCTTCCTTGCAAGGAAATTAAAAAATGAAAGATAAATTCGCATTGGTGCAAAGCTTTTTGAAATTCATGTATAATTTTTGCACAAAATACATTTCCCATATGCTTTTTTAACGAACTCTTGTAGTTTCATCTGGCTTGATTTTGACTTTATAAAAACTATATCATGCTATATGAAGTTTTTACGACTTACTTTGTTCATTTCAACGTTAAGTTTCTATGATTCTTCCAAGTTATATTTGCATTTGTGGTTTTTTTCCTTTATATCACAGTATATTATTCTATTGTATGAAAATTTACTCATCCATTCTCCTGTAGGTGGATGTTTTCTCATCTCCAGAGTAGTGCTTACGGTTTGTAAATCCTGTTCAGAACACTCTCGTAGACATTTCTTCTTACACAAATACAAGAGTTTCTCTGGAGTATAAAGGTACCAGGTACATGACTGTGTTAGAGAAGATGGGAATGTCTGCTTTGCTAAGTGGCTGCACTATCAACAGCTTTTAAGGTTTCTTGCTCCACATCCTGGTTGTGATATTAATACCTATTCAATGTTGCACCACATGCTTAGAGAGCATGTTCTTTTTTTTTATTTTCCTCAAAGAAAGCTTTTATTTAAGGAGTACAAATTTCATAAGCACAACTTCAGGAATATAGTGATTCTTCTCACCATACCTGCCTTCCTCCTCCTCCCTCTCCCATTCCTAGCTCCATTGTCCATTAAAATTCATTTTTAATTAACTTTATATGCAGAAGACCAACTCTGTACTAAGTAAAGCTTTCAACAATTTGCACACACACACACACAAAACTGTTTGAGAACAAGTTTGACTATTAACTGTCATAATCCAACTCATAGAGGACAAAGGTCCTGCATGGGAAGTCAGTGCATAGTGACTCCTTTTGTTAATTTAACAATTAACACTCTTATGAGTGATGTCAGTGATCACCCAAGGCTCTTGCCATGAGCTGCCAAGGCTATGGAAGCCTTTTGTGACCACAAACTCTGTCAGTATTTAGACAAGGCCATAAGCAAAGTAGAAGTTCTCTCCTCCCTTCAGAGAAAAGTACATAAAAAATGCAGCAATTTTTAGAAACCTCCTCTCTCATTCAGAAATGAAGTCGCATTCCCACAATCAGCCACTGGCCTTCACTCCATTCTTCAGAGCTACACAAAGCAAACCTAAAGCCCATTCTCCAACGTGCCAAGCCTCCACACGTGTTAAGGTGATTATGTATTTGCCCAAGCCTGTCCTCAACAACACACTTAGATAAGTCAATTTGAGGAAATGGACAATTTGGGATTGGGTATAGCCCTTCTGTGATTAGATAGAGAGCAGAATTTCCAAAGTGTGTTCCTTTGTACTCAGCAAGCATATAGGATCTATATTCAAAAAGAGGTTCTGGGCCGGTGCCGCGGCTCACTAGGCTAATCCTCTGCCTTGCAGTGCCGGCACTCCGGGTTCTAGTCCCAGTCGGGGCACCAGGTTCTTTCCTGGTTGCTCCTCTTAAGCCAGTCCAGCTCTCTACTGTGGCCTGGGGGGGACAGTGGAGGATGGCCCAAGTGCTTGAGCCCTGCACCCGCATGGGAGTCCAGGAAGAAGCACCTGGCTCCTGACTTCGGATCGGTGAGCCGTAGCGGCCATTTGTGGGGTGAACAAACAGAAGGAAGACCTGTCTCTCTGTCTCTCTCTCTCTCACTGTCTAACTCTGGCTGCCAAAAAAAAAAAAAAGATGTTCTGGGGATGTTCTGGGGCTGCTGTGGCACAGTAGGTTAATCCTCCACCTACGGCACCAGCATCCCATGTGGGAGCTGGTTCTAGTCTCGGCTGTTCCTCTTGCAATCCAGCTCTCTGCTATGGCCTGGGAAAGCAGTGAAAGGTAGCCAAGCACTTGGGCCCCTGCACCCATGAAGAAGCTCCTGGCGCTCCTGGCTCCTGGCTTCGGATTGGCGCAGCTCCGGCCTCTGTGGCCGTTTGGGGAGTGAACCAGCGGATGGAAGACCTTTCTCTCTGTCTCTCCCTGTCTGTAATTCTACCTCTCAAATAAATAAATAAATCTTTAAACAAAACAAAACGTTTCTGTGGGCAAGACATCTGAGAACGTTGACCTATACGGAGTGCGAGTGTCTTCTTGGGTGCGGACTTTTCAGAACCTTGAACCTGCCCGCGCGCACTGTGAAGCTCCAGGAGAGATCTTAGAGCGTAACAGAACCTTCTGAGAAACTCTCAGGCCATGCGCGTCTTAACAAAAGCCTTGGCTTTCCTTGACCTGCTTCCATTCCCTTCTGCTTCTTTTAAGCACCCAATACGCAGGGTTCTTTACCTCCCCCTCCTGCCCTTACTACCAAAAATATTTCTCATAAAAAATTTTTCTATCAAAAATGTAGAACTCCAGTGTGACTTTTGATTCAAATCTTGTGCTTCCCAGGGGTTTTAACCCTCAATCCTGGAAGCTTTGAGCCCAGATTAAAGAAAACTCTGGAAATAAAGAGGTCACCTCACAGGCTGTATTTAAAGCATTTTCTCAGGTACATGTTTGGCCTAGAGGGTACGACGCCAGCTAAGATGTCCACACTCTACATTATAGCACTTGGGTTCCACGCCTGCCTCAGGTTTCATATCTGACTTCAGTTCCTGCTCATGCAGACCCTGGGAAACAGTGGTGATGGTTCCAGTAATAGGTTTCCTGCCACCTGTGTGAGACCTGGAGCCAGGTTCCAGCTCCTGCCTCAGCCCAGCCCTGGCCACTGCAGGCGTTTGAGGGATGAGCCAGCAAATGGAAGCGCCCATGTAAGCAACGGCTCTCTCTCTCACCCTTCCAACCATGCCCCCTCCCTGCCTTCTGCTCTACCTTCAAGTAGATGAAAAGAAAAAAAAATTAATAAAAATAAAAAGCATTTTTCCTCTCTCATGATACCTGCCCATTGTAGTTCTGAATAGCAAACGCCAAGTGAAATATTACCTGGCAATGTATTTTGTCAACAGTAATGGACATGTGTTCTTATGATAAATACTATAGTCCGTTTAATAATGTCTAACAGTTCTCTTTTTTTTTGACAGGCAGAGTGGATAGTGAGAGAGAGACAGAGAGAAAGGTCTTCCTTTTTGCTGTTGGTTCACCCTCCAATGGCCGCCGCGGTAGCGCACTGCGGCTGGCGCACCGCGCTGATCCGGTGGCAGGAGCCAGGTGCTTCTCCTGGTCTCCCATGGGGTGCAGGACCCAAGGACTTGGGCCATCCTCCACTGCACTCCCTGGCCACAGCAGAGAGCTGGCCTGGAAGAGGGGCAACCGGGACAGGATCCCGGTGTGCCGGCGTCGCAAGGCGGAGGATTAGCCTAGTGAGCCGCGGCGCCGGCCAACAGTTCTCTTTTTTTAATGAAATGTTTTTTTGTTTTTTTTTTAATTTGACAGGTAGAGTTATAGAAAGTGAGAGACAGAGAGAAAGGTCTCCCTTCCGTTGGTTCACCCCACAAATGGCCGTCATGGTTGAAGTTGCACCAATCCAAAGGCTTCCTACCGGTCTCCCATGCGGGTGCAGGGGCCCAAGCACTTGGGCCATCCTCCACTGTCCCCCCAGGCCACAGTAGAGAGCTGAACTAGAAGAGGAGCAGCTGGGACCAAAACCCGGCGCCCAGATGGGAAGTCGGCACCACAGGTGGAGGATTAGCCAAGTGAGCCATGGCGCCGGCCCCATCTAACATTTCAACTTTATAGATAAGATCATACTTAACCCTCTGAGCAACCCAGAAACACAGACATTGCCTCCAGGCTACAAATGAGGGAACAGAGATTTACCCAATCATGCAGCTTTAGAAATTGCTGTCTGATCCCACAGTCTACCCTCTCAACTCCTTGCTCACCCACCTTCACCAGCCACACCGGTCTTACTGATTCCCAGCTCTACAAGACCTGGTGCACATCCCCCCATGTGAGGAAGGCCCAACAGCCTTCCCAGGGGCCCTCCTGCATTTCCTGGAATCCCAAGTACTGCATTTCTCCATCACCTGCGCTGGGCTCCCAGCCCCAAATGCTGTTCTGCTAACCCTTCCCCGGCAGGAGGAACACTTCATTTCTGCCCATCACCATCTCTAGGTTGAGTCAACCAGAATCTCACTGTCCACGTGGGGCTCACTCTCCAACCAGCCTTCCCTGGTAGATGTTCCACTATGAGCTCAGCCCAAACATCGCCCAAAGGCAGTGTCTTTCCTTTTATGCTCCACCAAGGGTCCACCCTGGCCCAGAACTGCCCTGAACCCAGATATTTGGGATTCAGTGTGGATTCAGAAGCCATCAAGGATGCCAGGGAATATAAACCAGGCAGCCCCTCCCCTACTATTTTGCTTGTCTGTTGACACCAGAAGTTAAAAAAAAAAAAAGGCATCCAGTTCTGGGGTACCCCAGTCCCCTGACTTACCCAGGCACAACAGGTATATAAATAATCATGGGGTATAGGAGTAGCCATAGATACCCCCCAAAGGTCCCAATTTGTTAATAAATGTTACCACAATATTTATTGTTAATAAATACACCTGGCTGGCGCCACAGCTCACTAGGCTAATCCTTCACCTGCGGCGCCAGTACCCCAGGCTCTAGTCCCCGTTGGGGCGCCGGATTCTGTCCCAGTTGCTCCTCTTCCAGTCCAGCTCTCTGCTGTGGCCCGGGAAGGCAGTGGAGGATGGTCCAAGTGCTTGGGCCCTGCACCCGCATGGGAGACCTGGCTCCTGGCTTCGGATCAGCACAGCTCCAGCTGTTGCAGCGATCTGGGGAGTGAACCAATGGAAGACCTTTCTCTCTCTCTCTCTCACTGTCTAACTCTGCCTACCAATAAATAAATAAATACACCACAGAATAAATTCAGCGTGTCTATTCCCAAACATCGCCTTGTGGAGGAGTGGGCCTCATTTACAAGTGCTGCCATCCTCAGTGGTTATTTCTATACCACCTGACCGTGGCCACAGCCAATGGGATGGGGAGTGACATCTGACCCAACGCGGAGACTAACGAACCGTACACCATCCAGCCATAGATCCCTTATACGACTGGCTAGAGGAAGCAAGGTAGACCAGAGCAGTTTTCCTCTCGAGAATTTAAACCAAGAGCCTTCAAAGGGAAATCACCAGTGGTGACAGCGCTGCCACGGAACCGCCAGGCGGGACACAGGTGGGGATGACCCTAAGAACCCATGAGCAAGGTGGAGCCCAGAGGGCAGCGGGCGGGGAGCCGTGCACTGAGAAAAGCTGAGGAGAGAGAGAGAGAGAGGAAGAGAGACACCCTGTCCTGTGGATGGCTGCTTGGAGCTTCTTTTGTGTTCTCACTACCAAGGCCTCTTTGGTTGAACACACTCAAGTGGGTCTCTGTTCTTTGTGACCAAAGGATTCTGACTGGAAGCCCCCAAACCCTGAGGACACGAGGCTGCTGCTCCCAGGGGAAGGTGGCCCAAAGCAAACACTGCTAATCCTTCTAAAGTCCCTTTAAAACAAGTCACATTTCTCGGAAACTTAAGATTCGCATGGGTCATTTTGTTGCTTACAGTTACTGTGCTTGCGATGCCCGGATCCCACACTGGAGTGTCTGGTTTGAGTCCTGGCTGCACTCCTGTTTCCAAAGTCCTACTCATGTGCATCCTGGGAGGCAGGAGATGACGTCTCAATAACTTGGGCCCCTGCTACCCATGTGGGAGATCTAGATTGAGTCCCTGGCTCTTGGCTTCAGCCCAACCCAGCCCCGGCTGTTGTGGGCATCTGAATCTCCCTGTGTCTATCTGTCTCTCTTTAAGCCTCTTCTCCTTTAAAATACAATGAAAATGAAAATAAATCAGTAAATAAAAAGAATCACCAATATGCAAACACACGCAAGCTTTATCCAGTGTCTTATGAACCCCAAGTCTTATTCAAGAACAAGAAATGTACTGCATAGCATTGTTTGCACATAACATTATGATATCTGACATTCAACATTAGAAGTAATGCTCATTTAGACAATAATAGATTAATTATATTTGCCTCTAATATTTTATCTACTAGATTGCAATTTCCAAGAGTGAACAACTTTAATATTTTAGTATATTTTGTTCAACTCCATATCCCTAATACCTAGAACAATATCTAGTACACAAACATTTGGTTAAATTTTCAATATCTATTTTTAAAAAATGGAGTTACAACCTAATGAGGTTTTTCTGATTGTTGGTTTAATTTTTAGTTCACCCAAACCAGATAATACCTGATAGCAAAAGAAATCACTCCCATTATTGGGACATCTTAAACACCATAACCTTTTAAGGACAAGCAGACAGAGAAAGCATTCAGTTTGGGGGAAAGACCCAAGGAAGAGATAAATATCCGAAACTGAGGCAGGCGTATTCTGATTCGGAGAACACAGCCTAAGCTTCCGGGGTGAGCTTCCTCAGCGACCTCTGCATCAGCCAACGCCGGACCTTTATTGCTGTCACATAGATCTGAACGGGACATGTTTGCACCAGAGCCAGGCGGCGGTCTGTGGCGTGCGCTGGTGAGGACCCCTCTCTGACAACTCCCGGACCCCTGACAAAGCCCCAGCCTCTAAAACAGTCAGAGAGGAGAACTAGACAAGGATGTCTTGGGAGCTAATCCCCCCGGTTCCAGCCTGCCAGCCTTCACAGAGGGAACTCAGGGCTTCGGAGTATTTCTAGACCAAGACAGTTTCCTTCCCACATGGCAGAGACCAAGCTCCCAGAAGCCAGGGGAGACAGGGGCTGGGCCGCGCCAGAACCTGCCAGCCCGGCACAGGCAGGCGCTGCCTGGAAGGCGCCCAGGCCACATTCCTTGGCCAAACACTCGCTGTCTGCGACACTCACCGTGGCTTTCCAACCTCAAGACCCAAGCTGTGGCTTGAGTATTTAACCCACTCAGAAGCTATAAGTACTCCTTCCATTGCAGCCTTCGAATCCTCAACAGAAGAGGTTTACCATCACGTGACTGGATAGCCCAAAGAAAACTGTCTTCCGGCTCCTAGAGCGTGTCTTTATTTTTATTAAGGAGAGGTGCAGCCGGTGTGATAGAGCTCCTTGAAGCCCAGCCAGCCCTTGGTTTTCTCGCCCATTTCCAGGTGACCTACGCCTGGGCATTTCTCTGCAAGTATGGACGCTGGGGTCCACTCGAGATCAACTGCTCAAGTCTAGGGCCCAGCAGCCTGGCGCTTAACAAGAGTGATTCTGATGAGCAGCTGGGGTTCGCACACACTGCCACGAATCCTGGCGGCACGTATCCCTGTAGGAATAGGGTGCATTGATGGACAGAAACCCACTTAGGAAGATATCCCCAGGAGAGCATCAGAATACCCCACTCCAGGGTAGGGGAGGGGAACTTGGTCGCCCCAGGGGTCAACCAGAGGCGACTGCTCTCTGGGAAGCTTTGGCTTTTTTTTTTTTTTTTTTTTTTTTTTTATCTCTTCCAGAAAGTGTGCTTGTCAGAGGCTACCGACACTGACCAAACCTTGAACCCGGAGTCAGTTGGGGCAACAGGACTGTGTTGAGCAATCCTCCACACATTTGTTTCCAGCTGTGAGTCTGCTTTCCCCAAAACTTATTTTTAAAAATTCTCAGGTCTTCAAAAAAAAAAAAAAAAATAGTGCAACCAACATCTATACGCTCTTTATCTAGAAAATTCAGTTAAAATTGTGTCCTTTTTGTGTGAAGCTGTTTCCTCTTTCTCCATTGTCTGAATATGAGGGTAGTTCAAAAAGTTCATGCACAGGGCAAGCTCTGTGGTGTAGTGGGATAAGCCTCTGCCTGCAGTGCCGCATCCCATATGGGCGCCGGATCTAGTCCCAGCTGCTCCTCTTCAAATCTGCCTCTCTGCTATGGCCTGGGAAAGTGCAAGATGTCCCTAGTGCTTGGGTCCCTGAACCCCCGTGAGAGACCTGGAAGAATTCCTGGTTCCTGGCTTCAGATGGGCTCAGCTCTGGCCGTTGTGGCCATTTGGGGAGTGAACCAGTGATGGAAGACCTCTCTCTGTGTCTGTAATTCTACCTTTCAAATAAATAAAACTTTTTTTAAAAGTTCCTGGAAAAATCAAACTAATATATAATGTGCAAATGTTTTCATGAACTTTTTGAAGTACCCTGAAAGAAATGTTTTCTCTCTGCTCCTAAATCATTTGAGAGTAATTTGCAGACACCACACAATTCAAAACTAAGCACTTTTGAGCTTATTTCCAAAGAAAAGGGACATTTTTCTACTAAACACAACATAACCAGCATGCTCAGTAAAGCAGTCTCCATACAACACTATTATCTGATGTAGAGTCCATATTCAAATTTCTTGTACTGTTCCCCAAATCCCGTTTTGTTCTGCAAACTAATATTCAGTCTATGAACGTACTTTGCATATAGTGTTTGCATGGTGTCCTTCCTTTCTACTTAGGATAGTAATATTTCTTAAGCACCCTGGCAAGCTACTTTGTAAAATGTTCTTCAATGGTGGGTTCGTCTGACTGCTTCTTCATGATTAGGTCCAAGCTGAAGGTTTCGACAGGAGAATTAGAGACATGAGCTTGTGAGCTCCCCAGCACCGCATGACAGGACACACAGGTGATCAGCATGTTCTCATTTTAGGTGAAGTCAAGTTTGATCATTTGGCACAAAAGTGGGTTTTTTTTTCCCCCTTCTAATGATTGGATATCAGTAGGGTGATATTTTGAAACCATGTGAATATCCTATTGCCTGATGGTTTTGCCCAGTGGCTGTATGGTCACTGATGAACTTTGGTTGCCTGTTATGGAAATTGGTGATTGGACCCAAGTACTTGCCTCCTCATCAGCTGCCTTGCCGGGACGCACATCTGTGGGCAGCTGGATCGGAAGCGGAGAAGCCGGGACTCTAAGAAGGCACCCCCATATGGGACGTGGGTGTCTCAAGCGGCACTTTTGACTGCACCAAACTCCTGCCTGCCACCCACTCAGACTGTTAAGGGTCCAGGCTTGTCTCACTGGTTTTATTTTATTTTTAAAGAATTACTTATTTTCTTTATGATTTGAAAGACACACAGAGGGAGATGACGGGGTGGAAAATCGTCTGTCTAGCAGTTCACTTCCCAAATGCCTGCAACAGCCAGGACTGGACCAGATCAAAGCCAAGGCCAGGAACTCTCACCGGGCATCCCACCTGGGTGGTAGGGACTCAAACCCTGGGGCAATTAGGTATCACTTCCTAGGTCTCTTAGCAGGATGCTGGATCTCAGGCACTCTGATATGGAATGCAGGCATCCCAAGCAGCAGCTTGACCCCCTGTGTCCCAGGCCCACCCCGCTAAATGTTTCAATGCTTCCGGATTTGCAAAAGGAAAGCTGTGTGTGGGGAACACCAGAGATGGAGAAACAAGGAAGAGACAAGGAAGAGGCAGAAGAGAAAGATGAAAGAGGGAGGGAAAACTCAGATGGAAGGGACGAGCTGACACCTGCACAGAATGGGGCCACGTGCTATCCCGCAAAGCCCACACGTAGTCTTGCGAAGGCTTCCCTGAGTTTCCTTCACACAGCAACTGAGTTTGAACTGGAGAACTGGCCCTCCTGCCTGGGCCACTGCGGCGGCTGGGAGAGCCCAGCAAGCTCTGGTGCTGCTCAGTTCTGGACATTGGCTAAGCCTCAGCCCGTGGGCCAGCCTGCCCAGCCACACAGAGCTCAAGGGCAGCTCTGAGTGACCCAGGACCGCAGCGTGGGGGCTGGCCATCTGGGCCTACAGGCTAAGCCCTTCTGCTTCTCCCAGGTGCGTGCTCACTCACACTAGGGTCTTCGATCTCACTGGCCAAGCGGCGGGCAGGGAAGAGGGAAGGCAGCAGAGGCCTTCCTGTCTGGTGTCTGCTTGATGCCGTCACGGCACAAAAGGAAATCAAGTTTCCACACGTGACTTGGGAGGGAGAAATCGGGGAGGGCTGAGGGAGGAGGAGGTGAGGGCCTGCTGTTGACACAGACACACCCAATCCCCTACCCGTTCCTGCTACCATGAAGGCCACAGGTGGTGGGCTGCAGCCCTGCGGAAGTCCTCTCCAGGGAGCAGTTCATCCGTATGCCCCAAGGTGAAAACCCGGATGTCATTCCAGGTGTGATCCCTCCAAGAGAAAGGCACGTTTCAACAGCAGGTCCTAAGGCAACCAAAGTGAGAGCCCTAAAGTTGGAAACTCAGGCACTCTTTGCTGGGCAAACCATGATGTGGACCATGTCCAAGCCTGGCTCTGAGGGACTGACAAGGTTCGGAGGGTTCTTGGAGGCCTGTTTCCTCCTTTTCAATTAATTCTTTTGAGTTCCCACCAAACTTGAAGACCTCAGTAAATTCAGAGACATCAAAACATTTACTTCAATAACAACCTGGCCAAAACCTCACAAAATTCTGCCTGACCGATTCCACCCACTCACAGCGTGAAGTCAACGCATTAGTAGGGCCCAGGTAAAAAAGAATAAGATCACACCTTCTCCCTCCACCCCTAGCTTGCTTTTTGATTGACAGGAAAATGTTGGCAAAGTCCTGTTAAGCAAACATCATGTGACATACATGAATAGGCAGGCAGCTACTTGGGCCTAAGTGAGCTAGAGTCCTTGGAGCCCTGTGCCTTATCTCTTCATCTGTCAGTCAAAGACACTCACCTTCCCAAGATGCCCTGTGTTCAGCCAGAACCAAGAAGGGAGACACCAGGATTAAATGGATATTAAATTCCACGTGGTGGGGCTGGTGCTGTGGCGCAGCCTATTAAGCTGTCTGTGATGACGGCATCCCATACGGATGTCTGTTCAACCGGTTTCTCTGCTTCTGAACCAGCTCTCCACTGATGGCCTGGGAAAGCAGAGGAACATAGCCCAAGTGTTTGGGCCCCTGTCACCCACATGGGGGACCCAGATGGAGCTCCTGGCTCCTGGCTTCAGCCTGGCCCAGCAGTGTTTGTTGCAATCTTTGGGAAATGAACCAGTGGATGGACGATCAATCTGTCTCTCCCTCTCTCTCTCCTTTCCTCACGTGCACACACACTTTGTATCTCCCTGTCTCTCTGTGTAACTCTGCCTTTCAAATAGATAGTCTTCAAAAACCATTCTTCATGGAGGGGTCAGCATTGCTGAATAGTGGGTTAAGCCTCTACCTGCAATGCTGACATCCCACTTGGGCGCCAGGTCAAGTCCCGTCTGCTCCACTTCCTATCTGGCTCCCTGCTAATGTGCCTGGGGAGGCAGCAGAAGACAGCCCGAGTGCTTGGCCCCCTACCACCCAGATGGGAAACCCAGATGGAATTCCAGGCTCCTGACTTCAGCCTGGCCCTGCCCTGGCTATTGCAGCTATTTGGTGTTTTTGTTTGTTTGTTTGTTTTTGTTTTGTTTTGTTTTTGACAGGCAGAGTGGACAGTGAGAGAGAGAGACAGAGAGAAAGGTCTTCTTTTTGCTGTTGGTTCACCCTCCGATGGCCGCCGTGGCCGGTGCACCGTGCTGATCTGATGGCAGGAGCCAGGTGCTTCTCCTGGTCTCCCATGCAGGTGCAGGGCCCAAGGACTTGGGCCATCCTCCACTGCACTCCCTGGCCACAGCAGAGAGCTGGCCTGGAAGAGGGACAACCGGGACAGAATCCGGTGCCCCGACCGGGACTAGAACCCGGTGTGCCGGCACTGCAAGGTGGAGGATTAGCCTGTTGAGCCGCGGCGCAGGCCCTGTTGCAGCTATTTGTGAAGTGAACCAGTGCAAGGAAGATCTCTCTCTTTCTCTTTCTCTCTCTCTCTTGCTTTGTCTCTAACTCTGCCTTTCAAATACATAAATCTTTTTTACAATCCCACATGGAGGTGTCATAAAAGTCCCAGACAGCTTCTCATGTGCAAAGGCACCATCCCTACCTCATCAAAGAGGTTAAAACTGGGGGAGAGCTCTCCTTTAGCCCTAGACCATGGTAGGGGGTGCTCCTCAGGTCTCTCTCTCTCTCTCGCTCTCACTCTCTCTGTCCTCCTCTCTTTGGGCAACCCTCTGGTGCACTCATGATGGGTGTTCCTCCACGTGAGGTGGCCATTGTCACACATGTTCACCTTTTAAATAAATCTTATTCTCATTTTGTGCACCTTTATATGCGTCTGCTTAGAATTCATATCTCTGTGCGAGCCAAGAACCTGGACTAGAGATTAGAATACCCAAGCCCACAGCATAAGGGGGAACGACTAAGCATGGGTATGGGGCCAAAGACTCTCGGCAGAGAGGAGACGAGGCTGCCACTAGCTTCTGAGCTTGGCTAAGGGCCCTTGAGAGCCACGCATCCCAGAAAAGAAAGCAAGCTACATCTTTGGGGGAAATATCAAGCCCTGGGGCTAGAGACAGGTTTACTAGTGGGAACATTCGCACTGAGGAACGCACTTCACGTCACTGAGGACAAGGGAAGATTGGGCCAACGGTTCAAAGCAAGCTAAGCACAGGGAACAAATAGGCAGTAACGAGCCCCAGAAAGCTACAACAGTTATACAAGAAAATAAATGCCATGACAGTACACCATTTGGCTCAGCATCAAACAAGACCAACCGTGTTTTTAAAAATTATGAGTTTGTTAACATTGTTTGACTTCTTAAACTGCGTTTAATTCTCATTTGGGTGAAAAAAGAAGTACTTTGAAAAAAATGTAGTGAGTTTAGAATCTTCTCAAATCAGAGCATGAAGACTGGGCATGAATTCAGGGTGGTGTTTGGCAGGAATGAAGACGCTGGTGCTCAGTGGTTTTTGTTCCCCTGGTTCTTTGCTCTAAGGGGTTCATAAGTTCAGAGGGGGAGTCGGGGGCTTGGGATGCGGCAGCAGTGGGAGCATCTGAAAGTGACCCATAGCCCAGGGCACCCTGAGAGCCTCGGGCATCCCACGCGGCTGTAGTTCGTTGGCAGGGCAGCCCCAGGCTAAGCAGCAGTGCGCAGGGCTCCAGACAGGATGAGGGGGGTGTGTGGTGTGAATTCAAACAGTTTACCATTCAGTTTGCACCCTGCGCCTCAGTTTCTTCAGTTCTAAATCTGAGAGGGCGGGGAAGGGGCTCAAGACAGGCACCCATGTCACACTACTCCATTCACTCAGAAGCTTCCGGAGCACCTGCGCATCTCCGCGGGCCTCAGGAGCCAGGCCGTGAACCCGACACACAGCAGGTCTACCCCTGTGGCAGTCTAACATGGGAGACCAGAAGTCCAGGAGCCAGTAACTGAATAATTACAGATCACTGAGATAACGAGTGAAGGCAGGCAGGGAAGACCTCTCTGAGGAGGTGACTTTTTGAGCTGGGGTTTAAGTAGGTGAGAAAAAGCAGTTGGGGCGGGGAGTTAGGGGAGTTGCCTGTGGTGCTGGCATCCCATATGGGTGCTGGTTCTAGTCCCAGTTGCTCCTCTTCTGACCCAGCTCTCTGCTATGGCCTGGGAAAGCAGTGGAAGATGGCCCAGCAGCCATGTGGGAGACCCAGAAGAAGCTCCTGGCTCCTGGCTTCAGATCAGCCCAGCTCCGGCTGTTGCAGCCATTTGGGGAGTGAACCAGCAGATGGAAGGCCTTTCTCTCTGTCTCTCCCTCTTATTGTCTGTAACGCTACCTCTCAAATAAATAAATAATACTTAAAAAAAATAAGCAGTTTGGGGTTTCTACAAAGCACCCAAGGGGAGGGGTAGGGAGAAGCATGCAAGGGCTGAATGGGAGCTGTGATGTGTGGTGTAGGTGGAAACCATCCCCTGTCTGCAGTGGGAGAAGCTGCCACTGTGGTCCAGGAAAGTATGAGGGTAGCTGGAGAGAGGGGAGGGGTAGATTCAGAGTGGAACTGGAATCGGCATGTTTTCTGAAAAGGGACCCCATGCGCCAGACAGATGCAGCCCTCCCCCAGGGCTCCCCAGAATGATCTGATGCTTCTGTGTAGCACGCAGCCTGCCACAGAGTCCAGGGTGAGTCAGGCACTCTGGGGGAGCCAGCGCAGTGCAGATTTCTCAGACTCCCAAGAGCCGGTGCTAGGAAAGGCAGGAGGCACAATGGTTAGAGCCCCTTGGAAAGTCCCTGTGGGAGCTGTGGATGAGCTCTAACCTAAGAGAAGCCTCATGCCCCACACGCATTCAGAAGACAGCATCCCTCCATCACCAACACTCCCAGCCTGAGTCCTGGTGGAGTCCAAGGGCCTCATTTCACAAATGGGGAAACTGAGGCCTGGTAGAGCGCTCACTGCTTGCCTGAAGTGCAGCTGTGGAGCTGGGGACAGGTCTGAGCTTCAGATGGCCTCGGGAGCATGGAGCGCATGATTCTCTGGTTCCAGGAGCAGCTCGGCCGCCCCGCACCCCTGGGGGCCCCTGAGCCACAGAGGCGCTACCTACGCTCGGAGTCCAGCCCCGCAGAGCCCGCACGGCGCAGCCGCTGCCCTGCCATGCACTCTGTCCTCCTTTTGCATCCCTGTGAGGACCGAGTTCCCAGGGGGCCCAGAGCCCGGTAAAGCAGTGGGAACAGCCGAGGGGAAAGAAGGATGGGGTAGGAGGGGAGGGGAGGGTGAAATAACGTGGGAGCGAAAGGCAGAGAGAGAGCGTGTCCTAGCAGTAACTTTCTGGTCAAGTTTCAGGTTTTCATTCTTTAAATATGTATTTATTTTTCTTTATTTGAAAGGCAGAGAGATGGAGAAAGTACGCAGGGAGATCTTATATCTGCTGGTTCTCTCCCAAAATGTCCACACAGAGGGAAGTGGGTTAGGTGGCAGGTGGGAGCCTAGAACTCAACCCACATGGGTGTCAGGGGCCTAACTACTTGAGCCATCAATCACTTGCAGCCTGCACAGTAGCAGGAAGCCGGACTCAGAGGCGGAGCCAGCACTCGGCACCCTGATGTGGGATAGGCAGAGGCTTAGCTGAGCCAAACACACCCTGACTCTCTCCCGAGACACCCTCGGGGATGTCCTTCCCACCCGTCCTGTGTTTGTTCACTGAGTCAGGGCATCAGCCCCTGTGCGGGGGTGCAGACTTCAGTCGAGCACACCGACACCTGTCCTCATGGAGCAGAGACAGGCAGGGACCGCACAGAATCCAAACACAAAATGGACAGAGGAAGCGCCAGGACGGCAAAGAATCCGCTGAGCACGTAAAGGGGACCTGGCATCATACCGGGAGGTGGGGGGCTTAAGGATGAGATGGGCTTCCTTCCTCCCAACTTTTTATTTTGAAAACTTAAAACCTATAGAAAAATTACAAGAACACTGCAAGGAACAGCTTACACCCACGATCTAGATTCACCAGTTATACATACTTCATCACATTCTCCCCCTCCCCCTCCCCCTTCCCCTCCCCCTCTCCCTCTCTCCATTTGGTCTGCTGCACCATTTGACAGGAAGTTGTGGACATCCTGACTTCCCCTCTGAACGTTCCAGCACACATATCCTGAGAGCAACAACTTCCTGTAAAAGCACAACATCTTGGCCAATAAACTGAAGATTAATATGCTAATTGCATCCATATACAGACTTACAGACTGAATATTGCCCCTCAAATTCATAAATTCAAGTCATAAGCCCCAATATCTCAGCACATTACTGCAGTTGGAGACAGGGCTTTTAAAGATGTAATTAAGGTAAAACACAGGGCCGGGATTCAATACGACCTGTGTCCTGGTAAGAGGCGGTGAGGAGGGCACAGACCTGTGCGTGCACAGAGGGAAGACCCAGTGAGGACACAGCGAGACGCTGAGAGGAGAGAGGAACCAAACTGCTCACGCCTCGCTCATGGATTCCAGCCTCCAGAACTAGGAGAAAATACACTTCTCTTGGTTAAGCCACCAGTCAGTGATTTTTTAAGGTAGCTCTAGTAAACTGATACACAGATCACAATTGTATTTCTCTAGTTGTCTCACAATACTTTTTTTTAAAGAATATATATTTATTTATTTGAAAGGCAGAGTTTTGGGACAGGGTGCGGTAGTGATCTTATATCCACTAGTTCACTCCTCAAATAGCCACAATGGCCAAGGCCAGGCCAAGGTGAAGCCAGGAGCCAGGAGCTTCTTCCAGATCTCCCATGTGGATAGCAGGAGCCCCAGGACTTGGGCCAATGTCTGCTGCTTTCCCAGGTGCACTAGCAGGGAGCTGGATTAGACGTGGAGCAGCCAGGACTGGAACCAGCATCCATATGGGATGTCTCATGGCAGGTGGTGGTTTTACCCACTACGCCACACCAGCCCCTCAGTAAAACTCTTTAGATCTATTTTTTTCATAATCCAGAAACCTTGAAGAATCACATGTTGCCTTTGGTCCAGTCTAGACAACGTGGTATCTGGAAATCTAGAACAGTCTTCACCACCTTTTTCTTTATGTCCTACCACTTGTCTCTTTGAAGAATCCAGGCCAATTAGTCCAGTGTCCCACAGCCTGCACTGACCTGACTGCCAGAATCTACTTGAATAGTTCTGGCCAGAGTGTTGCATGGGTGATGTCGTGTGGACGAGGTAGGTCCTGAAACAAGTAGGGGGCGCAAGGCAGAAACAACAAAGGCTGCCATTTGCGGAGCACCTGCTGGGCAGCGGGCACTGCTCTGGGCACCTTGGAGGCACCTCATTCACCAAGAGTGGTGAGAGACTGTGGAAGGGGCAGGGCAGAGCTCCGGGAGCACAGTGAGGGGCTAGCGTGGGTGGGAGAAGGAACTCAAGGAAGGAAAGGTCACCTGAGGCCGGAACAGAGATGATGGAGCCAAGTTAAGGCATCTGGTGTTTTCTTTAATTATTAATTAATTTTTAAAAATTTATTTGACAGGCAGAGAGACAGAGAGCTCCCATCCTCTGATTTGCTCTCCAAATGCCCACAACAACCAGAACTAGGCCAGGTTGAAACCAGGAACCAGGAATTTGATCTGTTCTTCCATGGGGGTGGCAGGAACCCATCTACCTGAGCCATCACCTGCAGCCTCCTAGGGTGCGCATTGGCAGCAGAGTTAGGATCCCTTCCCAAGGACTCCAATATGGAACGAGGGTGTCCCAAGCTGTGCCTTAACTGCTAGGGCAAATGCTCATCCCAGGGTTCCTGGTTTTATATAAAGGCCTTGGAAACCTCCAAAGGTGTCTGGGTCCAGGTGGGATCAGAGAGCCCAGAGTGCTTGGATGCCCTGTCCAAATCACACAAGGAGTGGCAGGGTTCTCATTCGAGCCCAGGCCCACTGGTTCCTGGGAGTTGTCCACACACCGTGGACGCTGGCACAAAGGTTTACTGTGTGGTTAGGGCACCCCCTGGGAGGAAGGAAGGTAAGACACAGAGTTTGAACAAGGCAGTCAGGTGAGGAGGGGCCAGGGGAATCCGTCCATCTCTGGAGCTGGAGTCTAGACGGAGACACAATCTATGAAGTATACAGAAGGTGCCAAATAACACGTTGTCTCCTTCCTTCCCTTTGTTCTTTTGCAAACTGACACCACAATGATTCTTTTATGTCACATACATAACAACCCACACCGGCCGCAAACCCGAGGTCTGGAGAGGTCCAGCAGCAGTCACATGGAGAGTGTGACGGGGTCACGGTGGCACCTCCCAGGACGCCCTGGAGTGGCCTCTGTCAAACCCTACCACATCATTTCTGCCCCCTCAGTCCGCTGCATGAAAACAGACTTGGGCAACACGGTGACTTCAACAGGGCCAGGGGCCAGGTTTCCAAGAGGGATTTTTTTTTTTTTTTTTTTTTTGAGAAAGCAATTCTCCTTGCTTTCCAAACACATTTGTGAGCACCCTGGCAGCTGTGCGGGCAAGGCTTTGGGTCTGGACAATGAGCCTGGCTGGGTACAGTCCAGGAGGGTGGGGACAGCCAGGGTTCAGCATGTCATGTGGCAGTCACCACTAGGTTCTGAGACACACGTTCACCTGGAAACCCTTCCCAGAGAGCCAGCACCCAGGTGATAACAGGCCAAACCACAGCCAGCAGCCTGCGAAGGGGAAATGATCCCAGGGCCACTGGCCCCAAGGCAAGACCAGGGGCCTCTGCCAAGTTCTGTGATGCCCTTTCTCTGGGACCAGGCCCTGTGGGTAAATCCCAAGACCCGAGGAAGACAGGCTGTTCAGGTCTGTGCTGGAGGGAAAGGCTGGTGGTGGAGATACCCAAACCCTGTCCCGATGCCTTGGGGCCAGCCCAGTCCTCACACAGCACTGCGCGGGACCGAGTGGCTATAGACCCGGCTTGGCATCTCCATGGCCTGGGTTAGGCCTGTGTTCGGCCTGCAGAGCAAGCGGCAGGGAAACAGGCCATCGGGCTTGCATCATCACTTGTCCCTGTGTCACCAGAAACAAGCCACTCGGTCCCACACACTCCCCCCCTTTCCACATTCCCCCTCGTCTTGGAGAGGAGGACCCATGTCAGCAAGGACTTCTGCAGGGGACAAAGTCACCATGAGTAGCAGAGCCCAGGAAGACCTTACCCCTGCGTGGAGGAGCCTCTGCTATGAAGTCGCTGCCGTGCACGTCAGTGCCATGGCGCGGCGAGGGGTTCGTTTATGAGGAGAAACGGATTCTATAAGCCCAGGATGACGCCAGACTCGAAGCAAGAGTCCCGCAAGCTTGCAATGAATGATACAGAAGAAGAGATGCGGAGCACAGGACAGAGGCGGGCAGGGCTGGGAGATGACTGCCGATAATGATCTTCCTGCAGTATCTGTACAGTGCTGGCGTCACCAGGCAATGCCACACGACCCCTTCTACAGAAACATACGGAACCTTCAGGCAGCCGCACACCGAGTGTCCGCGACCACATCCGCTTGGGTAGACACTCAACCTTACACTATGGTTTCAACTTCCCCAAACCCCCACACGTCTACAGGAATGGTTTGAAATCACCTCTCCACCCCATCCAGTCCTCCATCTTCCAGCCCACCTCTACATTTTCACAGCTCACAGCCAGTCACAGCCATCCTCAGGTCACAAATCCAATGTACCAGCCAAGGTCAACATGCAAGGACCCTTGGCCAGACAACCAACACCCCCACCCTTCCATAACCACGTTCATGACCACCGCTTCTTGGCATCTGGAAGCACACTAGTCTCCGCTTTGCTCACAGTCACACCCAGACTCAATGGCCAGAGTTCAACTGGCTGCCTAGGTATTGTCCCCTGTCTCCAGCTCTGGAGTGCCCAGTGGTGGGCACCAGCACTAGGGTCTCTGTAGCAGGAGTTCCTGCCTCCAGTAGAGATCCTCTTAGCTCCCAAAAGAGTAGGAGCTGGAAAGCAAGAGAGAGACAAGGAAAGAGGCCGAGGAAAGCCTCAGCCCCAGGCAGCAGACAGCCTCTGCCCTGCACCTGCCTCCCTCCATCCCCCCACCAGGAAAGGAGAGAACATTCCTTCCAGGAGCAGTCATCGCACTCCTGCAGGTGGCCTTGGGAGCCAGGGTCCAGAAGAGGGCAGGCGTCTAAAAACACAAAAAACTCTGGCCTTCAGAAATGTCAGGCACACTTCCTGTTTCTATCGTGCTCCTCGGAGAAGGGCGAAAATAATTACAAACACCACTGCATATTTGAAACACTTTATTGCTATCGCCATCTTGATATCATAACCACATACTTTCAATCCATGGCCTCATTTTATGCAACTTGGCTTATTAGTAATGTCCCAGCCTCTGTGTAACCTTGGCCAGGAGCAAAGAGGTTGGGCTCTGGTTCTTGGGAACATCATTTAAACTCCTCATGGGTGAGCCCTGCCCTTGAAAATTGGGGGCTGAGGGAGATGCTTTCGGCAAAACCTGACGCCCCTTCCAGCCCTGATGTCTCGGGTGTCCACCCATCCGGAGCAGTGCTGTCCAACAGAAATACAAGTGAGCCACATACACAATTTAAAATTTTCCGGTGGGCATTTGACATAACAGTTAAGATACTGATTTGGATGCCTGCGTCCCACATTGAAGAGCCTGGGATCAAGGCACAAAACTACTCCTGCTAATGTATACCCTGTGAGGTGCTTGGGCCACTGCCACCCACATGGAAGACCCAGGTTGAGTTCCCGGCTCCTGGCTTTGGCCTGACTCAGGCCCAGCTGTTGTGGGCATTTGGGGAATAAACCAGCAGATGGGAGATCTCTCTACATCTATCTGTCCTTCTGTCTGTCTCTCTGCTTTTCAAGTTAAAAAAAAAAAAAAAAGGAAAAAAAATTCTAGTCATCATATTAAAAAGGTAAAAAAAAAAAAGGTAACAATGATTTTAATAATGTACTTTATTTAACCCGATACATTCAAAATACCAGCATCTCAAGTAGCAATTTTTAAAAAAATTATCATGAGATATTTTCCATTCTGTTTTTCTACTAAGTCTTCAAAATCTGGTTGTATTTTACCCTTACATCACATCTAAATTTGGATGCTAAATTTTCACTGGAAATACTTGATCTGTTTTTAGATTTCATAAAATTTGCAGTTGTAAAAGATATGATCCACATGTCTAGGTTGCCCCAAATATTTTTTAAAGATTTTTCCAATAACTGAATGGCACATCCATTTTGACAGGAAAATCACCCAAAAAATGTACAGTTGTCCAGTTTTGGCTTTCCATGGCACAAGTGACATTTCCAGTGCTCCACCGCAGCAGGTGGCTCATGACTACCACATTGCACAGCAGGGAGCAAGGGAGAGAGTCCTGGGCTCAGGGCTGTGTCCTCCCATCCCCCTCCACTCACAGCTCCCCATAGGACTGGACTGCCGAGAATGAGATGGGAGTACAGACGGGTCACCGCCAGTGCCATCCCAGGCAGCACCTGCCCCGCCACCTTGCTGCCTGCGTGCCAAGGAGAACCAGACAAAGGGCCGACCCACCTCGCCCTCGGAACGTCTCCAGCTCCTTTCCACGGAGCTGCTGCCAACATTTCCGGAGGCGGAGGCCACGTTTCCAGCTCAGACGCAAAGGCACGGGCGGGCGTCTGAGCTTCCGTTCCTTACTCAAAGGAACGCCAGCCAGGCAGCTGGCCCGGGCTGCGGCTCAGACTCTACGTGTCACTCTGGGGATTTGAGAAGGTGGTAGGGACAAAGGACCAGAGGACGGCGAGCGAAGCATTCGCACCAGCAGACGAGGTCAAGAGAAGGACACGTCCAGCCTGGGCTTTGCCCTCTATGCGCGGATCCAGGGAGAGTTTCTGGATTTCAGAAACAGCACAGGGAACCTGCCAGCGCTGAGCTAAGGGAAGCATCTGT
Source organism: Lepus europaeus (assembly GCF_033115175.1). Classification (NCBI taxonomy): domain Eukaryota; kingdom Metazoa; phylum Chordata; class Mammalia; order Lagomorpha; family Leporidae; genus Lepus; species Lepus europaeus. Next base: position 35,863,673 of record NC_084843.1, read on the forward strand.
GGACACCTCCAGGCCAACCCTGTGCGCTTCCTATGGAAAAGCTACAAATAGCAAGGGCTGCACACACGGAAAGATTGAAACTCAAATAATTGACCCAAGGTCATTCCTGTGCAAAGCTGAAATTTAAACTCAAATCTGTTGGACTCCAAAGCCTGTACTCCTCTTAACAACACCTAATGACGCTGGGAGGTGCTTATGGAACAGTGCCATGTGCCTGGCACTAGGCCCAGTGCTCTATAAAGTGAACCCCTTTACACTCACAGCACTTCTGTGAAGTAGAGCTCGTGCCCATTTTACAAATAAGGAAAACTGAGTCCCCAGAGGTTATATACCATGCCCAAGGTTTTGAGATTTCTAAGTGATAGAGCAGATTTGGACCTGACTTCTAATGTCATGCACCTAGCCATGACTTAAGGCGGCAGGTGCTTCAGATAGCCCATCTCATCTGCATCTGAGCTCAGGATGGTTTCTGGCCCACATGCACATCAAGGACCCGAGTCTTCAGTCTTTGTCTCAAAGCTTTCCTGGGCTGTAAGCCCTTTGGGTGTGTGGTAGTTTCCTAAAGTGGCCACAGCAAACTTCCATAAACTGGGTAGGATAAAACCCTAGACATTTCTTCTCTCCAGGTTCTGAACGCGGAAGTCTGAAAGCAAGACAACCACAGGGCCACACTCTTTCTGAAGACCCTGGAGGAGGATCCTCCCTAGCATCCTCTGAGCTTTTGGCAACCACCAGTGATCCTTGGCATCCCTTGGTTTGTGACAGCATTCACCCATCTCTGCCTCTGTCTTCACAAGGCCATCTTCCCTCTGTGTCGCTGTATGTCTCCTCTCCTCTCTTTATAAAGACAGCAATATCAATTGGGCGAAGAGCCTACCTTACTCATCTTATGCAATTACATCAGCAGCGAGCTGATAGCTGAATAAGGTCACATTCGGAGGTCCTAGGACGAACATGAACTTGGGAGAACCTATTCAACCCACCACTGGGTGCAACCCCCAGCCAGTGGGGAAAATGACTGGGGAGGCAAATGCCCCTGCCATCCCATCCTCTGAGGGCACAGTTCCAAGGCACCTTCCGCTTGATGTCCCAGAGCTTCCCCCAGTGAGTCGGAGCCTCAGAACCTGCTCGTTAATGTACCCATTATTGGCTTCTCTTATTTCCCTGTCTCCCTTTCCCCACCTCTTCCAGGGTTCATCTCCCAAAGAAAGCACCTGTCTCCAGGGTTGCTTTTGGGAGGAATCCAAACACATGATTTCTTTACGGTTACATGGAAAAGAAGATGGACCTTGGGCCTTAAGTCTGTCCACACACCCTGCCCAACCCGGGCAGCTGGAAGCCTCTTTCTGGGTTGGATGATGATAACGTTCTACTCCATGCTGGTTTTAGCAGATAGCTCAGGGCGCCATAAGCACCTGGTAGATGACCCTTGTCAGAAAGTGGGACACACAGGAAAGACGGTGCTAGGCCTGTGGCCTTATGTTGGCTGGTTTTTGCCAAAAGGTGTGTAATCAATTGTTGAAGATTTTATCAGTCCTTTCTAAGAAATGGTATAGACATCAGGAAATATTTCACAAACCAATGAAATCCCATGTCTAGTAAGCAGAAGAGGAAGAGCCAGGAAAGGTGGAATATAATTGTGACCATGTAAATTCATTTTCAAGGACTATTATCTATCTCATCCACCACTTACTTCAATGTTTCTCAAAAAGCATCCTGCAAGGTACTCTGGAGAAAGTTTCTGTGCTCCAGGTAGATGAATGCTGATTATTATTTACTCTTCTCAAAGATACATAGTTCATATTTGCATACTAAGGGTCCTAAAATCCCACAGTCAAAAATAGGATCCAGTTTAATATGGCTTCCTAAACTTATTTTGCTATAAAACCCTTTTCTCATGTAACACCTCTTTGATATCCTACAGAAGTGGTATTCCATAGAACCCTCTTTAGGAAACCTCTGTCCAACCAGTAGCTGTGTAGAAACATCTTCCCCAGCCCACAGGATCCCTGCTACAGAGTGTGCTGGGGTGCAGCTATCATTTTTGGCCCACATCTCATACCCTACCCTACTCTTCCAACTCCCTTCTTTTTTGTTCCTTTGTCCATTTTAGTTTAGGTCACATGGGTTCTTGGCCATGAGCTAAACCTCTCACCAGGATAAATCCTCTTATCTAAGTCTTCCTTTATTAAACCAGGCTTCTGAGTGACATTCTCACCCTTAACTACCCCTTAAAGGCACAAAACGTGTGGGAACCCTCCAGAAGACGAGACATCTACACAGGAAGGACTCTGTCACCAGTGGGTGCTCACAAGTGGTCACCATGATTGAGATCCTTCTGCCTGGCTAGGAACACAGACCACTTTCCAAATCTGTCGTCGGTTGTGGATTGAACTGTGTACCTCCAACATGTACATATTGGGATCCTAACCCCAGCATCTTACAATGTACACTTATTTGGAAATACTGTTGTTGCAGATATAAGGAATGAAGTTCCGACGAGGCCACACTGGAGTAGGGTAGGCCCTACCCGAATTAGACTGCCATCCTTATAAAAAGGAGGGATTTGGCAACAGGCGCACACACACACACACACACACAGGGAGACTACCAGGTAAGGACTGGGGTAAAGCTGCCCCAGCCATGCACTCACAGAAGCTAGGAGTCGGACTTGGGACAGACACCTCCTTAGTTTGGCCCTGCCAACACCTTGACCTGAGACTTCTGGCCTCCAGCCCGATAGAGAATACATCTCGATTCTTTAACGCCCCGTTTGTGGCACTTTGTTACCCAGCACAGACAGGCTAACACACGGAAGCAGTCTCCACTTGTTGCCCTGTGCATTCACCAGCAGTGTGTCCCCGACCCAGCTCCCTCAAGGGAGAGGAGGCGACAGACGCAGGAGCAGAGGCTTTACCCACTATGCCATTTTCTTACCTCTAAAAGAATACACTTAACATGGATGCACTTAAAATACACTTGCCACATTAGTTGGTATCAAACTTTGCACAATGAGCTACTAAGAAATTAAGCAGTGACTAAATTTTGGTTTTTGTCAACAATTACAAAAGGAGCCATAGAAATTATAGTCATCAATGCAAAACAGCAACCAAAAGCCTTTTACTTTAGAAAATTTCAAATATACACAGTTTTTTTAAAAGTTTTTTTAAAAAAATTGTACAAGAAATTGCTGGGGCCGGCACTGTGGAGCAGCAACTTAAGCCATCACCTGCAGTGCCAGCATCCCATTTGAATGCAGGTTCAAGTCCCGGCTGCTCCACTTCCAACCCAGCTCCCTGCTAATGCCCCCAAGAAAGTAGAGAAAGCTGGCCCACATGCTTGGCCCATGCTACCCATGTGGGAGACCTGGAAGAAGATCCTGGCTCCTGGCTTTGGCCTGGCCCAGCCTCAGCTGTTGTGGCTATTTGGGAAGTAAACCAGCAGACAGAGGACTGCTCCCCACCCCATAACATGCCTTTTGAAATGAAGAAAGAAAACGAGAAAAAAAGAGAGAGAGAGAGAGAAAGGAAGGAAGGAAGGAAGGAAGGAAGGAAGGAAGGAAGGAAGGAAGGAAGGAAGGAAGGAAGGAAGGAAGGAAAGGGAAGGGAAGGGAAGGGAAGGAAAGGAAAGGAAAGAGAGGGAGGAGGAAGAGAGGGAGGAAGAGAGGGAGGAAGAGAGAGAGGAAGAGAGAGAGAGGAAGAGAAAGAGAAAGAAAGGAAGGGAGGGAGGAAGGGCCACATTCCGACACTCCGATTCCTTAAAAAGTAACTCCTGGAGATGGTGGCCTCCTACTCAGCACGCAGGTGAGGGTGCCCGCACTGGAGTGCTTGGGTTCTCCTCTGCCTCCTCATTCCCGCTTCCTCCCACTAGTACAGGTCCTGGGAAGCAGTGGTGGTGCTTGGTCACGTAGCTGGGTCCCTGCTACTCATGTAGGAGGCCTGGATTAAGTCCGCAGATCCACACGTCAGCCCAGGCCAGGGCTATTGCAGGCATTTGGAGAGAGAACCAGTAAATGGGAAGATGGGAAGAGTATGTGCTCTCTTTGCCTCTCAAAAAAAAAAAAAAAAAAAAAAAAAAAAGCCTTAGCTAACAATCATGTTTAATACCATATTATCAGTGTCCAAATTGCCCTCAATTGTCACAGAAATATTGACAGCTTGCTTGAATCCGAATCTAAATCACATCCACATGTTAGATTGGTTAATGTCTCTTAAATTCCTTTTAATATATAGTTTCCCCCTCCATTTCTCTTTCCCAAATGTGATTCATTTATTTAGGAAATTGAATCATTTGTCCAATCGTTGCCACAGCCTGGATTTTGCCGACTGCATCCCTGTGGTATTGCTGAACACGTGCCTCTGGACTGTGTGTTTCTTGTGAATTAGTAGTTCTAGAGGCTTGGTCAGATTCACGTTTGTCTGTGCCGAGAATATGTTGTAGATGGTGAGGTGAGTGTCCACTGGGAGACACGTACATAAGGTCGACCTCTTGATCTTGCTCGTTGAGGAGAGAGTAGTCTGTAATGATGATAAGCCAGCTTCACAAATTTACAAAGGAGTGATAGTCTAAGCCTGTCAGCTCTTTTCAGCTATTAGCTAGCATGGTTCTATAAAGAAACCCTTACTCTCATCAGGAGACAGTAGCCAATACGTTTACTGTGTTGGTTTTTTCATATCATTACCAGTTGTTGAAGCATGTTTTAGTCCACTGCAGTTGTTATTAATGCTCAAATTATTTGAAGTTTTTCTTATTTTTCTTTGCTCTTATATCACTTTGCAAGTATTGATTTTTAAAGCTTTGGTAGAATTTCCCCGTGAAACCATTTGGGCCTGGTGCTTTTTATAGGGGAGCTCTTTATTTATTTTCTCTATTTCTTTCATGATATTTGGTCTGCTAATACTTTGTGTCTACTGAATGAGGTAGGCTGTATTTTTCTAAAAAATTACTCATTTCATCTACATTTTCAAATATTTGTGCGCAGATTTGAGAAAAACAGTATCTTGTGCTTTTGTTTTAGATCCCCCCTGCTTTGATGGTTGTGCCCACCCTCCCACAGCAATTATTTCTAATTTTGTGTGTCTGTGCTTTCTCCTGTTTGTTTTCCTGAACGATTCAGCTAGTAGTTTGCCTATTTTGTCGATTGTTTCAGCCTGGAGTTTATTTATTAGTTTTTTTAATTCATCAGTTTCTGCTTTTGTCTTTATTAGTTCCTACCTTTTAGATTCTTTTGGCTTACTTGGTTGTTCTTTGCTTACTTTTTGGGTAGGATATTTGGGTTTCCAATATCAGTATTTTCAAGACATTCTGTAATTTCATGTTGTGTTTCTATATTTAACTAACAGCTGTTTATTAAGATTTTGGTTTTTATTTTGTTAATGATTATTACTTTTATTGGATGGTGAACAGAGAGGGTTCTTTTTGTTCCCTGGAATTAACTGAGGGTTTACACTATAATCTATGGTGTAGTTACTGGAGATGTTTTCCCTACTACTGGAGTTCCAGCTTATCCAAGTGTCCATAGATGCACCTTACTGGCTGTGTGTTTGGCCCTCTGCCCTCCTTACTGCCCACTTGATCTGCCTCACATTTAGAGATGTGTTATTAGCAGGTTTCTATTCTGTAGTCGTGTGGCTCAAACAGATGAATAACTGCTCTGCCTCAGTGTCAGTCGTGCCTGGAGCCTTTTCAGGTCTCCTCCTCCTGTCTCTGCTCATGCTTTTTGGCCTGAATCCCCTCTTGTCAGAGATCAAGATTGCAACCCTGCTTTTAAATTTTAGTTTTCATTTGCCCTAACATCTCTATCATTTTCATTTTTGACCTTTCAAGATATCATTTTGTAAAGCAGAGTGTTGGAGTTTGCTGGGTTAGCCAATCCAGAGATTTTTATTTAATAGGTTGAGTAAGCTTATTTACATTTATGAGTATGATTGATATGTTAGACCTTGGCTCTGTCATCTTATCTTATGGCTAACTATTGATACAAGTTTTTATCCCTAAAACTCCCCTGCTAGTCCTGTAATCCTTTTCCCGGGCAAAGTTCCATCCAATTCACTTTGTTCCTGACATCCTTCATGCCGTTTTCTGGCTCCCACTGATCCTACATCGGTCCTGTGACCCTAATGCTTGGAAAGGCTGACTGCTAAAACACTTAGCACAAGCAGTAGTGTGTGGCAGGTGAGTCCCACCAGCCATCGCAAAGGCCGGCCCACTTGACATAAGAATGAACCCGGAGTTGGGAAATTAAGACAAAGGGTGTTAGGAGAGGAGAGAAACGTTTCTGGGAGCGTTTCCCCTGGCTTAATGAATGGCTGGGAGATTTGTGGCTGCCTAGCTGTCCGGGTAAGTCTTTCAGCATGTGGACCCCTAAGCGTCACGGGCTTGCTCCACTATATCCTCGCTGCCCTCTCCATGAACTGCGACACTTCCTGTCCCCAGTTTATTTTCACTTCTCTCCTGGCAGCTGTCCATGCAATCAGCATGCATTTGAAATCATTTGCTACTTACTTGAGAATTCACACTAGGGAGAAAGGGAGGAAAATAACCACTCCTGGGGACACCACATCGCCCTGAATTTGAAAGAAAAGTCAACACTGAAGAAAGCTCATTTCCACTTTTTTTTTTGGGGGGGGGGGCATTCAAATGACTGTGGATTAAGAGACTCCCGAGAATGCCAAATAAACTGTAAGAGAGGGAAAAACAAAGTTCAGCTGGGTTGCGGGGGTGCCTCGGAGGCTGTAATCCCTCCAGCCCTGTGCAAGGCTCAGCACCAACTCCCTCACCACAGGCAGAAGCTGCACGTGCTAGAGATGTCCGTGGGATTTCCTGGAAGGCTTTGACCTGGCCTAGATGGGTTTTGTTGTTTGTAAACTAGGAACACAGGAACCTGAACCTGGGAAGAAATGTCAAAGGCCAGCAAGCGGATCACTTGAGAGCTTTCATTCAAGGAGTGCTGGATTCAAACCACAGCTCCGACGCTGTCTGTGTGACCTCTCGGAGCCTCAACAGCTCCCCCTCGCAACAGCTGGGAATATATCAGCGGGCTTAGAAATCTTAAATGAAATTATATATAGATAGATACGTGTAGATATATATAATATATGGTCCTCAAATTAGCAGTATCGTTAACACCTGGGAACCTACTAGAAGTACAGATTCTAGGCCTCACCCCAGATGGAACCATACTGAGTCAAAAATTTAAGGGGAAACCTGGCGATCCATGTTCTAAAAAGCCCTCCTGTAATTCCAGTGCCCACTGAGGTCTGAGACCGGCTGGCATGGCTCAACACGTAGCCCCGAGCTGGCAGCCGAGTAAATCCTGGGGGACCAGTAACCCTCAGCATTGTTCTTCTATTGAGCATAGCACAATCCTGGATTCATAGCTGCTTTCATATCCACAAGGACCCAGGGAAGTGGCAGTTTTGTTCCAGGTCGCAGTGCGTTAGTGGCCCAGCTGGGCTGAATCCATACCTCCCACAAGGTACACTTTCCTATCTTTTCCTTTATACTCCCTCTTTTTATTTTTTTAAAGATTTATTTATTTCTTTTAACTTCGGAGTTACACAGAGAGAGAAGGAGAGGCAGAGGCAGAGGCAGAGAGAGGTCTTTCATCCTCTGGGTCACTCCCCAATTGACCGCAATGCCGGAGTTGCACTGATCAGAAGCCAGGAGCCAGGAGCTTCCTCCAGGTCTCCCACGCAGGTGCAGGGGCCCTAGGACTTGAGCCATCTTCCACTGCTTCCCCAGGCCATAGCAGAGAACTGGATTAGAAGTGGAGCAGCCGGGACTCGAACCGGCACCCATATGGGATGCCAGCGCTGCAGGCGATGGCTTTACCTGCTACACCACGGCACCAGCTCCCTATTCTCCCTCTTTAAAAAAAAATGCACAGTGAGGACCCAATGTGTATTCCCTACAGCCAGTTTGGGAAATAGAGATAACAGCTCGAATTACAGCTGAAGGGTACCTAGCACCCCAAGCTTCCCCTCCTGAGAGAGAGCCATCATTGATTTTGGTACACTTTCTTATCTTCTAGTGTGCACAGATGTAGAAATACAAGGTATTATGCATATATTTGTATACCATACAGTTATTCCTATTATATACAGGAATTGGGATTGCACCAAATAGGTTTAAAAGTCAGATAGTACCACTAGGTTTATAATAAGTAAAAAAACAAAAACCAGCCCCATCTTACTCCAATGCCAATTCTTGCCCCCAGAGGCAACTACTACTTACTTTTTTCTTCTATTTTGCTCCATTTTTGTGAACAGCATGCTCGTAGTACTCTCTCTCGTTTCCCTGAGCGTTGTATATTATCTGTTGGTTTTCACCCGTGGAGAATGAGGACCTAACCACTACCTGCTGTCTCAGTAGCTCACTATGCAAAGTTTGGTAACACCCAATGCTTACGGAGAGTTCATTTTGTGGCATGCATATTCTAAGTGCACATGTGGATGAATTTACTTGTTCTTCCATATATGATTTTTAAATATTTTATTTTCTTCTTAAAGATGAGGAAATTCAAGCCCAGAGTCTTTAAGCAAGTGGCTCAGGATAACATACACTGTCTCCCAAAATGCATGCATACACTGTGGTGGACATATTTTGAAATGCTTCATCTTACAATGACTCCTTACGCACCTCGCATCCACCCACTATGATGAGCTCCTAGCAACCATCAGAGTCCACATCTAAGGAGTTGGGAATGAAGAGAGAGAATGCCAGGTTGTCTGAAGCTATTGCACATGTTTGCTGGCTCTTTGCATCTGCCGCACAGTCCAAATATCAGAGAGCGCTCTGGACAGAGAAGCCCAGAGAGACCCAGGAAGCAAGAACGTTTATGAAGCTTTCCCACTTTGCAATTCCAACCCCCACAAAGGCGGACTCATTCCTGCTCTTTATTTTTAAGATTTTTGTATTTGAAAGAAGAGTGACAGACAGAGGGAGAGGGAGAGAGACCCAGTGGGAGAGGAAGAGGGAGAAACAGAGAAAGAGATCTTCTGATTGCTCGTTCACTCCCTAAGTGGCCACAACAGCCAGGGCTGGGGTAGGCCAAAACCAGGAGCCAGGAACTCCACCCTGGCCTCCCAAGCACCCGGACCATGTTTCATTGCTTTCCTAGGTGCATTAGCAGGGAGCTGGATCAGAAGTAGAGCAGCCAGGACCTGACACTCTGATATGGGATGCCACTCATTGCAATTGGTGGCTTAACCCACTGCACCACATAGCAGGCCTCATCCCTGCTCTTTCATTTAGTAAGATGCTCCTGAATTTTTTTGACAAATAATCTGTCTTTATTTATTTATTTTTTTTTTTGACAGGCAGAGTTAGACAGTGAGAGAGAGAGAGACAGAGAGAAAGGTCTTCCTTTTTCCGTTGGTTCACCCCCCCAAGTGGCTGCTACAGCCAACGCGTTGCGGCGGGCACACTGCGCGTGGATCCGAAGCCAGGAGCCAGGGGCTTCCTCCTGGTCTCCCATGCGGGTACAGGGCCCAAGCACTTGGGCCATCCTCCACTGCCTTCCAGGGCCACAGCAGAGAGCTGGACTGGAAGAGGAGCAACCGGGACAGGATCCAGCACCCCAACTGGGACCAGAACCCAGGGTGCCGGCACCGCAGGCGGAGGATTAGCCTAGTGAGCCGTGGCACCAGCCTTGTCTTTACTTTTTAAAAGTTCAATTGTGGAGGAGCAGGTGCTGCAGCACAGTGGGCTAGTCCACTGCTTGGGGATTCTCACTTCCCATATTAGAGTACCTGGGATAGAGTCCTGACTGCTTCCCACCCAGATTCCTGCAAACATATACCCACCCAGGGAGGCAGCAGGTAGTGGTTCAATACTTGGGTCCCTGCCACCTATATGGGTGACCCAAGTAAAGTTCCAGGCTCCTGGCTTGAGCCTGCCAGTCCCAGCTGTTGTGGGTATTTGGGGAGTAAACCAGCAGATGAAGATCTCTCTTTCTCAGTCTTTCAAATAAAAAGTCCAAATTTTTTTAAAATGTTTAAATCTGCTTCTGTCAGTAGCCTCCTAAAGAGCACTCATGAATACATCATCATCTATAACGGAGACACAGGTTCACAAGCCCTGCACTGGGACACAAGAACGGACGCAGGGTGGGTGCAAAGCTGGGTGTGTGCCCATTTACCTAGGTGCAGTACAAAGGACAATGAGATTGGAGAAGAGGACATGTGGCATGGAGGGACATGTGGGGCAGCAGCGCTGTGTGACTGGATGGTATCTCTGGACCGAACCTGTGAGTAGTTATAGGGGATGGTGATGAGGCCGTGGCTGGGGACGTGTCTTGGTGTCAGAAGGAAGAATGTTGAGCTATTGCAACTCTTGTTGAGAAAGCTAGAGACTAACATTTAGCTTCCATTTCTTGTGAATCTCTTGATTCTCCCTTAAAGGTCAGTTTTTTACAACCTGATAAAAATGATCTTATTCCTCATCTAATCCAGGTCAGGAGTTGCTAACACTGAGACAGCAGGCCAACAACCAAAACACAGTTATGGGGCTGGCCCTGTGGTGTAACAGATAAAGCCACCACCTGCAGTGCCAGCATCCCATATGGGCACTGGTTTGTGTCCCACCTGCTCCACTCCCAATCCAACTCTTTGCTATTGGCCTGGGAAAGGCAGAAGATGGCCAAAATGTTTGAGCCTCTGCCACCTATGTGGGAGACCTGGAGGAAGCCCCTGGCTCTTGGCTTCATCCTGGCCTAGCCCTGGTTGTTAGGGCCATTTGGGGAGTGAACCAACAAATAGATCTCTCTCTCTCTCTCTCTCTCTTTCTGAATCTCTGTTTTTCAAATAAACAGATCTTTTAACAAAAAGTTAGAAAGTCTTCATTCTCTTCTCCCCCCACATCCATAGCTGTCCTGACAGCTCAACCCTTGGCATTCTGCAAAGGCAAGACTTTTGTTATCTTATGTATTTGCCTATATGATTTATCGCATAGCAAGTCACCCCAAGACTTAGTGGCTTAAAGCAATAACACTTATTATCGCTTGTGTTTTCTATGGTTGAGACATTTGGGGGCAGCTCAGTTGGGCAGTTCTGGCTTGGGCTCTCTCATAGGTCACAGTCAGATGTTGGCTGGGGCTGTCTCATCAGAAGGCTTGACTAAGGTTGGAGGACCCACTTCCAAGGTGGCTCACTCCCATGGGGCCTCAGTTCCTCTCCTCACCGCTTTCTCAACAGGGCTGTTTGAGTGTCCTCTTGAGGTGGTGGCTGGCCTTCCCCAAGCAGGGGATTCTAAGGGTTGAGAGAAAACCAGGTAGAAGCTCTCTCCTTTGTATGAAAGTCTTGGGGCCCATAGAGCATCACTTCGGCCACATTGTTTGTTTGAAGTGAGTCATCAATGGCCCACATTCAAGAGAAGGGAAATAAAACCCTACCTTTTTGAAGGAAGGCATGTCAAAGAATTTGAAGACATATTTTGAAATCACCACAGCAACCAACATATCTGTTGCCAGGGAAATCTACTATGGTCCTTTTGTCCTTTATTTATTAGTTGAATTCCTACAATCAGAGAGCTAATACATTTCAAGTCCTGTGCCAGTTCCCATTCATTGCTGCTGGCTTCCAGGGGCCCTGGGTTGCAAAGGACTCTGAAAGCACACGCAGGATCATCAGGAAAGAGTGCCATGGTGGACTAGTGATGTCCCCCTAAACACCAGCACAAGAGTCAAGAATTTGCTGTTTCTCTGACAGGTGCTTAGCCCTGTGATAGAGTATAGGCCCAGCATTCTAATTGTTGACAACTGATTTGCTGAAGGCTACAATGAACATGATGAGCTACTCAACTAAAATCCAGTCATCCCTTCTTTCCTAGTGATAGAACCATAGCTAGACACATGGCTGTCCAGAGGATGCATTTCCTAGCCTCTTTTGAAGTTAGAGATGGCCATGTGGCTATATTTTCTACAAAGTCAATAGAAGAGGTATACACCACTTTCGGCCAGATGCCCTAAAGCCAGGCCACATCTAGGAGATAAAGAAAAAATAGGGAAGCAATCAAAGTCCCTAAAGGACCATCTAAAGTACAGAACCAGACAAAATGATTCTTGCTTCCTGGTCTGCTACATGACAGAGAAATACATGTTTTCATTTTTTAAGTAACTGATCTTGGGAATCTTTTTCTTATAGCAACTAATACAACAAAGGCAGATGAGGTATATATCACAATGAAGTTTTACAGAAGACATTGTAACTCTGTTTAAGGATCAAATGAGTTATGCTGAATACTGGTGCTGCAAGTTCAATAGCAAGAGAAGTGTAAACAGGAACCACTATCATAAACAGGAATTCTTCCTAGAATCATTGTGAGGTTAAGTGAGATAATACCTACAAAATGCTTTGCATAGTACAGAATAGTGTGAAAGCTCAATAAATGTCAGGATTTTGTAGCGGTGGGGGTGACCAACTTTGGTTAAGCTGCTGCCTCCAATACCAGCATACCATATGGGTGCCAATTAGAGTTCCAGCTACCCCACTTCCAATCCAGCTCCCTGCTAATGTGCCTGAGAAAGTAGCAGAAGATGGTCCAAGTACTTGAGCAATTATACCCATGTGGGAGACCCACATGATGCTTCTAGCATTTGTCTTTGGCCTGGTCCAACCCTGACCATTGAGGCAATTAGGAGAGTGAACCAGAAGATGGAAGATAAATCGATCGATCGATCGATCGATCGATCTCTCTCTCTCTCTCTGTGTGTGTGTGTGTGTGTGTATGTGTGTCTCTCTCTGTCTCTCTTCTCTAACTCTGCCTTTAAAATTAATAAATAAATCATTCTTAAAAAAATATTGCTGGGGCCGGTACTGTGGTGTAGCAGGTAAAGCTGCCACCTGAGGTGTCTGCATCCCACATGGGCACTGGTTCGAGTCCTGGCTGCTCTGCTTCTGACCCAGCTTCCTGCTAACACAGTTGGGAGGCAGCAAATGGTGACCCAAATACCTGGGTTCCTGCCACCCACACGGGAAACCAGATGGAGTTCCTGGCTTCTGGCTTCAGCCTGGTCCAGCCCTGGCTGTACTGCTGTCGTTTGAGGGAGTGAACCAGTGGGTCAAAGTTTTCTCTCTCCCTCTCTTCCACCCACCTTCCCTCCTACCTTTACTTCCCTTTTTCTTTCTCTGTAAGTCTGCCTTTCAAATAAATAATCTTTTGTAAAAAATGGTATCATGTTTTGGCAGTAAAGTACATATAGGACTTTTTGTGTATTTAAACATGATTCTATTCCATTATTTCATTTGCTTTCTTGGTCAGGTCTATTTCTTGCCCATGAATCCATTATCTGAGATGCAAGCAGGATGATGTCTGGGGCAAGAAATCTAACGCACAGCCCAGATGTGGCCTTGGTCTCTGAGGAGCTAATTGTAGTCACAGGAGAGAAGAGAGAGAGTCTGTTCTTGACATTGAAAAACAAAAGTCGTGGAAGGAATTTAAAGCATTAGAAGTCAAGTCAGCAATTCCAGGTCTGAGCCACGGCAGTCCAAATACTGGATGTGTACTACTGTTCGTGGGCGGAGTTGCTGTATAGCCAGCAATTTTGTCATGAAGATAGGCACTCGTGAGAGAGAAACGACACCAGTCTGTGAGGGTGGCTCAACAAGTTTGTGAGAAAAATGCAAGTAAAAGATTAATTTTATTTTGATGTAAAAAATGTTTGAAACCTCTGCACTTTTTTTCATAATGGGTCTTTTTCCATGAACTTTTTGAAGACCCTTTGTACACACAGCTTTTAAATTTTTCTGCACCAAAATAAGCCTATCTTTTTTTTAAAAGACTTTTTTTTTTAATTTGAAAGTCAGAGTTACACAGAGAAGGGAGAAGCAGAGAGAGAGAGAGAGAGAGAGAGAGAGAGAGAGAGACTTCTGTCTGATGGTTCACTCCCCAGATGGCCTCAACGGCTGGAGCTGTGCCGATCCAAAGCCTGGAGCCAGGAGCTTCTTCCGGGTCTCCCATGTGGGTGCAGGGACCCAAGGACTTGGGCCATCTTCTACTGCTTTCCCAGGCCATAACAGAGAGCTGGATTAGAAGTGGAGTGGCCGGAACTAGAACCAGCGCCCACATGTGATGCCGGCGATTCAGGCCAGGGCATTAACCCGCTGCACCACAGCGCCAGCCCCACTATCTTTTAAAAATTATTTATTTATTGGAAAGGCAGTGAGACAGAGAAAGATCTTCCACCCTCTGGTTCACTTCCCAAATGCCATCACCAGGCCAAAGCCAGGAGCCTAGAATTCAATCTAAGCGCCCAATCACATGAGCCATCCCCTGCCGCCTCCCAGGGTGTGCATTAGCAGGCAGCTGGACTCCAATCCAGAGGTCCCCAATCTGTCTTAACCACTGCGCCAAACACCCACCCCAATAAACCCATCTTTCAAGCGTGTTCCCATGAACTTCTGAAATACCCTTACATGCCTGATGGAGAATGCCTCTTTCATGGTTTGCAAAGAGCCCTCAGAAAGAAGAGCACAGTGTCATTATCGGGAATGGTGTGTTCGACCCTTCCTAGGCATCAGGAACAAAGATACCTCCTGCCTTTTTTTGTTGCTGGATGCTTTGTTGAGATCCGGGATTCTGACGGTTCCTGGCATGACATGTTAGAGATTGAGAGGCAGACTGGGAAACAAGACACGATATATGATTCATTCCTGCTCTCACCAAGCTCACAAGCCTATGGGAAAGATGAGGGCTCACGTGTGGAAAGACAGGAGGTACAAAGTGCAAGCCACGGTGAATGAATGTTTAAATCATACAGCCTGGGCTCAAAGTTTTGGGAGGCAGAGAAAGGTCGGTGGGGTGGTCGGGGCAGGGAGGCACCGGCACTTTGGTGTTGGTTTTCTCCCCCGTGGTTGGTAATTGTTTCTAGTCCAATTCTTGCTTACGTTGTTTGACAACGTATCTTCCGCAGCCGGGCAGGGAAGAAAATCCACCCCGGATTGTTTTTTGGCTGGACAATGACAAGGAGGTTTGTTGTTGTTTAATGGAAGGGAGGTGATCAGAAGAGGAAGTCTGGGGGAAGCGTAAAAGAAGGAAGAGACAAGTTTTTTGTGCTGCCCGGTGCAATCTCTCCGCCAGCACACTCCACACCTTCTCTGTGACCCTGGGTTGATGCTATTCTAGTCTCTGCTCAAGAGGAATGAGATGATCATATTTAATATGTCATACGGCCCTCTAATGTATTTGTTTTTTCTTGTATATAAACTCCCCAGGATTTCTCCCTGGGATTGGAAGCTTTTAGAGCTCGCTTCCATTCCAAAGATGGCTTTGTCTTTTGAAAGTCTGAGAAATAGCCTTTCAGCTGTACTTGAGATGTGAGAGTCAAGTTGGGGTAAAAAAAATTTTTTTAGCTTAAAAAAATTCTCAGACATTTTTTGCTAAGCCATAAATCAACAGTGGTTGAATTAAAACAGATCAAGCTTGGCTTGCGTTTAGACCTCCGTGAGGTCTCTGGCTAAGCTTGAAGGGAAAAAAAAATAAGTGAATACTTTTTTAAAAAACCAGCTCCTGTGCATGTCCAGTTGGAAGGAAGCAAATCCCATTTACTGAGAGCCGGCCCTTCTAATCGCCCCTGCATTTCTATCTCCAACAGCATTTCTTCCCATTGGGCCCCAGACCGCTTTTCTGTCCTTTTCCATATATATGCTTCAGAACTGGTGGGGGGTGCAGAGGAAGAGCAGGGAGGCAGAGGAAAGGAACTTGCTGGAAGAATCCACTTTTCAGATAGGGCGGCTCACCAAGGGAATTGGTATCTGATCCTAAATATTAACTTCAGTGAGAACATAAACAACTATCCTGTGATCTCAACAGTTTGCCATAAGGGCCCATCCTCCACACAGAACGACTGCACCAGATGCTGGAGGGAGGTTTGATGAGAGAGTGACCGTCTCTCTTTCTCTTCAATGATCTAATCTAAGGGAAGCCCCATAGTCTTCAAAGCCAAAACCCAAGGAGAAAGTCACCTGTGACTTTTCAGAGGTGGCATCTGCACAGAACCACAGCTTCAACTGTGTGATTGCAAATCTTCTGGGAATTTCTCTGGGAAGCAAGATAAAAGAAGTTTCCAGAGCCATTGGATTTTTGAGGATATATGTTACTTCCCAGGCACCGCAAGTATTTGGTTCTGTGGGTCTGCAACTTTGGAACTTGTATTTCTTATGTAATGTAAGCATTTTCTAATTGTAGGTGGGTTTCTTTTTCCTGTTTTTTTTTTCTATTTTTTGTAATTTTATTATCCATGTTTAATGTTTAGGGGCACATCTCAAAGGGAACCCTGCCCCCATCCTGTCTCAAGTTATAATCAACTGATCTGCCTTGCTTTCTTTTTGGCTAATGTAATGAGCAAAACAGTTATTTCATGGATAATTTAAGTCCTGGAAAGCTGAAACCCAGAACGATACTTCACCAGTGTTTATATAAGACAGTCACATATCCACTAGGCTTGAAAACCTCTAGGTAATACACTTATCAAATGTAGCTAGAAGAACATCACATAAAGAAAATGAGGAAGTCTAAATACCCAGAAGGCGTACTCAGTCTTTGACCTTGACCATGAACCCATTGCTCTGACTCTTTTAAACAAAGCGTCAGAGGATCAGGCTTTACAAAGAGAGCTACCACTACATAGCACAACGTCCTTCACGTCCAGGCTGGCTCCTTCTAGATTCTCAGAACTTCAGCTCTCTGCTCACTTCCTTTTCCTGAAGCTCTCAGCGTCACTTTTTCCTGGAAGTCCTCGAGCAGCCCTTCCCTGCCAGCCTTCCTTTCTTTCACTGGACCCTTTGTAGAAGCCTACAGAGGCACGTTCTGTAGTTTCCAATTCTCTGCCTCTAGATATGTAAACGCTTCATGAGTTATCATCTACAGAGAAAAAAAGCAAGCAGGGGTGGTTTACACGCACTAAACACAGGCACTCACCAGCTCACAAATTAAATCTATTTCTCAAAAGCACATTGTTGGAAATGTAACACGCACTTTTTTTTTTTTCCTGAGACCATGTTACGATCAATAAATACTAATCTAAACAGCTCTCAGAAGTGTGTTTTTGTAATCAGGCTGACTGATAATAGGGGTTCTACTTTCTAATTATGTTTGTTACTCCTGAAATCCCAAATTCCAACTGACAAAGCTGGGCACAGGAATGGATACATGTCTTCTAATACAACCCCGGAAACTGGAAGAGAACCTCTACCCCTCAACCTACATCTAAGACCTCAGTAACCAAAAGAACGTTTTCTACTTGTCCCCTTCTCCAGTTCTGAGCCAAAAAAAACGAAGCATCGTTCAGATCCTAAGGGAGAAAATCAATTCCTAGCTCTGCTACACAGAGGGAAGCGTCCAGAAATTATGAGGCCTCTCTGAAGAGCAGTTTCCTCCCATCAGAGAGCAGCAATACTTCCCTCTGACCTAAAATGAAGACAACAGAAGCCACTCCCTGAACAAGAATTAAATAATAAGGTCATATGGAATGTCTTTATTTTTAAAAATATTTACTTATTATTTTGAGAGGCAGAAAGAGAGAGAGAGAGAGAGGTCTTCCATCTATTAGTTCACTCCCAGATGGCCACATGGCCAGAGTTGGACCTGGCCGAAGCCAGGAGCCAGGAGTTTCCTCTGGGTTCCATGTGGGTGCACGGACCCATGGACTAGGACCATTCCCCACTGCTTTCCCAGGCCATAGCATAGACCTTGATCAGAATGGAATAGCCGGCACTCAAACCGGTACCCAAATGGGATGCTGATACTGCTGGCGGTGGCTTTACACGCTATGCCACAGCGCCAGCCCCTGGAATGTCTTTGTGTTAGCTTTCTGTTACTATAATGAAATACCTGAGGCTGGATACTTTATAAAAAAGTTATTCAGCTCATAGTTTTGGAGGTTCAAGGGCATAGCACCCAGTACCAGCTTGTGAAGCTTCAGGGCGGGTGGCATCACAACAGAGGTCACGTGGCGAGACAGGAAGCCAGAGCCAGGGAGCAGGGTGCAGTAACTGCTTCCCACTGGGCCCCACCTCTTACAGGTCCTGCCAGCTCTTACCATCACCGCAGTGAGGGACAACCTCCCAGCACATGGACCCCTGGGGCACTCCCAGCCATAGCAGTCTGGAAGGTGCGGTGATACCTGTGGGTAGGAACTGTGATTCTCCTCCCCTAATCACCTCTTTCACCTGGACTCCCTTAGGGGCGAGGACTCCATTCTCATTTCTATTTCCCCAGTCCCTCAGAGATGAACCTACCTGAGTCAGGTGCCCACCCAGAATCACCTGTCCCGTCTTCCCAATGATCTCTCTCCCTCCCCAACTGCAAGTCAAACATAGGGTTTCTTTGGCCTAAAGTAAACAAAAAACACTGGTTGTGTTTACAAAAAGGGTTTGTGAAGCCACAGCTGCTCATCCCTGCCTCCAGTGGGCTCCAGCCACAGGCCAATCTGGCAGTAAATGCATGACCCTTGGCCAGAATTGGCAGTAGGGGAGCCTAGGGGAATGCCACTGGTCAGACCAGTTTGGCCTTCTGAAAATGAAAGACAAATGATGTGATTAACACATTTGGTGATGGCTGAAAGTGTGATGACTTCTTAACCACCCTTTAAATAGAAGTCCCGATGCTAAGTCTATTTTAAAACAACCTCAAGGTATTATGTAGGCCAGTGCCGTTTAAACTGCAGAGTATTGTAATCCACTAATATAGAATCAATTCAGTGGGTTACTGTAACATTTTTTAAAAGAAACAGAATGCAATAGAAAATATTGATCAGTTTTGTTGCATGAAACTAGGTTGAAAAAAATGTAGATTTTGTGTGTTACACTGAAAACAATTCGAGAACAACTGATATTCACAGACTCTCAGAAAGGAGTTTTATTGCTAAAGTATTATCTATTTAGAAAGGACAAATTTTATTCTGAAAGTTTCTCACAGAACCAAAAGTACTACTGCTCTGATTTTAAATGTATATATACATACGTATGTATATATATTTATATTATTTATTATTTATATAAATATATATGAGAACAAAAATTTGAGTTCTAGTCTTAAAAAAAAATCTAAATTTTCTATTAATTTCTGGGAGACTTTGGGATTCATTTGTCCAAGACCGACCATAAAATCAAACAAAACTGAGATACACCAAAAAAGTAAAACAGATGTGCTATACAAATACTGCTCCAAATGGAGAGGATTAATTAAAGTTTCACTTAAAGATGCAAAGTAAAATAATCCTTATAACTAGGAATGATAGTTGAGGACAAAATGAGACCTCCTCCCAATAGCATCTGTTACAATTTGAGGTGTCCAATAAATATTTATGAATAAATGAAAACAACAAGGTTACCCAGGCAGTCATGACTTTCAGAAAGTATAGAGGTGGGGTTAGGGGTTGGGGACCCAAACTCAATTCTTGGAAGGTTTGTCCAGTAAAATGGCATTTAGCAAGAATGATGGAAAATAATACTTTGAGTGACTCCATATTCCAGGCATGAGAGTTTAGTACCTGTACTGGTTATTTTCTGAATTCCACCCACCCTTATCCCATCAGCCCTTGCTGTTCCCTTTTTGCCCTCTTCTGTGTCCTGGGAGGCTGACCTTGAGAGACAGCATCATCTGTCTCCCTTGACCTCTCATTTCCAGTCAGGTTTGAGCAACACAGCTGAGCAGGTGGATCGAGAACGAAGTCAGGGTGCTTCTTCCCTGCTCCTATTCTGCTTTAGCACCCTAGTCCTCATAGAGCCTGCATCCCTGCAAGACTCCAGCCTCTACCAGCTCTGTCCGCTCACGTCAGCTCTCACCATTCTCCAGTAACACCGGTTGCTCTGCCCCTTCAAGCCCAGGCATGGTAACGGAGGCCCCTACTGCCAGTTTCTAGGTGCCTCAACTTCCCTTGTGGATTTCCTCAGAACTGACCACCAGTCTGTAAATGATTGTTTCACAAAATCTCCCGAGATGAGCTATGAAGCTCTTGAAGAGGACTCAAAGTGTACTTTTGTTGAGAACTGTGAGCACTTAGTGGTTAAACTTGTGGTTGTTTGGTTTCTGGACAAAGAAATGTCCTGTGATGCCATGTCACGGAAGGCTGGTTAGGTCCACTGGGGGCCGGTTGTCTAGGAAATGCCTCGGTGGGAATAGACAGTATGGGGAGCAAGCACCTTAACAGGAGGAATTTGGTGCTAACTAGGAAAAGAGGAAGACCAATCTGGCTTCTTTTCCCTTAGAGGAATGGAGAGTGAAGTGGGCAAAGGCACCGTTGGGAGAATTTCCTGAAAAGAGAATGAACGTGCTCCGTGCTGAGGATTTGCCAAAACCTAACCTGTTTGCAGTGGTACCTGCATTTGTGGTCCCTCTCTCTTCGTTTATTCCTTTCTTCTCATTGTTATTGGCCATGAGTACCATCCATCTCAGGCCCTGGATGAACCTAGATACCCTTCTCCAGACATATGTCTCCTTTCACTGTTACTGGTTTTATACATTTTAGTATTTTCCAGCCCTTTGTTTCCAATCTTATGAGTCTGGGTGATCAAGTGTTCAGTATAATCAGAGGCCAAATACCCAAACAACGGACAGAGGTTAGTGAGGGCAGAAAGCAAGCAGCCTGTCCCCCAGTGCAAGAGCTCCCCGAGTGCCCATCTATCTTGTCCATCGCTGTTGCCCAGCGCTTGGCATGTAACAGATGCTCCATAGTCATGTAGTACCTGATGGTTCAGAAACCAACTGACGGTTTGCCCAAGACATCTTTGGGCTGAGCAATCAACCTGAAAGTCAGGTGGGCAGACTGTAATGAAAAGCATATTCCCCTAAATTTAAGGGAGTTTCTGACTCCAACATGATATACTTACATCTTAACTCGAAACCCTTCACCGAAAATCAGAGCCTGCACTGAGGAAGTTCCTTGAACCTACAGAGGCTCAAGTGTCCCCTCCTGCCCCTCTCCCCAGATGAAAGGGAGCCCATCTGGCACACGCTGCAAACCAGATGTGCTGCAGCAACCAGCATAAAGGTCTCCCTGTGCTCACAATTCCTGTCTAGGAAGTCAGAGAACTTTTGGGAAATACAGAGAAATGGCCAAATTGGTTTGCCATGGAATGTATAAACCCAACTGACCCCATGATTGGATTTCATCCTCTGACCACAAGAGTGCCAGGCAAGGGAAACGAATGAAGCTTTCCCCATCGAGGGCCCATTAAGACAAACTGATTGACTTGAAACTTGCAGGTTTTAATTTGCCTTCTACCCAGATGGCCCCTAGGGAAGACTGGAACAGCCCTTCCCCCTGAAAACTGGATTAATTCTTTTTCAATTTGGTTTCTTTGAAGATTTTTTTTTTACATTATGCATATTCTTTTTCTAATTGTTAACAAAGTAACATTATAGAAAGCTTTGGGAATTCTAAAAATATTGAAATAACTTAAAAAAATCAATTCAACTTTTCCATCCAAAGATAATCTCACAATTGCTACATTTCTTATTAGATTGTTTATATGAATATAGATGAGTGTGGATCTATATTTAAAAAACTAGGATGGAGGGATGAGCACTTGGCCTAGCGGTTAGGGTGCCAGCTGGCATGGCTGTGGCCTACCTCAAAGGTGCCTGGCTTTAGTACCTGCCTCCAGCTCCTGACTCCAACCTGCTGCAGATACAAACCCCAGGAGGCAGCAGCCACGGCGCAGGCGGTTAGGTGCCTGCCTCCCACACAGAAGACCCAGACTGAACTGCTGGCTGCCAGCTTTGGCCCCAGCCTGGCCTCACCCATTGAGCATTCGGGGAGTGAAACAGCAGAGGGGGGGGGAACTCATTGTTGCACTCTCTCTCTCTCAAATTACCTTTAAAAGATTAGAACCAATATTTTTCTAGCCTAAATTATGCTGTTAGAAGTGAACATCATGGAACATAAACTTTGGCTACATCTCTGTCTACACTTCCCCATACTTGGTTTCTAAAAGAGGAATTAATGAATCAAAGATATAAACATTTTTGAAGCTCTTGATGCATCCTGGTCAAATTCTCCTCCAAGAGGGTTGTGCCAATTTTTGCTTTGTCAGCAAAAATCGATTTTATTTTTGAAGACAGTTTTCTTGCTTCCCTCGGGGTGTTCTATGTGTTGAGATCCCAGGGTGAGGTGAGGTCAGGAGTGAGGCAATCTGTGGGACAGCTGGCAGAGTCCACATGCACCTTTCTTGTCTGCGGTGAGGAGGTGATTTAGCCCAGCTCAGATCTGCTTTGCTTTCCATCCAAGTAGCCCATGGCTCTGTCCACGAATCAAAGGCTGTGTTTCCCGAGGCCCTCGGGCCACAGCCTTCTCACTCATTTGAGTAACAAGGGGACTGCGGGGGTCACTGTTGACATGTATCTTGCTTACTATAAACTCCAATATTTCAAAAGAACCAAATACATGCTTAGTGTTTCGTCTGGCAACAATAAAATATCCAATCTGGAGAAGGTAGATAAGGCTTCACATACCTCGTGGAAGGTCACACTAAGGGAGGTGGTGTCCAGGGTAGATGACAAACCCAAACTTCCATCCATTGCTGTGGCTCACTTGGCTAATCCTCCACCTGCGGCACCAGCACCCTGGGTTCTAGTCCTGGTTGGGGCGCCGGGTACTAGTCCCAGTTGCTCCTCTTCCAGTCCAGCTCTCTGCTGTGGCCCAGGAGGGCAGTGGAGGATGGCCCAAGTGCTTGGACCCCTGCACCCGCATGGGAGACCAGGAAGAAGCACCTGGCTGCTGGCTTCGGATCAGCACAGCGCCGGCCGTAGCAGTCATTAGGGGAGTGAACCAATGGAAGGAAGACCTTTCTCTCTCTCTCTCTCTCACTGTCTATAACTCTCTCTGTCTAACTCTGCCTGGCAAAAAGAAAAGAAAAGAAAACTTCCCAGTGCAGTAGATGTCTGATGGCTTTGGGGCTACCCTACTGTCTGATTTCCCTACACGTAGGGAAATCCCCACCATATGAGCCTTGGAAGTGCATTCCCTGTTCCCAAAAGTCAAATGCCAAACTTAATTTCCCAGAACCACTTACAGACAGCCAAGGGCCCATGATCCAAACCGGAGTATGTGGATGCTATCAGCACCCTCACGGTCTCAACTCACAGCTGAGAGCTGGTGAGTCCCAAAGTAAGATAAAGAGAGGATTCCTCCTGCAGCAGCAGCCCTGGGGCAGCAACACCCAGTTTCCAAATGGCCGCAGAGGCAGCCCGGGGCCAGTGCAGCTGGTGGACAGTTTCTGCAATGTGGGGCTCGCTGTAGTCACTAGAGCATTTCTTCTAAGCCTCTTCCTGCCCCATTTCCAAGCCTGTCCCCCAACCATCCCAGTGATTCCATGGCCCACCCCCCCTTCCTTTTAATAAATGTGCTTTCTGCTTGCAAACACCAGATTTACTAGTAAATTAACAGCCTCTGCAGACTCAGGGTGGTCGTCTAGGAAATGAGACTCGGTGCTCCCCCAGAGCACGGAGATGAGAACTAAGGAGAGGGCATGTGAAGGCACCTAACCCCCACCTTGGGACCCAGTAGAAGCTCCGTATGTGGTGGGTGGTCACACTTAGTTTCAACATCGGGCATCTCGGGTTACTCTATCCCTAGAGACCAGGTGTGCTGGGAGAAGGAAACCAAGCTATTTTCTTTGCACTTGTAAATATCACGGTCGCATCTTCACTTATCAAGCTCCCTCCTGTGTGCCAGGGACTGTGCTTAGCAACAAATGTTCCCTGCTCCAGTCCTCGCAACGCTGCAAATGCCATGGCCCATTTTGCCAATAAAGAATCTGACACTCCAAATGGTTAACAATTTGCTGAGGTTTTCACAAGGAAGTTAAACCCAATGGAGCAAAAGTTATAGGAATTTTGCAAAAGTTTAGAGAATTCTCAGAAAAACAAAAGAACCTGAAATACAGCCATATTTAGACATCCACAGTTAGCTCACCCATTTTGATCAAATGAGAGCTGTCAAATGGTTTAAGGTTTCAGAGTTGAAACCTTGATCCAGACTCCTGTGAGTTTAGTCAATGGGGCCAAAGAGTTGCGCCTCTGTGTAGACCCCAGTGTCTCAATGAGTGCAAGGTAATATTTATCAGAACCATCTTGAGAATTCTTTCAAACCACACATACCTGCCTTCCCCACCACCACCCAAAAGAGAAGAAACTGAGTGGCCCCTGCTGAAACAAGCAGATCCGAGACCAGGGGTTAGATGCCCTGCAATTTGGGGAGGCACAGGGAATGTTTTTTTCCATAACGACTCATACAGTTCAGCGTTACTGTCTCTAGGCACTCAGAGAATGAAAAATTCAAAGGTCAAAAATTGAAAATGCTGCTTTGACACAATACAGTTGGAGTGACATCGCAATGACAGGAAAATGTGAACTATGTGAGGGAGGGCGAGTCTGACATGCACCCGGACAGGCTCGTCTCAAAGCGGGACTGCAGAGCTGCAGGCGTCCAAATGGCCTTCCACCCACCCAGGGAAGGCCCAGTGCTGCTCAACACGTCTTAAAAGCCAGTCTACACTTTGGTTTTGGCAATGAAAAATTACACCAAAAGAAATACCTGATTTTTATTAACTATCCTCAAAAGGAGTCTTTCACTAATTCCGGGGAAGGGTATTTTGCTTGAGTATTTTCCCACTTTGGCAAATACACTCTGGAGGGGTTGGAGCTAAGGGGTTTCGCCCTAGGCAAACTGTTGAGCACAAAAACCCTATCGACTCCGGGAATGATTCATAAATGAAGGACGCGATTTCCTTGAATCGATACGATGGAGCCAAAATAAATGGCTCCTCTCGTTTTCTTGAGAAAACACGACGACAGTTTTTTCCCAGAGATCTCTGATGCAGCTGACCAGAGAGCATAATAGGGGGCCCAGCCCAGGCCTGGAGTCTCTGAGACTGGTTGTTCGGCCGCAATGGAGCAGGGGAAGGGGCGGAAGTGGCTTTGGGTGGGTGCCACCCAGCGCAGCAGGCGAGCAGACCTGGGTTTTGACAGATTAAAGATGGCTCCAGCAGATAGCAGGAGTGGGTGGTGTCCGGGCATCGGCCCAAAGCTCGTCAACAGTGGCAAAGTGAAAACGCACATGGGCGATCCTGGATCGGCAGCGAAGATGCTGGAAGGAAATCTTAGCGAAAAGCCAGAGCAAGAGACGGGAGTGATAAATCAGGCCGGGAGAAGTCTGGGTTGAGGGATGCTGCTGCCTGGTCCGTCACTCCCCGGCCAGCGGGAAGCACACGTGGGGCCCGGCAGCGTTGACTCTAGCACCCTGCCAGTTTATTCTGGCCCCGAGAAAATGAGAGCATCTTGGCTAAAGATGTAGGGGGCAGCAAGTGATTTGCAGTTAAAAAAAAATTTTTTTTTCTCCCTAGGGAATAGGGAACCTAAGATGTGGGATCTCTTAAATCATCAAGGTGCTAACGAACCATGGTGGCAGGGGGCTGAGGCTCACAGGGGGTGGGTGCAGTATCCCCGGATGCTGATGGAAAATGAAAAGCAAGAGGAGTCAGTCCCTGTCTTTCTGTGATGGTGGCACACTGCTGACTTCTAAACAACGAATGGCCCAGTGCCAACAAAAACTCCCCAGCTGGGATGGTACAGTGGCTGGAAGCCCAGGATTCAAACTCAGACCTCTGAGCCTCGATTTCCTCATCCACAGAATAGGTAAAATAATTCCTGCCGGCCGGCGCCGCAGCTCACTAGGCTAATCCTCCGCTTTGCGTCGCCGGCATACCAGGTTCTAGTCCCGGTCGGGGCACCGATCCTGTCCCGGTTGCCCCTCTTCCAGGCCAGCTCTCTGCTGTGGCCCGGGAGTACAGTGGAGGATGGCCCAAGTGCTTGGGCCCTGCACCCGATGGGAGACCAGGAGAAGCACCTGGCTCCTGGCTTCGGATCAGCGCGGTGCGCCGGCCGCAGCGCGCCTACCGCGGCGGCCATTGGAGGGTGAACCAATGGCAAAAGGAAGACCTTTCTCTCTGTCTCTCTCTCTCACTGTCCACTCTGCCTGTCAAAAAAAAAAATAATAATAATAATTCCTGCCTCCTCGTGTAAGGATTAGACAAAATGCAGGCCCCAGGTACGGCAGTGGAGGTCCTTCGCATTCAGCTTAGAAAAAAAGCTGTCCCAGGGAGCATGGCAGCTCATGGGAAGGAAACTCCGTTCTTCAAAATTCCAGCGTGAATGGCGGAGACCAAGCAGGGATCAATGAACTTACTAATTGCGTGTGGATAAAATCAGATCCACACTACATTAACAAAAATCAATCCATGGCTGGTGCCATGGCTCACTTGGCTAATCCTCCGCCTGTGGCGCCAGCATCCCATATGGACGCCAGTTCTAGTCCCGGTTGCCCCTCTTCCAGTCCAGCTCTCTGCTGTGGCCCGGGAGGGCAGTGGAGGATGGCCCAAGTGCTTGGACCCTGTACCTGCATGGGAGACCAGGAGGAAGCACCTGGCTCCTGGCTTCGGATTGGCACAGCACCGGCTGTAGCAGCCATTAGGGGAGTGAACCAGAGGAAGGAAGACCTTTCTCTCTGTCTCTCTGTCTATAACTCTACCTGTCAAAATTAAAAAAAAAAAAAAAAAAATCAATCCATCAGTTAAGGAAACCCACTCTGTAGCCCTCAGGCTGTCTGCCTGTCCCCCGGAGAGCAGACGGACCTTTATGAAGCCCAAATCCCTCCAGCCAGGTCGCTCCCTTGCCCAGAATCTACACGGATTGTTCACATGTAAGGAAAAGGTGCTGTGTGGGGTGAGCATCCGGCATCAGTCCCAAGGGCCTCCAGTGCTCCTCCTGCAGTGAGCGCCTGGCCCGCCCCCCTCACTGCTGCCTGGGCCTGGGCGCCTTTGGAAATGGGAAGCCTTTGCCTGTGACACGGGAGTGTGAGCTGTGTGCGATGTGACTGGGGTGCAGGCAGTCTCCTAGCCCCATCCTGGCCACCAGAGCAACAGCCACGGGCTGGAGAGACCTGAGCCCTCTGCAGCAGAGCCCACGCCCCTGGTCTTCATTCCTGCTGTGTCCCCTGCCTGGCGCCCTCTTCCCTTCTCTCCATTCCACCCAACGCTCCCTTCAAAACTGACCTGGCCTGGGCAGACTTCCAGGATCCACCCACTCCCAGATTGGGTTGTTCTTTCCTAAATCCTCCATCCACTGGCCCAGCCTCTGAGGGACCCCTGTCCGCATGGCAGGAGTTGGTGCCTCTGCCTCCCCGTGGCCTGGGGGCTGCCAGGGGTCCTCTTATTTGTAAGCTCAGGCTCCGTTGCAGCGCCAGTCACAGTGAGGCTCATGCAGACCTAGGGGAAGGAGGAATGAAGGCCTCCAGCTGCCTTCCGGCCCACGAATGCCTGCGAAGTCTGGAAGGCAGGGGTCTCTCTTCGCTAGCACGCCACACGCAAGTTGTAAGAACAACTGTGAGATCACTGCTCGCCGCCGGCTCACACCTCTTCCCTGGGGCTGTGTTGCTAAGACGTCTGCTCTGCCCTTGACGTTCTCTTTTCTCTGTGAATTGAGTGATTTTTTTCTGGGTCATTAAAAGTTGTTTAATTTGGTTAATACTGTATTTATTTAATAATAGATTCCACCCTGGAAGCCAAGTTCAGCAACTAGGAGGCAGGACTGCTTTTTCTTTGATAGAGATCTCCTTGGCTCCAGTAATCTTAGGCCAGCCATGCTCTAGGAAACAGACTCAAATTGAACATTTGGACTCCTCGGAGAGTTGCTACAAAGGTGGAGACAGACGTTTAGATAGCTATATACGAAGCCGAAGGTTGTCAGTGCTACCCAGAGGGACAGGCACACGGGTGGTAGTAACATGTGGGGATGCGGAGAGAGCAGCTATCAGTCTGAGAACAGGGGAGGCAACAGAGACACCAGCTACTCAGATAATGATCGTCTTTGTGTTAGCCTAGCTGGCCCAAACTGTGATTATGATGACATTTGATTATTGCCTGACATTAATTATTTACCAGAGCCACAGCCCTCAATCCATTCTGCACACTGCGATAATGTTAATTCTTTTGAAAATATGGGGGGGGGGGGGGGGTGTCTGCAGAAAGTTTGTACAAAATACAGATCAGGATAAAAATGATGTATGGATTCCAAAAATATTTGGCACTTAGTTTTTAATTCCATTTTTCATGAACTTTTTGAAGTGGCCTCATCTACTTCCTGCCTTCCTCTCCCACACATAATTTTCAGTGCCTCCTACAGTCTGTAACACAGACCCTCCAGTCCCCGCTGTGGACCCATCCCGACTTTCCACTCCAGACAAAGCGGTCTGCTGACTGTCCCCCCAACAAAGAGGGGCCTGTCACCTTTGTGAACGTGATCACACTAGTCCCACCATCTGCAATGTTTTCTCTTGTCTCTCAACCCTTCCAAATCCTGCCTTTTCAGTTTCAATTTCCCCTGGACTCACACACTCACTCACTTCTTCATTGTCCCAAAGCCAAATCTTCTTCATGCAGAGTCATAAACTGACAGCCCTCACATCCATCGGTTCTGACTTGGAGGGTTACTCACAAGACCCAAACATAGCTACCTGGGGCTACTTCCCTCTGTAGCACTGTAGACAGGTTCATGTCTCTAAGAATACATCAACAGGGTTGGTGCAGTAGAGTAGTGAGCTCAGTCTCCACCCGCATCACTGGAATCCCATATGGGCACTGGTTCAAGTCCCAGCTGCTCCTCTTCCAATACAGCTCTCTACTATAGCCTGGGAAAGCAGTAGAAGATGGCCCAAGTCCTTGGGCCCTTGCACCCACATGGGAGACCCAGAGGAAGCTTCTGGCTCCTATCTTCAGATCAGCTCAGCTCCAGCCACTGTGGTCATCTGGAGAGTGAAGCAGCAGATGGAAGACCTTTCTCTCTCTCTCTCTCCCTCTCTCTGTAATTCTACATCTAAAGCAAATAAATAAAACCTTTTTTTAAAAAAAAAAAAAGGATGTATCAACATTGAAATGCATGTGCAAATTGAGTCCACCTCATATTGTTGCTTTTCTCACCACTGATGGATCTCATCAACTATTCTACACTGAATAAGCTAATTTAAAGATAATTTTTATTCCTTTTGACAAAGTCCTGTTAGACAGGAACCCAGGTTCAAAACCCTGTGGTGAGATGGCAGTAGGAAGGATCCCAGGGGCCGGCACCGTGGCGCAGGTTAATCCTTTGCCTGCAGTGCCGCATTCCATATGGGTGCCAGTTCAAGTCCCAGCTGCTCCTATTCCAATCTAGCTCTCTGCTATGGCCTGGGAAAGCAATAGAAGATGGCACAAGTGCTTGGGCCCCTGCACCCACATGGGAGACCAGAAAGAAGCTCCTGGCTCCTGGCTTCGGATCGGCGCAGCTTTGGCCATTGCAGCCATCTGGGGAGTGAACCAACAGAAGGGAAGACCTCTTTCTCTCTCTCCCTCTCACTGTCTGTAACTCTACCTCTCAAATAAATAAATAAATAATCTTTTTAAAAAAATTTTAAAAAGAAAGGATCCCAGGATATCCCCCGGGACAGCCTGGGGCTTGTCAAATGCATCCTAGAACATGGAGTACAGATCCAAGTGGTGCTTCTGCTGGCCTGAGGCCGCCCACCAGGCAATCACTGGGTCCCCACCACCCAAGGACTCAGTGAGGTCCCTCTCCCTTTGAGTGGAAGTAAGAGGAGCCAGCTCGACCATCCTGCACTTTCTAGACACACATGCACAGTTCACTTAACCTCCGGCCTCAACTACCTCAACTGTAAACTTAACACATCTAGCATATGCCTCTCAGGACTGTTCAGGGGTTAGAGATGAGAGATTATAGATGATAGAATAGACAGAAAGATAGAGAACAAGGAAGGCTGGCAGGCAGGCAGAGAGGGAACTACTAGTTATGGTGACACCAGGACAGCTGCTGGGGACTCTAAAAACTAATGCAGAGTGCAATCCGAATGGCCAGGGCAGTCACAGAAATGTGGTACAGAACCACAGTGAGCAGCGTGGACTGTTTTTCACAATTGTAAGGCTCCTGCCTCATGCCCATCTCCCACCATCCCACCCCAGACACACCCTCTGAAATCAGCCCTTCCTAACCCCACCAGGTCTTCTCAGCCTGACCCGCAGAAGTCTTGTCTCCGTACCCTTTTCCCAAACACCCGCTTTTACACTCGAGTCACTGCCATGCGCGCTGTTGGCCCTTGGACAACCATATCCCGCTCTCATTGCTGTACGGTTACCACTAAGGGGTGCAAGAGCACACCACATCCATCCCCTGCTTTCGTCTCCTGCTGTCGGTCTCCCCACGGAAATCTCCTGTACCTCCCACCGACCTCCTCCTGACTGATTCCCAGCCACCGTCTCCACCCTCCGCCCCCCACCCCCGCCGTGGGTGCTCCACAAATGCTTTCTGAATGAACAAAACCTCCTGTCGTTATTCACTATCTTACAAGCCCTCTAAAAGAATGCCACCAACTCCCCTCCCGTCCCGGCCCCAACAGGAGACGTGCCGCCCCACTATAGAGGGCCGGTGAACCAGAAAGCGAGCTGTAAAATCTGGGCAGCCCAGCTCATTGAGCCACAAAAGCAGGGAACCTTGTGTTTCCTTCCAGCCCCACAACCCCACCAGGAAGACGGACCACCTTTAACTAGGTCAACCAGATTTCAGTCCTCCCCGCTGGCTCGCCTCTGTCCCCACGGTTCCCGCGTGCTGGAAGGCACTACATTTACTGTGATGATTGACGTCTGGGGGAAAAAATATTGCGAAGTGTCACTGATCGCTGACCGAACTGGATGAGACCTTCTAAGCCCCGAGCTGGCTACTGCTAAAACTCCTGGCTACTCTGACATGAGCGCGAGGAAGAGGGGAAAGCTGCTTGTGAAAAGCTGCCCCATCCGTCACAGGACTTGACCTTCTCACCCCATCCCTTCCGCTGCGCTTCCACAAATGACCAAGCCCAGCTTTCCTCTCATGATTCTGGTGACCCTGTAGGCCAACCCCTCGGTAAACAAAGCAGGACAAACAGCTGGCGGACAAAAAGCACTTGCTCGGGGTGACCCCCTGGCCCCAGATCGTCTGCCTCGGGTTGTGCCTTCACCTCGATGTGCGGCAACGTAGAAATCAACGAGAAACGTCTTTCCTCGGAACAGCGGGAGAATATGATGGGGCAGGAAATCTTAGGCCACGGCTTGGAGGATATTGTTGGGCTCAAGCCCAAAGGCGCCCTGACCCAAGTGAATTTGTTATCTTGTTTGCTTTACCCTTGAACCTAAAGCTGCACAAACAGAAGGCTTACAAAATGAGGGGTTCTTGAACTTCGTGTGTGTGCATATTTATTAATAGACGAGTGAAACACCAGCGTTACCCTCATTCCTGGGAAACTTTCACTCCACCTGCACTTGTGTAACCGGGTCCAATCAAGCCTGAGTTACATGAGAACGTGGATTCTGACTTTAACAAATACATCAAGTCATGACCCTTTTGTTTTGATATGCTGCCTGTTCCAGACAGGCAGAAAAGCCACCACTAAAACCAAGAGGTATACAAGACTTCACAATTTATTAAGAAGATTAGCCGGCTTTAGTTTGTCCACTAATGATTAGTCACTGGCTGTGCATTCTCTTGGAAGCCTCGGAGGTCAGGTAACTCACGGTTTAATTTTGTCTCCCTCTTTTCGTTTTGATATGTCACGGAGCGATGGAAAGTAAGGGTTATTTTAGGCTTGCCCAGGCCAAGCGTGTAATATACAATGTGACAAGCCCACCTTAAATACTGTATGTTTTTTCGCTTTCCACTATATTTGTAGAAGTGCCTGCTGTGAAATCACAAAGTTCATGGTTCAGCTGAACTTTTGAACTCAAGTGAGGATTTGACACAGCAAAACAATCTAAATGAACCCAACGCGACGTTTTCATAGTCGAAACTGCTTTTCAGCCTATTGTCCGCGGTAATTGGGTAGGAAAGTTCTTTATTGATGTTGTAAAAACTACCAGTTTAATAACAGGCGGAGGGAGTGGAGAGGAGATGAGTGGATGTACCTTGGAGCGTCTAAAATCACGCTTCTCTGCGAGTTCACTGAACTCTACCTGACCCCGGGAGGAAGGTCTCCCCAGGACAACCCACCAACGCCAGAGTTTGGGACTGAATGGCTGTAGCCTGCCAGTGCTTAATATCCTGGAGCAAGACGACTTCTCAAATGCTCCACAAAATAGTAACGTAACTCATTTGAAAACCAGTAGCTGGGGGCAAGCGCTGTGGCGTAGCAGGTAAAGCCACTGTCGGCATCCCACATGAGTGCCAGTTGAGTTCCGGCTGCTCCACTTCCAGTCCAGCTCTCTGCTATGGCCTGGGAAAGCAATAGAGGCTGGCCCAAGTCCTTGGGCCCCGGCACCCATGTGGGAGACCTGGAAGAAGCTCCTGGCTCTTGGTTTCAAACAGCTCCGGCTGTTGCAGACATCTGGGGAGTGAACCAGTAGATGGAAGACCTCTGTCTCTCTCTGCCAGAGAGGGAGGGAGGGAGGGAGGGAGGGAGGGAGGGAGGGAGGGAGGGAGGGAGGGAGGGAGGGAGAGAGGGAGGGAGGAAGGAAGGAAGGAAGGAAGGAAGGAAGGAAGGAAGGAAGGAAGGAAGGATGGATGGAAGGGGAGAGGGGGAGGGAGGGAGGGAGAGAGAGAGAGAGAGAGAAAGGAAGGAAGGAAGGAAGGAAGGGAGAGAGGGAGAGAGGGAGGGAGGGGGAAGGGGGGAGGGAGGACCAGAAGCTGCCGTAGCACACAGGGTTGCTACCAGGCACCAGATCCTGCACACACACATCTTCGGTCAGTCCTCACAATCGCTGTACAAGGCTGCTACTGCGTTACCACTGTACACATGGGAAAATTGCAATCAGAGAGATTAAGTGATTGCCCAAGATCACACAGCTAGAACAAGGCCTCTCTGTGCCCGAGTTTCCCACCTGCAAAACTGAAATGTTGGATTAACGTCAGAGAAGGGGTTTTAAGGGCTGGCTGATCCACACGCAGCAGAAAAGGAACATGCCATGGAGAGGACAGAAGAGCTTCATCTGCAGCAATCCTAACGCAACTTCCCAGGCAGGCAGGATCTCCCCAGCCTCACTAAAGAAATGGGGCTGGGCTGGCTAATTGACGTGCCCAGGGTCACACGACTGGCAAGAGTGGCATTAGAATAAGATCCCTGGTTCTTGGGTTTATGCTCCTCCTGTGTCTGGGCGGCAACAATGTGACGTCGCTTAGGTCTCCTCGGCCTCACGGCCAAAGTTTGGATTGAGTTTGAGAGCCACAGTCAGTGAAACAGGTGGGAGGACGGTTTGTTTGGTTTGACTAAGTACCAAACTGACCCTTTTGGAGATTTTATTTCAAAAACAATATCATCACCTCTTGCAGGGAGCAGGGAGGACCATTTTTGTGTCAAGGGCCATTTGGATATTTCTAACATCACTCCTGGGACACACAACTTAAAAACTATCCTGCTATAGATTCATTGCAAAGCACCCTGTGGGTGCTTTGGGGGTCCTTTTACAGCCCTCAGGCTGAACGTTCCCCAACCTTGACCTCTTGGATCGGGGAGCATATGTGGCCAGAAAGCTCTCCTGCAGCACAGGGCTAACCCCTGCTATCCTAGGTTATCTACCAACCCTCTTGAGGGTGATCAGCTCTTAAAAAAGCCAACAAAGTCTGCCATGCACTAACAGTTGAGCTTAAAGTGTCCAAAGCACTTAGGCTACCCCTTCAGTAAATGCTTAGCAAAAATACCTATTATTATATTTTTATTACTCCTACTGGAGCCAGCATTGTGGTGTAGTGGGTTAAGCTGCCACCTGCAACACGAGCACCCACTACAAGCAAAGAACAGTTCAAGTCCTGGCTGCTCCACTTTCGATCCAGCTCCCTGCTAATGAGCCTGGGAAAGCGGCAGCAGATGGCCTGACTGTTTGGGCCCCTGCCACCCACGTGGGAGACCAGGATAGAGTTCCAGAATCCTGGCTTTGGTCTGGCACAGCCCCAGCCTCAGCTATTGAGGCCATATGGGGAGTGAACCAGCAGTCAGAAGATCTTTCTCTTTCTCTCTGTATCTCCCACTCTGTAACCCTGGGTTTCAAATAAGTAAATCTAAGAAAAGACAAGGAAGACACAAGCAACACAAGGTCCTTCCACTGCACACCCTTGCCATTATCAGCGTCCAGTAGGCTTTCTCTCCTACATTTTACATATGCCTCCTATAAGCAATATACAGTGAGATTTTGTTTTTCTCCACTGGGCACATCATCCATTTACATTTAAGGTAATTACTGGTTTAGATGGGTTGAATGTTTCCATCCTAAAACTTGCTTTTTGGGTTGTTCTACTTGTTTTACATTCTTTTGTCTCCTTTCTTGTCTTCTTCTGGTTAATGTTATTATTGCACCTGTCCCACCATTGGCTAGGAATATACATGCACTCATCCTAATTCTGGGGGCTACTCTCAAACCGCAACGACAAAATACCACCAACTGGTAGCTTCAAACATGTTCATTTCCCATGGTCTGGAGGCTGAGCAGCCCAAAGCACCCACAGAGTTAGTGTCTGCTGGGGTCTTCCTTTGCGGTCCGCACTCGGTACCTTTTCCCTCTGTCTTCACGGATGGGAGCAATAAGGGGTCTCTCTCCAACTTCTTTACATTTAATCCTCTTCATGATTGGTCCATGTTCTTGAACCAATCACTGCCCACAGGTTACCCCTTCTAATACCATCACATTGGTCATTAGGATCCACCATACAAATTTTAGGGGGACACAAACAGCATAGAACCTCGAAATCATAACACGCAACCTTGAATTATCAAGGTCTAGCATTATCTGATTCTTACATCCGTTCCTTATTAAGCCTTAGTCCATATGTTGTGGATCTTGAAGCCTCCTACCTCCCTAGGTATTATAATTGTTTATACAACCAATATTAATTCACCAAATATTCATTTGCTTTTTTGTTTTGTTTCCACTCTTTTTCTTCTTTCATCTCTGAGCTTCCACCGGGATTATTTTTCTGTTCCCTGAAGAATACACTTGTATTTCTTTTTTGGTAGTCAACTAATAATTCATTTTCTTAAATTTTGAGTATCTTTCTTGAATAATATGTTCCTAGATTTAGAATAATAGGTTGGCAGTTTTTCTTTTTCCCAGCACATTGAAGATATTATCCCATTGTTTTCTGTCTTCCATTGTTTCTGCTGAGATGTCATTGTTTCTTTTGAAAGATTGGGTGCCAGAGTGCTGTGTCGCATTCAAGTGACATCATGCATGCTCTGCTCATTGAAGGCTTTCCACACCCATTCCAGTGCCTGCCTGCCTGCCTCTCTCTCTCTCTCTCTCTCCCTTCTCCCCCCTCCCCTCCGGATGTGGCCAGGCAGGAGTCGCCATCATGGGAGTCAACATTTGCCATGACAAGGAACAAAAGGTTCACCACAAGGAGCCAGGACATCTACCCAGGGCTGTTGGTTGAGCTAGCCAGGTTGTGGCCAGACGAACCAACTCCACCTACAACCAGGCTGTGCTGCTGAGGTTGTTCATGAGCCACACCAACCGGCCACCCCCTCCCTGTCCCAGATGATCTGGAAGATGACGTCTCCTGGCCTGGCCGGGAAAACAACACAGTTGTGGTTGTAGGAAGCGTGACAGAGGACCTGCGGGCTCCGGAAGCACCCGAGCTGAAGGCGTGTGCGCTGTGTGAGACCAGCCAGGCCATAGCCACATCTCCTTGAATTTGACCAGCTGGCCCTGGACTCCCCCAAAGGACTGTGGCACTGTCTTGCTCTCCGGTCCTCGCAAGGGCCGAGAGGTGTACAGGCATTTGGGCAAGGCCCCAGGAGCCCCACACAGCCACACCAAACTGTATGTCCACTTCAAGGGCAGGAAGGTCACGGAGGGAAGAGGCAGACGAGCCAGCTGTGGCTACAAAAACTAACCCTGTGTCCCGTGCTGTTCATAAAAATATTTTTGAATTAAAAAAAAATTAGGTATCAGTCTAATTGTTGCTCATTTGAAGGGAGTCTATCTCTGTTTTCTTACTATTCTTAAGATTATGTCTTGGGGGCCAGCTCTGTGGCGTAGCAGGTAAAGCCGCCACCTGCAGTGCCGGTATCCCATACAGGTACCAGTTCTAGTCCAGGCTGCTCCACTTTCGGTCAAACTCTCTGCTATGACCTGGGATAGCAGAAGATGGCCCAAGTGCTTGGGCCCCTGCACCTGCGTGGGAGACCTGGAGGAGGCTCCTGGCTCCTGACCCACTCAGTTCCTGCCATTGCAGCTGGGAGTAAACCACCAGATGGAAGACCTCTCTCTATCTTCTCAGCATTCACATCTAAACACCCAGGCCTGCTGACTGCAAAAACCCATGCCTGTCTGCCTATGGCCTGAACCTGGAGCTGCTCTCTAGCAAGCCGTGGTGAATACATAAGCCCGTCACTGCTAAATGAACCTGGGGAGTTAGTGGGTAAATCCACGCTTGGTTGAGAGAACTCTGAAACACAGTCTCACTGCTTCTCAGACCCCCTCAGCAGGGGTGAGCTCTGGTTATGGCTCATAATACAATGCACCTTCCGTTGGCTTCCAAGTCCTACTTTCCTAGGATCACCTCCCAGATCAACTATTTGCACCAAAAACCCTGATCTCCTAACCTGCTCCACTAAAGACAGGAGCCATTCAAGGAAACTGAATTGTGCATTTGAAGAACCACTCAGGAACGTGTGTCTTCCAGGAATCATCGTGTAGCTTATACTGGACTGACCTCCCATCAATAATTACAGATGCTTGACAAAATAAAGTAATAGGTCAAAGTTACTAGAAAGCAACCAAAAGCCAGCAGAAACTGGAGCAGACAGACTCAAAGAAGGAACTGAAACGGATAAACTCTACTCTTCCATAGATTTTCACCTGCGGCCGCACCTCAGTCTGCCAGGCGCAGGAGAGATGAGCTCAAGCACAAAGGGTCAGTTTACCGTGCTGAGAAGTCAGAGTTAGGAATTTAGGGCTATCACAGCAGCTGAACATTGGAGAGAGAAATTCCAGAAACAGTGAGTCACAGAGAAGGAGCTTCAAATTTTCCATATAAATTCTCAAATCCTCAACTAACCCCTGAGCCATGCATGCATGGGGAAGCCTACAAGGAGCTGAGGGGGAAGCAGCAACTCCAAGACTGGAAACACAGGCAGCTTTCCCAGCGCTGGGGATCGGGAGCTCGGAGTTCAAGGCCGAGGGAGTGAAGGAAATGGGTCATCACTTCAAGCCTGCCACTGAGATCTGGAAGGGCCTCACCTGAGGAGAAACCACAGTCTGGAGGAGGCGGGATCACTCCCCAGCGCTAGAGGCTACGTCCTGGAATCAAGTGCAAATCCAAATACACACCCTGTGGGGCTGGCACTGTGGCGCAGCCAGTAAAGCTGCCTCTTGCAAGTCCAGCTGCTCCGACCCAGCTCCCCGCTAATAGCCTGGAAAAGCAGTGGGAGATGTCCCAAGCACCAGGGTCCCGACCCGAGTGAAGCTTCCGGCTCCTGGCTTCAGCCTGACCCAGCCCTGGCTGTTGTGGCCACCTGGGGAGTGAACCAGTAGATGGAAGATCTCTCTCACTTGCTCTCTATAAATCTGTCCTTCAAATAAATAAATAAATCTTTTATAATATAAACCAAATGAAACCCCCAGAACTGAAAAATATTTGAAATTTTAAAAACTCAGTGAAGAGTCATGGCAAATTTGGCAATACAGAATGAGGGATTTGTGGACATGATGCCAGGTTAATAGAAATCATACAAACTGAGTTTAATAGGGAAAAAAAAAAGTGGGAGGAAAAAGAACAGAGCCATGATGACCCCTAGGAAGGTGTCAGCTGGCCTAATATGCAGTGACTAGAATAGCAAAGAGAGAAAGAGAGGATTGGACAGAAAAAAAAAAATTTTAAGATTTATTTATTTGAAAGAGTTACACAGAGAGAGAAGTAGAGGCCGAGAGAGAGAGAGAGAGAGAGAGAGAGAGAGGTCTTCCATCCACTGGTTCACTCTCCAAATGGCCTTAACAGCTGGAGCTGCTCCAATCTGAATCCAGGAGCCAGCAGCTTCCTCCAGGACTCCCACATGGGTGCAGGGGTCCAAGGACTTGGGCCATCCTCTACTGCTTTCCCAGGCCATAGTAGAGAGTTGGATCAGAAGAGGAGCAGCACCCATATGGATGTCGACACAGCAGGCAGTGACTTTACCCGCTACACCACAGTGCCGGCCCCAGAAAAAAATTTAAAAAAAAAATACTAGCCAAAATTTTTCCTTATTTGATGAGCCCACAGACTGAACATGCCAGAGGAAGCCTACGAAGAATAAAATCAAGGAAAACCACACACAGGCATCTTGCAGTAAAACTGCTAAAAACCAAAGATAATATTTGAAAGACAGCCAAGAGAGAAAGGATACATCACATAGCGGGGGACATTCCTATGAATGACTGCCAACTGCTCCCTGAACACAATGGAGTTGGTGGTGGGGGGAGAGCAGGATACCGTTTTTAAAGTGCTGGAGGACAAAGAAAACTGTCAATGTAAAATTCTATATCTGGAGAAAATACTCTTCAAAAATTAAGACAAAGCCAAGACATCTTCAAATAAAGGAAATGTGAGGAAATTCAGCAGCAGCAGGACTGGCCTGTAAGGAATGCTAATGGATTCTCCGGGGCGAAGGGAAATTATATGAAATAGACACATGGATCCATACGACAGAATAAAAGTCCCTGGAAGTGGCAAATGCGTGGGTAAACACAAATGATTATTTTTCTTCCTTTTCTTTAATCCCTTGAAAGACAACTGATTAAATTAAACTGAAGACAACAATTTAGTATATTATTTACACGTAAGAAAAATAAGTGAAAATAATTGCACAAAGGATGGGAGGTGATAAGTTCTGTAGCAAGTATTTCACAGTATATGCTAAGCAGTAGGATATTAATTTTAAGGTAGACTTGGTAAGACAAGCTACATATTACAGTCTCCAGAACTATTAGAACAATAAAGCAACAAAATATAACCAAAAATTCAGTATAAGAAATAGAATGGAGGAGCTGGTGCTGTGGTACAGTAGGTTAAGCC
The DNA here is from genome assembly GCF_033115175.1 of Lepus europaeus. Taxonomy (NCBI): domain Eukaryota; kingdom Metazoa; phylum Chordata; class Mammalia; order Lagomorpha; family Leporidae; genus Lepus; species Lepus europaeus. The sequence goes on from NC_084843.1 coordinate 35,902,727, forward strand.
TCTGCCTATGGCACTGGCATCCCATATGTGTGCCAGCTCAAGTTTCAGCTGCCCTATTTCCAATCCAGCTCCTTGCCAAAGGCCTGGGAAAGCAGTGGAAGATGGCCCAAGTGTTTGGGTCCCCTTACCCACATGGGTGACCTGGAATAAGCTCCTGGCTCCTGGCTTCGATTGGCCCATCTACAGCCATTTGAGGAGTGAACCAACAGATGGAAGACCTCTCGCTCTCCCTCTCTCTGTCTCTCCCTCTCTCTATCTGCAACTCTGTCTTTCAAATAAATAACTAAATCTTAAGAAAAAGATATAGAATGTAATGCTAATTTTTCTTCAGTTATCCCAAATAATGCAGAAAATTAAAAATAGAGAAACAAAGAAGAGCAGTGGCAAACAGAAAACAAATAGTAAGATTATAAGTTTGAACCCAAGAGTATCAATAATTATTTTTTTTATTCAAGAAATATTTATTGGTTAAGATGCTATGGGAGATACAAAGATGACTCAGACATAGATCCTGCCCACAAGGAGCTTACAGTCAAGTAGGGGAGATAGAACACACGTGGGATACATGGTCAGAGCTTTTGTTTCCATAAGATGAATCTAGTATTGTATATAAAGTAGTCTGGACTAAGAAGAGGTTAAGTGAAGCTGAGAGCCTACAGAAACTGCCTAAGTAAGGAGGAGGGATGGGAAGACTTGAGGTAGAACGGACAGGACTCAGCTGGGAGACTGGACGCGGGAGTTACAAAAAGGAAGCAGCTGACTTGGACTTGTAGCATGGGTGATGTTATGAACTCTAAGAGCAATGAAGAGACAAGTATGCAAAAAGAAAAATTCCACAGAAAATTCTTCTGCAAAGTGCCTGGGACATGCCAGGCCCAATCGGTAAGAAATGGCTGAGTAACCAGCTCAGAGTTGGAGGTGCCTTAAACAGCCAGTGAGTTCCTCCCCACCTCTGCCCCTGCTCTCAAACCGCCCCCCCAAAACATCCTCCACTGAAGTTCACAGCCCTTAATATTTACTGAATTAAGACCTATCTCCAGGTATGCCTCCCTTTTCAAAATAAAAACAGAAAAATACATCGTTCTTTGACTCAATTTATCATTTTGATTCTCAGTATTAGTCATTGTACTTTCTGACAGAATACAGGAAGTAATCCCCAGCGCTGTCCTCTAGGAGCTTAAAGTCCAATAAAGCAGTAAGACAAGTAACATAATTCTAACTCTAAGGCGGTAGGGGCACACGATCAACTGTGAGAAAGTCATAAAGTGCTCTAGGAACACAGTTCAAAACAATGATGGGACAATGCAGAAGGGAAGTGTGGGAGAATGAACTTGTTCCTCTCTTCCACCTCCAGACAGATCGGCCCCAAAAGAGCACTCCCCATACCTGCTGCACATCTTTTGTTAGGAAACAACAAAAACAGTTCATGAACTGGGTCTTGAAAAAAACAATTCAGATGGCAAGAGAGTGGAAAGTTAGGGTGCAGATTCAAGTCTGTCTTCAGGGAAGAGAGAAGGCACTTGAAGCGAAGGAATCAGCAATGCCTGGCTACATACACAGCACTGCCAGACACTAACAGGGTACACGCCTAAGACCAAATTGCTGCCCCCTAGGCTCTTACAGTGGTAACAATACAAGGTAGAAAAAGCACCACAATGTACAGAATGCAAAATGCTGAAGGATGTGCCAGATAATTACAGCTGAGTTTCAGCTATTAATACATTAGGATACCCAATAGCTTTCTGACAGCTAGTAGTAAACCCATCCCTGAGGGGAGCACAAGTTATCGTCCTTAGACAAAGCCCTGGTAAGAGCTTGGCATTAATAGAGAAAATCTAGGTATGAAAACTCAACTATGGAACCAGTGGGGCAAGCATATCAAATGTGGTGCCTTCCCGTTTCTCCTTAGAGCTTGACCTTTCACAGCTCTGGCCTCCCTTCCTAGCGCAAACGCAGACTGCTGGTCCCAGAAGGCAAGCAGATGTGGACTCCCTGTTACATCTCTGAGCCATCTTTATGTACTGTAAAATGAAGGGACTGGACAAACAACCTTAGTCCTTTCCTGCACTAACACTCTAGGAAGATCTCCTGTTCCTAGAGGCAACAATCACAATGGAAAGAAACCCTTTCTCACAAAGAAATGTTTCTCCATATAAACAATCCCTATTCCTTTAAACTCTACCCCAACTCTTTCAAAATCTAGTATCTAAATAATTATATTAACAATAAATGGACTGCATACTCCAATTTAAAGTCGAAGGTTAAAGCCAGTGTTTGACCTAGCAGATAAAGATGCTACTTGGGACTCCCACATTCCACATCACAGTGCCTGAGTTTGAGTCCTGGTTCCACTGCCAATTCCAGTTTCCTGCTAATGCATACCTTAGGAGGTTGCAGATTTCAGCTCAAGCACTTGGGTCGCTGCCACCAATGTGGAAGACCCAGATTGAGTTCCATGCTCCTGGCTTTGGCTTCGCCCAGTCCTGGCTGTTGCAGATAGGCATTTGGGAAGTAAACCAACAGAATGGAGTATAGCTCTCTCTCTCTTCCCCTTTCCCTCCTTCTCTCTCTCTCTTCTGCCTTTTGAAAAAAAAAATTATCCAAGATAAAGGACATTTTATAATAGTTAATAAAGAAAATATAACAATACTAACTGTAAATGCACTGAGTAACAGGGCTTCAACATACACGGAGTAAAAACTGACAGAATTAGAAGAAAAAAATAGATAAAACTACAGTTATGTGTAGGGACTGTAACATTCCTCTCAACGACCGATGGAACAAGATGCAATGTTAACACTGGTATAAAATTAAACAACACCAAGTAAATAACTTGGCCTAACTGTCATTTATAGAACATGAGACTACTGTGGAATACACCTTGTGTTCAAGTGCACATAGAATTTCCAGCAGACAGACCAAATCAAATATTGGTCTCAGCTGTTTTTAAAGAACATGCTGCCGGCCTGCCCTGCTGCTTTCCCAGTGCTCCCAGTCGCTACCCCCCCTCTGGCCCCTTCTCTGTGCACAGGCCGATCCACTTGGTTGCCATGTTTGTTTGCCCCTTGCCTTTGCTGTCACGTGCACTCAGGATCTCATCTTCTACCTAAAGAGACTTATTCAAAGACAGTTTTCCCCATGAGAGGAAATTTTTGTTCCCTATTTTTTTTTCACCCAACTTCCAACTAAACTGAATTTTATGGGCAGATCATTCCCCAATGGAAAGAATCCTGGCCAAAAGCCGGCTCTTCCAAGGGCTTCTCTTATTCTCTCTGTCCACTGTGGGTACCCACCGCGTCTGAGCTGGAGGAAACCCTCATGCTGACTCACCAGGGGGCATTCGGCTCAGGATTTGCTTTGTGGCACTGCTGCCATGAAAGCTCTTGCCTCATTCCAGCAGGAGCCAGCCTCCCAGCGGCTGTCATCCTTGGTGTGACGACAGGCTTCCCCAGAAGAGAGCAGTGGCTGAGTCCCAGGAACCAGCAAGAGCAGACAGGCTTGGCTCGTAGGACAGACTACGTGGCTCCTCATAGGCAGAGTGGGAAGCAGAGAGGCCAAGCCACAGAGAGGAGCAGCCTCAACAGACACTGGGCACACAAGAAACCAAAGGCTTGGCCTCCCACAGCCTCCTCACACAGGGCAGTCCACGTGGGGAGCAGAGCCACCAAGGACATCTTCCACAGACGAGATGTGGTGTGGGAACCTTGACCCACCCACACTAGGAAGCCCAGCTTGGCAAAGGAATTCCCTTTGCTAAGTGAACACCAGGCCAATCATACAAAGTCAAGTGACACCAACACAGCTTCTTCCAATGAAAAAGTTCAATTTGAAAATGTTCCTATTACTCCCAGGCATTTTACTAAATGCTTGACCATGTTATTCCTAATTTGCACAGTAATTCGGCACAAGGAGGTATCATTATCCTCATATTACAGGTAAGGAGATGGGGGATCAGAGAAATTAGGAAACTCACCCAAAGGATACAACTGGGGGAGGGGCCAGCACTGCGCACAGCACGTAAAGCCACTGCCTGCAGTGCCGTATCCCATATGGGCACCAGTTCAGGTCCTGGCTGCTCTACTTCCGAAGCAGCTCTCTGAAATGACCTGAGAAAGCAGTAGAAGATGGCCCAAGTCCTTGAGCCCCTGCACCCACATGGGAGACCCAGAGGAAGCTGCTGGCTCCTGGATTCGGACTGGCCCAGTTCCAGCTGTTGCAGCCATTTGGGGAATGAAACAGCAGATGAAAGATCTCTCTCTGCCTCTGCCTCTCTGTAACTCTGCCTTTCAAATAAATAAATAAATCTTTAAAAAATAAATAAAGAGTGAATGAAAGTTCACCTTGGACTTTAAAAAAAAAAGATACAATTGGGATATGATGGAGAAAGGGTTAAAGCCTCCATCGCACTGCCTTTTGAAGAGTTCCCTTAAGAGCAGCGAGGACCTTCACTGAACAACCCGCACTCTGCAATCTGCAGGACGTCTCTGGCAACTCGCAGGAGCTCCCAGCTTCACCGTCTCTTACCCAGCCCCCGGCCCCTGGGGTCCTGCTGTCTCAGCCAAGCGGCTCCTGGACACAGCGCTGCTCCTCTGGCCCTCCACTTCTGCAGTCTAATACTTCCTGTGGAAAGCATGAAGTCTGTCTTCCTGGCTCAAACTTCTGATACCCCACGAGAGTCTTCCTCTTTGCGTTGGGCCTCTGGTCAGAAGAATATGCCTAAGTCCTGTGTGATTGCCAGCATGGTGACAACGGACAGCTCCCATGTCCAGTGAACAATGCAGCCGTCCCACCTCGGCAACTCACCATGGAAATGACTTTACAAAGGCCACCATTAGCAGCCCACTACCGCTAGAGTTGCCTCTTTCCATGTTTAATAAGCTTTGTTCTTTGGAGATTTAGATGCACAGCCACAGTGGGAGGATAGCAGAGAGATTTCCACATCTCTTCTTTCACATGCACAATCTCTCCTGCTATGAACATTCCCCACCAGGGCAGCACATGTGTGCTTCGGTTTGGATGTTAGCTTGGGTATCCCCCGAAGACTGACATGATAAATTGGTTCCTAAAGTTTTATGTTAATGGTACTAAGAGGGTAGAAATATAACCTAATTATGATGCTCTAAGATGGGGCCTCTGGAAGGGATCAGATCAGGTTAAAGTTAGGGTGGAGCCCCCATGATCAAATCAGGGAGACTGTGTCAGGGGAGTCTTAGATGGATGTACACTTCCTCTTGCATGTGACCCTCTGCATTGGCTAAGGACTCTGCCAGCACAGGCTGAACCAATGGAGCCCAGCCAGTCCTGGACTGAGAACTTCCAACCAAAACCATAAACCTTTCTACTTCCTAAAGAGCTTCTCATTTCATTGTAGCGACGAAAAACTGACTAACACAATGTATTACAACCAGTGGCTACACTGACTCATTCTACTCAAAATCCAAAGTTTATATTAGGATTCTAGAGTTACCGTTCTGAAAAACAAGTCTTCTTACATCATACTCTCGCTTAAAAACCTGTTTGGCCTCTGTAACTTAAGCCCATGTTTCTCAGGATCAAACTATCTTTTCCAGCACTATCTCCACATTGAATTTTCCAACACTTCCAAGCAAGCTTATCTCCATGCCCACGCACTTGTTGCTTCCTCTTGCAAAAAAAAAAACCTCTTGCAAAAAAAAAACCTTTCCCTAAGCCTGAAGAACTCTAGGCCTCATCATGGGGCGTCCACAGCTTTTTGCATATATTCCCATAACAGGGGTTTACTGCAATATAATTCAAGATGTTTCATGAGCAATCAAGTCACCGGCAAGCAGCCAGGCTTTGGGGCTATGCAATGGTTCTCTTCTCATTACCTCCCAGAGGAGGGAGTAACACCAATGCCATCATCAAAGCACATCTATTAGAAAAGTAACACACAATTTACAGAGAAGATACACAGAGAGGAAAAAGACCAGCCCAGCCCGGAGAAGTCAGGGAAGCCATCACAGAGGCAGATGACATGAACTAAACCTAGGTGAGGAAGAAGCCATTGAAGAAGAAGCTAAGGAACGAACTATGGAGAGAACATCGATGAGTATTTTCGCATCATACTATCTTCCACAATGGCTGCACTAGTTTACATAACCACCAACAGTGGATTAGGGCACCTTTTTCCCCACATCCTCACCAGCATTTATTGTTTGTTGATTTCTGTATGAGAGCCATTCTAACTGGGATGAGGTAAAATCCAGTTGGATGCCTGGAAATTTTAACTGTAATCAACCCCAATTACTTATTTGTTATTTTGTTGCTTGTGCTTTTGCTGTAATACCTAAGAAACCTTTGCTAAATTCAAGGTCATGAAGACTTATTCCTATGTTTTATTCTAATTGTTTTATGGCTTTAGCGCTTATATTTTTACCTTTTATCCATTTTATTTTTTGTATGTGATGTGAAATAAGGGTCCAACTTTATTTCTGTGTGTGTGGATATTCAGTTTCTTAGCACTATTTTCCAAGAGAATATACTTTCCCACTGCTGAGGAGTTATAGTAGCTTTGTCAAAAACAAATTGACCATGGGGCCGGCACCGTGGCTCACTTGGTTAATCCTCCGCCTGCAGTGCTCCTGGCTTCGGATCGGCATAGCTCTGGCTGTAGCGGCCATTTTAGGGGTGAACCAATGGAAGGAAGACCTTTCTCTCTGTCTCTCTCTCTCTCTCACTGTCTAACTCATCTGTCAAATAAAAACAAATTGACCATGGGTGGGCATTAGCCCAGTGGTTAAGATGCAGGCTAAGATACCCATGTTCCATCTCAGAGTACCAGGGTTTGATGCCAGTTTCCTGCCAGTGCTGACCCTGAAAAGCAATGCTGATGGCTCAGATAACTGGGTCCAAGTCATTCACATGGGAGTCCTAGATTGAGTTCCTCCTTCCCAGCTTTAGCCCAGTCCAGTCCTGGCCATTGTGGGCATTTGGGGATTAACCAGTACATAGGATATCCATCCATCCATCCATCTCTCTCAAATAAATGTTTTATATAAATCAAACACAGATGTTGGGTTTATTTCTGGACTCTTGTTGTGAAATGAATGCTCATGTTTCCTCAAACTCACAAACCAAAGCCCTAAAGCCTAGTGTGATAATATTTGGAGACGGGGCCTTTAGAAGATAATTAGGGGTAGATGAGGGTAATGAGAGCAGGGCTCTTGCAGTGGGATTAGAGGAAGAGCTCCCCATCTCAAGAGAACAGACTAAGCAAATGTCAGGTGGAGACACAGCAGAGACAGTCACTGGTGAGCCAGGAAAAGAGCCTTCATCAGGAACCAAATCAGCAAGGACTTGATCTTGGACTCCCAGGCTCCAGAATCATGAAAGATAAATTTTGGCTGTTCAAGTCACCCAATCCATGGTATTCTGTGAAGGCAGTCTAAGCTGAGACCACTCTCAATCCTATTTCATTTATCTACATTCCTCTCTTATGCCAACACCACACTGTTTTGATTTTGATAGCTTTACAGTAACTTCTGAAATTGGATTGTGTGATCCCTCTTTGTTTTCTTTTCATAATTGTTTTGAATGGTCAGAATTCTTTATAATTTCATGCAAATTTTAGCATTAGCTTTCACATTTCTGGGGGGAAAAAAGGACATTGAGATTTTGGCCAAGACTGCATTGAAACTGTAGCTCTCTTTGGGTGGTATATGCTATCTTAACAATATCATGTCTTCCAACCCATAAACACAGGATGTCTTTCCGATTAAATAGGTCTTCTTTTATTTCTTTCAGCAGTGTTTTATAGTTTGCTGTATACAAATCTTGTGCCTCTTTGACTAACCTCAAACCAAATATTTTTTTCTTATTTATTTCAAACTATAGGAAAAGCATCAATTTCATTCAACACTTTTCCTAATTGATAGATTTGTTTTATTCCCCTTGTTAAGATACTGAATTACATTGATGGATTTCCTAAAATTCAAACATCCTTGATGTCCTTGTATCAGCCTCACTTGATGATGATGCACTGTGCTTCTCATGTACTTTCCGGACCCAAACACAAGCTTAGTGCCAGACTGATGTGAAATCTGTAGAACAAACAAGGGCAAGCCTGTTTTTCTGATTGGAATTACTGGGTGGACAGGTGTGCCATTCAGTCAGATATAAACAGAGAGAGTAGATCTGAGAAGAAGTAAAACTCTGCTGAGGGCACACAATGCATTTCGATGTCGTTGGGATGCCCCAATGCATTGGAAGGGTGAATGCCAGCGAGTTTCAAATATTGGCCCAGGATTGGTTGAAATCATGATTTGTGAACTCTCAGCTGGAAAAGGAAGTGAAAACAGGAGTGGGACAGACACACACACACACACACACACACGCTGCTACCCTGAATTATTCTCTTCTTGATTTTATTGGGAAAGCCACACTTAAAAAGAAACAACCAAAACAAAAACTTTATTTCTCAGGCTGCCTTTCAGCTAAGGGTGGGGAGTCATTTGATGTGGTTCTGGTCAGAGACAAAGCAGTAGTTTCTGGGTGGGGCTTCCAGGAAAGTTCTTTCAAATCGAGCTGATGTGGAGGGTCTTAGCCCCTCTCCTAGGAAAGCAGAGCTGAAAGGAAACTGGTTTGCACAGTGACTCACTTTGGGGTGATGAAGGCTGCTTTCCCAGCCAACACATCTGAAAGGGATTTGGGAGAAAAAGTCCATTTTCTACTTAATTCTTGGGTAAGGAATCTAATAAATAAGGTGACTAAATACCATTGGAATCCAAAGTTCTGAAAAAAACACTCTCAATCGCCAGATCCATGCGTCCCTATTTGATACCCTCTCTTCTGAGCAGGAGAACCCTCTCTCACTGTAGGGTTGGAGGAGACAATATAGGATAATAGCGCAAAGCCCAGGATTTACAGACTCAGGTGGACCTGGGTTCAGGTCTCAGCTTAGTGAGCTCTGTAGTAGTACTTAGTCTCTCCAAGTCCCTGCCAAGTACAGTGGCAATGATGACAGTTCCTACCTTGCAGGATCACTGTGGAATGAAGGATGAGATAGTACAGAGTATATGGCATAGTACTTAAATATTAGCTGTTGTTATTATTGTTACTTATATGTTTAGGTCTACTAAAGAGGCTACCGCTTTTAGAAAACATGGATGTCTTTGAAAAATCCTACACTTGACTTAGCCGAGTAGGTGGCACCATTTAATGCCCAAGGAGATGAGAGTGAAGCCTGGTGACTGTAGAGCTCAGAGAAAGGGAGCTAGAAGCTTTGGGTGAAAGTGTTCACCTTAAATGCGGAATACATTTAAGGCACACACAGACCAAGTGTGCAGGGTCACGGGTAGGGTCCAACAGATGAGGCAGGAAGGAGCCACCTCAAGAAGACAAGGTGACCAGGCAGGGGCACAGTGGCCTCCTCACTGTTCAGGCGCTCCATAGGCTGGTCTGCCAGCTGACTCACAGCACCAAACTGGGCAGGGGAGAAGGGGGTTGCAGGTGGCGATCAGACCTCCCGTAGAGAGAGATACCTCCTCCTCCTTCAGCCAGGAAGAGATGTTCAGTGCAAGGTGCAGACAGAAGGTCAGCAAGAAATGAGGATGAACTTCAGGATTCCAAAACGCGGACCAGCTGAGAAGCACAGCAGGACCTGAGGCCACACCAGGGGGCCGAGCTAGAGAAGAAGTACTTTCTACAGCGGCCAGGTACGTCACAGAGCTGGTGGTGACACGCTGGCTGGGGGTGACAAAGCCACTTGGGAAAGGTCTGGACAAGGAGTCCTCCCCAGTACCGTACAGTGAGGGTGCCAGTGCTCTGCCCAGACCCACTCACCTCCCCACGCCATTTCCAGGCACACCGGCTCCCGGCGGCCTGCCATTCCCATCAGCACCTGCGCCTCTTTTGGTGGAGAGCTGCAGGTTGTCAGAAGCCCTTGCTCTGCGTTTCCTGGAAAGCCAGCAGGACCAGCAAATTTCCTACTCCTTCGAAGCAGCTCCTGATCAGGACAACCGGAGGTGTGAACTGTGTGCCCCAGAGCCCCCGGGGGAGGGCTCGAGCCAAGGTGACCCTCTGTGGGCTCATGCTTGATAGCACATGTGAGGTTGACTTCCTCCCCTCCCTGACGTATTCCTCACTCACTCCTGATTTTTCTTGGTAATATCTGAGAGTAAATCATGAGGAGCCTCCATGTTTTGGAGATGTATCCGGGAAACTCAGTGCCTGCCACCATGTCTCTCACAGATGCACAATAAATATCTAGAGACAGCCATACAGACAGAGGGACAAAGGTGATCTGAGTCACCTTTGTCACAGACAAGAACCCAGGTCTGGCCAGGACAGCGCATGGTTGGTCAGAAGAGAACAGCTCACTCTAGAAAAACCATTGTAACCTGGGGGCAGATGAAGCCAACATTTTTGTCTTGTGGGTAGAATTTCCTCTTTGTTTCCTTTAATGAACGCCTCCACAAACCACAATGGGTTGGGTATAAAATCTCTTTGACTCAGACCTAAAGGAAGTTCAATGTCAGGTCAAACACAGGGAAAGGGAGGTGAGAGGACATGCCCAGAGTGCAGGTCAAGAGAGGCTGTGGCCACGGACCACTGCCAGCCAGTCTTCCTTGGTAACCGGGGGCGGTCCTGGGGCCAGCACCTCAAAGTTGACAAAAGTCCTGTCCCCTCCCAGTCTCTTCTCTTCATTTCTGCCAGGGTGACCTTTCTGGAATGGAGTCGAGGAAGGTATCATAGAGGAGGTGACACTGTGCCAAGTCACTGTGGTAGGTAATATGCCAGCCTCCCCACCGCCCAAGATGTCCGGGTCCTAATTCTTAGAATCTGTGGATATTTACACTGCCTCGCATGGCAGATTTGATTAGATTAAGGGTCTTGCAATGAGGGGTTATCCTGGACTACCTGGGTGGACCCGGAAGCAGAGGTCAGAATTATGTGGCCGTGAGCCAAAGAAAGCAGGCAACCTCTGGGAGCTGGGATGCACCGGGAAGAGAGGTCCCCAGAGCCTGCAGGAGGATCCTTGAGGTTAGAGAGACCCACACTGACCTGACTGCCAGAACTGTGGGGAAGTACAACTGTGTTGTTTAAGCCACTGACCCTGTGACAAGTTGTTCTAAGAGCAGCAACAAACAAATGCAGTCATTAAGGATGGAGAAATATTTTCCCAAATAAGGTAGGGATGTGAGACAACCTTGAGAACAAATACAAGGCTTTGTCAAGCACGGTCTGGAGAAACAGCAAACTGCTCCGTGTGCCAGAAAACCTGTCACTTGCCAACGCAGCATCAGTTCCCCCTACTTCCCTCCTAATAAAAGCCCTCTTCCTCCCTGAAGCCATGTGCCCAAGGCAAGCTGGTACCACATGCACTCCAGGGCAGGGGAGGACTGATTGGCCCGAAGGTGATGCCAGCCCCTTGACGGTAGCTGATTCAGGAGGGAGCAGCGAGAGGAACGAGAGGAACGGAAGTCTGTCCTGGGAGAGGGGCCTGAGGGAGTCTCCCTCTTTCCTCTTCACCTGGGCATTACTGGCTCTGGCTGCTGCTGGGTGGACAGAATCCTTCCAGCCCTCTTACTCCTCAGCTGGAAGAAGAAATCAACATGCAAAGGAGAGCAGAATGGGGCAGGGAGGTCCCTGGCTGGTTATTGCTGTTCCTGAGTCTTTGTCGCGATCCAAAGTCTTGGCTCTGGCTGGGCTTCCTGCACTGTGAGATAACGCACTTGCCTGTTATTTCTATTGCAGTTTCTGTTACTTGCTGCCCAAAGCATCCTCCAGGGCAGAGCTGATGAAAAAGGTTGAAGCCAGATCACCAAAGCCCAAGAAGGCCACGGCAAGGGAGGAGAAACGTGGCCACCTGTCATCGAGGGGTTAGACATTTTTAACAGGGGAGTGGCCTAATTTGTGTTGAGGACAAATCACTGTTCGTGCACAGAAGACGGACGGGGATTGGAGAGAGACCGGACTGAGGAAGGAGGATAGGGAACAGCCACCAAGTCCAGGTGAGGGATTGCCAAGGGCTGAGCAAATGGGCGGCTCAGAGATGGCGAGGGCAAGAGGGGACCAGATTCAGGTACCCTCTGAGTGAATGTGGAGGAGGAAATGCTGAAGATGACCACAGGATTTTTTTAAAAGTAAAAATTTAAATGTATATGTGCACACACACACACACACACGCTCGTCACTATAATCCCAAGAAGTAAGTATCTTCAATGCCTTTGATGCCTCCACCTGTATTAAAGGGATGCCTCAAGTCTCCTTCCCCTCCACCTTTAGCTGGGCTGGAGCCTGTATTTAGCATATGTAAAAAGAACTTGTGATTGAAGTCAACACAGACGTTAAGAGCTAAGATTAACACCCAGAAAAGCCACAAGACCCATGGCCTTCCACCAGAGAAGGGAGCAAGCATTTTCTCCGTTCTGCTTTTGTCTCGTGGACAGGTACAATAACGTGCTCCAGCCGAGACGTCTGCAGGTGCACCAGTCTCCTCTGCTGTTCTCTTGTTTTCCTTCAAGGGACAATCTTAGCAGCATCCTTGGCAATGACATTAGCCCTTCTGCAGTAGTCACACTGGTGTCACTTTTCAATTGAAAAACAAAACCAAACCACTTTGGTTCAGATTTTTGCCCCAGGTCAGAGATTCCTTCTCTCAGGTACAAATGTCATCGCAGGCACAGAGTCATGACTCTGAAAAGGAGACCCAGAGCTCACATCTACCAAACGGCACCTGACCGCTGGCTCTCCATCGGGGAGAAAATACCACGGGCTGCTGTGACATGATGAACAGTCCCCAAACTGTAAGGTGCAGAGTGATCAGTGACCCCCCCACGCTGACACATGACAGCGACCTGTGGGCAGTCGGCGTGTTTAACACCCTAACCGACGCCTGATGAAAGATTTCTGCCTGAGAAACAGCTGAGGGTTTGCCTTTTCCTCCAGGCTGACCTCCGTTCAGCCCTGTATTTATACATGTTCATATATTACAGTTTGAGATTTTCAGGTTATATTTCACAGATGACATTTTTAATCTGCCTCAAAAATGTAAACAGAGCGAGGGTGTTCTGCAGACACACTGCCTAGAGCAACTGTCAAGTGGAAAATTCGCTGGAAAGTTTAGCCTGTCTCCAGTTTAACTAAGTTGAGGAATGCTGCAAAAACAGGTGTTGTCTGACACAAGTAATAATTATGGTTCACCTTGATGGATGTTGGTTTAATCTGTTCCTTACACGGTAGCTGGGTCTCAGCTGACTGCGCTGAGGGCCCCAGAAGCAGAAGAGAGGGTGAGGGTGGCTGGTATGTGACATTCTGTACAAGACAAGGCTTTGGGGGCAGTTTTGATGGATGCTCATAACGGAGTTTAATCATTTCTCCTGTTTGTTCCATAAATATTTAAATCTAGATGGATATCGTGGGCCTCTGTTAAGTCACTAACATTTTTGTTAATGGATTTTAAAAGAGTTTCTTTGAGAGCATGACTCGATTCAATGACTTTAGCAGAAAAGGAAAATGAGTTACTAGAACATTTGCAGAAGACATGAATAGGCCCATACATAACGCTCCGGATGAATCACTCGGCTGGAGGAACGGCTACGGGGAAAAGCAGAAGAACCACCCTCCCCCCAAACACCAATCCTAGGCAGCCTTACGCAAGGTTGGCGGGCTTAGAACTTGGGATGTCACCCCTGTATCCAGCCCTGCCCAAGTGGCCTGCCTGCGCCTAGGATAAAGCAGCACTGTGGCTACACAAGGCTTTCTTTCCAATCTTCTGGTGCCTGGTTTTAGTTTCTGGTTGGTTCTGATGAGTGATAGGCAGGTCTACAAGATGCTAATCCTGGAAATCTTTTTAAAAAAGGGAAAATGGCCCATCACCCCCAAACGGCAAGAATAACTATCACAGACAATATTCAGGACAAGGCCTGTGGGGCTGACCCTACACACCTCACTGAATAATTAGGTTTGAAACCTGAAATTCAGTAGAAGGTGGTGAGTGAAGACTGGGACCCTGCCTGGATCTTGGTTCCTTCACCCAGCAGCTGTGTGGCATCGAGTAAGGCACCTGCCTTGTCTAAGCCTCACTTTCCTCATCTGAAAGATGGGGATGATGGTACTGCCTACTTCACAGAACTTCACTGTAGCCTTGGTAGCACTACAAGAACCTGGAGCAGAATGAGATGATCAAAGAGATACACATGTAAATGTGCACATTCTTCTAAGGAACTTATAACACAGGGAGGTAGGTGGAGAGGCTTGAGCTACTGCACACGTGAATGGGGTAATGACCGAGGGCCATGTGTATATCATGAGTTCTGGGACAAAGCCCTTCGAGAAGATGCTGTTGCAACAAGCCAAGAGCAGAGCCATCAGTATGATGCAGCATCACCCATGAGTTTTAGCCTAGCCAGCACCTTCTCTGAGCCTAGCCCCAGGATCAGAGACCTCAGGGACCAAGCAGTCGGTGAGAGGGGTTTCACTTCCCACTATTTCCTCCAGAAGTTCTGTCTCCTGGCCTACTCTCAACAATGGCTAACACTGACTGAGCACCTACTACATGCTGACTGCTACCCTGGGCTGTCGGGAATGTGCAGTATGGCTACTATCGTGTCGCCCTTTCTGCACTGTCAGAAGCTCTTATCAGCCCCACAGTCCTGTTCCTCTTTCCCGGCTATTGCTCTGTATCCTACAGGGTACCATCTGAACTTCCACTATCCCCTCTGGACCACCTGCCTTCAGGCACCATCTCCTGTTCCCTGGGGTCCCCACAGCAGAGTGGTGGACTCCAAGTGAGTTTTCCCCTTGGTACCCCAGCCCTTGCCTTTTCCCGAGCACCCTTTCAGGGAGAACATCAGGGAAGAAGCAGGCATAGAACTGTACTCCTCTGATTCCTCCTAGCCCTGTTGCTGACCTGACGGTCTTTGCCACACTTCATTCTAGGTGACTTTCTCTCCAGGGCCTTCATGCCTGGCCTCTCCAGTCTAACCCTCTGTGGGAATTCCCTCCCTGGGCTATCAGACAGGGCTCAACGTAACCAAACCGAAATTATGAGTCAAGTTCAAGCCTCACTTCTGGGTCCCAGGCAAAGAAGTTAGGCCCCTAGTTCAGGATTCCTACATGGTCCATGAAAGGAAGTCTCCATAACATTCTCTCATAAGAGGCCTGTGTGCCCAGAGCGTACAGAAGCACTCTAGACACAGATTTCTCTACCCCAGTCCCAAAACCCCTATTCCATGTGGAAACAGCCACAGGCCATACAGTTCTGAGGTCTTCCCAGAAGCGCAGATCTGTGCTGATGTTTCGGACAAGGTCTCTTACAGAGAACTCCCTGCCTCTTCCCAAAGCAGAGCATATAGCTCCCTCCCTCACCTACCGGAGCAGGATGACCCAAGTGATCAGGAATTCTCAGTACATAATGACTCCATCAGTGTTTGCTGATAAGCATACAATCACTTAGTGTGCAAACCTGCGTGTTCTCAATATCACAATATCTACTCTTCTGACACCGAGGAAGCTCCTGGCTCCGGATTGGCACGGCTCCAGCCGTTGTGGCCATCTGGGGAGTGAGCCCATGGATGAAAGACTCCCCCACCCCTGCCTCTCCTTCTCTGTGTAACTCTGACTTTCAAATAAATTTTACAAATCTTTTAAGGGGGGAGGGGGCAGACATGCAGGGATAATTCTTCCATCTGCTAGTTTACTTCCTAAATACCCACAACAGCTAGGGCTGGGCCAAGCAAAGCCAGGAGCCTGGAACTCCACCTGACTCCCACATGGGTGGGAGAGACCCAGACACATAAGCTTCTCAGGGTGCATTAGCAAACAGTGTCAGGACTGAAACCCAGGCCCTCCTAGGTGGGATGTGGACACCCTAAGTGGTATCTCAACCACGATGCCAAACACCCACCCCCCCATTATCTACTATTTAGTGGGTATTTCCCATGCTGAGAACTTTGGGCTTATCCCACTAATTCTCCCAACAATGGGCTGGTATTCCTATTCTATCCATCTTTCAATGAGAAAGGTCAAGAGGTAAAATCACTTGCTCCAAGCTGAACTTGGACAACAAAAGCCAGAATTTCAATACCTAGAGTCCAACTAGAGCAGAGTTCTCGTTCAGCCTATGTTGGACTTTCACAAACATGAAATGTAATGTCATGTGGTTTGGTAAGGAGCTTCTGAGCTTGTTTGTAAATCAAGGTTAAGGAGCATGAATTCCAGTGTAGGAGCTAAATCTTTGTTTCTTCCCTGGAAAGGCCTTCTTGTCCATTCACCCCGCGGGAGGGATGCTGCGTGCTCTCTATCCCTGTTCCTGAGCCTCCAACATCGGTGATCTCTGGTGACCCTCCCACAGCACCAGGAGGATCTCTTCCTTCCAGGCCAGGTGGCACCACAGAGCAATCGAGAAGGTCCATGTGCCCGAATTCTCCTCATTCTTGGCCTCTAAGACAGAGAAGAATGCCTAATTCCTTTTTTGTTTTTATTACTTAGCAAGTTCAAGTTCTTGTTATTATTTCAGCCCATTTGCTGCTTCGCTTTCACTCCTAACCAAGTAGATGCCTTTTGCTTGTTCCATTCCCAAGTTCATTCCTAAGACATGAGGACCCTGGGGACTCTGAAGACAATCGAGGTTCCAGGCCAGCTATCTGTTGAAGGGCCCAGGACAGTCTAACTGCAAAGCTCATGACTGGGGCCCGCACTGTGGTGTAGCGGGTAAAGTGACCACCTGCAGTGCCGGCATCCCATATGGGCGCTGGTTCAAGTCCTGGATGCTCCACTTCCAATCCAGCTGTCTACTATGACCTAGGAAAGCAGTGGAAGATGGCCCAAGTCCTTGGGCCCATGCACCCACATGGGAAGACCCAGAAAAAGCTCCTGGCACCTGGCTTCAGATCAGCCCAGCTCCGGCCATTGCAGCCAATTGGGGAGTGAACCAGCAGATGGAAGACCTCTCTCTCTCTCTCTCTGCCTCTCCTTCTGAGTATGTAACTCTTTCAAATAAACATATCTTTTTAAAAAAAAAAAAAAAAAAAAGCTCATGACCAAGAAGGTGGCATTTTCCCCACAGAAACACCCCAGGCAAGATGACCCTGCTCTCCCTAGATGGGACCAAGAGAAGCTGTGAGTTCCCAGCAGTCCCCAGACCCTCCCTCTGGGAAGGAGGCCGTCAACAGAGCTGGAACAGGCAGGAACTTCATTTAGAAACCCTCGATCCAGGTCAGCTGCCAATCTGAAAGCCCAAAATCCAGATGCAGAAGTACAAAGAGTTTCACAGGCTCTATCCATGGGAGCTAAGCCAAAACCACAGAGCCAGAGCGATGTTAACCCACAGCTGGAGGGAAATGATAGTGTAGGGAATCAAAGGCTCAAGAAGGAATGACATGATCAGACCTTGGCGAAGACTTGTGCTAAGCCGAATACTGGGACTGTATCCCATTCCACTGTGGCCACCATGCACCAGCCACGAGGCCTGCAAATGCTTCTCCACCACCCTCCTTCCCAAACTCTTGAAAAGACCAACCCCCCAAAACAATAATAACCGACAGGAGACTTGAAGGTCCTCCCCTGGATTCACTTGTTTCCTTGCCAGTCTCTTTTCTCCCTGCACTTTCATGAATATCTGGGATTCTTCTATCACCCTAGCCCTCCATCAGAGTTTTGGCTCTGTATGGAGAAGGGCAGATCCTTGAGGTCCTCCATACCACTAGGGGGCACCACATCTTTCGTGCTTTCCACAGTAAAAACATACACAATACAGACAAATGTTTATCTTCTAGTAGTGACCATAATTCTGATACACTGTCTTCCTTACAGTCTCTTCTCCTGTATTTGCAAGATTGAGGAGGAGAATAAAAGGAGATGAGAGGGGAAGAAAAGCCCAAACCGCCATTCTCTCATCACCCTGAAAACTACCCAAGTGTTGGGTGTCTCAGTCCTCCCAGAAGGTGCCTGACATGTCATGAACAATTGGTAACCTGTAGAATTCATTAAAATTTACACATTTAAATCTTGTGTTTGAAACGCCCAGGGTCTTGGGGGCCAGCGCTGCAGCATAGCAGGTAAAGCTGCCGCCTGCAGTGCCAACATCTCATATGGGCACCAGCTCAAGCCCCCGCTTCTCCATTTCCAATCCAGTCCTCTGCTATGGCCTGGGAAAGCAGTTGGAAGATGGCCCAAGTCCTTGGCCCCTGCACCTGCATGGGAGACCCGGAAGAAGCTCCTGGCTCCCGGCTCCGGATTGGTCCAACTCTGGCCACTGAGGCCATTTGGGGAATGAACCAGCAAAAGGAAGACTTCTCTCTCTTTCTGCCTCTACATCTCTGTAACTCTGCCTTTCAAATACACAAATCTTCAAAATAAATAAAATTCCCAGGGTCTAAGGAATACCAATACAGCAAGCCAAAATAAAGTTATCTTCTAATTCAATTTTTCCAGAGCCTATGGAAGTACCCTCTTATGTACAGGTACACTGTTGTGTGTGTGTTTTTTTTTTTTAATGGCAGAGAGTGAATCAATGTCAGCATTCTGGAAGGTTACTTTGACAACTATGAAAACACAGAGAATGAAAAATTGATCAGAAATCATTGCAATGACATTTTTGTAAGCCAGGATGTAATTGAATTAAACATATATTTTTTAGTGTTTCCTACAACTCCCATACTAGGACTCAAAATAAAAAATTATAAGTAACATGATCCTTAACCTTGAAAATCTTCCAATCCTTAGTCAACTATCACTTCCATTTCTACTCTTTTAATCAATCATACTAACATATTAAAAGTTACACCAGCCTAGGACAAGAAACTTTTGTTACTGATAAACCAGCCATGGGAAGCTAAACAAAGCAAGAATTAAAAATGACAATCCTGGGGCTGGAGCTGTGGCACTGCAGCTAAAGTTAAGAGGTAAAGGGAAAAAAATTTCTGGCTGTTGCAGCCATCTGGGGAGTGAACCAGCAGATGGAGACCTCTCTGTCTCTACCTCTCCTTCTCTGTGTAACTCTGATTTTCAAGTAAATAAATAATTCTTTAAAAAAAAAAATAAGGGGCCGGCGCCGCAGCTCACTAGGCTAATCCTCCGCCTGTGGGTTCTAGTCCCAGTTGGGGCGCCAGATTCCGTCCCATTGCTCCTCTTCCAGTCCAGCTCTCTTCTGTGGCCCAGGAAGGCAGTGGAGGATGGCCCAAGTGCTTGGGCCCTGCACCTGCGTGGGAGACCAGGAGAAGCACCTGGCTCCTGGCTTCAGATCGGCACAGCACACCGGCCGTCACGGCCATTTGGGGAGTAAACCAACGGAAGGAAGACCTTTTTCTCTGTCTCTCTCTCACTAACTCTGCCTGTCAAAAAAAAAAAAAAATCAAATAAGGGGCTGGCACTGTGACACAGCAGGTTAACACCCTGGACTAAAGCACCGGCATCCCTTATGGGTGCCAGTTCGAGACCCAGCTGCTCCACTTCCAATCCAGCTCTCTGCTATAGCCTGGAAAGACAGTGGAAGATGGCCTAAGTCCTTGGGCCCTTGCACCCACGTGAGAGACCTGGAAGAAGCTCCTGGCTCCTGGCTTTGGATCAGCACAGCTCTGGCCATTGCGGCTAATTGGGGAGTGAACCAGTGGATGGAAGTCACCTCTCTCTCTCTTTCCCTCCCTCCCTCCCTCTCTCCTCTTTCTGTGTAACTCTTTCAAATGAATAAATAAATCCTTAAAAAAAAATAAAAATAACAATAATGTACTGAACTCCTCCCAGGCACCAGGCTCAAGTCTTTACCATTATTCCCTTAGCTCACAACCACCATATGAAGTAGACACTACTATTACCCAGTGTTAGAGATGAGGGAATAGACAGTAGAAGATGCTAAAGAACCTGCCAAGGTCATGTAAGTAGTAAACCGTGCAGCTAGGATTTGGATCCAGATCCATCTGAGGCCAGAGCAGCAAATTCTGAACTGCTTGGCTGCATTACCTGCCAGGCTCTATTCTGCTTATAGGACTCCCAAACCTTGTCTTATCTGACTCTACTGTGGTAGCCCCAATAATAGTGTGAAGCAATGTACAGTCAGTGAAGTATTAGAATATCAGGAAGGATTTGATTCCAACCAATTGATTAGGAAAGAGTTTAGAAGGTGTACTAGACGACATGAGAACTGCAGGATCAGGTAGGTAGATGGGCAGATGTATGGGCTTGGCTAGGGAACGCAATGACATTGGAATCAATGGGCATGTGTGTCTGGAGCAGAGGAAGTGAGACAGAGCTGAGAATCTTTCCTGTAGTCCATGCAGAGACCTTGAAGGATCGTGAGAAGGAAATACATAAAGGGACTGGTGGAGGCAATTGAACAGCATGCTCTGGGAGTGCAGGGACAGTGCAGGGCAATGGGAGAAGCCCCTGCCAGCTCCAGTCAGGGGAAGCTCTGAGTTTATAACCTGGGCACGAAGGGGCAAGAAGGCCCAACCGTCTTCACAGACATTTCCCCTGGCATCTGAATTGCTGGCACCGACAGTGGCACGCACAGGAGGAGGGAAGGAGGCGCTGACAGATTTTACCTGCATTTGGGGGCTGACTGCATAAGGATGGGGGTCAGAGAGGAGGCCAGGATAACCGACCCGAAGTCTGGGCATCTTGTCCAACAGAGCTGTCATGGAAAAAAAGATGTTAAAACAGAGAACCAGGTTTGCTGGTTGTTTGGGGTTTGTGTGTGTGTGTTGGAATGGGGTGACAGAAGCTGAGGCAAAAAAAATTTTTTTTGACAGGCAGAGTGGACAGTGAGAAAGACAGAGAGAAAGGTCTTCCTTTTCCGTTGGTTCACCCCCCAATGGCCGCTGCGGCCGGCGCACCGCGCTGATCCGAAGCCAGGAGCCAGGTGCTTCTCCTGGTCTCCCATGGGGTGCAGGGCCCAAGCACTTGGGCCATCCTCCACTGCACTCCCGGGCCATAGCAGAGAGCTGGCCTGGAAGAGGAATTTTTGTTAGGACACTTTAACACAATAGAACCATTGTATCTGTAAATATATCACGTAAGTCTGATGCCCAGAAAATATATTATGGTCAGAATGTAAATTTGGGACTCACCTACTTTAAAAGGATTAAGCTGTTTTATCCACCTAAGGAGAAAAACAAAAACAAAAAACACCCAGAAGCCTTTCTGATTTTGACTTGTTTTCCAGGCAGAGTAGGCTCCAGGGGTGGGGGTGCAACACTATCAGTCATTGACTGTCTTTTGGATGGATTTTTAATTTGGCTTTTTCCATTCTTAATCTCATTTTATTCTCCTTCCCACAACCCTATGAAGAAGGGGTTATTTTCCCATTCTCTAAGGCTCAAAGAGGTGGATTAGATTTCATGAGGTCATAAAATTTGTACATAGCAGAACTAGAATTAGAAGTCAAATGGTATTCCAAAATCCAGACTGGCTTCTGCTGTGGTTGCTGAGCTAGGTCAATGCATTAGCTCAGAGGTCAAAGTCAGATTGGTACTCTGAATCATTAGCCATCAAGCACAGGTCCATTCTGAGCCCCTGGAATATGGTGGTCAGTTTTCCAGCTTGTAATACTGTACGTTACATGTCCCCAGAGCTCCTGGAAAATTCTTCCGTCATAGGTATTTGCCCCGGTAAGGCGCCCATGACCTATTCAACCCATCAGATCTGATTACAATGATGTTAGCAGAAATGGCTACCTTTGACGGTTGTATTTAGGATTTTTAGAAATCCAAAGAGAGTTGAATAGAGATCATTTAAAAGACAACTAAATGAGAAAAACCCACTTATTAAAGCGTGTGTATGCGAGTGCCCTTGGGACATCACCCAACAAGATTTTTGGAGCCACAAAAGGACACTGCGATCACTGCCCGAGAAGTGTGTAAGAATTCCCCTTTTCTACACATGCGCTCAGCGGGAAAGAATTGAGATTCTTGTCTGTTCCTTAAAAATGCTACCTTTAATTCTGTAACACATATTCCACTCAAAAACAATCATTCTGCAAAACAGAGCCGCCAGTAATTGGACCCTTCCACAGCCTGGCACCTTTTTCTTTCCCCTTGGGAAAGAGCCGTCGCCTAGAAATGCAGACAGCTCGTCCCCAGACACACGGAGTCGTCACCAGCCTCTAATAACTGCTTGTCTTGCCAGGAAGCCAGGCAAGCCAGGGCAAGCCCAGCGCCTGCAGCTTCTGTGTCCGATTCCTTACCCCCGGAGTCGGGTGGAGCCGGGCAGAGCCAGCGCGTAGGCCTGGGCCAGCAGAGGTCCTTCTGGAATGCTACCCTCTATGCACGGGGCACAAAGAAGTCATGGAAAAGCCATCAGCCTAGCCCACTCATTTTTCCTGGCCCACCCACACAAACCCCCACCCAGCCAGCCAGCTCCCCACCCTGCATCAGAGGCTCTCTTAACACACAGGCTATTTCGAAGTAACCTGTCCAGGAATCCTGCTTCCACGGTAGGAGTTGGATGGGGTTTGGAGCCTAACTTCGAAGTCATGAAAAATTGCTCTTGACAATTTTCAGTTGGGTGTGGTTTGTCTTCAGGAGCAGAGGTGGACCCATTTGTTCATCAAACAATGAGCTATGGCTCTTCCCTATGGCGTTACGATGTTTATTATGTTCGTTTTTGTTTCTTATTATTGGCTTCTACATTCAAACAGGATTGAGTTTTGAAAAAGCAAATTCCCTACCTTCAAGATATTTTAAGACTTCTAGGATTCCTACCCAAGGGAAGCCAGCTGTGAATGGCTCTGGCATCTTAGTACCTGAGTAAACTCCCTAAAAGCAGCAGCCACTTGAATGAGAGCTAAAAACCAAGTTTGACAAAGCTTCTGTTTCTCAAAGGTAAAAGTAATGGGCCATGGGAACAACCAGCCATCGCTTCTAACGCCAGCCAGGCAAAGTGGAGCCATACAGATTTACTGGCATTGCGGATTAGCATCATTTTTTTCTTGTTGCTTAGGATGCTGTATAAACATTTTCTAAGTCTTTTTCATCATGTCTTCTTTAAGGCAAAGACAGTGTCCAGTGAGTACCTAGTGGAAATAACTCCCATTCTACAGCAAAGGAAACTGAGGCTAGTATGTGGCAGTACTGGGACTCAATTCCATACCAATGGCCAGGGCTCACTGCATGGTTTCCTTCCCTTGGAATGGTGTCAAGAGTAAAGGCTCTGAGCTCAGCCAATCCTATTCCTTGTCCAAGAGCTCTATAAATGGCTTTTCCTGTCTCATCGTTCTCTACCCACCAGCACAATCCCTCACACCTCTGTGTGGAAACATTTAGCTCAGCACTGGGCCCGGGCCCGGGGAGAGGGGGAGGAGAGACAGCCATAAGAGGTTAGGGCTCTGCGTCTATACACAGACAAATGTGTGTGTGTGAGTACAGGCCAGCTAAGGGGCTTGCACCTCAGGGCCCGGCGTAAAGAGCTATTAAGTGTTCGGGGAATTACAGTCTGGATGAATTCACAACTTTTAAAGAAGAGTTTTTACATTACTACATTTAATTTTTTTCTATTTATTTATTTGAGAGAGAGAGAGAGCGCGCGCACACTCCCATCTGCTGATTCACTCCCCCAAATGGCTGCAATGGCCTGAGCTGGGCCAGACCAAAGCCAGGATCCCAGAACTTAATCCAAATCTCTCATGTGGGTGGCAGGAACCCAACTACTTGAGCTAATATCTGGTGCCTCCCAGGATGCATATTAACAAGAATCTGGAATCAGAAGCAGAGCTGAGGCTCAACCCAGGCACTGCTCTATAGGTTATGAGTGTCCCAAATAGCAGCTTAACTGCTAGGTCAAACACCTGCCCCATTCTTTAAAAAAAAAAAAAACTATTTATTTGAGGGACAGAGAAATAGAGAAAGAAAAACAGATGGAAACAGAGCTCCCATCTGCTCATTCATCCCCAAATGTCCACAACAGCCAGGGCTGCACTGGGCACAAGCCAGGAGCCAGAAACTCAATCCAGGTGTACAGGTAGGTGGCAGGAACCCTACTACCTGAACCACCACCATTGCCTTCATTCTGTATTAGCATAGAGTCGGGGAGCTAGAGCCAGGTGTCAGATCCAGGTACTCTGATGTAGGACATGGGTTTGTTAACCACTAGACTAACTGCCTGCCCCTGCCATTTATATATCTGAGGGAAGTCCCAGGCACTGCTAACCAACTCTGTGACCTGAATGATCTGTTCACTCTGGCCATCAATCTACTCATGTACAATTGAGAAGCTCTCTGGCCCTCCCTACCCAAGAATCCTGAGAGCTGACAATGTTGACTTGTGTCTTGCCTAACTAGACATTTTTTTAGCACAGTCCTAGGAATTCATAAACATGTGTTGGATGATCTCCATGTAGGCTGGTAGACTACTGAGTTAGCCCAAGAATCCAATTTCTTAGTCAGTGAAATTCTATAAAGTAATCTCCATTTTCCTCCTGGTTGCCATCATTAGAAATTAATTTTGCTTGGGCTAGCAAGAAACAATAGTGTCAACTACACTGCAAGTACACTCAGTATTCAACAATCAAAAGAAGAGCATACAGATTTCCATTTCCAGCAATATGGCAGCTTACATATCCTGAAACACTGTGGCTGCAACCCAAGTTTAAAATGCTCAACAGGGGCACGCATTCGGTCTGGTGGTTGGGACAGCAGCATCCCATATTGGAGTTGCCTGGGTTCAAGTCCTGGCTCCGCTATCAATTCCAGCAAGCTCCTAATGCACACTCTGGGAGGCAGCAGGCAAAGGCTCAAGTACTTGGGTCCCTGCAAGCCACGTGGGAGGCCTGGATGGAGTTCCCTACTCCATGCCCTAGGCCTGTCTGTTGTGGGTACTTAGGGAGTGCACCAACAGATGGAATATTCTTCTCTGTCTACCTTTCAAATAAATGAAATTAAAAGTAAGTAAGTAAAGTGCTAAACTAAATATATAAAGCCTTCTTTAAAACAGACCAGCTATCCAGAAAATAATACTTCCACTCCCCTAGGCCAGGAATGAAGAGATGATGGCTAAGAGACTGATGCCACCACTGCACAGCTGGGACCAGGCTGTAACTTATAAACTGTTTCCTATAGGATGGAGGACCAGGTCACCCCAGCCCACACATACCCAGCACTCAAATACTCTATGGCTCAAGTAAAAAGATGAACTAGAAAAAAGCCCAACCTGCACTTGCAGACACACCGAAGCAAAAACAACATCAAAAAACATCACAGAAGCACAAACAACAAAATTTCCCTGAGATTTGACTACCCAGAGAGGTTTAGGGTAACCAACTTTAGTATCAATGTACAAGGAGAATTTTATTTAAGTTTTAGCAAACAGATTCACAATCAAAAAATACCTAAAACAAAAGGAAACAATACCAAAAGTGAGCGCCAGCAGAAACAACCAACAGAACCTGAAAGAGAAAGATTTCAGGCATTTGAAATTACCAGGTACAAAATGAAATATGAATATTGAATGTATTGAATAGTTTAACACATTTAAAGATTTTAAGTGTTTACTATGTTTAAAATAAGACTCCAAAACACAAAAAGCAGATCTGAAAATGAACCAACTAAACTTCTAGAAACAAAAATAATTAAAATTAAAAATTCAGTGGAAGGGCTAAACCGAGGGGTGTGGGAGGAGAATCACAAATGAAAAACTAAACACATTTTGAAGAAATCACATGGAACAAAATTAAAAAAAAAATGTGAGAAGATGACAATGAGAAGATATATAAAGAGATATACAATTATATCTGCACAGATATAGAATTGCTATTCCAGAAGGGATATTCTAGAATGAGAGAATGCTGAGAATTTTCCAAAATTGCTCTAAGATTCCTACCTCTTGTTTAGGAATTCACAGCAAGGTAAATTCTAGACAAAGAGAATATCTTAAAAGTAGTGAGAAAGCCAAGACAGAATCCTTCAAAAGAATGGAAATGAGGTTTATCAGAAGACTTCTCAACAACAATGATGGAAGTCAATAGACAGTTGAATATTCAAATTACAGAGAGAAACAACTGTCAATCTGAAATCATGTATTCAGGATAACTCCATAGTGAAGGTAAAAATTTTTCAATAAACAGAAACTGAGAAAGTTTATCACCAACAGTCTCACTTAAAGTGCTTCTGAAAGGAAATACCTCTAGAAGAAAAATTACCCCCAGAGGAATATCGGAGATGCAAGAAGGGAAGCAATGAAGAAAGTGAGAAGCATGTAACTCTAAATAAATTCTGACTATCTCTAGGCAACAGCAATACAGCACTCTGTCATTAACACTGTGTTGACACCACATGAAAAGAGCTCGTAAGACATCTACAGGAGGGGCCGGCACTGTGGCCTAGTGCTTAAAGCTGCTGCCTGCAACACTGGCATCCCGTATGGGCACAGGTTGGAGTCCCGGCTGCTCCACTTCTGATCCAGCTCCCTGCTAATGCACCTGGGAAAGCAGTGGAAGATGGCCCAAGTCCTTAGGCCCCTGCACCCATGTGGCAGACCTAGAAGAAGTTCTTGGTTCCTGGCTTCTATGTGGCCCAGCTCTGGCCATGGTGGACATTTGGAGAGTGAACCAGTGGATGGAAGCTCTTTCTCTCTCTCTCTCTTTCTGTAACTCTGCCTCTCAAAATAATTAAATCTTTAGAAAAAAAAAAAAGAGTATGCAGTAGCCTTTCATTTGCTAGTATTTCTACCATATATACATGTAATAGATATTAATAGCCCAAGAGCATGGAAAACAGTTTAAAAGTAGTAAAATAAGAAGTGATGAATTTTGAGTATTTATGATATTCAATATATAATTCATTTACTCGTGTTACACAACTTAAGTTTTTTTTTCTTTTTATTTATTTGACAGGGAGAGAGCACTCCCATCTTCTAATTCACTCCCCAAGTGTCTGCAGCCCTGGGTGAAGCCTGGAGCCAGCAACTCAACCCCTGTCTCCCATCAGGTGGCAAGAATTCAGTTACTTGAGCCATCATTACTGCCTCCCAGGATCTGCACTGGTGGGAGATGGGAAATGAACCCAGATACTCCCATGTAGGATACAGGTGTCTTAGCCAGCATCCTAACTGTTAGGCTAAACACCTGCTCCTCATTGAATTTTTAATAACAGCTATGTTTACCAGCCAGACTGAAAAATTCCTAGAAACTTAACCATCTCATAAACCAGTGCTAGTATACTACTACAGCTTGAGATCTCATTTTCCTCCTCTATAAAATCTTAGACGTGGTCCTAAGGAAATAACCAAGGATTTGCACACAGAGTAAACTACAAGACTATGTTAGCGCATCATCATCCATAAAATCAATAAACTGTAAATAAGGTAAGTATTGAATCATTAATCCTAACAATAGTAACCATGCTAATGCTCACTGAGCACTTCGATAAATGAGTATATGAATAAATAATGATCATTAAACACAGCCAGCGCCCAGCACTCTGAACTTGGCATACCAGTCACTCTCCTGATAGTCTCCACTTGAAGGAGAGAATGACTCATTGACTATTGATCATCTATTTGGTAAAACATCCCACCTAAAAGCCAGAGTGAACCAGATATTCCAGACTGGCCAACCTCTCTAGTGTACAAAGTATCTGTCCCTGGTAAGTAACCTCTGGGCTCTTCAGAAGTGAGGTGCGAGAAAAAGCAAGATGGAGGAAAATCATAAATCTAAGACACTGTGTATTCAGGGTTTTTTGTTTGCATTGAATATACTCATACTAAAAAACCATCTGTTGGTTATCTAAAATTGAACTGAGGGGTGAGGGCTGGCACTGTGGCGCTGTGGGTTAAGTCCCCATCTGCAGTGCCAACAGCCCATATGGGCACCAGTTGGATTCCTGGCTACCCCACTTCTGTTCCAGCCCCCTGCTAATGGCCTGGGAGAGCAGTGGAAGATGGCCCACGTGTTTGGGCCCCTGCACCCAGTGGGAGACCTGGAAGAAGTTCCTGACTCCTGGCTTCAGAAAGGCCCAGCCCCAGCTGTTGCGGCCATTTGGGGAGTGAACCAGTGGATGCAAGACCTCTCTCTGTGTCCCCCCTCCCCAACCCCTGTCATTCCGACTTTCAAATAAATAAATAAATAAAAATAAAATGTAACTGGGTGCCCTGAAGTTCATCTGGCAGCTGCACTGGTGACCCTCCCAGGCACTGCTTATCCAGAGCGCCCTGGAATACCAGCCTGGCTTGCGGGAAAGTGTGTGGTCACTACGGGGCCCTCGATCCACCTAGAGACCTGTCTGCCAGCACGAAGAATTGCACTGGCCTCCTCCAGGACAAGGGCTGGGCCTGCTCCTAGCCTGTAGTGAGACTTCCATAAAAGTTGGCCTGAGCGGCTGGTCCAGTAGGAGCCAGGGGGGTCCTAGTGATTGAGGCAACAAAAAGGCAAGGAAGCTACCAGAAGACAACCCTCGCTTACTTCAAAGTTCTGCCCAGAACTAGCCCACATCACACCTACGGCTGGGAAGCCCGCCTGGCTTTCCCACACCCCTCTGAACCATTTCTCTTTAGGGAGCCCCTTCCACCGCATGCTTCCGAACCCCTCTGAAACCCGCACGCCTGGAAAAATGTCCCGTCTTCAACTGCAAGTTAAGTCAGGGGCATCTTCGACACGGTTATATCCAGCTACATAGAACAGGCTCGCCCCAGCCAGCTATTCCCCAGAGCGGAAGCAAAGACATTCAGAAAGGCACCAGGCGCTGCACAGCACACATGTGTTTGAACTTTCCCCTGGTCTTGGGCACCAGCTCTTTGGATGCCACATTTTGACATTCTGGTGAAAGGTGACATTGCCGCAGTAGTGAGGACACGGCCTACGGTTAGGGGAGAATGTGACAGGGGAGGTGTGTCTCTGGAAAACCTCACACACAGTAATAGCTGCCATGAAAATGACCCCAGTTTTGCCTCTTCTCGCTGGGAACAAGACAGGCTACCTTTTGAAGAGGGATCTTTGGTGCTGGTTTGGGATGGAGGGAATTTCTCACTTTCAGGAAAATCTGCAGGTTTCAGCAGCTGTGACATGAAGGTCCCGAAGCTGGAAACCACATCTTGGGATCTGGCGGTTGGAAGTTTATTTAACAACAGTTACTGGATGGTGGAGAAATTGGAAACAGCCCGAATGCCCACGACAGAAGGCTACTTAAACAAATGAGGTGCCGTGGGTTGAGTTCTCTGTGGCCGTTAAACATGATATTGAAGACTAGTTAATGATGTGAAAAGACATTTGAGATATAATGAGGTGAAAAGTTGCAAAACATGTGCAATAATAATTCACAAAAATGCAGACCATGGGAATCACTGAGTGGTAGAATTACTGAATATTTTCTTCTTTTTGCTGATATTCATCTACTTTTTGTTAAACAATGAACATGATTTGCTTTGTAAAAAGAAACAAGTTATTATTCTAGATATGTTAAGAGTCTTTAAACACTCCAGGACCTGAAGAATCTAGAACTGGACTTTTAGTTCAGAAAAAAACAAATATCTATTTAAAATCACACCACAGCAAGGAAACTCAGCAGGATTTTAAACCATCTTCACATAATAGAGGTATTAATGTTTTTAAAACTTTTAAGTTTATAGACTGTCCATGAAGCTGGTGAGGGCACATGTGAGCCACAAATATCAAGTGACAACTAAATGAAGAGCGGACATCTCCAGAGCTTTCTCCTTTCTCTGTGCCAGGCATCAGGCTAAGTACCTTACCTGGATGAATTTATCTAATCTTTTAACAACCCCTATGAAGTCAGGTTGTGACCTAACTTAACGGTCAACTTCAAGGTGTTTTTTTCTCTCTGAAGTTTCAGAAAAGAAAACTTTAAAAAGTGCAGAGAAGGGTGGGCCTGGTAGCACAGAGGTTTAAGTGGGTGCTCGGGACACCCACACACTGCATCAGAGTACCTCCTTCTGGTCCAGCTCCCTGCTAATGCAAATCCCAGGAGGCAACCGATGACAGATTAGGTACTTGGGTCCTCGACACCCATGTGGAAGATCAAGATGGAGTTGCAGGCTCCAAACTACAGCCTGGGCCAGCCCATTTATTGTGGACATCAGGGGAAGCACTCAGCAGATTGATCAATTCTCTCTCTGTCACTGTGCCTTTCACATACATAAAAGTAAACATTTTTAAAGTCATCCACTAGTGTTTAAAAAAAAAAAAAAGCCCATGGGGCAGGCACTGTGGCATGGCAAGTAAAGCTTGGGACTCGAATATCCCATATGGCAGTGTCTGGTTTGAGTCTCAGCTACTCTGCACTTCCAATCCAGTTTCCTGCTAAGGTGCCTAGGAGGCAGCAGATGTTGGCCCAAACACTTGGGTTCCCGCCACCCACGTGGGAGACCCTGATGGGGTTCGTGATTTCTGGCTTTGGCCTGATCTAGCCCTGGTTGCTGTGGGCATTTGGGGAGTGAACTCATAGTAGGAGATATCTCTGTCTCTCTCTGTGTCTCTTCCTCTCTGTCACTCTGTGTTTCAAATAAATAAATCAATCTTAAAAAAAAAAAAAAAAAAAGAAAGAAAAAGGAAAAAAACCTAGAGTCCAGCACACCTTCCCCTGAGATTCAAACACCAAGAGCTGTAACTAGACTGCTGTGGACTCACCACAAAAGTTTAACCTTACCTTGACCCCAAAGTCTTTTTGGATGTCCAGTGAAGGAAATTCTTAACATTCAGCAGCCTCTCATTCCGTCTGCCCAGAAATATTAACAAAGGATCTCGGTAACTTGACTCTCAACTCTGCTACCAAATTCCCTTTGTACAGGAAGACCCAGCTCAACAGCCTGATGGAGGTGAGATGGTGATGTTGAGATGCCCAACAGGAAGGGAGGAGTAAGGAATTGTTAATGAGTGGAGAGAAAAGCTGTCCAAACTGAGATACCCCTAATGAGCACATTCTAAGCTTAAAAAGGAACACAGAGACATTGCTCTCAAGTGAGTTCAGAGTGAATGAAGAAGAGAGCCATTCAGATGTTCGGCAGTCACTGCCTGTATCACAGAACGGATTCTTCTGAGAGCGCTAGGACAGGAATGGATTGTGACACATAGTTTAGTCGTAAGCTTTATTCTTTATTGCTGGCAATTTTATGTAGTATACAGAGAGAGCTATTTTATGCTAAGACAGACTTATATACCAATCATTTTGATAAACTTTGAGTTCTCTGATGTCTTTCTCTTCCTACCTTGATACCAGTAATTTATGTGGAATCTAGTTTGAATGTGTCTGAATGATTTCCAATATATTTTGGTTCTTTTGCTTTTGATTCAGAGAAGAACTGATGAGCAAAGCAGCTTTTGGGGAAGGACTGCAAAGAAAACATAGGATATTTTGGCCAGCGCCGTGGCTTAACAGGCTAATCCTCCGCCTAGCGGTGCCAGCACACTGGGTTCTAGTCCCGGTTGGGGCGCCGGATTCTATCCCGGTTGCCCCTCTTCCAGGCCAGCTCTCTGCTATGGCCCGGGAAGGCAGTGGAGGCTAGCCCAAGTGCTTGGGCCCTGCACCTGCATGGGAGACCAGGAGAAGCACCTGGCTCCTGCCTTCGGATCAGCACGATGTGCCAGCCACAGTGGCCACTGGAGGGTGAACCAATGGCAAAAAGGAAGACCTTTCTCTCTGTCTCTCTCTCTCACTATCCACTCTGCCTGTCAAAAAAAAAAAAAAGAAAACATAGGATATTTTGACCAGAGCATAATGATTAGGTCAGATAATTAGTCTGCTTTGCAAATGTTTCCATTGCAATAAAAGGAAAGTCTGATGCGTTGTTTCAATTTATTTATTTTGACAGGCAGAGTGGACAGTGAGAGAGAGACAGAAAGGTCTTCCTTTGCCGTTGGTTCACCCTCCAATGGCTACCGCGGCTGGTGCACCGCACTGATCCCAAGGCAGGAGCCAGGTGATTCCTTCTGGTCTCCCATGGGGTGCAGGTCCCAAGCACTTGGGCCATCCTCCACTGCACTCCCGGGCCATAGCAGAGGGCTGGCCTGGAAGAGGGGCAACCAGGACAGAATCCAGCACCCTGACCGGGACTAGAACCTGGTGTGCCGGCGCCACAGGCGAAGGATTAGCCTATTGAGCCATGGCGCCAGCCGTGTTGTTTCAATTTTAAGTAGCAAATAAATAAATAGAGAGAGGATTTTATTAAATCGATCTGAATTTTTACAGGAAAAAAAAGAAAAAAGAAAAAGCACAAAGAATCTGTCGACTTTCTTCAGTCATTATGGGCAAAATAGTTAATCCAGGTTTACACTCCCATGTACCAGAATCAATGCCAGTAAGATTTTTTTTTAATAAAAAAAAAAGCAAAAATAAACTGAGTATATATCCAAAGAAAAAGAATCAGTGTGTGAGACGTCTGCACTCTTATATCTGCTGCACAAAACTTCCCATCACCCAGAATGGAGAATAACCTACGTGCCCATCAACTGAGGAATGGATAAAGACACAGTGGTGCCTACTCACACAATGGAAAACTCTGGCTGCACAGAGGAAATCTCTTCATTGCCAAAAACATGGATGAAACTCATAGTCCCTGCATCATGAGAAATTCAATAATCACACAAAGACATGGATGGCCTGACCACTTCCATGGAATCTAACTACATTGTTCTCAGAGAGGCTGATGGGCTGGTGGATACCAGAAGCTGGGGAGACCGGGGTGAGAAACAGGAGGGGACAGGTGGCTGAGCAGCGACTAAGTTAGAGTTGAGAGTAACAAGTTCTGATGGTCCATCGCATGGCAGGATAGGGTAACTATACATAACGATACTGTACTTGGCATTGTTCTAAAAAAAAAAAAAAGCAGAAGCAGCAGCAGCTAAAGATTTAAAATTTTTTTCCAGTAAAGGACCAATAACATTTGAGAAGATCAATTCCTACCCTGATTTAGACCTTAGACAACATACACACACACACACATTTGGTACCCCACAAAAATTGTATCATTTTAACATGTCAGTGACTTAAAAAACATTTAAATATTACAGTATAAAGTCAATGTATCTTGTATTCCATGATAAGAGAATAAAACAGAAAACAAGGATATAATAAAAAAGAATTAAAAAGTTTTGAGTTGGGTCAGTCAGTTGGTTATTTCTAAAAGAACCAGATGGCTAACTGAATTAATCAAGCTGTTTTTTTTTTTTTTAATATTCAATTGGGTTGCTTAAGTTGCTCTCTTCTGTTCCCCTACTCCCATTCTATACCCCACCCCCTCCCAAGGAGGGAAACATGGTGGGTATGCAATAAATACAGTCAGCCCCACAGGACAGGGAGCAAAGTCAACAACCAAGTGTTTGATTCTGATTTTTTTTTTTTTTTTGTAGGGGGGAGAATTTTTTTTCTTCTCCTTGAACTGATACTCTGTTCTTTCAAATTAAGTTGAAACTATGTGGGTATCTCATCCTTGAAAAATAGGGTCAGAGACATACCAGCCCACAGCTGCTTAGATCTGCCAGCTTCCCACAGCAGTACCCAGACCAAAGTGAGGCCATCTTGACTTCTGGATCTAAAGGCATTTACCACCAAGACTATAAAACGTGCCACTTGTAGGACTTTTAACTGGTGACACCATCCCAACCCAATTCTCACCAGTCACACAACAGTGAGGCTTATTTAGGAAGAACATAAACAAGCCAGAGGTAGGAGGAAGCTGGGGCCTGCCCCGCACAGGACTCCTAATGGGGAGAGGCCGCATTTCAGGAGTCCAGCTTCCAGGGAGTAAGGAAACCCAAGGCTCCGTTCCCTACTTCTTATTCGCTACTGAGGCCAAGAGGCCAGGATGTGTGTTTAAAGCCTCTTTAATTCAAAGACCTGTTATCTTTACTTGACCTTATTTCCTGTCATTGGCAAGAATCAAGCTGCTTCTAGTCCCCTAATAGCCATATAGTATAACCCTTGCTGGGAACAACCGCTGTTGGACCTCCTTTTGTGGCAGACCGCAATCCCGGGAAGTCATGTGTCTGTTTTGAAAAGAGTCATTTACAGCCTGCTGTTTGACCTCAGAGATCCAGGAGCCCCCCACCCCGCCCCCCACCCCTCTGGCCTCAGACACCGATTTCCTTCCTGGGTTTGTCGCAG
This sequence comes from Lepus europaeus, assembly GCF_033115175.1. NCBI lineage: Eukaryota > Metazoa > Chordata > Mammalia > Lagomorpha > Leporidae > Lepus > Lepus europaeus. Next base: position 35,936,728 of record NC_084843.1, read on the forward strand.
GTTTAATGCAGCACAGGTGGCAGTGTTTCCATACCAGGTGTCTGAAGTTAAAGACGTTCGCTAAACTATTGGGATCAGTTGGCTCTTTTTGGCTAGGAGTTTAGCACCGTGAGCTACTGAGCTTTGGTGATAGTGTGACGTGAATTTTTTATTGCATTTTTGACCATCCTTTATGCGGGTTTTCCTCCTGTGGTTTCACAGTCCCTGCAGTTGCTATAAAATACCACCCCCCCCCAACTTTTCAATATAGTGTCGGGATCACACACACAAGCCGACCACGTTCCAGGTAACTGGGGCTGGGGCTGCAACTGCCTGATCAGGCCACACAGAAGGGCTGGCCACAGGGAAAAACACCTGGGCAGGTATGTGGCTAGAGACAGCGTCACACCGGTCGCACTGTGCACACATCACCAAAGCACAACCCAAGACCAGAAGTTAACAATGGCTGGCTTAGGCCAGGCTTGAGACATCACACACCCCCACAGGTGTGCCAAAAAGAGAATAAAAATCGCTTGCAACTCAGCTTTACTGAGAATTGCCCATGCTCTAGCACTGCACTTGACAAACGAGCTCATTCTAGTCTCGGAATAAGCCTCTGAGGGAGGCACTGGGGTTAACCTCTTTTTAGGGATAAGGAAGCAGACTCAGAGAGGTTAAGTACTTGGCCCAAAGTCATATAGCTCAGAAGTAGTAGAGCGAGGTCCAAACCTAGCTGGTTCTAGACCCATACTCTGTAGCCACTGATCACATCATGCATTCGAGGGTATAGGTGTGTGCACCCCAAATAGTTCATGTAGGTAACTGAACACGTCAACGACAGGAAGCTGTGCAGAAGGTCCTGACAAGGGTTCCCACCTGATCCAATTTCATGGGCGGTCCTGTCGCCCTGCGTGGTTTGGGCAGCCCAGATGGCAGGTACACATTCTGAATTCTCCTGGCCACGGAGGTTGCTTGGCAACAAACGTGTGACCCACACCTGGCCAGTGAGGAGCAACTAGCGACATTTTTTGCAGGAGTTACCAGATCTTCCCAGTGAGGTTGCTGCCCTGGTTGGATGAGGCCTGCAGCCGTGGCTGGGCTTATTAGCCATGGCACAAGGCACGTCCCCCAGGGCAGAAAGCAGCGCAGACAAGAGAGGAGCAGGGAGGCGGGCAGACCAGGTCTCCGGGCTGCTTGAACTCCTGCCCTGAAGCCAGGCACCTGCAGAGACTGCCTAGCCAACCCTGCCGATTTCCCTGGTGGGCACAAGCTAGTCTGAGTTGGGTTCTGGTACTCGCAGCTAAAGGAGGTCCCACTGCAACAGTGGAGGCTGGGCAAGATTACACGCCGACGCGCAGAGAATGACATGCACAGCACTCCAGCCCCACTGGGAAATGGAGGCCTGCATGACTCACTCACTCACTCAGGTCTCTCACGGTTTGGAGAGCATCAGGCATTCCCTCAGCCAGAGGTGTTCTGACGGCTCCATGGAGACTCCGGTTCCAAGCCTGGGTCTCAGTGATTGGTGCAGGCACCAAAGTTACAGATGGAGCAGAAGAGCAGGTGGGGCCCAACAAGGCCCCTGCTTCGTGCAGGCCAGCTCCCCAGTTACCCCTTTCATGTATTAGGATTCACCAAGAGGGTTCATGTTGAAGGAGGAGGTTGGGGGAGGGGCGGCTTCCACAGAAAGTCATCACCCCAGCATTTCAGAGTCATTGCAGGCATTTGGGGAGTGAATCAGTGGATGCAAGATCTCTCTCTCTGCCTTTCAAGAAAGATGAAAATAATACTTTTTTTTTAATATTGCAGAGGGTAGTGTTGTGCTGCAGTGGGTTAAGTCACTGCCCACAACTCTGGCATACCATATCAGAGCAGCAATTCGAGTCCTGGCCGCCCCGCCTCCCATCTAGCTCCCTCCTAAAGCACCTGGGAAGCCAGTCAGTGTGACCCAACTTGGGCCCTTGCACCCACATAGGAGACAGGAATGAATTTCCAAGTTCAGCATGGCCCAACCGCAGCCATTGCAGCCATTTGGGGAGTGAACCAGCAGATAGAGGATCTCCTGTGTCTCTCCTTCTCTCTGTCACTCTGCCTTTCAAAGAAAGATAAATCTTTTAAAGAAAAAGATGATTTCATCTTATATTCACCAAATTTGTAAAATAATGGCAAATGTTCTCCAATGTTTAGAACCATGAAGAATTAGTTTCAATTTTTTGATGCAAATTGGGGTCCCCAATGTTTTTTTTGGTATACCTAATAGTAATTTCTCTCACTTAAGATTTTATTTTCTAGCATGATCATAAAACTAATGATCCTCCCAAAAATGTCAGAGAACTTCATTCATTTCCCGAAGACTTTCTTCACTTTATATTCCAATCATTCCCTTTTGAAGCATCCACTTTTCTCTCCCTCAAGTATTAAACAGATCAACTGATCCAGATTCGCACTTGTTAATAGCTTTGTCTGGAACCAAAGGATTTTCCAAAGTCACCCCTCAGACTACACCTTCAAATCCTGCATCTTTGCATAATGGATTTGTTTTTGAGAGTCAGGGAGAGACAGACAGCAAGTTCCCGTCTTCCTAGCCGGCTCCCCAAATGCCTACAATGGCTAGGTCTGGGCCAGGCCAAATCAGAGCTACCAGGGACTCAGTCCAGAACTCCCATCCATTGGAGCCATCACTTGCTGCCTCCCAGGGTGTGCACCGGCAGGAAGCTGGAATCAGGAAAGGAGCCAGGACTCCAACGCAGCACTGTGATGTGGGATGCAAGCATAGCAAGTGGCACCTTAACCGCTAGGCCAAATATCCAGCCCTGCAAGATGTTTTTTCATGTGCTGTTAGCTTGGATAAATGCTGATGTTGTTAAGTTAGGTGGAAGGGGACTGAGGCCTGCAGAGGGATAGTACTTTTATAAATTGCTAGTCATTAGGGAAGTTCTCTTCCGTGTACAGAAGACACCACGGAGCTGTATGACGCCAGTGCTGCCCCCTGGTGACAGGTATGAAGAACTGACCCTCTTTCTGTCCAGCTTTCCACACTGCTCTCTGCCTTGCACTTTTCCACAGCTTCTCCTTGCATTGCCGGCAACGGGCATCCGGGAATAGCAATGGTAGCAATTTCATAAAGCCGGTGAAGGTTAAGTGCACTAAGAAGAGAAGGTGTAGGCATTGGGTGCAATGCTTGAGCCAACACTTGAGACCCCTACATCCCACATTAGAGTGTCTAGGTTCAAACCCTGACTCCACTTTCGATGTGAGCTAAGGAGCCCACAGGACTTCTCCCAAAGGAGAACCAATTTTTTTTATCCCCATTTTCTAAACCTCAACAAGTCCTTAATTCAGGAAGATGCAGAAGCAGTTTGACCTCTGAACATTTTCATTCTTTCATTCAAAAGTACACTCTTGGCTGTCTTTCCTTTAGTTCTAAATGGGACACGATTATTGAGAATTTGTAATACAACAAGATCAGAGAGAATATGGAACTCACCTGGGATCTCTCCTCCCGCGGAGACCCACCAACACCGACAGGCTTATTTTTCTACAGTAAAAGTGCTCTCCTACAGTTCATTTTCCCATTTGTTATACTTTTAGGTTTTGCACTTGGCACTGAATGTATTCACCGAACATCTCCCAGCATCAAATAGGCATTAATATGACTGTACCTCACCGGCGCTGGCACCCTGGCTTCTAGTCCCGGTCGGGGCGCCGGATTCTGTCCCAGTTGCTCCTCTTCCAGTCCAGCTCTCTGCTGTGGCCCGGGAAGGCAGTGGAGGATGGCACAGGTGATTCGGCCCTGCATCCTGTGGGAGACCAGGAGGAAGCACCTGGCTCCTGCCTTCGGATCTGCGCAGCACGCCGGCCATAGCAACCATTTCGGGGGGTTGAAACAATGGAAGGAAGACCTTTCTCTCTGTCTCTAATTCTGCCTGTCAAAAAAAATAAATGATTGTACTATAATCCATTATGTAAATAAATATACTAGAATTATTTTTGGCTATCATTTCCAATTCAAACAAACCTATAATGAGCATTTTTCTCTGAAATCTTTTTCATCCTCAATTTTGAGTATTTCTTTGAAATTAATTTCTAGGAAAGAGGTTACTGGGTCAGAAAAGGCTGCCCTTCTGAAAACTCCATGTCAGTCTTGCACACTCGATTTGCACATTCAGGCAGAGACTGAACCGCTGTACAAATGCCCCTGCAGGGCCTGAGGGAGCTCCCAGGTCCATCTGGGGCCCCTCGGTTTCCGAGTGGAGGCTGTGAAGGGCGATTTACCAGAACACACCAGAGGCTCACCGCTGCTTCCTGCCGTTGACTTTCTTCAAGAAAACTCGGGCGTATTCAAGGCTCCTGCTTCAAACACCTCCTGTGGCTGGGACATGATGGAAATTTCCCCACTACCTTTTCGGTGACAGCACTGAAACTGGCCCAGTGCACATAATAGCCCTGGAAAGCCAGCGTCCCCACCACCAGCTAACTGGGCCCTCGACGTGGCTGCCTCCGTGACCCCAACCGGACGCAGTGCCCTTGCACTCACTTGTTTCTCACCTGCAATCCCCTTTCTCCCCACCTAATTGTAAGTTCCATGCAGACCAGGTGATCCTACTCATTAGCACAGCCGCAGCACCTGGCTTCCTACCCAGCACAAAGCAGGTGCTCAACAAGTGCTTGCAGACGGACAGTGATTTATGTTTTTAAAAAAAGATTTATTTTTTATTTATTTGAAAGGCAGAATTACAGAGAGGGAGAGACAAAGAGAGGTCTTCCATCCACTGGTTCACTCCCCCAAATGCTTGCAACAGCCAGGGCTGCACCAGGCCTGCAGCCAGGAGCCTAGAACTCGACCCAGGTCTTCACATGTGTGCCAGGGACCCAAATCCATGAGCCATCACCTCTTCTGTTTTACACACTTGCACGGACCAGCTCTGTCTTTGCCCTTCCACAATCAAGGCCAAAGGCAAACCGCAATTCCTCCCTCCTCTTCATCCTATTTTTTAATTTACTTTTATTTATTTGAAAGAGTTAGAGAGGGAGAGACCCAGAGAGGGAGGGAGGGGGAACGAGAGAGAGAGAGAGAGAGGTCTTCCATCTGCTGGTTCACTCCCCAAATGGCCACAATAGCTGGAGCTGGGACAGACTAAAGCCTGGAGCCAGGCACTTCCTCCAGGTCTCCCACGTGGGTGCAGGCACCCAAAGACTTGGGCCTTCCTCTACTGCTTCCCCAGGCACACCAGCAGGGAGCAGGATCAGAAGTGGAGCAGCCAAGACTCGAACCGGTGCCCATATGGGATGGCGGCACCTCAGGCTGGAGCTTTAACCTGTTGCGCCACAGCACCAGCCCCTCGTCCTCAATAGTTTCATACAAGAGAAAATGGAAAAATGGACCCCAAACAAGAAACCATTACAGTGGCTTCCTGGAGGCCGCCAGGAGGAGGCTGCCCAGGGTCTGAGGAGGGAAGGTGAGAGCACTTCACTAACTGCCCTCTGCTGAACTTGAACCCTACAGCTGCGTGAGTGTTTGGGGTATGCAGCACGAACTGCAGCGCGCAGTTACTAAACAGAGCGCACAAGGGCAGACAGCGCAAGACGGGGCCTGGGGAGCACTGCTGGGGCGGGGCACCCACACTGGCTCTCTCTGCTTCCCCTCCCCCTGCCCGCCTGCCTCCTCCACCACGGGGTGAACAGGCAGCCACGTCCGCATTCCCAGCCTTCAGCTGGGCTCTGCCTGAGCCAGGAATCCCAGCAGGCGCTGTCCCACGGGGCAGGACAGCGAGGGATGCACAGCCCTGGGCGACACGGACTGGCGATTAGTTCTCATTCCATGACCGGGCTGGTCCCCAGGCTCTGTGGGGAAACGCCCCGGGCTGCAGATGCGCAAGCGGCCGTCCACAGGCAACACGATTCATTCATAACCGAAACACACAGTGGGCACAGACACGAGCAGAGACTGGAGCGTGGCTGTCGGGTTCGGGCCGCAGCCTCAGTCCACCCTCCTCTGCTCACCAAGGCCTCAGGCTCAGCGAGGCCCAGTTTGTGGCTTCCAGAGGGCGACGGGACACCCAATCCTTAGGCGCAGCGAGTGCGGGTACCGCGGTCCGGGACTCAGCCCACTCGTCCCGGGAGAAAGCCGATCCCTTCCCTGGGTAGGAAACAGGCGCCCCTTCTCCCCAAAACTCCCTGCAGGAAGCTGCTTTGGAGGTTCCATCTCCTCACAGTTCCATCCAAGGCAAGGACGAGCAACAAGTGTCCCGGCCAGCGCGCATACAAAACATGCCACAACAACGCCGGCCCGGGGACGGCGACCCCAGGTGGCTCGCAAGGGCCAGGAAAGAAGGCAAAGCCCTAGACGGTCTTTCATGCCAGTGTCGTACACTCAGATCACTGCTTCGGGGACCCAAAGGTGATGGTGTCTTGGCTTTGTTTTCCGGGGCAAAGGGGGCAGCATCCAGGATGGGAGAGCCCTGGGGAGGTGACCCAAGCGTAGGTTCCCAGCCACCTCTGCACTGGCTTTGTGCCTTTGGCCCAGCGGAAGAGGGCTCAAAGGTGTCAGTAAATCATGCATGTGGGCCGGCCGGGCTGGGCCCTTTCTCCTGGAGGCCAAGCCGAGAAGGCCAGCCGCTTGGTGACCCGAGCAGGGCAACCAGCAGTGTGAGAGCAGTTGGCCTGTTCAGTCACCAGAAGAGCCCCCTCGCGGGGTTGGGAGGGGGTGATGGGAGAAGAGGGAGGCCCCAGGTCCCCAGAGGAAATGACCTCAAGCTGCTCTTGGGGTGGGAACAGAGGAAAGTGTGGCCGGCACCAGCCACTTGCTAATCTCTCACATCCACTGAGCGTGGACTTCACACCAGGAAGCCTGGACACAATAGGTTGTGCTTCAGAGCCATAAAGACCAATGGGAGAAAGAAGTGGCCCTGGTGCATTTGAAACAAGAGTTGAAGGCACTCACGGAGAACAGCCAAACCTGTGAAGACGGTGCTGTCCCCAGCATGCACCATCACAGGGAGACACGGTCGGGACTGCCCTCGGGCAGGACGCAGAGCTGGGATGCTGGCCCAGTCTCGCGGCTAGTTGCACCTGTGTCTGCGTGTGCTCTTCTATATACAGTTACGCTTAATTGCTTCTGTAAAGTTAGAATTGGGGCTGGGGATAGGTGTTTGGCATGGAGGTTAAGATACCACTTGGGACACTGGCATCCGGTATCAGCACCTGGGCTCAAATCCTGGCTCTGCTCTCCACTCCAGCTTCCTGCCAGAGTGCACCCTGGGAGGTGGCAGGTGCAAGTGCTTGGGTCCCTGTTGCCCACGTGGGAGACCTGGCTTGAGTTTTTGGCTCCTAACCACAGCCTGGCCCAGCCCTGGCTGTTGTGGACATTTGGGGAGTAAACCAGTGGAAGGGAGAGCTCTCTGGCTCTCTCTTTCAAATAAATATTTTTAATCAAAATATAAAACTCTGAAAATTTCAGCTAAAATATACAGACTATTAAAAGAGGATCAGGAATGATACATTTATACTCAGTGATCAAGTATCTTAAAGACAGATATTTATTTATTTATTTATTTGAAAGGCAGAGTGAGAGAAAAAGAGAGGGAGACAGAGAAACAAGGAAAGAAGGGGAGGGAGAGAGAGAGAGAGATTTTCTACCCACTGGTTTATTCCTCAGATGACTGCAACAACTGGGGTTGGGCCAGGCTGAAGACAAGAGCCAGGACTCCATCCTGGTCTCTCACATGGGTGGTAAGAACTTAAGTTGTTGAGTCATCACCTGCACATTAGCAGGGAGCTGCATCAGAAGAGGAGTCGCTGGGACTCAAAGCAGCACTAGGATCTGGCTGTGCGGTGTAACCAACTGTGCTACGGTACCCTCCCCGAAGATCAGGTTTTTAGCTTTAGCTGTTTTTACGCCTCTCTGAAAACACCTCTGTTGATTTTATTGGACGTAGTACAGAAGTTGGCTGAACCAGTGCCTCCAGCCTGGCTGTCTCAAGTAGGGAGACTGAGAAGCAGTCTGGGAGATCAGGAGGCCCCCAGCTCAGGAGAGCGTCGCATCCCACCTTAGCACTCACATGCTATGTTGCCTCAGTCAAGTCCCTTCCCCTGTTTGGGTCTGGGGCCCATCTTCTGAGATGAGGTAGCTGATCTCTTAGGGTCCCTCCACTCCAACCCTAAGGATTGGGTTTTAACTGGCACATTGGGAGGTCAGGCTACCACCAGGATGCCCAAGCGTCACAAAGCAGAGGAGTAGAGCCGAGCTGGCTGTTATTCCGGGGCCTGTGTGTCATATTTCACCTGCCTCACCAAGCTACCATCAGACCCTGGAAAATCCTCAAGCTTTATGTAGCACAAGCTTCTCTCACTGACCCCAACATCATGGCCAAGTCCAGTGCATGAAAGGTTGTATCCTGTTGGCATTATGTCTGTCAGGGTCTAGTTGAGGAACAGAAATCACATCGATGATTTTACTACAGGATGTACTGGAAAGAGTGGTAAGAACTCTGCAGTGTCAGTGGCAGCAGCTGGAGGCAGCTACCTCCCATTCAGTGGGTACCCAAAAAGGGGACAAGACACAGAAGAGCAGAGGAGCCCCCAAGAAAGCAAAACTCAGGCCTCCAAGGAAGGGGTAGGCGGGTGGTGCTAGGGCCTCAGCGGCTGGCACAGAAGTGTTTGTCTTACAAGTGTTGGGAAAGCTGCCAAGTGTTCAGCCTTTGCTGCTGGAGGAAACTGCTCCTACTGGGGCAGACAAGCCTCCCACAGGTAACGCTCACGGGAACCTGGGACAGGAAGGAGCTAGACCCTCTTTCCACCGCCTCCTCTTCCTCCGGCCGGACCCTTATATCCAACTCCCCCTTGTGGGCAGAGTCCCAGCCCCAGTATCCCACAGCAGGTAGGGAAGGGCGAGTTTGGACTGTGAGAGCTGCACTGGAACGGACCTGGCCCAGCCACCCTCAGTGAGTTTGGCTTTAGCCTCCTGGAGTTGTAGCACTGACGCTTAGGAGGCCTCATCGGAGCTCAGCAGAAGGGAGGGAGTCTTGTGATAAATTGGTGACGCTGCCCACAGCCCAGAAGGAGACATGGTGGTGGGAAGGCTGCATCTTTGCTCCTTCTGTGGTGACTAAAGCAAGCGCCATACCAAGCACGAGACGTGAGCGCTGCTGCCTGACCTGGAGGAGCAGGACAGCTGACCCACAGGCTCCCGTCCCCACCACCAGCCCAGCAGCTCATGCTGACCTTCCTCTCTGTAACTGGGTGGCCGGGGACGGAAACTGCCTGCAGCCCTAGGAATATCCTCAGAGGACCACGGAAGGGTAAGAGTGCTGAACAGGGCAGACCAGGTGCTCCCACAGGGCCTCAGCCCAGAGAAGAGTCTGTTGGGAACTTGGTAAGGCTTTGGGTCAGGCAGCCTTGAATTCAAGCCCAAGTCTGCCATGTCTTGGATGTTTAGAATTAAGAAATATACCTTAGCAGGTAAAGCCACCACCTGCAATACCGGCGTCCCATATGGGCACTAGTTCAAGTCCTAGCTGTTCCTCTTATGATCCAGCTCTCTGCTATGGCCTGAGAAAGCAGTAGAAAATGGCCCAAGTCCTTGAGCCCCTGCACCCATGTGGGAGACCCAGAAGAAGCTTCTGGCTCCTGGCTTCAGATTGGCAGAGTTCCAGCTGTTGCAGCCATCTGGGGAGTGAACCAGCAGATGGAAGATCGATCTCTCTCTCTCTCTGTCTCTCTGTAACTCTGCCATTCAAAGAAATAAATAAATCTTAAAAAAAAAAAAAGAGCTTTCCCTCCTCACTTTAGCCCTTTTTGTATGGTTGGCCTGTGGCTACCCTCATCACCCTCTTTTAAAAAAGAAGGAAGGAAGGAAGGAAGGAAGGAAGGAAGGAAGGAAGGAAGGAAGGAAGGAAGGAAGGAGAAAGGAAGAAAGAACACAATCTCTGACCATGAATTAGGTGAGCAAAAAAAATAAGCCAGTATGCTCTTTAAAGATCAACTTCATTTCTCTTTTGCTGATAAGAAGTCACCATTCTAGTCTTTTCCAAGGGGTTTCCGGAGGATTTCGGTGCTGTGCCAGAGCTGGCTGGTCTGGCTCCCAAGGGGTGGTTGTGTTGTCTCCTCCCAATTCTGCAGTCAGTGACCTCCCAGCCTGAAATCTGTCACGCAGGAATAGTCAGCAAGTGTCCCAGACCAGTGAATTTTTGCTCAAGACTCAATTAACCAGTAACTGCTGGTCCCCTTCCCTTTCCAGGGCCTGTGCCAAGGTTGGAAAGGGAAGATGGGAGGAGGGTACAGCCAGTAACGGGAAAGGGCACAGCAGGCTCCAGCCACAGCTGCACACAGGTCACCCCCGAGGACCCCTGTTCTTGTCGGCAAGGCACCTGTGGCATCTCTCTTCCTGCTGCTGTGCTGCCTTTGGAGCTTGGACCTTCTAGAAGGCTATTCTTGTCCCCTCATCTGACCCCCACCACACAGCGCCTCTCTTGCAGCTCTGGTGGCGAAAGAGGGCTCTCTGTTCTCCTTCTAGCTCCCAAAGCAATTTTTGTTTGTTTATATTGTAAATAAAATCCTTCCTTCCTTAAATACTATTAATAATGTTCTTACGCTTTTGAGAATACAGTCAGGGGCTAACACTGTGGTGCATGGGTTAAGGCACCACCAGCAACCCTGGCATTCCATATGAATGCTAGTTTGAGTCCTGGCTGCTCCACTTCTGACCCAGGTCCCTGCCATCACTCCTGGGAAAGCAGCAGAAGATGATCCAAGTACTTGGGCCCCTGCCACCCACACGGGAGATCAGATGAACCTCCTGACTCCTGGCTTTGGCCTGGCCCAGCCCTGGCCAATGCAGCCATCTGAAGAGTGCATAAAAGATTCTCTCTCTTTCTCTCTCTCTCTCTCTCTCTCTCTCTCTCTCTCTCTCTCTAATTCTGCCTTTAAAATAAACAAATCTTTTAAAAAATAAAAATAAAGAGAGTCAGGAAGCTCTGTCTCCCCAGTACCATGAGCTCAGCAGAACAGGACAACTGGGGATACTAAACAGGGGGGAAAATGTTAAAGTGGCAAAGAATTCTGCTCACAAGCACATTCCAGAATTCCAAGTCTTTGGGATTTTTGGAATTAGAACTAGCTAACAGTTTTCTCACACCTCCTCATTGAGGTTTGAAGGACAAATAATGCTAGCAAATGGCCTAAACAGTGCCCAGCACGTAGTAGGTCATCAGCACACAGTGGTTTTTTGCACCTTCCTTGGGACTCTGACCACCAAGATGAGACCCTCTAGGGGGAGAAAGCTGGGAACGGAGCCTCATGCTTCCTCCCCCCTCACAGCAGCGGGGGCTGTGACCCACTGGGTTGGGACACATGACCCAGTCTTCCAGGCTGTGGCAAGTGGACACTGGTGCGCTAGAATTCTGTCAAAGCCCCCACATGCTCCGCTAATATGAAATGTCCTCTCAGGTTAGGTAGACAAACCTAGGGATTGTTTAACAAGCAAACAAAACCAGCCATGCTCCCTTGGAGGGTGGGATTCTGGTGAGCTGATGTCCTGTTTGTGGCTTCCCTTCGGGCCCCTTCCAAGCCCCCCTGCTTGCCTGCTCTTCCACCTCCCCATGGTCAGCCCGGCTGGATTCCTCCACAGCCACAGCTGCCGTACCACCTCCCTCACCACCCATTGATGAATCCCTGTTCCATTCCTCTCTTCCCGCAACTCTGGGCTGGGCTTGCAGCTGTCTGTCCCACATTCCCAGCTGAGCCTCCCACAGGTGGCGCTGCCCTCGGCACTGCCCATCTTCCCCTGCTCTGACCTTGACCTTGGTCTACATGTCCCATCCTGGTGAATGGACCGTCTTCCTTTAGTCCTACCAGGGGCCTCCTTCACTCACTCCTCACATCCCGCTGATGATAAGGTTCCATGGATGTACTTCTCAGCAGTGCTTGCCTCTGCGGCCCTTGACTCTGGCCACCAGGAGCAGCCATTGTTTCCCATAGGGAGAATGCCGATCCCTGCCCTCCTGTCTCCTCCCTCCAGTCAGCCTTCAGTGCCTAAAACACATCTGAGTGTGTCCAGGCTTCCTATGGAGTGGCTCCCGCTTACAGGTGCACGGAGGTAAGAACTCGCCAGGACCCAGAGAGCTCCCCACAATCCAGCGGGAATGCTCAGAACTCACTCTCCCCTGCTGCTATTGCCCGGCCCAGCCACACTGAAGCACAGGAGCTTCCCAGGTCCTTCTGCCTATGTTTTTTCTCTTTCTGCACCTGCCAAGCCATGCTCACTTCTAGCACCTCTTGTGTGAAGTCCTGCTGTATTCTGATTAGATTTACTGAGTCTTCTTGAGGCCACTTCTGTCCCATTGGAGGCTTCCCTTTCTCTTTTCCTCTTTGTGGTACAACTCTTTGTTTGCACTGCTGTCTCCCCCTCTATACTGAGCGCATCAAGGAAAAGTAGCATGTCAAAATCGTGTTTATTCTAGAAAATATGAGGCTCCTGCAAATGGCTTGGGTATACAGATGTGCCCTGTTGTAAGGTTACTGTGTTTGTGAAGTGGGCAGTCAGAAAAAGGAAGTATTAGGGACAACAGATGTGATACATGAAAAGTGATAAAAATCCACTCTAAACAGACAAATCAGAATGCAGGCTGTTAGCCCTAGACGTTTAAACCACTTCAAACATTTTAAAATAGATAGCCAAGAAAAAAACATAAATGGAATAAAATAGAATATCGAAAACCACTTGGTTAACCCAAAAGAAAGCAACTGAGGAGAGACAGAGAAACAAACACTGAATAAACAGCTGGAGAACAAGTAGCAAGGCAGATCTACATCAGCAAATCCATGACCAAATGTAACAGCTCTGGGGTGGGCAGTTGTGAGCCCTGCTGCCAGCTGAGATTCTAGTTAACATGCCCTCATCCCACAGCAGACTCCCTGGGTTCGGTTCCTGGCACCAGCTCCGGATCCTGGCTTCCTGCTAATAAAGCCCCCGGGAGGCCCCAGTGACAGCTCCAGGGACTGAGTTGCTGCCACCCCTGTGGGAGACCTGCACTGAGTTCTCAGGTCACAGGCTCAGTCCCAGCCGAGCCCTGGCCCAGCCCCAGTGGTTGTGGACGTCTGGAGAATGAACGAGCAGACAGGAGCACTCTCGCTTGCTCGCTCTCTCTCTCTCTCTCTCTCTCTCTCTCTCACACACACACACACACACACACACATTTGGAGAATGAACTAGCAAATGGGAGCCCTCTCTATCTACATCTCTCTCTCCCTTCTCCTCTCCCTCTCAGAGAAAGACATTTTTAATGTAAAAATTTCAATTCAATTCTAGAGATTGTTCAACTGGATAAAAAGTATGATTAACATATATACTATCTGGGGCGGGCATTTGCCCTAGGAGTTGAGACACTTTGATCCCATATCAGGCGCTGGGATTGGCGCCTGTCTCTGGCTCTGCTTGCCAGCTTCCTACCAGTGCAGACTCTGGGACACAGCAGGTGTTTGGGTCCCTGCTGCCCATGTGAGAGACCTTGATTAAGTTTCCAGCTCCCGGCTTCAGCTTGGCCCAATCCCTGCCATTGCAGGCTTTTGCAGAATAAACCAGCAAATAGGAGTTTCTCTCCCCCCGCCCCTGTGTGTGTGTGTGTGTGTGTGTAGCTCTCAAATAAGTAAAACACAAACACACAAATACACACTATCTACAGAAGATAAATGATGTTAAAGACAGAAACAGACTGATATAAAGGGATAGAAACTGATTTACATGCAAACAGCATAAGAAGTCTAGAAAGGCTATTTAATATAATACAAAGGAGACTTGAAGACAAAGAATACCAAAGGAGGGGCTAGTGTTTTGGCATAGTGAGTAAAGACATCACCTGTGACAATGGCATCCTATATGGGCACTGGTTCATGGTTTGTGTCCCAGCTGCTCCACTTCCAATCCAGCACCCAGCTAACGCACCTGGGAAAGTGGTGGAAGATAGCCCTGCACCTGTGTGGGAGGCCCAGGTGAAGTCCCTGGCTCCTGGATTCAGCCTGGCACAGCACTGGCCATTGCAGTGATTCTGGGGAGAGAATCAGCCGTTGGAAGCTCGAGCACACTCACTCGCTCTCTCTCTCTCCCTCCCTCCCTCTCTCTCTGTTGCTCTGACTTTCAAATAGATAAATAAATCTTTTTTAAAAAGTAGCACCAAAATGTTATCCTATTTTAAAAAAGAATACCATAGGGAAACATTTTATAATGGTAAGGGGACCAGTTCTTCAGGAAGATGTAACATTCCTATATATATATACACACACACACACACACACACCTAATAGTAAAGCTTCAAAAATCACAAGTAAAACTGAAGGAAATGAAGAGAGAAATACAAGTAGGTAAATCCACAGTTTTAGCTTGCAACTTCAACACTACTGTCTTAAAACTTGACAGAATAAGTAGATGGGGTCGGCGCTGTGGCACAGTAAGCTAAACCTCCACCTGCAGAGCCAGCATCCTATTGGACGCCTGTTCAAGTCCTGCCTGCTCCTCTTTTGATCCAGCTCTCTGCTTATGGCCTGGGAAAGCAGTGGAAGATGGCCCAAGTGCTTGAGCCCCTGAACCTTCATGGAGGAGCTGGAAGAAGCTCCAGTCTCCTGGTTTCAGACTGACTCAGCTCTGGCTATTGTGACCATTTGGGGAGTGAACCAGCAGATAGAAGACTTTTCTTTCTCCTCTCCCCTCTCTGTAACTCTACCTCTCAAATAAATAAATAAAATCTTAACAAAAAAACATTATGGACATAGAAGATGGGCAATATCATCAATGAACTTAGCAACCAAAGAGAAAGCATTTTGGGGAATGTTTCACAAAGTTAAACACACATGTACCTGTGACCTATCAGTTCTACTCCTAGATATTAACTCAAGGTAAATGAAAGAATGTGACCCCAAAAAGACTTACATTGCAAATGCTTAGAGCGGCCCTGTTTATAACAGCTTCAACCCAAATGTACATTGAACAGATGAATGGATAAACAAACTGTGGTGTATCAATAAAATGAATTTTACTCAGCAATAAAGAAGGACACATATACATCAACATGAGAGAATCTGGGGAAAAAATGCTGAGCAAAAAATTCCATACCTAAAGGAATATACAGTGCATGATTCCATTTACATGAAGTTCTTTTTTTTACAGGCAGAGTGGACAGTGAGAGAGAGAGACAGAGAGAAAGGTCTTCCTTTTCCATTGGTCATTCCCCAGTGGCCGCTGAGGCCGGCGCACCGCACTAATCCGAAGCCAAGAGCCAGGTACTTCTCCTGGTCTCCCATGCGGGTGTAGGGCCTAAGGACTTGGGCCATCCTCCACTGCACTCCCAGGCCACAGCAGAGAGCTGGATTGGAAGGGGAGCAACCGGGACAGAATCTAGTGCCCTTACCGGGACTAGAACCTGGTGTGCTGGTGCTGCAGGCAGAGGATTAGCCTAGTGAGCCACAGCGCCGGCCCATTCACATGAAGTTCTGATCCAGCCAAACAATCTGTATACAGAAAACACACTACCGGCCAACAGGAGGAGTAACTAACTCTAAATAGACATGAGGAAACTTTCTAAGGTGATGGAAATATTTTATTTCTTGATCACTGTGATCACAGATATGTGTACATTTAATAAAACCAACTGAACAAAACATGCAAAATGGGCCCTATTTAAGGCATATGAATCATACCTTAAAATTTTTATAACTGGGGCAGCACTGTGGCATACACAGTATGTTAAGCCTCAGCCTGTGGGGCCAGCATTTCATATGGGAACTGGTTCAAGTCACAGCTGCTCCTTTTTCAATCCAGCTCTCTGCTATGGCCTGGGAAAGCAGTAGAGGTTGGTCCAAGTGCTTGGGCTCCTGTACTCACATGGGAGACCTAGAAGAAGCTCCTGGCCCCTGGCTTCAAATCAGCTCAACTCAGGCCACTGCTTCCATTTGGAGAGTGAACCAGCAGATGGAAGATATATATATATATATATATATATATATATATATATATATTATATATATATCTGTAGCTCTACCTTTCAAAAATAATTAAAATCTTTAAAATAAAAAATTTTTAAAAACCTAAAAATAAGAGGATGGGAATGCAAAATGGCTCAGTCACTATGTAAAACAACTTGATGGTTCTTCAAAGCGTTAAATGTAGATTTCATGTGACCCAGCAATGCCACTCCTGAGTACGTGCCCAAAGCAACTGAAGACACAGACTGACAGAAATCTGTGTGCATACACATTCACGGGTACACTATTCAGAATAGCCAAAAGGTAGAAACCGCCCAAGTGTCTATTAGCAGGTGAGCAGATGAACAAATTGCAGTGTATATATGTAAAGGAACAGTACTCAGCCAGAGGAATGAAGTACTGATACTTACAACCAGGAGGATAACCTCAGAAACGCACTCAGCGAGAGAAACAACACAAAAAGTCACGCACTACAGGATCCCATTTATATGAAGCATCTAGAACAGATAAGGCCATGGAAGCCCAATGCGGATTGGCGATTGCCAGGGATTCAGTGGAGGGCGGGGTAATATTAGTAGATTTCCTTTTGGGGTGATGAAAATGTTTAGGGACTAGACAGAGGTGGTGATGGCACAGCTGTACCAAGCTGCTAACTGCCTCTGAATTACTCACATTGAAATGGTTAATGTTCTGCTCTTTGAACTTCCCCTCATTAAAAGGAGAAGCGTTCCCTTCACTTCCAACCGAGAGAGACAAACAGAAGCCAGATTTACCTGAAACAACCAAAGAGGAAGAACAACATACATGAAGCCTACAGTTTTCCAGACATTGGTTGGAAGCACCAGAGGACAGACCCCTAGGAGAGTGAAGGAGTGAGGTCAGCCCTAGGACTGCTCCAATTTCCTGACCCCAAAGCATTCTCAGGCCATGGCACGTGGACTGGGAAATCCAGGCAGAATCCACAGAACTCCCAAGTTTGAGGTGAAACCACCAAGAGTGGAAAGGCCTGGGAGTACACCCAGTAGTAAGCAAAGCAATACAGAAATATCTGGTACCAAAGAAGATGTGATTCAAAACATCCACATGCAGACTCTGAATAAAAAAACTGCCAGGTAAATAAAGAAGCTGGAAAATATAATCCAAAGTGAAGAGACAAAAACTTGGAAAGTTACGAACTTCGCTGTTCAAAGAATAAAAGGACTGCCACATGACGGAAGAAAATGCTTGCCGCCACAAGTGACTTGTATCCAGAACACATAAAGAACCTTCCAAACAGCCCCCTCTGTCTGTCACATCTGGGGAAGCCCCCTGCCGTTCCTCCGCAGAGATTGCAAGGGTTTGGTTGTCACCGCAGGCAGCTGTTGGCATTGAGGGCTTGGTCGCATGTGCTATTGATCAGCCAGCTGACAGAGCAAACCCAAGGGCAGAGGGGCCGAGGTGGCCCCTGGCTCTGGCTCCTGGGCTGACAAGATGGGGGAGGGCTCCCTGTCTCTTGGACTTGGGCCTGTTCACCTCACTGGTCAGCTCAGCTCCCAGGCAAGGGAGTGGGTCTGAAGGCCTGGCAGGCCCACTCCTGCCCCTTCTCCCCCATGGGAGAAACACCCTCAGCGGCTGCTTCTAAGCCAACACCCAGAAGGGGTGGAGCAAGCAGATCTCGAAGGCCCCAATCACTCAAGGTCATTTTCTTTTCCCTCCTCTCTTGCTCATGACTTCCCCTTTCACCCCACCTCGGCCTTTTTTTTTTTTTTTCCAGAAGTAGTTCAGAGGTACTGTGGCACACTCTGAAAATAAACAAGGAAACTGCACCACATGCAGGCATTCCCAGCCCCAGAAACAACCATTTTCATTTTGCTTCCTTACCTTTTCTATGAAAATCTTTTCAAAAACAAATGTGGGAGTGCTATTGACAAAGCGTTTACTACCCACTGGGCTCTGCTAAGCAGCTCGTGCTTGTCTCTCATTTAATGTTCACAAAAACTCTGAGTGACCCACACTATAGACACAGGGGTAGAGGCTTAGCGAAGCTGAATAATGGGGGTGGGTGTTACGCCTGGTGGTTAACATGCCCATGACCCATCTCAGAATACCTAGGTTCAATTCCCACTCCAGCTCCGGACCCCAGCTTCCTGCTGAGGCAACCCAGGGAGGCGGCTGCGAGGCTCCAGTAACCGCCTTCCTGCTACCCACCTGGGAGACCTGGACTGACTTCCTGGTCCCGAACTTTGGCCCCAGCATGGGCCTCAGCTTTTGTGGCCATTTGGGGGGTGAACAAATGGATGGCAGCGTGTGCTCTCACTGAAACTAATTTAATTTTTTTCGAAAGAAGTTAAGTGCCTTATACAATGTCATTCAGCAATTAAATGGTGGGGATGGGGCTTGGATTCAGGAGATCTGACTCCAGAGCTGTCATTCTCGCTCTCACCCCTTTGAGGCTGACTACTGTAAGTACCCAGGCATCACTGAGAACAGCCGTGCAGCACTCTGGCCTTCAGAGGGGCCGCCATCATTTCCCAATCCCCTATTGGTGGCCAAGGCTTTCTGTAATACATGCCTCCATGAGTGTCCTTTAGTGAAATATTTTCTCAAAAGCTAAAATTGACACCCTTGGGACATGGCGTAAGTGTAATTTTTTTTAAGATTTATTTATTTGAAAGAGTTACAGAGAGAGGTAGAGTAAGAGAGAGAGGTCTTCGATCCGCTGGCTCACTCCCCAAATGACTGCAATGGCCAGACTGAGCTGATCCGAAGCCAGGAGCCAGGAGCTTCTTCTAGGTCTCCCATGTGGGTGCAGGGGCCCAAGGACTTGGGCCATCTTCTACTGCTTTCCCAGGCCATAGCAGAGAGCTGGATTGGAAGTAGAGCAGCTGGGACTTGAATTGGCGCCCATATGGAATGCTGGTGCTACAGGCCAGAGCTTCAACCGCTGCGCTAAAGCACTGGCCCCCATAAGTGTCATTTTATAATTTTTTTGGTGCATTTTGCACCAAGAGAGTCCTCCAAAAACAATGGACCCAGAGGTACTTCCTACACCCTCATCCACACTAGAATACAAAGCACTCTTCAGCCACACCAGTAAAGGCAGCTCAAACCATGCCACATAGGTAAGAAAAGTTAGATTCCTTAGGGGTTTCAGTGGCCTAACCTTTTCCAGGGGCAATTCCATCCCCCACTGGAGCCAGACCCTCAGCCAAGCAGAGCCTGGGGCGGGAAGCAAGCCAAGTTCTGCTTCCTTGCAACAGGTGATCCTCAGGTTCCCAGAAATCCCTCTGTTGCCATCCCATCACTGGCCACGATGGAGGAGGAGGAGGACGTGCAGGCCATTCCGGACCCCACGGCTGCTGAGTCCTGCGAGCGACCCCTTGGAGCCAGGAGAGGACAGAGCTTGCGGGTTGGGATTCGGGCGCTCCTCTCAGCCCCACCACTGCCGATGGGATGAGCGAGGCACGGCCAGCCCCACTTCCCACATCTCTCCGGGCTGGGGCTGGGTATGAACTAACGGCCTGGGGTTCCCCGTGTCGCAGATCAGGACGTGAGCAGAGGCAGCTAATAGATGGCAGCCGTATCCCACAGCAGGCCCAAACGAACATGAAGCACTTTGCTGTCGTTCTCCCACTGTGTCCCCCATAAACCTTTGCAGGACTGCTCTTGTCCTCGGCTGACAGAGGAGAACGCGGAGGCACAGGACACTTGGGGGATTTACCCATGATCAGACCAGGAGACCAATGGCAGAGCCACGGTCTGAAATCAGGACAATCTGGCTCACTTCTAGAAGGCCCCACTTCTATACCCTGGGCTACAGGGGCTGTCTGTGATCAGAGAGCAAGCTCCTTGTGGGCGATGGCCCGTGTGTCCCGCCCTCTCTCTGTCCCCTGTGCTCAGCCAATGCCACAGCCCGTGGGGAAGATCTATGACCGTCCTGGTTTTCTATGGTGACACAACATGCCCAGTGGCTTGAATCAGTACCCGTTTGTCACGCCACAGCTCTGCAGGTCAGAAGCCTGGAGCTGCAGCACCCCGTGGCCTCTGTTCAGCATCCCCCGAGGCTGGAATCAGGGTGTCTCAGCTGCACCCCAGCATCTTCTTCCAGGGTTGGGCAGGTGACCATTTCCCGCTTCCCTCCACTCCCGTCACCACATGAGTGTTCATGACGTCACGTCTGAGACGCGACCCCTCCAAGAACCCCAGTCCGCCCGCTCACCCAGGAGAGCCACACTCACCCACGCCCGTCAGCAGAGGTGCAACCCAGGGAGCTGGGGCTGCCCTGCTCTGTGGCGAGCTGCGTCCAGCAGCCCCCTCTGCCGCCATCCCCTCTTTGCAACCTGTAACATTGGCCTCCTCCGTGACCTTGCCATCGCTCCTGAGCATTCCATGGGCCCAGGGAGTTGGAAAAAGGAGTCGAGGGAAGGCCAACAGCAGCCTTGGTGATCAGCGCCTCCCAGCCCGAAATAATGAATTCTTAGTCCTCCACGAGCCTGGTGGGCACCCTCACAAGACCCCTCTGTCCTCATCCGGAAGAGACAAAAATGACCACCCCGGCTGCAGCAGGTGACAACCCCACCACACCTAGCTTTAGCCTATAGGGACTCTCACACAGGATTTCTGAGACGGCTCTGGGCTTAAGCTGCGTACTCACGTATTCAGCAATGTTTGTTGAAGACGTACAGTGGGCCAGGCACTTTGTTCTAGCTGCTGGGGTACAGCAGTGTTAACGATCCCAATTAAAGGGCAGGCATTTGGCCTCGCAGTTGGGACAACTGCACCTCACTCAGCCTGGGTGTGGGTCCCAGTTCCATCCCCACCCCAGCTCCCTACAAATGCACACTCTGGGAGGCAGCAGGTGCCGGCTCAAGGACACGGGTTCCTGCCACCCATGGGAGACCCAGATCGAGTTCCCACCCTTGCCTTTGGCCTGGCCCAGCCCCGTATGTCGCAGGCACTTGGAGAACAGATCAGCAGATGGGCGAATTTTCTCCCTTCTGTCTGCCTGCCTCTCAAATGAAATAAAAAATTAAATAATAATGGAATTGAAGTCCCTGTTCCGTGAGGACCTGCTAGGCCCGGAGGCAGAAGGATGATGGAAACAGGATAAACTAGCAAACGACAGGGCCTTCCTGTGTTCTGCAGAGTAGCAGCGCTAGGAGAGGGCCGAGGGGGTGGCCAGGGAGGAAGGGAGGGGCTCTAGCCAGGGTGCTGGGGAAGCCGGCCCTGAAGAGGTGACATCTGAGTACAATGAAGACATGAAGATGACGGCAGGTCGGGCTGGATGCTGGAGGGGTTGCAAGCGCAAAAGCCCTGAGGCAGGACTGCGGCTCACGCCTGCGCACAACTGCAAACAGCAGCCACTGCACGTGGGAGCTGGAAGGTCCTCCCGGAAGCCTTGAGACCTGCCCCGCCCCCCACCGGAGGGCGCTCCCCCCACCCCACCCCCAAGTCAGGATCCGGGAGCCGCCAAAATTCATGCCAGATGCGCGGGCAGACCTGCAGCCTCCTCCCGCGCGTTCCTGCCGCTTCCCTGGTGGGCACAGGAAGCCACGCCGGCAAATGGGCAGCCTTTGATGCAGGGCACCTTCCCTGGGGCACCTGCCCGCGGGAGCCAGGAGCCGGCCTCCCGGGCGCCCCTAGCGGGATGAGTAGGAAGTGCTGGCAGGAGCCTGTGCAAACCGGGCTGCCTTCGCGCCGGGTCCACGCAGGGGCCCCTGCTCTCCCTAAAGCACAGACTCGCGGCGTCCTTCCACGGGGCTCCCATGCACACGAGTCCACGGTGTGCGTTTAGGGGGAAAGCAGAGCTCCTGGCAGGTCCAGGTTTTGCTGGTCTGTTTTAATAACAGGAGCACAGTGCCGCAAACCCCAGTCCACGTGACTGTCCCAGCTTCCCTCTGGGCTCGCTCTCTCCCGCTCACTCTCAGGCCCGCGCCATGCTCTCGGCCCTTCTTGCTGACCTCCTGAAGAGCCTTGGAAAAAACACAACTACCAAAGGCTCTGTGCTGCCTCGGCTCCCATGATCCTCCTGGCCTCTTGAGCAACTCCGCCTCGGTCCCCAGCTCCCCAGAGCTCGGCGCTCCCCTGGCTTCCACCCCCAGCCAGGCTGCTGTCGTGTGCTCCCCCCAGCCTCACACGTGCCTGACACCTGCCTGGGCCCCAGGTGCCCTGTAAGTACCCACTCCACAGGCCCACATGTACCTCGGGGTCCCTTCCCCAAACCAGCATCTGCTCCGGTCCCCCACTCTCTCAGGGACCTTGCCCTGGGCCCAGTGCCCACAGCCTTCGAGCTGGGGCTCACCCACCCATCACAGCGTGATCCAGAGTCGCCCACCTCCCAGAGGTCTCAGGCTTCTGTCCCCTCCCTGACGCAGCCCACTGTGCCCACTCTTCCTCTTGCCTGCACGCGCCCAAGTTTAATCTCACAGCTCTCGGTGACCTGGGGATCCTGGGGCAAGCCAGCTGACACCACCCAGCCTCGGTTTACTCAGCTGAGAAGTGGGTATAACGATGCTCAGTGTGAAGAGAGCACTGACAATGACCTGTAACAGCTCCCATGAACACAAATCGCCTCGCACGGTGCTCAGCCCGGCACACAAACGCCAGGTCACCACTCCTGCCCCTACCCTGTACCAAGTGCTTTTTCCTCCGCAGACAAATCTGATTTCTAGAGCCACAGCTTGCCAAACACTCTACTTCCTATGATCCAGCTGCAGAGGTGAGGAGCCCCCCCCCCCCGCCCAGCCCTGACTCAAACCAGCTCGATGGTGTAAAGAATCAGCTGGTTATTTTGATTTATCTAAAATATTCAGACCAGGAGGATACCAGAATTTTTTTAAATAATTACAATTTCTTCAAGCTTGTCTCAGGAAATGTTTATGAAGCGAGTGAAGGAACTCTCTCCTGCCGTACAGTCCCCTTCCTTCCCACTCTGCTTTCGGAAGGATTTGCAATTCAGATTGAGAATAAGTTCTATTCTCACTTAGAAAAACACATTCCCTCTAGCAAAGAGACTCGTTTTTGAATAAATTTCCCACAAGACAGCCATATCTTTATACTTTGTGTGTGCAACAGTTCAACAAGAAAAGCTGGTTGATCTCTTTACCCATTCTTACTCTTTCCCTCACTTCTTCAGTGATGGAAATTTAGAAGTGCATGATCTCCAGTCTCTGTCTCTCTCTCTCTCTCTCTTCCTCTCTCTCTCTCTCTCTCACACACACACACACACACACACATTGCTCCTCTGTCTTATCAGATTTCTTCTCAACAAAACACAAATGACTGAGGTCAGATTTAATTCAAATTATTTTGGCTGGGGCCAGTGCTGTGAGGTAGTGGGTAAAGCCGCTGCCTGCAGTGCCGGCATCCCATATGGGTGCCGGTTCTAGTCCCAGCTGCTCCACTTCCGATCCAGCTCTCTGCTATGACCTGGGAAAGCAGAAGATGGCCCAAGTGCTTGAGCCCCTGCACCCCACATGGGAGACCTGGAAGAAGCTCCTGGCTCCTGGCTTCGGATCAGTGCAGTCCCAGCTGGTTGCGGCCAATTGAGGAATGACCCATTGGATAGAAAATCTCTCTCTCTCTCTCTCTCCCTCTCTCTCTCTCTGCCTCTCCTTCTCTCTGTATGTAACTCTGACTTTCAAATAAATAAATAAATCTTTTAAAAAATATTTTGGCTGACATCAGCTTAGGGCAAGATGACCAATGTCAAAATGAAACAGAAAATTGAAATAAAACTTGTAACTTCAGTTGAATTGTCTTTTTTAAAAATGCACTTATTTGAAAGGCAGTGACAAAGAGAAGGGAAGGAAGACAGGGAGGGGGAGGGAAACTTCTATCCTCTGGTTCACTCCCCAAATGCCTGCAACAACCAAGCTGGGCCAGGCCAAAGACAGGAGCCAAGAGCTTCAACTAGGTTCCCACGTAGATGGCAGGAACCTAAGTACTTGAACTATCATATGTGCCTTCCAGAAACCGGAGCAGGAAACTAGATCAGAAGCAGAGGCAGGGCCGTATCCCAGGTGCTCTGATAGGGGATGTGGGTGCCCAAGGCACCTGCTCGGCCACAATGCCTGCCCCTTAGGATTATCCATTACAAAATCATCACATATCCAGAAGCAACAGCAATAAATGTCTTCAGAAAGTGTGTAATCTCTCCCACTTGGCTGAGCCCTGCCAGCAAGTAACAGCGAGCCCCAGCTGTCCCTTGAGCCCATGGGTGTCTGTCATGCTCACGTTGTTCCAGCCCCCAACTTCCCATAATACCACCGCTGTTTTTCCAAACACTCCTCTTCAGATAGCATATTAGATATCCATTACAATTTTTCCTAATTATTTTTTCACTTTACTTGAAAGGCAGAGAGAGAAAGAGAGAGAGAGAGAGATCATCCATCCACTGATTGACTCTCCAAATGCCTGCGATGTCCCGCTCAGGAGCCCAGACTCCAATCCGGGTCTCCCACATGGATGGCAGGGATCCAAGAACTTGAGCTATCACCTGCCACCTCCCAGGATGCACATTTGCAGGAAGCCAGAGAGGAAGCTCAGACAGGACTTGAACCCGGCACTCCAATATAGGAAGAGGGCTCCCCAACAGAATCTTAACTGAGCTGAACACCCACTCTTCCATTATAATTTTTTTAAAGATTTATTTATTTTATTTCAAAGTCAGAGTTACACACAGAGAGAAGGAGAGTCTGAGAGGGAGAGAGGAAGAGAGGAGGGGAGGGGGAAGGGAGAGGGGGAGGAGGAGGGAGAGGGACAGATGGACAGAGGGAGAGCGATCTTTCATCCTCTGGTTCACTTCCCAACTGTCCACAATGGCCGGAGCTGTGCCAATCTAAATCCAGGAGCCAGGAGCTTGTCCAGGTCTCCCACTCAGGTGCAGGGATCCAAACACTTGGGCCATCTTCTGCTTTTCCAGGCCACAGCAGAGAGCTGCATTGAAAGAGGAGCAGCCAGGACTCAAACTGGCACCCATATAGGATGCTGACACTGCAGGTGGCAGCCTTACCCACTATACCCCTCTTCCATTATAATTTTAAAAGCACATTCTTTGTGACCTAGCAATCTCACTGTGGGAAATCAAACCCACAGGCATAGGGCACTGGTTTGCACCCAAGGCTACAGGTACCAGGAAACTTACTGCACACTGCTCACAGTGTCAGACCCTGGGAAGAACCTAAATTCCCAGCCCTCTCCCCTCATCTGGGCTGTTTAGGGCATTCTGTTTGGGCAGGAGGGAAATTTCAGCTGTAACTCGTATTCTGTGAAAACCACTCCTCCACCCCAGGTGAGCGTTGGGACTTTTCGTCTCCTTCCAACAGTGAAATTTTCTGTCTTCCCTTTTAGGGAGTTCCAGGGGACACAAGAAGAAACAGTAAGATCTGTGTCTGAAGGTCAGATGGCCACAGCACAAGCTGATCATTGTTAGGTCCATTTTGGCCACAGAGACAAGAAATCTCAATCTCCCCAGAGACAGCCCAGGTCCAGGTTCTGCTTCCACCCAGAGAGTCTCAAATCTTTGTGCGTAAGATCCACTAGACTCTTGCTAAACCACAAATTGATTCATTAGGTCCGGGGCCGAGACACTGAGTCTCTAACCAGCAACCAAGTAATGTAGATGCTCCCGGCCCGTAGACCACACTGGTAAGAATCGGGTTAATTCACATCCGCCGTATGAACTAAATCCCAGGGACTGTCCAAGCTAAGCACAAGAAAAAAAAAAAAAAAAAACAACTCCGGAGTCCCAGGCAACCCCTGGGCACTGGGCAAACCGGGACAGTTGCTTCCCGGCGGCTGGATGAGCTCCAGGTCCGATGCCCTGGGAGCTGGGAAAGCAGCAGCAATGAATGAAGTTGGCTGCACACGTGAGCAGCCAGAAGAGCTGAAGCGTCCGCTCGCTTGGACTCCACCCAAGCCCCCGCGGCCCAGATGGCTCCTCAGACTCCGGCCAGCTGCGAAATCCTGCAGCAGGTCTATCTGATGGTAGCTGTACGTGTTCAGGGGTGGCAGGGCATGGGGAAAATATTAGAGAGCAAGGAAAGGCCCGGAAACGAGATGAGAATGCTTTACAGCGAGGACAAGAGGAGAATCCACGTGACCCGAGACTCCCGTGGCAGCCAGCCTCCGGGACGGACCCCCGGCATTGAGCCCCTGCTAGCCACACGCTCATGCAGTTTTGCCCTGCAGGGCATAGAGCTAACTTGTAAAAGCAATTGGACAGCATGGCCATGGTGACGTAGGACTTCCCAGGTGAGTCACAGAGCCAACGAGGCCTCTTGCTGTCGCTTTGTGTACATCACTTGCTTGGGGCAAAGCCAGTGCCACGTGTGAGGGTCCCCCAGCAGCCCTGTGGAGATGCTGAGGCCTCCTGCCAATGCCAATGGCCATTTTTTTTTTTAATTTTTAATTTTTTTTTTTTTTGGACAGGCAGAGTTAGACAGTGAGAGAGAGAGAGAGAAAGGTCTTCCTTTTTCCATTGGTTCACCCACCAAGTAGCCACTATGGCCATTTGAGTGTCCCGTGTGGGAAGCAGATCCTCCGGCTCCAATCCAGCCCTCTGCCACTGTAAGCTCCCTCAGTGCCTTAGGCTAGAACTCAGCTCAGCCACTTTAGACAGAGCCCCCCCGAGGGTCAAGGACCCAGATCTGCAACCTGGCCGCCAGCAGGGCCACCAGCAAGTTTCATTTTGCCTGCCAATTTCTTTTCATGGCAATTAGCCACCAGCGTCCAAACACCAGGACATTCTCATGGAAATCTGGGTATCCAGCACCCCCTGAAAAACAGTTCAAGACAAGCTCTTCCACCCTACAGGTCAAGGACAGACCTTCAGAGGGCCTTCAGAGGGTCCCTGCGCTCCCCCCAGCCCCTGCCATCTCTCCACCCAGCCCACATCACCTGTGAGCCCACTGAAGTCGGTGATTCTTGGCTTACAGACCAGAAACGTTTCATCAGTGGAACTCAGAGCACGGTCACCGGCCCAACATAGCGGCAACATCACCTGGGAACTTGCTAGAAATGCGAATTCTTGGGTCTCCTGGGAAACTCAGGTGCAGCCCATGGTGCCTATTTCAAGCCGGTGATTCTGATGTATGCTATCACCTAGAACCCTTGATTGGCACAAGCAGGGCTTCTCACCTGTGGAAACCACTGTCTGGGTGGGTGTCGTGGCAGCGGGGAAAGCCACGTTTGCACACCAGCATCCCATGTGAAAGCGCCTGACTCCTCTGCTTCCGATCCAGCTTCCTGCTAATGTGCGCTGGGAGACAGCAGAGGATGGCTCAAAGTGCATGGGCTTCTGCCGCCCACATGGAAAACCCAGAGGGAGTTCTGGGCTCTTGGCTTTGGCCTGGCCCAGCCATGAGTATTGCAGGCATTTGGAGGCATGAGCCAGCAGAGGGAAGATCTGTCTCTGTCACTCTGCCTTTCAAGTAAACAAGAATAAATAAACTGGCGAAAAAGGAGGGCGGGGAGTGGCAAGAGGACCCATTTTCTGCTCTTCAGCAGGAGGGGCTCTGCACGTCAGACCCAGCCCCGAGCCCGGCCAGGAAGGCCCTTGGTCTGCTCCATCTGCCGAGCTGCCGGCCACGAAGCTGGACTCTCCCCGCACTCCCACGGGTGGGGCGAGGAGCAAGCACCTGGAGACAATGTAATCCCGAATACACGGCTCACCTGCCCTGTCACCCAGCACGAACACAAACAGTAATACAGTTGGGGTTTCTTTATGTTTTTCTAAAGATTTATTTTTTATGTATTTGAAAGGCAGAATTACAGAGAGAGGGAGATAGAGACAGAGAGGTCGGTCTCCCATCTGTTGGTTCTTTCCCCAAATGCCACAACAGCCGCAGCTGGGCCAAGCCGAGGCCAGGAGCTTCCTTGTGGTCTCCCACGTGGGTGCAGGGGCCCAAGCACTTGGGCCATCCTCTACTGCTTTCCCAGGCCATAGCAGGGAGCTGGATCAGAAGTAGAGCATCCAGGACTCGAACCAGCACCCATATGGGATCCAAGAGTCTCAGGCAGTGGCTTTACCTGCTACGCCACAACACCAGCCCCAGGCACGTGTCACCAGCAAAGCCCCTTGTCCTCCTTTCACAGTTAGGCAAACCCAGTAGCGACTTCAGATAAAAATACTGAAGCGTCTACAATGAGAAACACGCAAATGGATTTCTAAGCTCTCGCCCGACTTAGGAGGGCTTGGCAGCCATGGGGAGTCTCGGAGCGCGGGGCAGCTCTGTGCTGAGAGGACATGGCTGCGAATATTGCAAC
The DNA here is from genome assembly GCF_033115175.1 of Lepus europaeus. Classification (NCBI taxonomy): domain Eukaryota; kingdom Metazoa; phylum Chordata; class Mammalia; order Lagomorpha; family Leporidae; genus Lepus; species Lepus europaeus. The sequence continues at coordinate 35,964,925 of NC_084843.1, forward strand.
CTGATAACTCTCACCCAGAAAACCCACCACGCAGTCCAGGGCCGCGTCTCCACCCCCGTCCTGGGGTTCTAACTCGAGTTGACTCTACTTCAAAGGAAGGAGAGCTTGTTTGGCCAAACAGCCAGGGAGCATTGGTTTCAGGAATGTGACATGCTGTTAAACCACAGCCGGGTACGCCTGTGGCTGCTGCGATTTTCCCAGGATGAAAGTTTCACTTTCAAAGGAAAACATGGCACCATGTAAGCCGGAGAAACACGAGGTACATGGTGTCCGGTGGCCCCAAGGACCTTTCCGTCCCAAAGCGCACCTACTGTGTGTCAGTACGTCCCCGGGGGGAGGCCGGGAGAACGAGCGCCATGGATGGGACTGGAACAGCGAGGTGCATTTCCCGAGTTTGAGTGGCTTTCCAGGAAGTGGAGAACAAGGACAGTTGGGAGGGGCCTGCGCCGTCAACAGCGCAGGGCCTTGTGGGAGGCTGGGGGACCCTAGAGAAGGGGCAGGCCTCAGCTCTCCCAGGATCTTAGGGAGCTTCGAGAGCAACGCAGGAGCTGGAAGTGGAAGCACAGGCCACAGAGCAGGAGAGAGGCACTGGACACGGGGCCCTCGGGGCCTCCAGCGGTCACCTGTCGGGTCCCTGGGCTCCCACCGCCCCCTCTGGCTCTGAGTGCTCACCATGGAGGCAGAATGCCGCCCGAACGGTGGGCGGCCATCCTAGCTCCTTCCATTGCTGTCAGGCTCCGTTTCCAAGTCTAGTTGGTACTTAAGAAACTGAATTAATTCAGAAGCAAATTTCATGGAATCCTAGCGGTTTAACTCCGTCAGGGAACTGGGACATCATTTATCCCAACCTCACCTTCCGTGTCGTGATCCCTATGGCGGCCTGGTTATCCGGCTTTGTATTTGTATGCCCCCACGGACAGGAAGCTCACTCTCTCACAAGAGAGCCTGTTTCACCCCCCAAAGGGCTCTAGCTACTTCAAAATGTTCCCCGCCCAGGGCACTAGCTCCTCCCTCCTTCTGTCACACCTCCCGAGCACAGGCTGTCTGAACCCGCATTTCCCACAAGGCCCTTGAACTCGCTGCAGGTGCCACCGCAGCCATTCCACATGGCTGTGCTCCCCAGCGCTCGGGTGGGCGGGGCCCACGGGCCAGGTGAAGCTGATGGGCACGTTGACCCAGGCCCTTCAACAACCTGCTGCCTGCTCCCCGGACACTGCGACTGGTTTTTCCAGTGGAGTGAGAGAAGCCCAGGCCAGATCAGGGACAGCGTGTGGGACGCCTCGGCCAGCTGGCCTCCGAGACCACAGAGGGACAGTGGTTGCTGCAGGAACTAAAAGATGATGACCCCTTCCAGAGGGGCCAGGCTGCCTTGCCCACGCCTGATGCTGAGCACCTGCAGTGCACTGGCTGGTCTGCAGCCTCTCTCTGTGCTCAACGCAGGCCCTGTGCCAGGGTCTGTGGATGCTGGGTTTCATGGTCACTGGTGGCAAAACCAGTGGGTCCTGAGCTTGGCATAGAAGGGAGAAGCCCGCCCCCTTGTGGACCTCTGGGGGGTGGCAAGGTGTGAAAAACAAACCACAGCAATAGATGAAGTCTGGGGCCGGGAGGACACACACAGCCACTTCCTCTTCCTGCTACTACTTCACCAGTCCCGTCTGGCGGCCTGGGATAGAACTGCTGTGCGCTGTCACAGAGTAAAGGAGTGGTGGCAGGGGACATGAAGGGAACTTGGGAAGTGGAGACCCCTGAGTCTATTTGGTGACAGCAAGTTGAGCAGGTTTTCTTAGCTACTGGAAAAAATCAAAGGAAAGGGGAAGGAGTTGTGGAGCAGCCTGCATCCCATTTCAGAGTGCCCGGGATCAAGTCCTGCCTCTGCCTCTGCTTCTGATCCAGCTTCCTGCTGATGCGCCCGGGAGGCAACAGATGATGGCTCAAATACCAAGTCTCTGCCAGCCAAGCGGGAGGAGGCCCAGTAGGACTGCCTGACTCTGGCTTCGGTCTGGCCCAGCAGAGGGAAGAGATCTCTTGCTCTTGCTCTCCCTTTCAAATAAATAAACATCAATAAAAAGTAACGGAAACCAATACCCGACACCAGGAGGTCTGCCCTGGCCCTGGCCCTGGCCCTGTCTGTGTGGCCCCAGGCGGATCACAGTCCCTCTGAATGCTGAAGCCCTGGACTTTCACATCCCTGCCCTGACCACTGCTTGTCCCTAGCAACACCACATCCCTGATTAAAGAGGAGAGGGCACAGGAGGTGGCAGGAGCAAAAGATGTCATCAGAGGAGAGGCACAGGGCAGCAGCTTGGCCAGCTGTGCAGGCCAGGCCAGGGCCGTGGAGGACACAGCACCCCTCTGTCACTGCATCAGGGCCCTGGGAGCCACGGGATGATTTCCACAGGGGGTCTCCCCTCCTGCCCCAGTGCTGGTCACGTTTACATCATTACTTCCCTGGGTGGACACAGGGGCAGAGGTGCAGGTGCCATCAAACATGGCTGTGACCTAGGACTCCTGTCTGTGCTGTACAGCAGCCCACAGGCACCCCCCACTCCCCCACTCACACACTTCTGCCTGCCCACCCGCAGCACTAAGTGCGTTATCAGTGACTGAGTTTTTGACGTATTTTTGAGGTAAATCCTGTACTACTCTGTAACCGATGAGTGCAATTGAGCTAAACGCAGCCCTGGGAAATGCAAACTTGCAAAGCTCTCCAGATTTTAAAAAAAAAAAAAAAAAAGATGGATTTTTTAAAAATTGAATTACACGTTATAATGGCTCAAATTTCTTACTTCACTATGCTCCCAGGGACACACGCCATGAAGTCACCAAAGAGGTTTTTCAAAGGTGAGCTGTCCTCCAGCATGCTGGAAAGATTTAAGGAGAGGAGGGATCATCTTTGCATGCTATAGAATTCTAAAGCGTCAGCTGGAGCTATATAAGCTGGTGTCATTTAAAAAAAAAAAGTAAACTGGCCTTATAAGGTCATTGGAAGCTTTAAAAGTTATTATGTAAACACCACTTAAAAACCAGAGGACTCCAGCAACCAGTACAACCCCCGTTCTGCTATGAACTGAAGTCCACTGGAATACGTGAGTCGGATCGGAGACAGAACTCAGTGCAAACACCTTTTCAGACCACCCGGTTTGCACAACATTGCCAAATTCGAAAATTGTAATGAAAATTTTAAAGTCCAAAACCTACAAGCCATCAGAGGCTCACGCGCAGATTGTGCCATTGCAGAACTGCAAATGTGCTTGCGTAAGCACGCCACCGAGGCAAACCTTTCTGGATGGAGAGTCTGGCCTTCAGTTCAGAACGTGGCCACACCAGGGTCAGAAATGTGACAAAACTGCGCTTTCACGGGGGTTAGCCAAGGTTCACAGGGTCATGACTGGGCCATTTTATCAGTCATGTCAGGCTCACACCCTATTGCCTGGGACAGATAAAAACTTTATCTGTCAGTTGGCTAAATCTGCTCCTCCTGCTTCGTTTTGAATAAAGAAAACCTGGCTCGGCTTATCTAAGGGAGAAGCCGGCTTTCCCAACAGCGTTTTCATGTGCAACTTCTGCGGGGAGGTGGCGAGCCAGTCGGTATGAACTGTCCAGAACCCCAGTGACTGCTTTTGCCTTATCTAAAACCTTCCTCTCAGAGAACACTCTTCTAGCACTTTCCAACCACAGGGATGTATTCTGTTTATTAAACACTGATGGGAGGTGTTAGATTAGAATGATATTTCTCAAAGGGTCACCTTTTCCAAATCACCTTCCCCAATGGAAAGCAAATGGGGAGGGGGCAGTCACTAAAATGAACTTTGATAGATTTTCCAAATAGGAGATCTAATGACCATTGTAGAATTCACAAGATGCTTTCTGACTGTTACAAGAGGCTTCTGGGGGCATAATATTTCTTCTTTACAGACAACAGACATGCAGAGATGGCAAATGTCCCCAGGCAGACATTTAGAAATCTGATCAGATCCACTAAGTAAAAATATCAAACGAGTGATTGTCCCCCAACAGAAATCTGAACTACAAGGAAGGTACCTTCAAATTTTACTTTATTTGGAAATTATACAAATTCATTATTTTAATATTTTAAAGACCATGGTACTGTGGTAGAGACACATAAATATTACAATATACATTTAGAAATTAAATATAATAAAGTCCACCCGACACTGTATAAAAACTCATGTACACTTGGCATCAGCCCGGGGTTTGAGGATTCCTGCCCGCTAGGGTCCTCCCTGGAAGTGAGTGAAGCTGGCAGGGAGATTGTCCACAGGGTACACGGTGGGGCTGGTTTTCATCGTAGGAGGTCCATTTAGGAGCTGCCAGTCACAGTGCCTGGCCAGCTCCACTGTAAATATTTTCAGAAGGATTTTTGCAAACTCTTTGCCCACACAGCTCCTAAGGCCTCCTCCAAAAGGAATGAAGCTGAACCTGGACGCATCCTCGGGGTGCGGCCGCAGGAATCGGTCGGGGTTGAACTCCTCCTTGTTGGTGAAGACCTCGGCCACGTCGTGAGTATCGCAGATACTGTAGATAACATTCCAGCCCTTGGGAATCTGGTATCCCTGCGAGAGATTATGAAGTCCCAAGGGCTGACAAACTGGAATTTAACTTGCAACAGCGAGAAGCGATCAGTGATACGGCCGGGGGAGTCAGGAGGTAAGAGAGGGAGATAAAGGGGGAGAGAGGGAGATGGATTCAGGTGGTTGAAATGGGTGTCCGCAGGGGGCAGGGCAATGTTATCAAAAGCATAAGGAATTCCAGCCAGTGTACAGGGAAGCAGAGGCAGGTTTTTAAGCCTCAGCAGGAGAGGGGGAGGGGCAGGGAGTGAATCCTTAACTTACATTGAGTTCAAAGGTCTTCAGAGCCACCCGGAACCCTCCCGGAACTGGGGGGTTCAGCCGAAGGGTCTCCTTAATGACACACCCAGTGTATTTCAGTTGTGCCAAAATGTCCACGTCCAGCTTGTTGTCCGGACCGCTCTTGCAGAGTAAGCCCTGTGGCAGCAGTCACACACAGGGGAGCAGTCACTCTGCGCTCCAATCAGATCCGCCCGCACACCTAAACCGCACTTCATAGGCCGCTAGCCCCAGAGGGCCTCCGCAGGCGGGCTGGGCAGGTGACAGCAGCCAGCGGCCATTTGCCTCCACTGCCCCAGCCCCAGGCCCCTATTTACAATCCCCAGAGAAGGCTGCGAGCCATTTAGCTCAGTTGCGGACGACTCCACCGTGGCCTGCAGAACTCTGTCCGAGGTGGGGGAGGGGTGGGGACACAAGGTCAAGCCTTGCTCGGGGGGAATCACGGCCAGGAGAGCCTACTGCTACTCCAGGCAGAGTCTCTCCGCTCATCCCCCGCACCCTGTGGCCCCGCACTGCCAAAGTGGGCCAGGGGCAGCTGAATTCCCCCTAAGCCGACAGGGGGCCCCAGAGGTCCCCTACCTTACTCTTCAGCTCCTCTCGCACTTTCTGGAGAACGTGGGGGTAGAGGCCCAGGTAAGTGATCAGAGACGTGGCCGCACTGGCCGTGGTTTCGTGGCCTCCAAAAAGGAGTTCGGTTGAAGATTGCTTTAGCGCCTAAGGAGGAATCCAGACCCGCAGCTTCAAGCGGCTGCACGCTGCGTTACCTAGTGCGTGACTGCTCGGACCCCGACTGAGGGGCCTGCAGGGAAGGCTGGAAGGGCTGGCAGGACCCCAGGGAAGGCTCCACCTTCCAACAGAACGCCAGGTCCTTTCGGGAAGGCGAGGAAGGCGCCGCGCCAGCGGCGGCTCCCCCTGGGAAAGCCTTCGCTTTATTCCCTTCGCCCAAAATTCGCCACGTTTTGGCCAAGTCTTTGACACCTGGCCAAGGCTGGGAGATGCTCCTAGCTGCGCCGCCTTCCTGGCCCGGCTGCCCCCTCGAATTTGGAGACGCCACCGCTGGTAGCTGGGCAGGCGGTAGGCTCCGGGGGTGGGGGTGGGGGACCGGGAAACGCTCCGGGACCGAACTCGGCCGCGCTCGTCCGACGCCGCCGCTCACCTGCATGTCCAGCCGCTCTCCCCGCTCCCACGAGTGCTCGATCAGCAGCTGCAGAGCATCTTTGCAGCCGCCGTCCGCCTCGGCGGCCCGCAGGCGGCAGATCTTGGCGCGAATGTTCTCCTCGATGCGCGCGTGAATGAGGTTCCGCGCCTTCACTCCCTGCGCGCAGAGAGCAGCGCGCGGCGGGTGAGCAGACGTGCGGCTCCCGCGCCCCGCCACTCCGCCCCCGGAAGGCCGCCCTTACCCGGTACAGCCCGCTGAAGGGCACGTCGATGGGCAGCGAGAAGAGATTGCGGGTCATCTCCTCGAAGGCCTCCACCAGCTGCTGCTCATCGTCCCCGTCGGCCGCCAACCGGGGCTCGCAACCCAGCAGAATGCGCATAGCGATGCGGAACATGAGGCGCTTCACCTCGGGGTAGACCAGAAGGCCGCGCTCGCCGCAGTTGAGCCACCGCCCCAGGCAGCTGCCCACTTCCTCGGCGATCACGGGCACGTAGCACTGGAGCGCCTCGCGACTGAAGGCCCGCATGATCACCTGCTCCCCGAGGAGGGCAGGGCGTTAAAGACCCTCTCCCTGCCCCCGCTCGCCTGCCGGGGTCGTCTTGCGGACACCCCTGGCCACTCCAGCCCAAGCCAAGTCCCGGCTGGCAAGCTAAACTGGTGCTGGGTGAGGATCCTGAATGCCCCGGCTCAAGGGGTCCCCTCCCAGCGCGGGCGTCGCCGCCGCGCCCTCACCTTCTTGCGCTGCTTGTGCGAGGAGTCGTGCAGGTTGGAGAGGCAGCCGGAGCCCAGGATGGTGCGCACGGACGCAGGCCAGTGCACCGACACCAGCCGGTGCTCCCCTAGCAAGATGCGCCGCACGTTGTCCGCGCCCATCACACGCACCGTGGGCCGGCCGAACAGATGTGTCTTGTAGATGAAGCCGTATTTCCTGCGCTTCATCTGCAGGAACTTCCTCCGCTAGGCAAGGGAGGCACAGGGGAGAGGCGGGCGTGAGGGGGCGCCGGGGAGCGCCGCGCCTAGGGCTAGCTTTGCTCCAAGCCGCGGTCGCCTCCCTCTCGGGGGACGCCTGCCCTGGCTTCAGCGGAAGCCCAGAGCCGAGCGTTGACTCCGGGGAAGCGTCCTGTCCCGCCCCGAGCTCCCTTACCTGCAGCACCATCTGCAGTGTTTCCCCAAAGAACGGGAAGCCCATAGTCCCAGGGGGCAAAGGGAGGGCGCAGCTGCGGTCGCGGCTGCTCACGCAGTACAGGTCCCAGAGCTTGATCGCGGCCAGGAAGAGCAGCAGCGGTAGCACGAAGGTGCAGAGCGCGCTGGCCAGCAGCGCGGGGAGCCCCATGGCGCGCCGCGACCTCCCGCGCCACCTGCCGCCGCCGCCAGCGCTCCGAGCCCCGCCGCGCGCCCGCTTTATAGGCAGCCCAGGTTGCTGCCCACGTTACCTTGGTCAGACAAATTAGTTCACCCAAAGTTCATCTTTAATTGCGGATTGGGCCCCTGGCTCCTCCCCCCGCGAGGCGCTGCCCAAAATCTTTAACCGTTTGTTCCGCGCAGAGGCAGAGGCGGCGGTGGTGGCTTCCCTGCCAGCGCGCCTCCTGGGGTGCGGGGCTAAGGAGCAGCCTCACTCGCGCCGAGCCCGGAGGAGGCTGCGGCGGCGGCGGCGGCGGCGAGGTGGCAGCGGGGCTCCGAGAAGCGAGAGTTCCAAGCGCTGAGCCTCTTTGGCGCTCTCTTCGGAATCTCTCCCGCCCGGTCCGACTGGCCGCCCCGGCCCGAAGCCTCAGTCGCTGGCGTTCCACTTTCAGGCCGCGGCGCGGGCTCCTTTCCACCTGCCGGGGAAGCAAGGACCAGTGCGTTCAGGAATCGTCCCGCTGCCTAGTCCCACGAGTGGGGAAACTGAGGTCCAAACTGCGGAGCGACACGCGGGCCTCCCGACTCTTCCAAACAGATCCCGCCGAAGGGTCCAGGGCCAAGATCCAAGCGAGCGCGCGGGGAGGCAGGTATGACCGGCGGATCCTGGACCCCAGCTTCCCAACCCCCGCGAAGGGAGCGGCACTCATCAAGTCTTGGAAGGTCCTATGTAAGGGTCCGGAGAGCCCCCAGGTCGCCCGCTGGTGCAGGCCTGTGTAAGCCGGCTGCCCAGCTCCGGTGCGCAGCAGGGACTAGAGGGCCGACTGATCTGCGGCTGGGCAGTCAGCCCCCGAGCTATTTCTGCCACGCCGGCGGGATTCCGAGGCCCTGGGGCTGGCAGCCCCAGCCAGGCAGCGGGAAGCAGCGAGCCGCCTCAGCCCTGGCAGGATGAGGCAGGCAGAGGAAGGAAAGCCCAGGAGTCCTGCCCCAAGGCCCGGCTCCACTCGTGTGACCCGGAGAAGGCCCCACACGTCCTTGCGCCTGCTTCCTCCTCCTTGGCATGGAGGCGATCACTCCCAACCCGTCCCAACCAAGGCCTGGAGACTCTGGTTGCAAATGCTCTTCCCAGCTCCAGACAGGTTAGGCCGCCTTGTGCGGGTGGGCTGGACGCCGGGTGTTGCAGCCTGCCTTCCTCTCCCGGCTCCCACCCCGTGGAAGCCACTGCCCTCACCCAGGGGAGCGAGGTGCTGCCCCAGACTGAAGCTAGGCCTCTGTGGACCCCTTGAGAGGGTTGAGGGAGGCACACCGGGAAAGCGGGCCATCTGCATCTCGCCCAACGACAGGCAGCTGCGCCTGCAGCCCACACGTGCGCTGAGCACTGCGGGACGCGCACATGCATTCGCCGCTTCCCGTCTGGCCAAGCCACGCTGCTTCGGACCAGTCCGGGCCACGCGCTCCGCTGGTTCCGGCGCTGGGGGCACCTGTGGCGAATGTGACAGAGTGACATGCGTTTGTTTAGAAACTGAACGCTGGCTTCTGGCCGAAGCGCGCCCGCACGCCTTGGGAGACGTCCCTTGGAGACAGAAAACGCTCTGAACCCGAGAGCTGTGAGATCCGTGGCCCTCCCGCTTGGTCCCAACCCCAGAAGAGGCGGGATAAGCCTGTGGAGGTCGTGAGGACCCGCCCGGTTCCAGCAGCGCCCCTAAGCCGGGGTCGCCACCGGGCAGCTTTCAACGAGTCATTGTCCTCCAGAAGCCTGCCTGGCCTGTCAGGGGCCCTGGGGAGCGGGGCTCTCCCACTCGCATTTCTCCCAGCAATCTGGGGCCTCCAAGTTGTGGGCGCCGGCAGGAACTGGGGTGAATCGCGCTGGAGGTAATTCTCAGAAATCCTGGCCCGCCCCTTTCTGGACAGCGCCTCCGGCCGGTGAGCAAAGCCCGCGAGCGGGGGCGTGACCTGGGGCCCAGTCCCAATCCTCGGGCCTGACCCGCCTGTGACCCCTGCAGGCCGGACCGTGACATCCGAGTGAACCCTGTGGGGCCATCTCGCCAAGTTCAGCGCGCGCGCCAGGTCACAAGAAGAGCAAGTCCTGCGTACTGCAAATTGCCACGGGGAAAATAATATTTTAAAAATCTGCCCATTCAGACCGGGGCCGGGTGGAGGTGTGTGGCAGGAGAGGATTAAATATGATGGCGAAAGATCATTAAAGACATCTTGGGGGGGTGGGGGCGATAAATTACCAGCCAATAAGAACTTTGATCTAGGAAACTTGCCAAGCTTTCTTGGGTGGTGGGTGGGGAGGGGGTGGGTGGCTCCCGGGGAAACAAAATGTTTCCAGTGTGTTTACAAGACAGCCTCCCTGTTGGGAAGGGGTGAGCCACGAGGACCCAGAGGTAGACAGGAGGCAGAGCAAACAGGCCCTTGCCTCCCTCCCACTTTTTCCTAGAACCGAAGTCCGCACCCCCCTGCCCCCGCCCTCCGCAGGCCACTCCCCTCCCCCACTTAATTTAGCCATAGGCACTGTCCCCAGCGCCTGTCGCCACTGGACTTAGTCTCACTCTTTTCTTTGCTAGTTTATTTCTTGTGTGCATCCTTTGTGAGTACAACTGGTCCAGGGAGGCAAGGACCATATCTACAGCTTCCCGCAGAGAACAGGAGCCCAGATATTCCTTAGGATGACTGAGAGGACCTATCAGTGGGAAACTCCAGCCAGCCCTAGCTAGGGGGGTTACCATTGTTTCATTCGGGGACCCCAGAGCCGGGTAACCAGGTCACCCCGCCCACCTACCAGAGGCCCCTCCTCCTACCCTGGAGCAAGTCAGTGTCTCCTCCCCAATTTCAGGAGCACCTGAAGGCAGGTCCCACGCAGCCACCTCTGCACCCCTGGGCGCGGGGAGCTCAGAGCCTGTGACCCAGGTGGGGAGGGTTACTGGCAGTCAGCTCAGTTCCGAGGACCCCTTGTGCTCCCGAGCTACCAGCCCTGAACCCCCTTGCCCTCAGGCCCCTGGATCCACCTTAAGCATAGGGTCAGGAGGGCACTGGTTTCCTTCTGGTTCACCAAAGGGTCAGCTCTGGTGTGGGCCACTCCCCCCCCCCCCGCCGCCCCGCTGCCCGGGCCTGCCAGAAGATGGGTCGCAGGCTGCTAGGAATGCTGGCACATGGGGCCGGCGCTGTGGCATAGTAGGCTAAGCCTCCTCCTGCAATGCTGGCATCCCATATGGGCACTGGTTCGAGTCCTGGCTGCTCCACTTCCGATCCAGCTCTCTGCTATGGCCTGGGAAAGCAGTAGAAGATGGTCCAAGTCCTTGGGCTCCTGCACCCACGTGGGAGACCTGGAAGATGCTCCTGGCTCCTGGCTTCGGATCAGCCCATTTGGGGAGATGACCTTTCTCTCTGTCTCCCCTTCTCTAACTCTGCCGCTAAATAAATAAAATAAAATCTTTAAAAAAAAAATAGGAATGCTGGCACAGAGGCTCTCGGGCAGACCGTAAGTCAAGGTAGGGATCATGATGACAAGGCAAAAGGGCAAAGCCCTGTTTGGTTGCACTGGTCCAGAGGCTGGGGTTAAGTGACATGGAGAGTAAGGGGGGAAGGGGTCCAGGAGCCTCATTGCTGGCTCCCAGGACAGGTCATTTGCTCGTCCCTCCTGGATCTCCTCTGTAAGGGGATGTGAAACTGCCGAAGCCCACCCAGCCACCCCCACCAGGTCCCAGCACCACGTGCAGGAGGGCAGTTCCAGGGCTTGGCGCTCTCTAGGTATACGCTGGTGTGGGTCCTGCCTGGGCCTTCCACCAGCCAACAGCTGCCCCGCTAAGCCCTAGGCTTCTGGCTCAACCAGCAAACTAGTTGTTGGCCTTCCTGTTTTGGGTACAAATACCTCAAATCCCTCTGCTTATGTCTCAACCTCCCGGGAAAATAATCCGGGCTCGAGACATCTCAGTGTGCCTATTCTCCCTGCATACAAACGGGAAGATTAAATGCGTTCCTAGAGTAGGAATTTTTCTTTTCAGAAGTCGCCAGCAGAATCCGGGGGTGTTGAGCGGCTTAGAGTCCTGGAAGCGCACACAGCTGGGAGTTTCCGCCCAGAGCCGCGGAGTGGCCAAGACGCACGAAGTCGGGGGCCAACTGCCTGAGGGCCTTCCGTTGGGCGCCCCCTTTACGTGTCGTCTTCTGGTTATGGCCCAAAGCCAGGCCAGGGACTCGCCTCTGCAACCCCGCTTTCTCTCAAGGGTTGCAGGTCCGCGGAGCGTGCGGAGGCCCCAGCACCGGTCAGCAAGGAACACACAGCCCTTCCCCACCCTGCGGCCCCGCGACCCACACATCCTCCCGGGACTGGTGCAAGGACCTCTACTTAAGAGGTCCTGGGAAGAGCTTAAGAGGCTTGGCCCACGACCATGGCTTCCTCGGGCGTGGGGCGCACAATGCACATGCCCACTGGTCGGGACGATTCTCCCGCGTGGTGACAGTGGCTCACGTTCTTCCTCCGAGTCCAGCACAGCCACGTCCGGCGAACGTCTGTTGGACCAGTGAAAGGGTGAACGGGCAAGCGACGATGCACTGGAGAGCCGCACGTGGGCGGCGCTGCGAGCGCGCCACAGCCACTGAGCAAGCCAGGCTCCACAGCGCCAAGGCTCAGAAGTGTAGCTCATCGCCCGCGGCCGAAGGCGCGAGCGGGTGGAAAAAGAGCCGCAGCCCGTCCACTGGGTGCACGATGGGCACGGTCTGCATGGCGGGGAAGGCGGGCGTGGCCAGCTCCCAGCGCGCGGTGCGTACCAGCTCCACAGCCAGCAGCTGGAGCACCGCCTGCGCCAGCTCCTGGCCGATGCAGCTGCGGGCACCGCCGCCGAACGGGATGTAATGGAAGCGACCGGGAGCGCCCCGCGCATCCTCACGCGCAGCGCCGAAGCGCTCCGGGTCGAAGCCCTCGGGCGGACTGCCGTACACCGCGGCCGTCTCGTGCGTGTCCCGGATGCTATACATCACGCTCCAGCCCTTGGGAATCTGGTAGCCCTGCGAGGAGGTGAGGAAACCGGCCTGAGTACCAGGCACCTAGAAACCGGGCACGAACACACCCCCTACCCCGAGCGCACCAAAACCGACTTCCGAAAGCCGGCAGGAAGGCGCAACCAACCGGCAAGTCTGGAGCGCGCTCTGCGTCCCGATCTCAGCTCCTTCACTCTGGGGTTACGTGTTCAACCTCTGGACCCCAGTCCCGCAACCGATCAAGTGAGGCCACCACCCGCTTTGTTGTGACAATTCGAAGAAGGTGTGGCATCGACTCGTGCTCCGGAAATGGGACGGGGTGGGGGGGGGTCTATTTAGGGCCCAGTGCCTTTGTCTTTTCTCTCCGCCCTTTGAGCACCTCTAAATGCTGGTCCTGCACCTAGCAGCTGCCTGAGTGTGGGCCAGGCGCATGGCAGGGATTCGCATTCTTTTGGGTCAGGTCACTTATAAAGCTCTTCACACAGAACTCATCCACCAACTGCACAGGAAGTTCCGATCTGGTGGCCAGACCTCAAGCTGGTGCACAGGGGAATAACGCTGGCGAGTCCTTAACTTGCTGGAAGGCTACCATCAGCAACACCCCCACAGCCTGCCTACATCCTGCTTTGTGGTGTCTCCCGGGCCCCGTCTATCGCCTCGGCCTCCAGGGGCTTCTGTATTCCGGAAGCTCGTCTGGCTCTCCCAAGGTAGAGAGTGTGCAGTGGCTGCTCAGGGGGACAGACCACCTGGCGGAGCTCCCTCCCCTCTAGACCTGCAACCTGGAGAACCAAGCCCCTTCCCTGTTACTCTGTAGCACACCCCAGCGCCTGCAGAAGCAAGTCTGAGGCCCAGGGTTTAGCACCCAGACACCTGTAAACCCCCACCTTTGCGCTGTTTCCTGTCTGGGGTGCGCTCTCACCCAAGTGGCACCACCCAGCACTAGCGATCACGGTCTTCCGTGCACCACGATTTCGGGAAGAAGGTGCGGGTCCCAGCCCCCTCGCCCCTCCTCGCCGAGCTCTTCGACCCAGTCCCCCTGACACGCTGTGGTGGGAGGAGCCCGCTCGGCCCGGAGGCGCCCTGGCACCCAGCTGGCTTCGGCGGGGCCCGCAGCCACAGCCTTTCGCGCAGATGCCCCCAGCTCGGCAGCAAGAGGGCGCCAATTGGCGCCGCCGCCGCACCGCACCGCACCGCACCGTGGAACCTCGGAGCGGGAAGGGACCTAAGCAGTGGCCTACAGTGGCGAGGAAGCGGCCCAAGGTCCTACGGGGATGTGGCCAGGCCTGGGCTTTAACCTTGCCGAACCCAAGCCAGCCGGACCAGAGAAACTACCGCTGCGCTTTCCTGCAGCCGGCCGTGGCCGGGCTGGGGGCAGGTAGCACGGGTCGGTTTCTCGATCCTGTGAGCGGGCCACAGAGTGGGGATCCAGGACACGGGAAGGGCTCTTTTGTTCTCCACTCAAATTCACTGGTTGCGACGGGGTTACCGCTTGAAAGTTTTGATTCTAAAACTCGACGTGAGCCGCCCCTGGCCGCTGCGGAAAGGCGCGGAGTCTGGAACAAGACGCAGCCCATTTTACAGGCCGCAAAGCTGAGGCCCTGTAGGGACAGGGGAGCTCTCGCCGCCCGCCTCCCCCCACCCCCGGGCGCCGCGGGAGGCCGGCGGCGGGGCAGGCGGGACGCACTTACGTCGAGCTCGAAGGTGCGCAGGGCGGTGCGGTAGCCCCCTGACACCGGCGGCAGGAGGCGCAGCACCTCCTTGACCACGCAGTCCACGTAGCGCAGGCGGCCCAGCGCCGCGAGGTCGAGGTCGGGCGCGCAGCCGCAGTCGGGCGGGGGTCCCGCGTCGTCCCCCGCGGCCGCGGGCGGGCAATCGCACGCTTGCGCCAGCCCCTGCGCCAGGAGCTCCTGGCGGATTTTGGCGATGGCCGCCGGGTGCTGCAGGAGCAGCAGCACGAGGGACGTGCTGGCACTGGCCGTGGTGAAGAAGGCGGCGAAGAGGAGCTCCACAGCCGACTCCTGCAAGACACCGCGGCCGGCGCCGAGTCCGCGTCAGCAGAGTCGCCCGGAGCCCTGGCCTGGCCCGGCGCGGAGGCGCTAAGGACTCACTGCGGCGCAGGGTGCAGCGAGCGGGCCAGGTGCTCGCGTCGCGGCTCTGGGCGCTACTTGCTAACGTCCGTCCGACAGCTACCGGCAGAAGCATTCCCAGAGGCAGTGCTGGGGCTCACGTGCGACCCCGCAGCGCTTTAAGGTCTCCCCAACCTATGGGGCCCCTCGCTGCTCTCCTTTACAGATCATAAACTGGGGGCCGGCACTATGGCGCAGAGCCACCGTGACCTACCACTGCAGCATCCCACGTGAGCACCGCTCCCAGCTGCTCCACTTCCCATTCAGCTCCCTGCCAATGCGCCTGGGACAGCATCGGAAGACGTCCAAGTGCTGGGGCCCCTGCACCCACGTGGGAGACCCGGCAGAGGCTCCTGGCTGCAGCCTGGCCCAGCCCTAGCCCCTGTGGCCCTTTGGGGAGTGAATCAGCAATTGGGAGATGTCTCTGGTGGGTCTCTCTCTAACTGCTCCGAGCGGGGCTCAAGGTCCCTACAGCGAGCCTGCCCTGCCAGCCGTGGTGCTGAGGTCTGGTGTCCCATCTGCCTAATGGCAGGCTCCCAGCTTTGCTCTGTGCCAGCCCCAGGTGGTGACCCATGCAAAGTGCCTCCTGTAGATGCCGCCATGGCTTCACCCCTAGCTTACTGGATAGTCCCAGTGAGTCCCCAACTCTTCCAGACCTCGTCTGTCCACAAAGGGCACCCTCTGGCTCCAGTCCTCCGGCCAGCCCCTGCCCCGCCCAGTGCCTTCCTCGGGAGCTGCAGCCGGTGGCACACAGACCGATTCTTGCCATCACAGGAGGAAGCACAGGGCTGTGATCCGCTCACCACTGCATCTCCGTGTGTGGAACGAGTGACCTGGTTGGACGCTCTCTGTCCCCCCCCCCCCGCCCTGGACAAGATGGGGAGTTGGGATGAAGATCCAGCATCCTCCCCAGCCACACTGAGCCGGCCTGGCCTTCCTCGGATGCCCAGGACAGACGCGAAGCTCCCTGGCCCCTGGGTCCCTCCTGGGAACCTGGAGGGTGTCGTGTGCCTGCCCACTTCTGTCCAGGCAGAGGGACCACCTGCTCCTGCTCATGCACCAAGCGCCTTCGCAGCCCACGGCTGTTCTCACCCACCAGGCTCCAGGGCTCAGCCTCATTCTCTTCCCTCCGCCGACTCCAAACCACCCCAGAAATCAGGCCATTCCTGGAGTGCAAACTGAGGCAGAGCCCCACCCTCCAAGCCAGGCCCAGGGAAAGGATACAGGTTGCGGGTGCAGACTGAGGTCTTCCCACCTGGAACCTCCCCTGCCTTTGCCTCTGCCTCAACCCCAGCCCCAACCTCTCCACTCCCTCTGGGCTTGCGGCAGATCCAGGGACCATTCCAAAGCTTCTCCCCCCCTCCCCTGTGTGTGCCCGAGGTGTGGGGAGTGGGTGGGAGGGGTGTGTCTAGGTTCTCCAGAAGATTCTGTAATAGCCAAACAGGTGCAAGGGCCAGGTGCCACGGCAGCTCGCCGATGGAGCGGGACCTGGGAGGAAGGGGGAGCGGAAGTTTGATCCTGAGACCTTTGGAGTTTGTAGCGCCCCGGGCTTCACAGGCGGAAGGAATGGCAGGAAAGAGGGCGTGGAGGGTGAAGAGCCAGGATCTGTAAGGAGGTCTGGACTCCAAGCCTCCGGGGCTCCTACTGAGGACAGTGCCCAGCTACACAGCCAGTGGGTGGGGACTGAGTCCTGACTCGAACCCAGGACCCCTCACCGGTGCAAGTGGCTCAAAGTGCAGCCCGGCAGGAAGTGGTTCCAGGCGAGAGCAGGGGTTTAGAAACCTGCTAGGGATGCAAGAGGTCAGGAGAGAGGCTGCCCAGCACCTACCTTCAGCTCCTGCACCGAGGGCTCCTGGCCCAGCTCCCTGGCACTGTGAATGATCACGTCCAGGGCGTCCCCCGGCTCCACAGCCTCGTTCCCCTGCAGCTTCTCAGCAATGGCCTCCTCTAGGTGACGGTGCAGCTGGTCCCGCGCCCGGATGCCCTGGTGCACAGGGAGAGAAAGTGGGGTGTGGCAGGAGGGCTCAGGGAGCCCGGGACCAGGCCCTGGCCACCCACCTGGGGCTTTGCTGGCTCTGCCCAGATCCTGGTGTTGAGTCTCCTAGCTTTGCTCTGTGCCTGGCACACAGGAGGGCTCAAGAAATGGTCAGGAATTTGTGTGCTGTCCACAAGCACCTGTGTCTGATCACAAGGCAGGCAGCGGCTGGCCTCCCGAGGGAGGGGGCTGAGCCGTCAGGGTGGAGTCAGCCTGAGTCAGGCAGACAGAGAGCAAGGGGCACCCTGTTGCACCTGGGAACTAATGGACTACAGGCAATGCACTACAGGCATTGTCTCTGTAAGCCGGTGGAGTTTGGGGTGCAAGCATGGCAGGGGGATCCCCCTGAGGGATCCTGCCTGGAGTTCTGCAGCCACAGGAGCCAGGGTTCAAATCCCATCTCTGCCCCCTACTAGCTGTGTGAGCCCAAGTCCTGTAACCTCTTTGACCCTTGGTTGTGTCAATAAAATGAGGATAACACTTTGCAGGCTTCCAAGATTAAGTCAGAAAATGTATCCAAGGCAATCACAGCAGGTCTCCTGACACGTGTATATATATTCGTTTTATTCAAGTGACTAAAAACCGAGAATCCACGCAGTGAGCAGCCCCAGCTCAGGGGCACAAGGGGCGGCCTAGGGGAAGAGGTAGGGGGAGGGCGAGGGTCCCGCCCTTGGCTCCCAGGGCGACGGGCGGCGGGCGGCGGGCGGGGACTGGGCACCTAGCACCTACCCCTGTCGGACCCTGGGCAGCGCCGGGCTGGGCGGGGCGTGCCTGGGCCCTCGCGCTCCCGCCGGCTCCGCAGCCAGCCCGGCTTCCGAAGAGGCGCTGGAGGGGTCCGACCGGCTGGCGGGACGCCCTGCCCCCCGAGACCCAGACGCGGGGCGCCTGCGGCCGCTGACGCCACAGAACGTCCGATCAGGCGCGTCCCAGAGAGGGTGTGTGACCCGTCCCTGGTGACCCAGCGAGTCAGAACAGAAGCCAACGTTGGCGCCCCACGCTGCCTCCCCCGCCCCCAGCAGAGGTGGCGCACGGGGTGCGTCGAGGGCCCGCGTCTGCATCTGGGAGACCCTCGAGTGCGGCGGCCCAGGAGAGGAAGGGCTGGGGCTGGGGCAACAGTACCTTGCGCAGGCCGCTGAAGGGCACGTCCAGGGGCAGTGAGAAGAGGTTCCCCACGAGTTGTTCAAAGGTCCGGGCCAGCGCGGCGCACTGCATCTCATCCAGCCGCAGCCCCAGGAGGATGCGTGCGGCCATGCGGAAGGTGAGCGCCTTGGTGGCCTCGTAGACGGCGACCGGACCGCGGGCCGCGCACCAGGCGCGTACCTCGCGCCGCAGCGCCCCCTGCAGGCGCGGCACGTAGCGCTCCAGCGCCGCGCGGCTGAACACGCGCGCCAGGACCTGTGGGCAGCGCGCTGCGTCAGCGCCCGGCCCCTGTGACGACTCCCGAGGAGCCAGAAAGCCAGTTTGGGCCCTGCCCCCGCCCTGCGCGGCTCGCCTCTACACCTGCTGGCCTTTGCTCTCGCTAAGCCTTCTAGTTCTGCTTTATTGTACACAGTCCTCCCCATCCAGCTGCCACCTCCTCTACGAAGTCTTAATGACGCCTCTCTAGGTTAGAACCTCCAGAAACCTCTGTGTCACAGTCACAGATGATGGTACGTAAAGGAGCGCTTTAGGGGTCGGCGTTGTGGCCTAATGGCCTAAGCCGCCGCCTGCGAGGCCAGCGTCCCATGTGGCTGCATCCCATATGGGCTCCGGTACGAATCCTGACTGCTCCACTTCCGATCCAGCTCCTGGCTAAGGAGCCTGGGAAAGCAGTGGAAGATGGTCCAAGTGCTTGGGTCCCTGCACCCTGGTGGGAGACCCGGAGGAAGCTCTTTCGGCCATCTGGGGAGTGAACCAGAGGATGGAAGACCCCTCTCTGCCTTCGCCTCTCTGTAACTCTGCCTTTCAAATAACTCTGCCATTCAAATAGAGATTTTTTTTTTTTAATCTTTTTAACCTGATCCTGACCTCAAAAGCCGACCGAGGAGGTTAAGGCGGCTGGCCCGCAGCTATCTGCTAGCTAATTAGCGAGGGATCCTGCTCGGGCTCACAGCCCCCCCCCCCCCCCCCCCCCCGCCTGGCCCAGCCCTGGCTCACAGCAGATGCGTAGGGACGGGGTTCTAACGGTGGAATGGCCCATTCTCGGTTTCCGCTCACCTTGCGCCGCCGCCGATGCGGCTCACCGACCGCGCCGAGGAGCGTGTGCGAGCCCAGCAGGATGTGCGCGCTCTGCGGCCACTGGCTGCGCACCAGGCGGTGCTCGCCCAGCAGGATGGTGCGCACGTTCTCCGCGCCGCTCACGCGGATCACCGGCCTGCCCAGCAGGTGCGTCTTGAACACTGTCCCGTAGCGCTCCCGGCGAGAGCTGTGGAAGCGCGAACCCTGCGAGGAGCGAGGTGCAACGTGCAGCCACAGAGTCTCTGGGCCTGGCCGGGGATGAGACCCAGGCCTCCCAAAGGCCTCTTGGTAACTCCCTGCTGCAGGCGTGGCCTTGCAAAAGTGGGTCCCCGGTGGGCCTCGTAACTGCCCTGTGGGGATGTCGGCGCGCCCGCTCCCGTTGGTGAGAACCTCCAGCTCAGAGTGGGGACGTGGGCGCAGGGCTTGTGCTGACGCGCGCCCCTCGTTTCTCAGCCTATGCCTGCAGGACACATGGTGTCACGCTCCTCAGACCCCTTCCTAAAGCCCCTCTGTTTATCCCCGCGATGTGTCGGGACGAATTTAAGTTGCTCTGGGGACAGCGTCGGCACCGGGAGGTCCCGTCTGGCGAGCAGAGGATGGCTAGAGCATAGGTTCGTGCCCAGCCCAGACCTGGGCGCTGGGAAGGCGCTGGCCACCAACTGCGGGAGCACCGAGGGTCAGGAGGGTCCGGTGGGAGCCTGGGAGGGGGGAGGAGGGCGACGGGCAGCTCACCTGAACTAACCAGTGCAGCGTTTCGCCGAAGAAGGGCCAGCCCATGGAGCCCTTGGGCAGGGGCAGAGCGGAGGCCCGGTCCCGGCTTAGCGTCCAGCGGAGGGTCCAGAGGTGCTGGGCCAGACTGAGCAGGAGGCCGGCGCACAGGAGCGCGGTGCCCGCGGCGCCCAGAACGGACAGGCAGCTCAACCCCCAGGGGAACATGACGAGCTGTGCGGGCCAGGCCGCGCCGAGTGCAGGCTACGCAAGAATTGGGGCTCCAGCAGCGCGCAGTGCTCACCTGTCACGTCCGGCAGAGGCCTGGGGGTTGGGGCCAAGCCCGAGGTCTATAACCCCGGACTAGAACTCTGATCTACAAAGAGCGGCAGTGGAAGGGAGGCTGCAGTGACCCTGTGCCCTTAGGGAGCATGCCTTCCTCGAGGCCGGCGCGCTCGGGGCGCTGCCCCAGTTCCCGGGTCCCAGAGCCAGTCCCTTTCGGGGGTGCCGGCTTCCTTGGGGAATGCTCACGCTCCGCACCCCCGGGGCACCTCCCACCTCCTCCCGGGAGCAGCACTCCCTGGCCAGAAGCAGCGAGGCAGGGCAGGGAGCGAAGCAACTCACCGGTGTTGCCTATGGGGGCCGCGATCACCGGGCTGCAGAGACCCTAGCCCCACCTCTCTCCCTCCCGCAGTCGCTTAACCCCGGTCGGCCCACCTTGGACACGTTTATATAGACGGCGGCTCCCTCCCCACCGGCCCGTGCGGGTTCCCACAACGTGACGCGTCTCTGCATATTTATAGCGCTCCACGCGGAGTAGCGATTGGAGGCGGTGGGCAGCGGCGCGCTCACCGAGGGGCAGCAGGGAGTGGCAGGCGCCGCAGCGCTCGGGGCTGGGCTGGCGGCCGCGCCCCGCGCACGACCTCGGGCGGGGCCTGCGGTTTCGCGCCACAACTTGCCAGCGCTTCGCGGGAGCTCGGGGCCGCGGTGCGAGCCCGGAGGCCCGGGCAGACCCGGGCTAGCGCCTGGGCCCTGGTGGCCGGCTCTCTGGGGTGCCCTCCCCATCGCCACTCCGGCGTTCAAGGACTGGGCTTTCTCCCTTTTCGCTCTCTTTGAAGGGCATTGTATTGGCAACGAAAAGAGCCTGCAAGGGATGGCGGCTGGGGCCACGATTCTCCGACCCCTACAGTCCTCCGGGTTCGCTCACTGAAACGCTTCAGGAATCCTTCAAAGGACGGCGGTGTCCCTGCGAACCCAGGAGTCACAGAGACGCCCCAAGCCCGCGAGAAGGCGCTCTCCGCGGGCTCTTCTCCGGCGTCAGGGGCTGAGCGCCGTTGGTTCCCACCCTTCTCCCGTCCGTCAACCCTCGGACGGTTGCCTGTGGGGTCTAGGCTCCCATCTTGAGGGCCCCAAATGCCTCAGGACCCGCGCGCCCAGCTCCCCGCTGCGCAGCCACCCGTGGGCTGCCCCAGGCATCTCTCCGCATCCCGAGACGCCTCCGCCACGGTGGGGGAGACAGGCCAGGTGCCCGAGAGGGCACAGCCTCGGAGCGATCCCCTAACTTCTAGCTTTTAGTGTGCCAGAAGAATTAGCCGCGCTTCTCACATAACACGTTTTAAATGTGCAAAATGCTTTAGGAAAAGCGGTGGTCAAGAGAACAAATGCTTATTTTTTGTTTTGGCGCCACTCCCATTCCAATATCTGAGGAATAACGTCTTTTCTGAAGGAAGCAGTTTTCAATCAGGAAGCTCTGAGGAGATGCAAAAGCAACGCATTTTCAACAACTTGTCCAATCTTTTTAATGCTGCATCCATCACAAAACCAAGAGATGTACATTAATTCTTTGTGCTTATTTTACAGAGCCAGGTATATCGTTTCTTACAGGTGTAAACCCTGAAAGCGCAAAGCGAGTGTTCAGCGTAAATACAACGTAGGGAGAATAAAGGTCAGATCTGTATTGCCACGTGGACCCCAATACCTTACACAAAGGGCAGTGAACAACTGCAGGTTCTCCGGCGGGTGTGCACAGCCAGGATCTGATGGAGAGCCGCTGTTTGGGGACAGTAACCCGAGCCCGGTGGACTAGTGTGTGCAGAAACCCACTCCCCCAGCGCCCGCTGCACAGCAAGGGGTCCCAGTGGGCTCCTGTCCACTTCTAACTTGAACCAAACCAAACCAGTTCAGTGGGGTCAGGTACAAGCAACACGGTTACAAATTTTAACCCTGAGGAACAGAAACAGCACATTTT
Organism: Lepus europaeus; assembly: GCF_033115175.1. Lineage (NCBI taxonomy): Eukaryota > Metazoa > Chordata > Mammalia > Lagomorpha > Leporidae > Lepus > Lepus europaeus. The sequence continues at coordinate 35,986,604 of NC_084843.1, forward strand.
AGAAACTCAAAACCCTTTCTTCCTATTTAGAACTGAAGTAATTACCCAAGCAGAACAAACAATGCCCATTCTTACTGAGTTGACTTTGATTGCAGGGAATTTTAATATTTGTCGTCTTCTCCCTCAGAATCAGCAGAATTAGAACTTTTTAATATACTTAAGTCACACTGAGATGAGAACAGAAGGTGAAGGTGAGAAAATGACAGTAAAGTACTCCCGTTATCAGACACGATTGCATTTCAAACCTCAGGAGCTGATGAAAAAAACAAACTTATCAAGTCTAAATAGAAAAAATACATACAAGTGGAGGCATAAGGTTTTTTTAATAATGCTTTTAGAATCAATTTTACATACAATCTTTGACGTGATTTATATATTACAATTTTACCCTTTTCCTTCTAAAAGTGAAAAAAGTCACATTTTCCATATATAAAATAGTAATCAATTATTTAAAAAACATACAAATGATATTTACTCCTGTTCCCTTCTAAAGCCCTCGTCAGCATATTTCTGCATTCTGTGACCGGCCAGCCACGTGAAGTCTATGTGTGCTGGGACATGCCATTCACCAGACTTCTCAGCTGCTTCACCACTGTCTCTATCAGCTTTTGTTTGTCTCGATCATTCTTCCGGAACTGAGTAAATATATTGTTCTTTTTGCTAGTATCCTTCATCCTAGAAACATATGTGAATGAAGATTAGAAAAAGAAAATTAAAAGCCACGCTGTCACAAGTGAAATATCCTGGCAAGCTCTGAATTACCTTACACTAATCCTATGCTAGAAAAATCTACTTCAAAGAAAATGCGTATTAACGAAGTTATGATACAGCAACCAGGTGAAAAAATTAGCAGCTTTATTTTATATTCTAGACAAAGTAATGTCTTTGCATTAGTATGTAAATCTGAAAGCTGTACAGTTCTTTAACACATCCTATAATCCAATATCATTCTATAAAGTATGTTAAAATACATATCCTCTGAACTCTGTAAATCACATTTATAACAAGAGGAGATGAAAAGAAAAACAGCACAAGAAAATTTAAAACATTTTTTCTTTGCCTGAGTGATATTTCATGACAGTGCAAATTAAATTTACATTTTAACAGTTTTTTTTTGGTCCTTTTAAATCAGCTATAACACATATATTTTGAAATGGGGGAAAATAAGAAAAGTTTAATTAAAAAATTTAAAATCATAATGATACACTGGGTAAAAAGAAAGTCTGCTATGTAATGAGAGGGAAAGGTAACATCTAAACTTGTATTTAGTTGGACAAGATGCACCAGTAAATTCTGTTAATTAGTTTTACTCTATTACTTTTTCAAATCCCATATTTCTGTAACTACAAAGAATACGAGTCTATCATGGTAAGATTTAGACAGCACTGGTGGCAAACATTACAACTCCTGGCCACATTTTTTTTTAAAGCTCCAATTCTCATCTCTATTTTCAGTAAAAATATTTATAATGTCAGTCAAGCCTGTAATTCACAATACAATAGGAAAAATGTTTTTTCCACATAAGTGTAAATAGCAATTGGATATGGAACTATACCAACTCTGCAGAGCAAAAAAGAAAGAGGCTTATCTTCTGGTCATTAAAATGGACTGAGCTTTCAAACTTCATCTAAACAATCCTCCCTTGGTGGAAATTTCTAGTCCTTCATTGTATCACTGAATCAAAACATTCTAAAATGGTCTTTCTGGAGGTTTTTAGAATATACTCACTTCTCCAAAAGAGTAAGGGCCGTGTTTGGATTCACTCGAAGGTACTTAGAAGTTGGCTGTCCATAATCAGCCAGATAAGTAGACCAATCCCAAACCATAAATAGGTCAAGGAGCTGCGGAAGATGGGGGAAAACAATAAATCAGCTTTTGATTTTACACAAATCATATGCTCTTCATGGCACATTTTCATGTGAATTGCTTCTCAGATGGTACAGAATACAGAAATTCATTTTTAAAATTATCAACTGTATTTCATAACTAAAATAGTATACATTTATTTTACTTTGAAATTGCTAAAATTATCAGGAGTTGCTTTTCTAATAAAATGCCTGGTTGCATTTTTAAGAAATAGGAAAATAATGAAAACACTGTTTCATTATACTAATTATACTTGCATTACCATTTGTATTGATGCATAGTTTAATCTTTACACATGATTCTGTTAACAACCAAATTTAATTAATGAAGGTTGGTGTTACTGTGTGAAGAAGTTTAAAGAATTTATATTGAACTTTTTTTCTTAGAGGTAAGTGTGTTTACCTTGCAAAGAAGCTGTTTGCACCTAGACTTTTTCGAAAGTAATTTAAACCAAAAGCTCAGATAATCTCAATTAAGTGCATTAAACAACCTCTGTTGGATTCTCCCTGGTGATTGATCCTTAGTATTATACTGAAATGAGGGCTTCAGGATTCAGTCTGTTAACTCTAGGTAATTATTTTACATAAACAAACAACAACAACAACAAACCTGTTTGCTGTGGTGTCTTAAAATTGACTATTTGCTTTATAATCTCCAGTTAGAATCATTGTCAAATATGGAAGTAATCTTTTAAAAGCAATGCCATGCCTAAACCAAAGCACCAAACTCCTTATCCAACTTTAAGACCCTAATCCCTTTTAAGCCATTTAAAACCAACTTCCTATCCCCATTTGAATTGTTTCAGAAGCTAAATGCTTTACTTACTGCCTGCTCACCTTCCTTTAGTTTTTATGTTATTCTTTCCTTTTGGTTTAACTCTTTTGGTACTTGAGGGGTCCTTTATTTTGTTTTCAAATGAAGGAAGCATTTGCATTTACTCAGGAGACAGGAGCCTACTCACTGGAGGGCTAAACCTGAGGTGATTAAAACCACCCAGAGAAAGAGTCCCAGAAAGTAATTTTTCCTTAGTAGGTGAGGATCTTCTTTCCAACCCAATTTACAACTGCTAACAGATTTTCCTGAAAAGGTGGCATCTTCTATAATGAAAATATTAACTATTAAAGTAAAGCTACTCCCTTTAAGTTGGGCAAGATAACACTCTGGGCCTCACCAAGAGTTAAAAGCACTGGTTCAGAAATTAGAATGAGACAAAAATAAAGAATACACTGTCTGAAAAAGAAAAGGGGACTTATTGAAAGTTCTGTGATTTCTGACCCTTGTTTGGCAACAAGTACATTTTTCTCTCACGAAGAGGGAAAGTGACTTTCATACACTCAGAAGGTGCGAATGTAAACTGGTATGACTCCTCTGCAATGTGATTGTGCAATGTGTTTAAGAACCTTATAAAAACGGCCATTCTCTTTGACTCAGTAATCTCTCTTCTATGAATATAACTTCACGAAACAGTAATGAAGGCAGACAGCAAGTTTTGCACAAAGATATTAATCTCAAAAATGTTATCAGAAAACCAAAAACAGTCTACATCTCAATATAAAGGCAATGGTTATGCAATGAAGCATTATCTGCACAGTGAATATCAAGTGGTTATTAAAAGTGTTTACACAGAATTTTAAATAATTTGGGAAGATTTTTATGATAAATGTGGCAATTCACATAAAAACCTATCAAAAAGACTAGAAGAAAACTTGAGAAAACATTAAGTCTGGTTGTTTTTTGTGTGGTGGGATTCTGGATAGCTGCTATTTTCTTAATTTCCATAATACTCTACAATGGACATGTGCTAGCATTACGGTTAGGAATAATGTTTACCTCCTTATATAGCTGAACACATTTCAACAAGGAATGCCCCTCACACAATTGGAAGGATTCCTCTTCCAGGTGTAGGTATGTGCTTGCACAAGTCTGCCTGCGCGTGCAGTCGGCCAGCAGAAAGCAACCTCTTAGTGTACTGACCGTAATCTCCCTTGCTTTCCAAAAGGTATTAGCAACGTGACCTTTGGGATATGGAAGAGGAAGGAATCTTAAATAAAATCAGCCTTTTTCTCCTGAGCTGATCTACCCCCGGGTGGGAAAGGAGGAGCTTATTACTTAAATGAATTAAAAACCCACAACTCCAACTGTGAATACAGAATTGAATTGTCTGTTCCACAGCCCAAAAACAGATTTTCCTCCACTACAAAACACCATGCTTACAATTTTCACATGTGGTCAGATACTCATATCCAAATTCCTCATATGCAAATCACTAGAAATTACAGGGACCATAAAATTTAAACCAAACTGCTCACATGTGGATAAATTTAATCTATATGCTTTCATTACATTAATACTTTACTTTTTAAAAAAAAAAGTTTTTTTTTTTTTTTTTGACAGGCAGAGTGGACAGCGAGAGAGAGACAGAGAGAAAGGTCTTCCTTTTGCCGTTGGTTCACCCTCCAATGGCCGCCGCGGTAGGTACGCTGCGGCCGGCACACCGTGCTGATCCGATGGCAGGAGCCAGGTGCTTCTCCTGGTCTCCCATGGGGTGCAGGGCCCAAGCACTTGGGCCATCCTCCACTGCACTCCCGGGCCACAGCAGAGAGCTAGCCTGGAAGAGGGACAACCAGGACAGGATCAGTGCCCCGACCGGGACTAGAACCCAGTGTGCCGCAAGGCGGAGGATTAGCCTAGTGATCCGCGGCACCGGCCAAAAAAAGATTTCTTTATTCAAAAGGGTGACAGAAAGCAGAGACAGGGAGAGACCAATACAGATTTTCTATCTACTGGTTCACTCCCCAAAAGCCCACCACAGGCAGAGCTGGGCCAGGCACAAGCCTAGAGTCTCCCACATGGGAGGCAGGGATCCAAGCACCTGGCCCATTATCTACTGCTTTCCCAGGCACAGTAGCAGAAAGCTGGATTGAAAGTGGAACAGCCGGCCGGCGCCGTGGGTCAACAGGCTAATCCTCCGCCTTGCGGCGCCGGCACACCAGGTTCTAGTCCCGGTCGGGGCACCGATCCTGTCCCGGTTGTCCCTCTTCCAGGCCAGCTCTCTGCTGTGGCCAGGGAGTGCAGTGGAGGATGGCCCAAGTGTTTGGGCTCTGCACCCCAGGGGAGACCAGGATAAGCACCTGGCTCCTGCCATCGGAACAGTGCGGTGCGCCGGCCACAGCGCGCTACCGCGGCGGCCATTGGAGGGTGAATCAACGGCAAAAAAGGAAGACCTTTCTCTCTGTCTCTCTCTCACTGTCCACTCTGCCTGTCAAAAATTAAAAAAAAAAAAAAAAAAAAAGAAAGTGGAACAGCCAAGACTTGAACCGGCACTGTGATAACAGTATGCAAGCAATGCCTTAACCCAGTGTGCCACATTGCCAGGCCCCTACATTAATGCTTTATAAAAATACATGTAGTGGGGCTGGCGCAGAGGCGCAGTAGCTTAATCATCTACCTGTGGCGCTGGCATCCCATATGAGCATGGCTCTAGTCCCGGCTACTCCTCTTCCAATCCAGCTCTCTGCTATGGCCTGGGAAAGCAATAGATGGCCCAAGTGGTTGGGCCCCTGCACCCACGTGGGAGACACAGAAGAAGCTCCTGGCTTCTGGCTTCAGATTGGCTCAGCTCCAGTTATTGTGGCCATTTGAGGGGTAAACCTCTCTGTTTCTCCCTCTTTCTGTCTGTAACTGTCTGTAATTTTACCACTCAAATAAATAAAATCTTCTCAAAATACATAATATTTATATTATTTACAAGTTTATGTATATCTGTAGATATCAGCATATTAATGGAAGTAATGCATTGTCAATATGGATGAAAAGTCCAAAGATCTAGATGATTTATTTTTTTAATATTTTATTTATTTATTTGAGAAGTCGAGTTACAGACAGTGAGAGGGTGAGACAGAAAGTATTCCTTCTGTTGGTTCACTCCCCAAATGGCTGTAACAGCTGGAGCTGCGCCGATCTGAAGCCAGGAGCCAGGTGCTTCTTCCTGGTCTCCCATGTGGGTGCAGGGGCCCAAGAACTTGGGCCATCTTCTACTGCCTTCCTAGGCCACAACAGAGAGCTGGCTTGGAAGAGGAGCAGCCAGGACTAGAACCGGTGTACTTATGGAATGCCGGCACTGCAGGTGGAGGATTAACCTGTTGTGCCATGGTGCTGGCCCCGATAAGATTTATTTTTTACTATTACTGCCAGTAACATGCTAGATACTGTGCCAGGCATCAGAGATACAATATTGAAACCAAGGCCCATTTTGTTAAGGAGCTTACATTATAAGCAGGGAAACAGCAAGAAAACACTATTTTTGGGCCGGCACTATGGCATAGAGGTTAAGCTGCTGCCTGCAGTGCTGGCATCCCATACAGACACTGGTTCGAGTCCTGGCTACTCCACTTCTGATCCAGCTCTCTGCTGTGGCCTGGGAAAGCAGAAGAAGATGGCCCAAGTCCTTGGGTACCTGCACCATAGTGGGAGATCCGGAAGAAGCTTCTGGCTTCGGATCAGCACAGCTCTTTGGCCCATACTGCTTATGTAGGAGACCTGAATGGAGTTCTGGGCACCTGGCTTAGGCCTGGCCCAACACTGACTATTGCTGGCACTGGGAAGCAAATGAGTGGATTGAAGATCGATCTCTCTCTCTCTCTCTCTCTGCCTCTCCCTCTCTGCCTTTCAAGTAGATGAAAATAAATAAATAAACATTTACCACCACCCCCCCCCCCCAAAAAAAAGAAAAGAATACAAAATTACAAATACAAGATTCCTGGAGGGATAGGCATTGTGATGCAGCAGGTTAAGCCACTGCCTGTGACCTGTGTTATGGCATCCCAGACAGGTGCCAGTTTGAGTCCCACTGCTCCACTTCTGATCCAGCTCCCTGCTAACACATCTGGGAAAGCAGCAGAAGATGGCCCAAGCCCTTGGGCCTCTGCACCCACATTGGGAAACCCGGATGGAGTTCCAGGCTCCTGGCTTAATCCTGGCCCAGGCCTAGCTATTGTGGACCAGCAAATGAAAGATTCATATCCTTTCTCTCTCTCTATCCCCCTCTCCCTCTCCTTCCCCCCACCCAACACACAAGCCCTCCCGCCCCCAACTCTGCCTTTGAAATAATAAATCTTTACCAAAAAAAAAAAAATTGGTGGAAAAACTAATTTGAAACACAGTTACCAAGGGGGAGGCTGCCATCATTTAACACAGCATAAGACAGAAACCACTGATTGGTAGGATCTGGTGATTGCTTGTTTATTACCCCTAGGCTATGAATCCAATGCCTGATGATGTGAGTGTATTTCAATGTTGATGTCCCACAGAGACAGGAACATGAGTACAGAGGAAAGATAGGACTAGCATGCAGGCTGATCTCATATTGATTTCTCTTTTCCATGTGTGAGAGGATTTTTCAAATGCATAAAACTGCTAGGACAAGTAAATAGAAACACTTCATGAAGTGAAGGCAAACAGATAAATATATCCCGCACAGCGTAACCATGTAGTAGATATTCAAAAACTGACTGGCTGATGAAGCCAGACCATGATTCTAAGATTAAAAGGGAACTTTGTGAGTACAAATAGAGCACACCACAGGCTACTTTGGTTGATCCTGATGGGTCTCTGGAAATGGCAGTGTCTGCCTGCGGGCGGAGGATGGCAGCTGAGTGCAGACCATCGACTCCCCTCCGTTTCTCCCAGGCTTTCATGCGGGCACCAACCAAGTGAAAAGATCTCCTCAGCACAGCTGCTCCGTCTGGTAACTGAGCTCAATGATCTTCCGAGAAAGCGGCATCGATGCTTCTGAACGCTCTGCCAGTGTCCTTCATCCATAACAATTATAAGGTTCTTTTCTCACTTCTAAAGTAATAAGATGTAACCCAAAACCATGACTTTATTCCGGGATCCTACCTATCACGATGCCAGGCCAGACTGCAAGGAATGAGCCCATTCCCATAGGTTGCCACCATAAGCTGCTGTTCTGACTAAAAAGCACAGTCCCTGGCCTTTGATTGAAATGGCCTAAAAAGAACACCACTGCTCTGGAGCCAGAGTGTGACAGCAGCAAGGGAAGTGGAAACTGGGGTGCTGCCACTCACACTCACCTTCATTTGCACACCAGTAGTCACTGCCTTGGGGACTACTTCTCCCCGGATTCACTATGTTCTTAATGTTGAGATCTAAATCATAGAAAACTTCACCTTTCCATTTAAAGTTCTGCTTCCTTCACATGCCTATGTACAAACAATACATCTGTTGCTAATCTCACAGATCCTATTTCAGTCCTGCATATAAACAGTAAGATGTGGTCTCAACAGGTGAATTTATTAGCTAACACATATACCTGAAGTTCAAAGATGTGGATCAAACATGAACAAAAACAAAAATCTCCCCAGATTATCCAAAAGCAATTTTATAATTACTTATTAAAGGCTAAACTCAGGTATATGATAATGAAAATTGGTATTATGTTCTATAAATGGGTTTGTTCCAATAGTCAAGTAAAATAATTCCACCCTAAATCCTTTTGGGAAGTAAGCAAAGTATGGATCATATAAAAACGAACACCAAAATATGTGCCTCAGTTCTATCTCATCACGATTTATAAGATTATCTAAAATTAGAATCCTTTATTTTTTTTACCAAGGATTCAAAAATACCCTTCATAACTAATCTGATAAAATAAAATGGATTTATGCCAGTATTTGTAAGTGAGCTGTAAGTTTCACTTCCTCCGTGCTCCCTTTGTGTGTCAGCAAACAAAAAGATCAGCTTAAGAAATAGTTGCATGGGTGGTCCTATTTTTATGCTCAAAATAGTTAAATCGCTTCAGAATCACTGAGGAATCCGCTCAGTTAACCCATTTAGCATGCTGACAGTTTCCTGTCCTATAGACTCACTCCCAATCTATACCCAAGAAACCTGGAGTCTCAGACCTGTTGAGATCACTTTGCAAATGACAAAATGAACCTAGGCCGACTTAAAACCATCTATGGAACTCCTGAAACGACTTTTTGCTTTTGTAAAAGTGAACCCACAGTGCTAGGTCATTTTTTCCTTGAATCTGGTTTAGCTTTCTTTGTTTTGGGTCTTTTGGATTTTGCTTTTGAAGCACCTCAGGGGCAGTGACCCAAGACATAAGATAAATAAAGTTAAGCCAACCTCAAGAGAAAAGCAATTGGGGATACCAGGTTTGCTTTCGTAAATGCGAACAGTGACCTGGGGGCTTAGGGTCAACCTTAGTCCCCCACGTTCTCTTTTCCAAACATTAAATCCACCTGGGATCTCAGGGTTGCTTTGCAGATTCCAAAAGTAAACCAGGAGATCATTTTTCCTTTGCCTCCAAAAAACAAAGCTGAGGCAAGGGTTCCTAGAGGGCTGCAGAAATTTAAACAACAACAAAACTCCTACACCCTAACACAGTTTTAAGGAAGAAATACCTGTGCTTCAAACAAATCCTGAGTAATGAGTCACTGGGGATTCAAGAAAACTGGGTCTTACTAAACTAGCCACATTGGAGAAAAACACAAATCCTTCTTCCAAATGGATGGAGAAATCCAATGGTGAGCACCACATAATTTTTAAAGCACTTGGCTTCTTTCTTTCTGGTTAGCCGAAAGTGCCACATTTGAAAACCTCACATGCAGCCAAGAATTTTAGGTAGCAGTTAGGAGGAGCTTGAACAAAATTAAAGGAAGCAAAAACAGGACCATGCCTCCAGCCATCTGTCTCCTGCTGCCTTCAGGTGTTAATTGCTGCCTCCTGGCTCTCAGATACACCGGCTCCCAAGCCTGCCCTCTTCAATCTGCTCTCAGCCAGTCCTCCCTAAGCACAGCAGCAAGCCCTGACATTCTGTGCTGGAGAGGCTCTTTAAAGGCACTGCTTAGCCTCAAGACACTTCACTCCAGTGAACTGCACACAGAAATACAATGTTCTTAATATTCTGATGCTAAGCTGAGTGATGATCCTTGACAACCATTAGGTAGGTGAGTTTGGAATTTGGGAAAAAAGGGGTAAATAGTGGGGTTTGCATAATAAGATTTATACACTTCCATATTGGTTTTATTTTGAACTTTTTAGGTCACTACATAGCTAAAATGGCACACAGATACAGATGTATGAGTTTATGAGTCTAATATACTGGAATTAATTTTATCAAAGTAATACATAGCTAATAATCAAGTGGGGCATATCATGAAGCCAACAGCTCTACTCCTTCCAATCTCAGAAGTAACTACATTTAACTCCGTTCTTAGTTATGGTGATTATCTTACTATCTCTTAATAGAGATTTTGAATTGATTATCTTGTAGCTATAACACACAGAGTCTGCCTTATACTTAGGGGCCAGCATTGTGGAGCAGTGGGTCGAGATGTCTGTGACACTAGCATCCCATATGAGCCCTGGTTCCAATCATGGCTGTTCTACTTCCCATCCAGTCCCTTGCTAATGTGCCTGGGAAAGCAGCAGAAGATGGGATAGTGCTTGGGCCCCTGCATCCACATAGGAGACCTTGATGGAGTTCTTGGTTCCTGCCTCTGGTCTGGCCCAGCCCGTGCCATTATGGACTGAACCAGCAAATGGAAGATCTCTTTCGCTTTCTGCTACTCTTTAAAATAAAACAAAGTCACAGTTTATTTATTTGAAAGTCACAGTTAAAAGAGAGAGGAGAGGCAGAGAGAGAGAGGTCTTCCATCAGATGGTTCACTCCCCAGTTGGCTGCAATGGCCAGAAATGCACTGATCCGAAGCCAGGAGCCAGGAGCTTCCTCGGGGTCTCCCACGCAGGTGCAGGGGCCCAAGGACTTGGGCCATCTTCTACTGCTTTCCCAGGCCATAGCAGAGAGCTGGATTGAAAGTGGAGCAGCCAGGACTAGAACTGGTGCCCACATGGGATGCCGGCACTTCAGGCCAGGGTGTTAACCCACTGAACCACAGCGCCGGCCCCCAGAAATAAATCTTTAAAAAAAAAAAAAAAACTTACTGTATTTATAGAAACTTTTTGTTTAGGGGAGCTATCTCATTATTTTTCTCATAATTTTAATACAATTATAGTTATTTCTTGTTACATCACCTTTTTTAGTCTTTTTTTTAAAACAGCTTTGGAGTTTACATTTTACCTATTTAAAGGATACAAATTCATGCTTTTGAGTATACTCACAAAGTTGGTCAAAGGTCTCAAATAATTTTATAGTCTCCAAAGAATCCCCACCCACATCCATTTTTAGACACTTCCAAATGGGCATCATATATCTTTTGTAACACTTCTTTCACATAGCATGTTTTCAAATTCATCATGTAGCATTTATTTATTTTTTTATTTGAAAAGCAGAGTTGGAGGTAGAGAGCCTCCATCTGCTGGTTCACTTCCCAAATGGCCCCAAACAGCCAGGTTGGGCCAAGAACTCCATCTGGGTCTCCCATGTGAGTGGCAGGGGCCCAAAGACTTACGCCATCATCAGCTGCCTCCTAAGATGCAGCCGCAGGAAGCTGATATGGGAGACAGGCATCCCAAGAAGCGGACACAACATCTGCCCTAGGCACTTGGGGTTTACAACATTTGCAGTACGTATTTAAACCCGAATAACAGTTATTTAACCAAAGTTTCCTTAAACTTCAAGAATGAAGAAGGATGTTAGTTAATTCTTATCATTCAGTTTTTAAATTCCCCATTTCTGAAAAACAAAAACACTTATTATTCAATATAAGAAAGACTAATTTATACAGTTGCCTCAAGTAGATTCACTTCAAGTAGTTGAATGTGATTTTTTTTTTTTAAGATTTATTCATTTGTTTGAAAGAGAGAGGAAGCTTGTATATTTGCTCTTTCACTGCCCAAAATAAAACCAGGAGCCAGGAATCGCAACTAGATCTCCCACGCCGGTGGCAGGGGCTAAAGTACTTGAAGCAGCAGCTGCTGCTTCCCAGGTGCATTAGCAGGGAACTGGATTGGAAGTGGAATAGCCAGGACTTCAATTAGCACCCAAGTGGTAGCTTAACTCACTAAGCCACAAGGCTGGCTCTTGATTTAGGTTTTTATGGTATCTTCAGTGGTTTGTTTTCCTTCAGTTGTAATAGGACCTGAGGCAGGATATAAAGGAGTTGGCAGCACTTACCTAATCACCCAAATCTGGATTCAGTCTGCTTTGCCTCCTCTTTTCATTCTTGCATCTAACCTATCAAATTATACCAACTATTCTCCTACATATTTCTTAAATTCACTTTCTTCCTATTTTCTTTCTTAAAGATTTGTTTTATTCACTTGAAAGGCAGAGTTATGGGGCGGGGGTCGGGGGCGTGCGGAGAGGGAGAGACAGAGAGATCTTCCATGCCCTAGTTCACTTCCCAAATGGCTGCAATGGCCAAGGCTGGGCCAGGCCAAAGCCAGGAGCCAGGAGCTTCTTCCAGGTCTCCCACATGGGTAGCATGGGTCCAAGTACTTGGAGGGTCCTCTGTACATTAGCAGAGAGCTGGATCAGAAGTGGAGCAGCTGGGACTCGAACACACAGGCCACACTTCCTACTTGTTATTACTTTTAATATCAACCGAGTTCAGACAGCATAATCTCCCCCGAGGCCTTTTATCTTTCCTCTCCCCTCTGCCATTCTTCAATACCCTAGATCAATCAAGCTCCATACTGCTGCCACAGAGATCAGCCAAAACACAAATATGAACACACAGTTTCCTTGCTTAAAATCTAATGGCTTCTCAATTCTCCTAAGAAAAATTTCAAGTTCCTTAACATGATGTGCAAAACCATTCTACACTTTAGTCAATCTTGGTCTTGGAATTCAACCTTATATACAAGGAACTACTCTTAGTTTTCTTTTTATCCCCAGGGAATTGCTCTTTCTCTTCTCCTCTGTATGGAGTCTTGTTCCCCTCCATTTTCACCCTTATTCTATAACTTATTCTGTAAAACTTAAGCCTAGAATCACCTCTCCCAGGAAGCCACACCAGACCACCTCAGTTGAGAGCACAGTTACTCCTGTATCTCCTCATGGTACCTCCCACATGTCCTCATTATAGTACTGTTCATAATATTTTGATACCATGGGAAGTTTGCCAATTTAGAAATCAAATATCAATAATTTTTTTTTTATTAGTTGGGATGATTTGTGCCTAATCCCAGCCCTTGTCTATATCCAATACCCGTAAAGTTCAAATGACTTTTCCTCCTCCTAATAACATACTTTGTTAAGTGCCCCAAAGCTGGTGACTAATTTTGCTTAATATCTGTGTTTTCATATACAGCCCAGTACCTAGTATGTAGTAGGTACCAACAAAATATTTGTTGAGATGAACTGTGTATATTACCTTGGACTCACAATTCTGTAAGTCTATACTGAACCCACAATTTATATAAAAATAATAATGCATATGTTACTATTTACTTTACATGTAAACTAATAATTAAGATATATGAATTATTAGTAATATCTAAAAGCCACACTAGTTATTTATTGGTTTGATTTATGCTATAGAATGTACTAAAATATTTCACAATGAAAGTTCCACTCCTGAGATTACCTTTTGTAAACCAGAGATGCCACCATGAAACACGTTAAACAAACATTCCTGGGTCACACATTTAATTTTCTGTCCAGATTCATTACATCATCTGATATACTTGCATAACAGGTAGTTATGTAATGACTTCACCAATGACGCTCCAAGACTGCCAATACTAAGGAAATCAAATCTTGAAACTCATGAGGAAAAGTGTTCACTAGACTTTCAATTCTCTCTGCTGAGTCACTTTGCTTAATTGAAGCTATAAAGAAATAAGATCTGCTTGTATAAATTGACTTTGGAAGAAGCAACAAAAGAAGATAATATGGATTAGCCAATGAAAAAAGCCATATGCCAGTGTGTCTATAGTCCAGGGTCTAGCAGTTGCTTGAATAAAGGAAGCCAGATAAGGCTAGGCTTCTTTATGTACTCCTTCACAGTGCAAATGTCAAGAAAAACCAGGGGACGTAATAGTTTTCCAAATTTGAAAAAATCCCCTCCTCATCCACCCTGATAGTTGTGATTTTTAAAAAGGGAAATGCAAATCTGCATATGAAAATAAAACTAACAGCAGAATTCATTTAGTTTTCAATAAAATTAGTCATGTGTTTTGCTCTAACAATTACAATTTGTCATTAGTTACAAACATCGACTCTGGCTTTTGAAAAACAACCAGAAAAGTTGGAATAATGAATAAAAATGAAATTCTTTTGACCCCAGAGCCATTCTTCTTTAAAATGGAACTTGGGCAGTTTGGGATACAGGAAACAAACCCAGACCATCAAATCCCAACTGCATCAAGAGGAAAAGGGGCATAATTTCTGAAGTATCCTAGCAGGCAACAGAAAGAGAAGTTTCTGTTCTAGGCCTTACAAGAAATATTTGGTGGAACGGTGAAGTGAATTTCTGACTCCCACCTCATTTCTTATGCTTTACAGTGATAAAGTCTCAGCTCTGTGTCTTTAAATACGGAGCCTGAAACACCTCGCCACAGATTATGGGAGGAAGGCAGTTGGTTAGGCCACACCATACTTAGTGTGATGCAAATAAGGATCTAGGCAGTCTCCAAGGAAGACAAAGAACAGTACAGTATCTGGCAGTTTATGTTGTAGGGTGCTTGCATAGCCACTCATTTCTTCCTTTCAAATCTGATAATATAATGTGTAATCTTTACTCAAACAATTAAAAAGATATGTATTTAGTTTACTCTTCTTGAATCTAAAAGGCACTGCTCTTATGCGAGACAATTTATTAACCCCTAATTATCCATTTACTTCCAGACCTGATTGTATATGTAATTACCTCTGTCAGGTATAATAATTTGCTCGATAAACATGTCAGAACACTTGCTGCTTAGTCTGTTTCAAGAGATAAATGTGGTCTTTCCATGGCCTCAAGGCATAATTAAATATGGAAAAAAGAAGGCAGTTATCAAACTAGACTGAAGCTGATTCACTCAGGCGTTCACAGCGTGTTGTCAAGGCTTACTTTGGGGCCTAACGCTTGCCTGAGCGCTTAGTTAGTAACAGATTTCTGACAGAGGATAACAGTGATAACACTGCAACATTCTAACTAATGTAGGCATCCACAGGAACTTCAAAATGGGCAACCAAAGAATTTCAAATGCAAGTTAGTTAAGCAGGAGCTATTGGTAAAGAACTACTAACCTCTTATATTTACTACATGTTACAGCAGTAAAATACTCATGACAAACTAAATTTAGAAAGCAGAGAAAGGTCTTAATTTTCTTGGGAGGAAAAACGCAGCCACTGGAATTAAACGGATTGCAATCTAAGTCCTACAAGGTTTGCATGATGTGAATCTGCACTGTGAGAGTGCAAAAAGCAATCCCCACTTGACCTCTGGATAACCTAAACAGGAAATTAGGACATTTCTAAGCAAAATAGGCTGTGTCATCCTGTTAAGATAATTGTTTCCATTGGCACTGCATAAACATCTTACACTAGGCCATCAGAAGCAACTCAAGCCATAGCGTCTCTTTGTAAGACATAAAAACAGTGCCTGGCCCAGTGCCCTCCATACAGTTGAGGAGGTAAACTTTGCTGATGATAATTAGGAGACCAACAAAGAAGAGGAGAGAGAAAAACAAAACAGGTAAGAAAGTTCAAAGTATTCTAGTTTTTATAGACTAGCTGAAAATAAACTAATAAAATATTAAAACAGAATTTAATTCTTGGAATCTGGGGATAATGAGCATATTCAGTGAGTTGAGTAAAGACTCAATAAATACTAAAACCTAAAATGAATCCATATTTTTTAAACAATAATTTTAAAAAACTGATATTTGATGATGCTGCTTCAGAAGGTTAGAAGTTGGCACCGTTTCATTAGAGAGAATCCAACCCTTCATTGTTTCAACCTAATCAGTATTCTATGGACTTATTTGCTTTAACGATATCATTTCACACAAATACTAAAACTGTTCATTGAGAGGTCTTAAGGGAGTTGGCAAGCTCAAATTTACCACTTAGGTAACCAAAGTTCTGCGAAGAGTAGATTTGAGGAGAAAAAATTTAAAGCAGGAAAAATAATTAGGAGACTTGCCACAACCTTGAAACACACTGAGAAAGACAGGGAGTTGGGTGGGGTAAAGAAGAGGATGGGTCTGAGAAGTAATTAAGAGGAGAACTCCCCAGGACATGGCAATTGACTAGATCTAGGACATGGCAGCATAGCTGGGAGGACTACAATGTAGTACACAGAAAGGAGATGTGGTCTGCAAATGAGGGAAGATAACATGTTGATAGCTTTGGCCACAAAGGCCGTGAGACACACAGCTAAGAGGAAATATTTACCAAGCAACTAGATGTGTTCTAAGGCACAGAGCAGATATGGTGAGAGTGGATTAGCTCACACAGGGAAAGAGCAGAGGGATCAGTGTTCTAAGGACAGAAACCTTGAGGACAGCAACATTTATGGGGCAGGAAAATAAGACCACAAAGGAGACAAAGAAAGAATGTTAAGAGAGTACAGTCTTTAAAGAAGAGAGAATTTTAGAAGGCTGTGATCAACATTATCCCACGTGGCAGAAAGAACCGGTAAGATAAGGGTTAAAAATGATTACTGGCATTCCTAAGGGAACAGTTTCAGCAGTGTTGCAAAGCAGATAGCAGTGGATTGAGGACTGAATGAGAGATGAGGAAATGAGGATATTCAATTATAAACTACTCTTTTAAGGAATTTGAATACAAAGGAGAGGAGATTAGAAATAGCAAGAATGAGACCAGAAGATTCTTTCTTGGCAGGAGAAATCTGAACATGTAGTAGTTGGGAAAAGGATAAAGCAGAGGAAAAGTAGATGAATAATGAAACAAAGCCCCACGGGAAAGATGAGGTCAAGGACACAGAGAGCCTACCTGAGAAGGAAGGAAAGGAAGTGAGGATGGGAATCAATATAAACAAACTGACTACAAAAGTGACAGTGAGAGACTGACTTGGTGGAGGTGAATGACAGGAGGCTCAAAGGTGCTGGGGCTTTCACCACAGAGTGGAAGAATGAAAGCTCTGTAAACAGAAATGGGGAACAAGAACACCAGTGTCATTCACTCCACAACCAGGGAAAGCAAGTGCACCATCACTAGAAAGGGCTGCAGGCAGTTGCCTCTGAATTTTACAGCTTGGGGAGCTAGAGGGGAAAAGATACAGAGTAAACAAAATGATAAGGGAATCAGAGAGGAGAAAGGTTGGGAGGTAGGAGGGAGTGCAGTAAGAAAGTGGAAAGATACAATGTTTTCATTGAGTAATCAAATGTTTTAATTTTCTAGGCTGAGGGAAGCATGACTGGGCACTGCCAGAAATCGCAGTGATTGCCCTGGTCTCAGAGGGAAATGGTGAAGTGTGCCATGAGATGTGCAGAAAGCAGAAAAGCCTGCACTTCAGTACGTCGGATCTCAAAATATCTGCAGCAGCAGCCTCTTGTAAGGGGAGAGCTCTAGGAGGTTTGGAACCAGGGGTAACATTTTCTAAATTCCCATACAGTTCTTAAGTCTTCAGATTTCAATGATCATGAAAATCATAGAGTCACAGAATGAAGGTAACTGGCAGCTGTTCTGACATTTAGGAAAATGCAAAACATAAAAAGGTCAAAGAAAAGGAGAGAACCATAAACTGTAAAATATTCCTAGGGACTAAATTGTGATTTCACATTTAAGCACTAAGCATTGTAATAAGTACCCACAAACGAGGTTTAGGAAGCAATAATATAAATGACTGATTTTCAAGTTTAAAGATAACTGCAGCAATTTCACTGTTTTGGTATTTCTGAAAAAAAAAAGTTGAAATCCATGTATATGTTTTTCATGATATACATTTTCCATGGACTTTTGGAAGACCTCTTTATATATATATATATATATATATATATACACACACACACACACACACATATATACACACATATGTATATGTATATATGTATAATATACAATTTCAGAAATTTTACATAAAAATAAATTTGTTTTAATTCCATTTTCCCAGAAATGTTCTTTCTTTTCAGATTTATTTATTTGAAAGGCAGAGTGAGAGAGGGAGAGAGAATAGGGGATTAGAGAATCAGAGAGAGAGAGAGAGATCTTCCATCTGCTGCTTTCTGAGGCGTATCAGCAGGGAGATAAAACTGGAAGTAGAGCAGTGGGGACTTAATATGATGCCCATATGCATGACTTAACCTGCTGTGCCACAATGCTGGCCCCTCCAGGAGTATTCGAAGTCCCCTCATATTAGTAAAAATCTTCATCATGACTACACTTGTATATCCACTTGGCTTTTAGCAGGTCACTTTTTTTAAAGGTCTGTTTATTTATTTATTTATTTATTTATTTTTGACAGGCAGAGTGGACAGTGAGAGAGAGAAACAGAGAGAAAGGTCTTCCTTTTGCCATTGGTTCACCCTCCAATGGCCGCCGTGGCTGGCACACTGCAGCCGACGCACCGCGCTGATCCGAAGGCAGGAGCCAGGTGCTTCTCCTGGTCTCCCATGCGGGTGCAGGGCCCAAGGACTTGGGCCATCCTCCACTGCCTTCCCGGGGCCATAGCAGAGAGCTGGCCTGGAAGAGGGGCAACCGGGACAGAATCCGGTGCCCCGACCGGGACTGGAACCCCGTGTGCCAGTGCCGCAGGCAGAGGATTAGCCTATTGAGCCGCGGCGCCGGCTTAAGGTTTATTTATTTATTTGAAAGTCAGAGTTACACATGGTGGGGGGGAGACAGAGAGAGAGAGAGAGAGAAAGTCTTCCATCCGCTGGTTCACTTCCCAATTGGCTGCAATGGCCAGAGCTGCGCCAATCCGAAGCCAGGAGCCAGGAGTTTCCTCCAGGTCTCCCACGAGGGTGCAGGGGCCCAAGGACTTCGGCCACCTTCCACTGCTTTCCCAGGCCATAGCAGAGAGCTAGATCAGAAGTGGAGCAGCTGGGTCTCAAACTGGCACCCATATGGGATGCTGGCGCTTCAGGCCAGGGCGTTAACCTGCTGCACCACAGTGCTGGCCTCAACAGGTCACTACTGACCTAAAAGAGACTGATCTAAATTTTCTAATTCTTTTTGGTACAGGAACGCAACATGAATCAATATATTCATTTTAATATAAGGTTACAGCTGGGGGGCTGGTGCTGTGATTAAGCTCTGCCTGGGACACTGGCATCCCATACAGGCTCCGGTTCAAGTCTATTCTGCTCTACTTATGATCCAGATCCCTGCTACTGGCCTGAGAAAGCAGTGGAAGATGGCCCAAGAGTTTGGGCCTCTGCACCCGCGTGGGAGACCCAGAAGAAGCTCCTGGCTCCTGGCTTTGGATCAGCCCAGCTCTGGCCCTTGCAGCCATTTGGGGAGTTAACCAGCAGATGAAAGACCTCTCTCTATCCCCCTCTCTGTCTAACTCTGCCTCTCAAATAAATAAACCTTTTATTTTTAAAAAGATTACAGATGAGTAGTTTTTCAAAAATTCATGGAAAATACACATAATGAAAAAACTATACATGTATTTCAAGATTTTTCTGCACCAAAATAAACTTAATTCCATTTTCCATGAAAGTTTTGAAGTCCTGGTGCACACACACAACACACACACACACACACGAGGAGGAATGCATCCCTCTGAAAGGCTAGCACAATAGCAGCGCAGAGCTCTGTGCAACCTCAGGTTAAGGATGGGTGGCTGTGGGGACACTCGTCATGTCCTGAAGCGTGGCGTTTTCACTTCACCATGTTTTAACTCCTAATAGGGCAGAGACACTAACTCTTATTTTTTTCTCCCTTTAGATAAATGCTTGTTGAATTGAATTAAACTACATTCCATGTTTACGGATGCTGTCTCTTCTAGGACAAAACATAGCCACAAAGGAAAACATAGACATTAATACATAGGAAAAAGCTTCTCATTTAAACCACTGGAAATGCTTTACATAAATACAGTTTGAGTCAGGGACTGTTTCACACACAGATTATCTACAGTGGACTCGGATGGACTGTCTACACAAAATTCACTTTTAATCATCTCCTGTGATAGTTTTTCTTTATCTCCATTTCAGACCATCAGTTATGTAACATTTTACTCCAATATCTCACTCAAGTGGAGTTCAAATTTTTCTATACTTTATAAAATACGAAGCTGAGTTTCAGAAAGGTACTCCAAAATGTTGGTGTTAAAAAAGAATTAAAAGCTTAGGGCTGGGGGTTGTGGCACAGTTGGGTAAACCACATTGGAGTGCCTGGTTCAAGTCCAGGCTACTCCACTTTGGATCCATCTCCCTGCTAATGCTGCTGGAAGCAGTAGAAGATGGCTTGAGTACTGGAGTCTCTGCCACCCTCTTGGGAGACTGGATGGAGTTCCTGGCTCCTGGCTTTGACCTGGCCTAGCCCTGGCTGTTACGGGCATTTGAGTGGTGAAGAAGCCTTGTAGATAGAAGATCTCTGTGTCTCTCCCTTTTTCTCTGTCACGTTACCTTTCAAATAAATAAATTTTTTTTTTAAAAAAAGACATTTATTTTGATGCAAAAATTGTTTGAAATAATGCATAATTTTTTCAAACATGTATTTTCTACAGACTATTTTGAGGTCCTCATCTACCTCATTATTTCTTGTTCAAATCTGTTTGTAAATTATTAGGATTAGAATCTAATTTCCAGGGTCAGCACTGTGGTGCAGCAGGTTAACACCCTGGCCTAAAGCGCTGGCATCCCATATGGGTGCTGGTTCGAAACCCGGCTGCTCTCAGAACACCTGGCTGGGTGTTCTGCCTAGCTGTTAAGATGCCAGTTAATATACCTGCACCCCACATCAGCATGCTTGGGTTTGATACCACACTGGCTTCTGAATTCCAATCCAGCTCTCTGCTGTGGCCTGGGAAAGCAGTGGAAAATGGCCCAAGTCCTTGGGCCCCCAAACCCACATGGGAGACCTAGAAGAAGCTCCTGGCTCTTGGCTTCGGATTGGTGCAACTCCGGCTGTTGCGGCCAATTGGGGAGTGAACCAGTGGATGGAAGACCTCTCTCTCTCTGCCTCTCTTCTCTGTGTAACTCTTTCAAATAAATAAATAATAAGTCTTTAAAAAAATAAGGAATCTAATTTCCTCAATTTACAAATTAAGTGCCTTAACAATGAGACTAAGTTGGCTTAACTTAGATGAGATTTCCTTTTATTTGCATATATAACCAATCCTTTTTCAAAAGAAATACTTAATAGTGTATTTTAGATTTCTGTTGTAAGACCCACACTGAACGTAGCAAATGCCACTACATTACTTACAGGCAGTCTACAGAATATTTTTTAAAATTTATTTTCATTTTATTTGAAAAGCAGAAAGCAAGATTTTTTATCTGCTGGTTCACTGTCCAAATGCTCCTGACAGTCAGGGCAGGACAAGGCCAAAACCAGAAGCCCAGAACTCAATCCAGATCTTTCATGTACAGGAGCAGGGACCTAAGAACTTGAGCCATTACCTCAAGCTGAACTGGAAGTCAAGGAGCTATGACTTGAATCAGGCACTCAGATATGGAATATGGGCTCCCAAGTGATGACTTACCCACTGTGCCATACACCTACCCTGTGCAGGAGGACTACTGTTTTATATAACAAAAAGAGTATAATAGTAAAAATGTAACTTTTTATAACATCAGAATGTGAAATAAACAGTGCATTATTGTTTTTCTGACAAAACATGTAGACTTTTAAACTGACAACTATCCTCCAAACTCAAATAAAAAAGAGTAGCATCTTCATTCAGTAAAAGACAATGATTATTAAACAAAGATTTTTCCTATAAGTGAATAGCAAGAAGTTTGGCAAAAATATGTATTAGGGGCTGGCTCTGTGGTGCAGTGGGTTAAAGCCCCGGTCCGCAGCACCAGCGTCCCATGGGCGCTGGTTCAAGTCCCAGCTGCTCCTCTTCCGATCCAGCTCTCTGCTATGGCTTGGGAAAGCAGTAGAACATGACCCAAGTCCTTGGGCCTCTGCACCCATGTGGGAGACCCAGAAGAAGCTCCTGGCTGCTGGCTTCAGATCGGCTCAGCTCCGGCCATTGTGGCCATCTGGGGAGTGAACCAGCGGATGGAAGACCTCTTTCCCTCTCTCTCTGCCTCTGCCTCTCTGTAACTCTGCCGTTCAAATAAATAAATAACTCTTTTAAAAATGTGTATTAATTTTGAGAGGAAAGATACAGTTCCTTGTTCAGTAATGCTAATACTGAGTTAGTATTTAATAAATAGTTTAATATTGACAAAAGGCCAGAATACCACCTGTTAGTAAAATGGTGCAGTTTATCTGCTGCGCCATCTTAGATCCTGGCCCTGTTGCCACCTTGCATAGTAGGCTTTGGTCTTAAGCCCCTTGGCCCAATCACCCCCACCCTAATGGGATTTGCTGCTCTTACTTCCCTGTCCACCCCCGGCAAAGGTTTAACAGGATCTGTTCCCAACCATGTGCTCTCTCTCTTACACTCTCTTACTATCTTGCCTTCTCCCCCGGCCTTTCGGGCTTCCCCCACCCGACAATAAACCTTTCCTCTAACTCCGGTGTTTGGTCTGTTTTGTGGCAGCCTTATACCTCCTTTTATTGCTGATAGACTATTCTAGAAATTATAATCTACGACTTTCAACAAAAATAATAACAGCAAAAATACTGATAATTAAAAATACTTAGGGGGCCAGTACTGTGGCACAGAGAGTAAAGCCACCTGCAGTGCCAGCACCCTATATGGGCACCGGTTCAAGTCCTGGCTGCTCCACCACAAATCCAGCTCCACCACAAATCCAGCTTCCTGCTAATGACTTGGGAAAAGCAGCAAGAGGTGGCCCGAGTGTTTGGGCTCTAGCCACCTATGTGGAAAAATCTGGATGAAAATCTGGGCTCCTGCCTTTGGCCTGGCCCAGCATTGGCTGTGGCAGCCATCTTGGAAATGTACCAGCAAACAGAAGATTAATCTCTCTCTGTGTCTCTCTCTCTCCTTCTCTCTCTGTAACTCTTTCAAAATAAATAACTAAATACACTTAGGAGTGGGTGTTTTGCCTAGCTGTTAAGATGCCAGTTAATATACCTGCACCCCACATCAGCATGCCTGGGTTTGATACCACATTGTGGCTTCTGACTCCAGCTTCCTGCTAAGGCAGACCCTGACAGGCAATGGCAATGATTCCAATGACAGAGTTCTTGCTATCCATGTGGAAGATCTGCAGAACTAAGGCCAATGCAAGCATTTGGGGTATGGGGAGAGGGCCCAGAGACGAAAGTCCTTGTTTGTGTGTGTGTGCTTTCTCTGTCTTCAAAAAATTAAAATTTAAGGTAAATACTTAAATTAAAATATAAGTGTTTTAAATTTAAAATACTTAAAAGTATTAAAAAACCACTTTTTTGGAGAGTTACTTTGGCAGTATCCAGTAATTCTAGTTCTAAAAGCCTATAGAGGAGCCAGTGTTGTAGCACAATGGGTTAAGCTGCCACTTGCAATGCCAGCATCCCATATCAGAGTGCCAGTTGAATCCTGGCTACTCTGCTTCTGATCCAGTTTCCTGCTAATGTATCAGGGAAGGCAGCAAAAGATGGCTCAAGTAATTGAGCCCCTATCACCCATGTCTGGGACCCAGATAGAGTTTCTGGCTCTTGGCTTTGGCTTGGCCCAGTCTTGGCTGTTGTGGCCATTTGGGGAGTGAACCAGCAAATGGAAGATCTCTCTCCTTTTGTTTCTCCCTCTCTCTCTCTGTCATTCTGCTTTTCAAATAAATAAATAAGTAAATCTTAAAGGCCTACAGAAATACAAGTTCTCTGACTTATATCCATATATGTATATATGGATATTAACTGCAGCATTCTTTAGCAGCAGAAACTGGAAAATCCTTATTATCCAACAAAAGGGATTTATTAATAAATTGTAGTATATATATACATATATATATATATATATACTTTTAAATCTTTTTTTTTAAAGATTTATTTACTTCTTTGGATGGCAGAATTACAGAGGCAGAGGCAGAGAAATAGAGAGATAGAGATATTCCATACACTGGTTCGCTCCCCAAATGGCTGCAATGGCCGGAGGTGGGCTGACCTGAAGCCAAAAGCCAGAAGCCAGGAGCATCTTCCAGTCCCCACAAGGGTGCAGGGGCCCAAGGACTTGGGCCATCTTTTACTGCTTTCCCAGGTCATAGCAGAGAGCTGGATCGGAAGTGGAGCAGCCAGGACTCAAACCAGCACACATACTGGATGCTAACAGTGCAGGTGGCAGGTTTACCTACTAAATAAAGCACAGCACCAGCCCTGTGGTATGCTTTTTTTCTATAAAACATATGACGTAATAAAAATGAAATAAATTTATATTTACCAATACTAAATGAATAACATTGTATACAATGTAAATAACAAAAGAAATAACTGTACATTTGTGTACCTAAGTGTGTGCCTGTGTGTATGTTTTGATGTACATTATAAAAGGTCAGGAGACAAACACATCAATTATTCTGAGGGACTGAAAAGCAGCAAAAAAAGAGACAGTTTTCTCTTTATGTTTGATTTTTTAAAAAGCATGCAATGTCCATTTCCTGGCTTTGATAACTGTAATGTAGCTATATAAGAAATAACCAGGGGTCAGCATTGTGGTGTACCAGGTAAAGCCCAGTCTGCAGCACCACATCCCAGTTAGGCACTGGTTTGAGTCCCGGTTGTTCCACTTCTGATCCAGCTCCCTGCTAATGTGCCTGGGAAGGCAGCATAAGATGGCCCAAGTGTTTGAGCCCCTCCATCCACATAAGAGACCAGGAAGAAGCTTCTCGCTCCTGGCTTCAATCTGGCCCAACCTTTGTTATTGTGGCCATTTGGGAAGTCAACCAGCAGATGAGATAGGAGATCTCTGCCTGTCTCTCCTTCTTTCTGTATATTTCTGCCCTTAAAATAAACAGATTAATTAATTTTTAAAAACTTATCTACATATTTAAGCATATAAACTGTAAAGTTCCAGAATTGTGACACTGGTGAAAAAAGAAAAAAGCAAAAGCCATTTAGGTTCAGACTAATCCTTTATAATCTAAGCTTTCCCAAAGGGCAGCATACTTTTCTAATATCTGAACCTTAAGGTAAACTTTGTGAGATGTCTGGTCTTGTTATATTCAGGAGTAAACCCAAATACATCTTCCTTTAATTCTTTGGCACTTCAAATGAATTTAGGATTGTCTAAAGAAAAAATGCTTGCTAGAGGAGCTGTGTGAACAAGCTTGTTGTCCTACTACTATATCTAGTCAAGCATTCGGATACTACAACTTTGGCAAATCCCATTAATACTTTAAGAAGTCAGAGACTTTACAACTTCTAAAGAAAGTTCCTGTGAAGTAGTCACTGGGACAAGTTTAAGCAAGCAGGGTGTGTATACAATATAGTAACCAATATAATGCAAACAAAAGAAGATTTGTTTAATTATAGTGGAAATAATTGTTATTTAAAAGTGCCTTCTTCCTCATCATAAAAGAATAAACTGGACTGGTGGCAAAAGAATTGTATGTTATGATGCCTTAAGACTAGAAACAAAAGACAGAAATTTCAAAGTATGATCTTGGCAGACTCCCAGTCTCTATGGCAAGAATTCTGGCCAAGCAATTCCTCCACATCTTCCAGGGTTTATTCATGTCCCTTTAGACAGAAAACAAAGTTTGTTCATTTTGAGTCAGTTATAAGCATGTATTTATCAGGGTTCTGTCTATGATGATGTACAGCTGAACTCTTTTCCTGAACCTTACAATCATCTGGCAATTAGGTAGAAAGGAATGGACAGACTGTGCAGACAAGGGTGAAAGAAAGTACGTGTACGTGTGTGTGTGTGTGCGCGTGTGTGTAGGGGGTGGATAATGGGAACCAGCAGGCAGGTGCACACCTTACTTCTCTTTTCAAGCAATTTTGGTGGAAGGAAATGTCAGCTGCTAATAGTTCACAATGAACTAGACTGGCATAGATGCCCTGCCACTGCCCTGATGAAATATAGTAAATACAGAGAGCTAGTAACTGTTGACTCAATCAATTCATGATCCCTGTAATGCAGTATCACACAATTCACTAACTTCACCATGGAAGATTAAACATGTCAGGAAAAAGAGCTCTCCCAGAAATATAATATATAACATTTTCTCCCAAAGATTCCATTAAACTATTAAAAATATGTAGTTGAATTAATTTAGAAGACAATTTCCCAAGGTCATACAGTAATTACTAAACGAAGCAGTACTCTATCCTGTCTGATTTCCAACACAACAGTGTCCTTATCAACCCATGAATGAGACATTTCAGCGGCTTCCTTTTTACATCCCTTGGTTCTTATCCTTTAGCCAAAATATATTGCAGAATCTAATAGTTTTTGTCTTCAATTTTATCCTCATTGATGTCACCTAAATCATCTCTCAAATAATCCAGCTCATATTTTATTGTCAATGTAATACTCACTTCTATATTTCCAGTGCCAGACTATAGGAGGTAGTCAGAAAACATTTGTTGAATGAGTTGATGAATAAATGACCAAATAAATAAGTAAAAATCCATTCATACATAATGGTTTTCTTAACTGCAGTGCTAGGATCTCACTAAAAATGTTTATTTATGCAATGCCTTTCCCAAAAAATGTTTAAGGCAACTTTTTTTTTTTTAAATATTTATTTGAAAGCCAGAGTTACACACAGAGAGAAGAAGAGGCAGAGAGAGAGAGAGAGAGAGAGAGAGAGAGAGAGAGAGATCCTCCATCCTCTGGTTCACTCCCCAATTGACCGCAACAGCCGGGGCTGGGCCGATCCGAAGCCAGGAGCCAGGAGCTTCTTCCAGGTCTCCCATGTGGGTGCAGGGACCCAAGCACTTGGACCATCTTCCACTGCTTTCCCAGGCCATAGCAGAGAGCTGGATCAGAAGTGGAGCAGCTGGGACTTGAACCAGCGCCCACATGGGATGCTGACACTGCATGGGGTGGCTTTATCGGCTATGCCATAGCGTTAAGGCAACTTATAAAAACACATGCAAAATAAATACAACTTCATGAGCAAGAGATTTGGCACAGCAGTTACAATAAATACAACTTTGTAACTGAGAAAAGCCAGGCCAGGAGAAAGAGTAAGAAAGTTAAGTATACAAAGTATATTATATAAAGAAAGTAGTATACAAAATGCATGTGATTGTATCCTATACACCTGAGTTTTCTAGCACCAAAATAAAGAATACAACTAAACATACAACTCAGTATTTTTTAAAAAGATTTATTAATTTAAGATTTATTTGAAAAGCACAGCATGGAGGGGATGGGAGGGGGAGAGGGAGAGGGAGAGGGGGAGAGAGGGAGAGAGAGAGAGAGAGAGAGAGAGAGAGAGAGAGAGAGAGAGAGAGAGAGAGAGAGAGATCCTCCATCTGCTGGAGGACCATTGCCAGGTCTGGGTCAAGCTGACCCATCCACATCTCCCAGAGGGGTGGCAAGGGCCCAAGCACCTGGGCCATCATCTGCTGCCTTCTCAGGGGCATTAGCAGGGAGCTGAATCTGAAGCAGAGCAGCTGGGACTCTGATAAACCTTTTTTTAAAGATTTATTTATTTATTTTAAAGTCAGAGTTACACAGAAAGAGGGGAGAGAGAGAGAGAGAGAAAGAGAGAGAGAGAGAGAGGTCTTCCATCTGCTGGTTCACTCCCCAATTGGCCGCAATGGCTGGAGCTGTGCCGATCGGAAGCCAAGAGCTTCCTCCAGGTATCCCACATGGGTACAGTGGCCCAAGGACCTGCACCATCTTCTTCTGCTTTCCCAAGCCATAGCAGAAAGCTGGATTGGAAGTGGAGCAGCCGGGACGTGAACAAGTGCCCATATGGATGCCAGCACTGCAGGCAGCAGCCTTACCCACTACGCCACAGCGCAGGCCCCTAGATGCTCTAATATTGGATGCCAGCATCACAAATGACAGCTTTAACCTGCTGTGCTATAACATCGGCTCCCCACTCCCCTCCCACCCTCACCTCCATCCCCTGACTCAGTCATCTTGAGATAAAAACAAACTAGTTGCTCAGGATAAATTCAACTATCTTGCAATGCTGAAAATGGAAATATCTGAGCCCATATGAAGAAGCCACTGTGAGATGTAGTGAGACACGTCACTAGCAATGAAGTAATAATAATTCAATCTATAGCCTGGACTAAAATAACAGTTCTTACTGTCTTCCCACCTTTCCTTTCTTTCAGAGTCTTAAAGACAAAAGAGAGAGCTCCCATCTGCCAGTTCACTCCCTAGTTGCCTGCAATGCCCTGGGCTGGGCCAGGCTGAAGCCAGAAGCTGCAAATTCAATCCAGGTCTCCCACATGGGTGGCAGAGACACAAATACTTGAGCTATCACCTGGGGCCTCCCAGGGTGCACACTAGCAGGAAGCTGTAAGAATTCAGACCCAGGCACTCTGATATGGGATGCAGACATCGCAAGTGATTTCCATACCACAGGCTGAACTGTTCTTTCTGAATCCAATTTTGTGTCTTTTAAATCTATTCTTCTTAAAGCAGCCAGAACAATCTTTCAAAATGTAAAACAGAGCAAGACATCAAGCTTCTTAAAACCTTTGAATGTTTTCCATTCACATTTACCATCCAAACTCCATAACAGGCCGGTGCCATGGCTCAATAGGCTAATCCTCCACCTGTGGCGCGGGCACACCAGGTTCTAGTCCCGGTGGGTCGGTCGGGGCGCCAGATTCTGTCCCGGTTGCCCCTCTTCCAGGCTAACTCTCTGCTGTGGCCCGGGAGTGCAGTGGAGGATGGCCCAAGTGCTTGGGCCCTGCACCCCATGGGAGACCAGGAGAAGCACCTGGCTCCTGGCTTCGGATCAGTGCGGTGCGCTGGCCACAGCACGCTGGCTGCGGCGGCCATTGGAGGGTGAACCAACGGCAAAAGGAAGACCTTTCTCTCTGTTTCTCTCTCTCACTGTCCACTCTGCCTGTCAAAAAAATAAAAAAAAAAAAGACTTTGCGTTTGCTTTTCCCTCTGCCAGATACGTGCCAGCCTCCCTAGAGAGGCTGGATTTGGTGGCTCACCTCATCTGCAATCACTGCCACATCAGCCTGTTTTATTTTCCTCACACTATCTAAAAGCTGTTTGGATCTATCAGATCTCCCTCCAACAACATGAGATAATGACAGCACTGATTGGGTCTATCCTGTTCTCTGTTGGACCCCCAGCACTGACCACACTGCCCAGAGCAGGTGCTCAAATACTTGTCATGTAAATGAGGAAATGGGACAGTTCTTGGTGGCTTGGCTAAATCTATCAGTACTTTTCAGTTTCCATAGAGTATTGAAGGTTATTAACCATTTTTAGGCCATACATGCTACCTTGGAGATGAAAGCATTAATTTTTTTTTCTCAGGAAAATACACATTAAACAAAATTCTGCATAAACCTCCTAAAACCAATTCATAGTTTTCTGGTTAAAATTCCTCATCTAAAGGCACATAAAGGCCTTTGTGCAGTGCTATCTGTATGGTAACCAATGCCTGTTCATAAAGATGAAAGCTAAGGGAAAACAATTCCAGCGTCCCACTAATACACGCCCAGGGAGGCGGCAGAGGATGTTCAAATAGTTGGATTCCTGCTACTCACATGGGACACCTGGATTGACTTCCTAGGTTGCGGTTTCAGCCTGGTCCAGCCCTGGCTGTTACAGACACTGAAGGACTGAAATCAGCAGTTGGGAACTCTGCCTCTCTTCTCCTATCTCTCTGCCTCTCAAATAAATCAAATTTAAAACTTTGTTTTTAAAAAAGAAAAACATTTGTGAAGGGAATAGTTTTATAAGTTGCCTCTTTAAAATAGGCATAGTTTGGGGCCGGTGCTGTGGAACAGTAGGTTAATCCTCTAGCTGTGGTGCTGGCTCCCATATGGCACCTGGCTGTTCCACTGATCCAGCTCTCTGCTATGGCCTGGGAAAGCAGTAAAAGATGGCCCAAGCCCTTGGCCCTTGCACCCATGTGGGAGACCCAGAAGAAGCTCCTGGCTCCTGGCTCCTGGCTTCGGATCAGCACAGCTCCGGCCGTTGCTGCCATCTGGGGAGTGAACCAACAGAAGGAAGACCTTTCTCTCTATCTCTCCCTCTCACTGCCTATAACTCTACCTCTCAAATAAATAAATAAAATCTTAAAAAAAAAGATGGCATAGATTATATTCTTATTACAACTAAATGAGACCACGTTGGATTAGGACATGAATAAAACGAATCAAGTTACCGGAGTTGGTAAAAAAACAAAAACAGCAAAGTAAAAGAAGATTGACATGATATTCAGAGACAGAAAATCTTTCTTGGGGTACCACTAATAAAAAGATATATGTAGAAGGTCATAAGATTACTTTTTAAAAAGTGTCCTTTGAGGCCATCACTGTGGCATAGTGGGTAAAGCTGCCACTGCAGTGCTGGCATCCCATATGGGCACAAGTTTGAGTCCTGACTGCTCCACTTCCGACCCAGCTCTCTGCTACGGCCTGGGAAAGCAGTGGAAGATGGCCCAAGTGCTTGTCCCTGCATACTCATGGAAGGCCTGGAAGAAGCACCTGGCTCCTGGCTTCGGATGGGCTCAGCTCCAGCCATTTCGGCATCTGGGGAATGAACCAGCGGATGGAAGACCTCTTTCCCTCTCTGCCTCTGCCTGTGTAACTATGCCTTTCAAATAAAAAAAATACATCTTAAAAAAAAAAAAGTGTCATTTAACTAGCCATGTCAGATCAAAGAAGTGATGGCAGGAAAAAGAACATATTTAGGTATCAAACTCCTCTTTTACCTGTTAGATAAACGATATCAAACTAAACAAAGTAGCTTTTGTTCTTCTGTCCTCTCTTTTCCTGTTTGTAGGTGCTTACAGCTAAGGGTAAGTTAGCCCTCCTGGGCAAAAAATTTCTATAAGTTCTAGAGAACTTATAAACAGTTCTTCATTATACTCAGTATTACTAAATAGTAACATTTTCTTTCTGGAAGTGTTGGCTTTGTTTTAAAATTCTCATTTTGGCCGGCGCTGCGGCTCACTAGGCTAATCCTCCGCCTTGCAGCGCCGGCACACCGGGTTCTAGTCCCGGTCGGGGCACCGATCCTGTCCCGGTTGCCCCTCTTCCAGGCCAGCTCTCTGCTGTGGCCAGGGAGTGCAGTGGAGGATGGCCCAAGTCCTTGGGCCCTGCACCCCATGGGAGACCAGGAGAAGTACCTGGCTCCTGCCATCGGATCAGCGCGGTGCGCCGGCCGCAGCGCGCTACCGCGGCGGCCATTGGAGGGTGAACCAACGGCAAAAGGAAGACCTTTCTCTCTGTCTCTCTCTCTCACTGTCCACTCTGCCTGTCAAAAAAAAAAAAAAAATTCTCATTTTGGCAAGTATTAGATTTTCTGTCTTAAGGAAAGATGCAATTATCTTAAAAAAAAAGTCATTTTGACCATATTTCCTTTTTAATACTGTGAGATGCTCTTTACAACAGAAAAATACAGAATTTACCTTGATAGTTTTATCAAACAGCCATCCTTCAAATTTTTCCATCTCATTTATGTATAAAAACCAGTAAGGAACATAGTCTTTACTTCCCTCCATGGATGCATACTGTAGATCAATAACAATAGCCTGATGATTCATTAAGGAATCTGACAACTGTTAGGATTTGAACTTTACATGAGCTGGTATTTTAATTTCCCATTTAAGTCTTTTCAGTCTTCACAAGCAATCCTGTGTTACCATTTCATGCTTCTTAAAAACAAGTTATTCTGTATGACTGACTGACTGGTTTACTCCATCTAAATTGAATTAATCCTGTAGTAATTAACATCCTTCATAAAGTCATCTGAACGCTTAAAAAATGGGAAGTTCAACAACGTTTTTTCACTTTTATTTTTTTATTTTTTTATTAGACAGGCAGAGTTAGATAGTGAGAGAGAGAGAAACAAAGAGAAAGGTCTTCCTTCTGTTGGTTTACCCCCAATGGCCGCTACGGCTGGCGCGCTGCACCGATCCGAAGCCAGGAGCCAGGTGCTTCCTCCTGGTCTCCCATGGGATGCAGGGCCCAAGCACTGGGGCCATCCTCCACTGCCTTCCCAGGCCACAGCAGAGAGTTGGACTGGAAAAGGAGCAACCAGGACTAGAACCCGGTGCCCATATGGGATGCCGGCGCTGCAGGCGGAGGATTAACTAAGTGAGCCATGGCACCGGCCCCTCACTTTTGTTTTAAACATAGGGAGAGAGACAGACACAGAGAGATCTTCTATCCACTGGTTTACTCTCCAAATAACTGTAATAGCCAGGGTTGGACCAAGGTAAGGCCAGGAACTGGAAACTCAATCTGAGTCTTCCATATGGGTGGCAGGGACCCAAGAACTGCAGCCATCACTTGCTGCCTCCCAGGGGTCTGTATTAGCAGGAAGCTAGATTGGAAGTTGAGGAGCCAGGACTCAAACCAGGCATTCTAATATGGAATGTGGGTATCCAAGTGGTATCTTAACTGCTGTACCAAATACCCAGCCCCTTCAACAAATTATCTTTTAAAAGTTACTAGTATTTACACAATATTTGTATTATTTGCATTTTAATATTTAAATTTTATCTATCTAGAGGCTTTTCTATTTGCTATCTTTTTAAACTAGATAGTTCTAGGAACCCTTATATTAACGTAATAGTGGTCCAGGTAAATCCACATTCAAATCTGATAGCATGGAAGATTGTTTTGTAGGATGATAGGAAATTTTTTTTAAAAGATTTATTTATTTATTTGAAACACAGAGTTACAGAAAGAGGAGAGACATTATTTATTCATTTATTTGAAAGGCAGAGTTACAAAGAAAAGGAAAGAGAGGGAGAGGCAGAGAGAGAGAGGTATCTTTAAACTGTTGTTTCATTCCCCATATGGTGGCAATAGTCAGGGCTGGGCCAGGCCACAGCTATAACCTAGGAGCTCCATCTGGGTCTCCCACATGGGTGCAGGAGTCCAAGCACTTGGGCCATCATCTGCCACCTTCCCAGGCACATTACCAGGGAGCTAGATCAGAAGTGGAAAACCCGGGACTTGAACCATTGCCAGTATGGAATGCAGGCAACTCTACCCATCACACAACAGCAATGGCCTCAAGAGATTTTCTTATGTGAAAAGTACTCAGTACTCAAATAGATTTGGGGGAAAAATGTGATATACCTCTACTCTAGACCTTCTCAAGGCTTTTAATGTGCTATGAAATTTTGAGTTTATAAGAGACAGAAATAATGCTGTTTCCCACACTTATTTGACCATAGTTTATTTTATGACTCATTGTTCCAAACAACAGTGTGACTAATACTGCTGCATTTAAGTTCTCCTTTATATTCAGTCATTGCTGATCACTTAATTAAGGTGTACATGGCCTCTAAATTCTTACAACGTCCTCATCTAAAATATTTCTTTATCCATGAAAGAATAAAGACTTGACCCCAGAGACCTGAAAATGCTTCTTAGAAATAACTTACTTTTTAGTATCCCTAATGCTGACAAGATAAATCAAGAAAGGTTTATATCTGTTATACTTTTATTTGATAAGACAGAAACATAGGTAATGTAGTTTTAGAAATACTGTCACCACAAACAATTAAGGGAGCAAGCACTGTGGTGCAGCAGGTTAAGCTTTGGGGTGCCAACATCCACATCAGAGTGCCTGGTTGGAGTCTTGGCTACTTTGCTTCCAATCCAGCCTCCTGCCAACACAGAAAGCAGTAGGTGATGGCTTAAGTACTTGGTTGAGTCCCTGCCACTCATATGGGAGACCTGGACTGAGTTCTGGGCTCCTGGTTTTGCCCTAGTCCAGTCCTGACTACCGTAGGCTGGAGAGCAAACAAGTTGATGGAAGAGATCTCCTTCTCTTTCCCCTTCTCACTTTGCCTTTCAAGTAGATGAAAAGTAATAAACATTTTTTAGAAGGACTAACCAAAGAGGGGAAAGTAATAAATTCACTAAAATTAGGAACTTTTTTTTTTTTTTTTGACAGGCAGAGTGGACAGTGAGAGAGAGAAACAGAGAGAAAGGTCTTCCTTTTGCCATTGGTTCACCCTCCAATGGCCGCCACGGTTGGCGCACTGCAGCCTGCACACTGCGCTGATCCAAAGGCAGGAGCCAGGTGTTTCTCCTGGTCTCCCATGGGGTGCAGGGCCCAAGCACTTGGGCCATTCTCCATTGCACTCCCTGGCCACAGCAGAGAGCTGGCCTGGAAGAGGGGCAACCGGGACAGAATCCGGTGCCCCGACCAGAACTAGAACCCAGTGTGCCAGTGCCGCAGGCAGAGGATTAACCTATTGAGCTGCGGCACCAGCCAAAAATTAAGAACTTTTATTCATCAAAAGATACCAGTAAGAACTCATGAAAAGACAAGCAACAGCACAGGAGAAGATATTTGCTAAACATATATAACAAAGGACTTACATTCAGAATATACAAAGAACTTATTCATATATCAGTAAGAAGTAGACAACCCAATGGGAAAAAAGAAGAAAAATAACAACCCTAAATCTGGATAAGCTATTCAAAAGAAAGACAGTCAAATGGCCAACAAACACATGAAAAGGAGTTTAATTTTTTAAATCATCAAGAAATGTATACTAAAACCACAACGTAAAATGACTACAGAGCAACTGGAATGGCTAAAAAGAGACAGAAAACATCAAGTGATGACAAGAATGCAGAACAACTAGAATTTTTGCACACTGTTGCCTGAAGTATAAACTACTACAACTGCTTCAGAAAACTGCTTTGCAGCATCTATTAAAACTGATACTCACACATTATTAGTATTATTTATTTTGAAAAGTGACCTCCCATTGTTTCAGCTGAAACACCACCTGCTAGTTCACTCCCTAAATGTCTTGACAGCTGAGGTTGAAATAGGCCAAATCAGGAGCTGGAAACAGACACTCAGTTCTCCCCTGAGTGCAGGTACTCAGCTGCTTGAGCTACCACTTGCTGCCTCTCAGAGTGTGCGTTAGTAAGAATTCAGAGTAAAGCTGAGACTCGAATCCAGGTACTTCCAGATGGGATGTGGGCATCCCAAGAGGAATCTTAACCACTTCCCCAAAAGCCCACCCCACAGTTCTCTGTCTTGATCTGAGTGTTGCAGAGATGCAGTCCGTTCGTGAAAACAGACAGAACAGTTAAAATTTGTTTGAATACATAATATACTTCAATAAATCACTTATTGGTGCCATGAGATCCAAACATATTTTGTATTATTCAAATTGTCTACATTTTAGTTCAGAGCAACGATCATTACTCTTTTCCGTGGTTTGCCTAAAATCAAATACTTGAAAGCAAGACCTAATCCTGGATACAGTAAGAAAAATAGTAAGATAATTTTTATGGCATAGGATTGTATCTGGAAAAAGAAAAAAGTATAAGTGGTTCCTATCTAGGCTAATAAGACCCACATATTTGATTTCTTTCTACAAAGGTATGCCTCTAAGGCTTTTAACTAAATATTACAAGTTTTTAAAATGCTCTTCATATGACAAGATATCAACTTAGGTAACTCTCCTAGCTTTGTGACACTTTGGGAAACACTACTGGGGTGATAATGACACATTAGCCAACATTCTTTGGGCAAGAGTTTGTCTTATTTGAGAATGTCAAATGAAGCATTGTCTTACTATTCTAAGTAATTTATCACAAAGTGAAATAGGATCTGTCAAATAGAATTGGGGCTCGCGTTAGTGAAGCCACTGATACTCCATCTACTAAGAACTATCCTCAGGAAAAAGCTATGAAGGTGAGACATGTATTTTTGAAGTTTTCAATCAAAATAGCTATTTTTTAAGACTTATTTATTTGAAAGGCTGAGCTACAAGGAGAGAGGAAGAGACAGAGAGGCTCTTCTATCCACTGGTTCACTCCCCAAATGCCCTCAACGGCCAGGGCCGGGCCAGATTGAAGCCAGGAGCCAGGAGCCTCTTTCAGAACTCCCATGTGGGTTCACTGGCCCAAACCCTTGGGCCATCTGCCACTGCTTTCTCAGGCCATTAGCAGGGAGCTGGATCAGCAGTGGTGCAGCTGGACTCTGGCCTCAGAATCAGCCCTTAAAAGGCATTCGGATCTGGCTAAAAATCCCATGAGAGCACTTCAGGCATGGAAAGCCAAGATACTGTGGCAAAAAAATGGCCTACATGAAAGATCTCTGTGGGTGAGATCCCAGCGGAAAGAAGGGACCATCAGAAAAGGAGGTACCTTTCTCTGAAGGGAGGAGAGAGCTTCCACTTTGATTATGGCCCTATCTAAATAATGTTGGAGTTTGTGACAGGAGTCACTGTGCACTTGCTCCCCATGTAAGACCTCTGTCCTTAATGAGTTGTTCTATGAGAATTAATGGTAAAACTTGTCTGCAAACAGTACTTCATACTTTGTATGTTTGTGTGGGTGCAAACTGTTGAAATCTTTACTTAGTGTAGAATTGATCTCCTGTATATAAAGATTATTAAAAATGAATCTTGGCTGATGTTGTGGCATAGTGGGTAAAGCCACCACCTGCATAGTGCCAGCATTCCATATGGGTGCCAGTTCGAGTCCCAGCTGCTCCACTTCCAATCCAGCTCTCTGCTATGGCCTGGGAAAGCACTGGAAGATGGCCCAAGGACTTGGGCCCCTGCACCCATGTGGAAGACTCAGAAGAAGCTCCTGCCTCCTGGTTTCGATTTGGCGCTGCTCCAGCCATTGCAGCCAACTGAGGAATGAATCAGCAGATGGAAGACCTCTCTCTCTGCCTCTCTGTTTAACTTGACTTTCAAATAAATAAATCTTTAAAAAGATGAATCTTAATGAAGAATGGGGTGGGAGAGGGCGTAGGAGGTGGGAAGGGAGTGGGGGTGGAAGGGCGAGTATAGGGGCAGAACTGCTATATTCCAAAAGCTGTACCTATGAAATTTATATTTATTAAACAAAAGCTTTCAAAAGGTAGAAGAAGAAAGAAGAAAGAGGAAGAGAAGAAGGAGAAGGAGAAGGAGAAGGAGAAGGAGAAGGAGAAGGAGAAGGAGAAGTGGAGCAGCTGGGACTTGAATCTGCGCCTAAATGGGATGCCAGAGTCATAGGCAGTGGCTTTACCTGCCACACCACAATGCCAGCCCCAAATTTTTAAAGTTTTGGTGATTGAAAAATAATCATTAGCTTCCTGGAAAATTCAGTTATGTAACTGTGGAATATCTCATTTCCCAGTGATATTTAGTGAAATTTTTCTGTATAATTAGGAATGAGTTAGGGGGGCTGGCGCTATGGCACAACAGGTTAATCCTCCGCCTGCAGTGCCTGCATCCCATATGGGAGCCAGTTCTAGTCCTAGCTGCTCCTCTTCCAATCCAGCTCTCTGCTGTGGCCTGGGAAAGCAGTGAAAGATGGCCCAAATGCTTGGGCCCCCGCACCCATTTGAGAGACCAGAGGAAGCTCCTGGCTCCTGGTTTTGGATTGACGAAGCTCCAGCTGTTGCGGCTACTTGGGGAGTGAACCAGCGGATGGAAGATCTTTTTCTCTGTCCCTCCCTCCCTCTCTGTGACTCCACCTTTCAAATAAATAAAATAAATAGACATTTTTCAAATAAATAAAATACTTTCCAAAAGATAAAATCCAAATGACCAACAAATACATGAAAAAAATGTTCAGGATCACTAGCAATCAAGGAAATGCAAATCAAAACCACAATGAGATTTTACCTCACCCCAGTTAAGAATGGCTTACATACAGAAATCTACCAACAACAGATGCTGGCGAGGATGTAGGGAAAAAGGGACACTAATCCACTGTTGGTGGGAATGCAAACTGGTTAAGCCACTATGAAAGTCAGTTTGGAGATTCCTCAGAAACCTGAATATAACCCTACCATACAACCCAGCCACCCCACTCCTTGGAATTTACCCAAAGGAAATTAAACTGGCAAATAAAAGAGCTGTCTGCACCTCAATGTTTATTGTAGCCCAATTCATAATAGCTAAGACCTGGAATAAACCTAAATGCCCATCAACAGAAGACTGGATAAAGAAATTATGGGATATGTACTCTATAGAATACTATACATCAGTAAAAAAAAAATGAAATCCAGTCATTTGCAACAAAATGGAGGAATCTGGAAAACATCATGTGGAGTGAATTAAGCCAGTCCCAAAGGGACAAATATCATATGTTCTCCCTGATCGGTGACAACTAACTGTGCACCTAAAAGGAAACCTGTTGCAGTGAAATGGACACTATGAGAAACAATGACTTGATCAGCCCTTGTCCTGACTGTCGAGGAACAACTTACTACTTTATTCCTTTTAGTATTTTTTGTTCTACTTAATACCATTGGTTGAACTCTTTAATTAACACACAATTATTCTTAGGTGTTTAAATTTAACTTAAAAGTGATCCCTGTTAAATATACGAGTGGGAATAAGAGAGGGAGGAGATGTACAGTTTGGCACATGCTCAATTGGACTTACCTCTAAATGGTGGTTAGAAACGTGCCATGAGATTCCAATTCAATCCCATCAAGGTGGCATGTACCAATGCCATCTCACTAGTCAAAGTGATCAATTTCTGTTCACAATTGATCATAATGATAGGATTAAGTGTCAAAGGGATCACAAACAAGACTAGTGTCTGCTAATACCAACTGATAGAATTAAAAAGGAGAGAATGATCCAACATGGGAAGCGGGATACACAGCAGACTCATAGAATGGCAGATGTCCTAAACAGCACTCTGGCCTCAGAATCAGCCCTTAAGGCATTCAGATCTGGCTAAAAATCCCATGAGAGTATTTTAGGCATGGAAAGCCAAGACACTCTGGTAAAAAAAAAAAAAAAACACAAAAACAACAACAACAACAACAACAAACCTAAATGAAAGATCTCTGCGAGTGAGATCCCAGCGGAAAGAACGGGCAATCAAAGGAAGTACCTTTCTCTGAAGGGAGGAGAAAACTTCCACTTTGACTATGGCCTTATCTAAATAAGATTGGAGTTGGGGAACTCAAGAGGCTTCCATAGCCTTAGCAGCTCATGACAATAGCCTTGGGTGATTACTGACATCATAAATAAGAGTGTCAATTGTTAAATCAACAACGGGAGTCACTGTGCACCTGCTCCCCATGCAGGATCTCTGTCCTTAATGAGCTGTACTATGTGAATTAATGGTATAACTAGTACTCAAACAGTTCTTTATACTTTGTGTATCTTTGTGGGTACAAACTGTTGAAATCTTTACTTAGTATATACTAAATTGATCTTTGGTATATAAAAAATAAGTTATGAAAAATTATTACTGCATACTGTATATTATACAAAATAATCTTAAAGTTTAAAATTTTTAAGGTTTTCATATATTCTTTTCATATACATATTCATATATTCACATATTCATCTGAAACCCTCTTGAAAGATTATATTTAACTAAACAGAGAGTCTTTGTAAAAGACAGCAGACACATATACCATAGTCCTTCACTATTTACTGACTTGATTTCAGAAGTGAGGGTGGCAGATAATAGGCTTTGCTTGTAAAATAATTTTCACATACAGATCAAGTTCAAACAGCACATTTAAATTTATTAAGGCAGCATATTCACATAAGGCAGTACATAGTGCTAATCTTCTACATTGTCTACTAGGGCAGTAGGCCGTAAGATGTTGTTGAGATAACTGGCTTCCATTAGCAAGTGGGTGATTGGCAGGAAGATAAAGTCTTTTCACTCACAGGTCAGCTATTTCTTTTTCTTTAGAAGAGGGCAATGCTGATGATCCATCTTTTAGCTACAGTCTCTCATTGAGTCCCAATTCTCTGGCCTTCAGCTTTGATATAGTTCTAACTTTCCTCTTGTATCAGCTCATACTTGTCATCAACTCCTCTATTCAGTACTGCAAATATCAGGAGTTTGACCTCAGGGCAAAGACCGGGTGGGCAGGTAAAATCTGACCACTAGACCTACTTCCTAATCTTTCATACCTAGCAATTCATGAAGCAGTATCAAATTCAAACTAAAAAACAGAAGCATGACCCCTTATAAGTAGTATGAAAAGGGCTCTTTTGCCTTCCTAAGTATACTTGAAAAGAACTGTCAGCCCCCCTATTAAGACAGAAATGGATTACAGACCAGGGGGGAAAAAAGGAAAAGTGAAGAAACTCAACTAAAAAGTAAATAAAGTGTTAGTACCCCCTTTATGTTTAGTGATATACTACTCCATATAAAAGTATAAAAATATATTATTAAATATCTTTATGATGTCAGGAACATAAAAGCACCATCAAAACTTGAAGACACCCATATTTGAATAATCACTAACATCTGACATAAAAGCTTTATATCATCTCTTGTGAGACTACTATTTCCAAGATTAGTTTTATTTTTTGGTCAATTCTCATAGTTGGCATTTCACTACTTAACTGTTTGTTAATTCAAAAAACAAAAATAGGCAGAAAATAGCTACTCTTCTCAATTTATTAATCCAGGCTGCTGAAATCGTAAAATTCAAAGTCATGCTCTAGCAGTAAAAGACAAGAACCAGTTGCATCTTCTCATTTTAGAATACAAAAGAATATGATTAAATTTTATCATTTATAATCGGGAAATTTTTAAGTTTTATTTATTTGAAAGGCAGAGTCTCACACACACACAAACACACACACACAATCTTCCAGAGTTGATTCACTCCCAAAACACCCTCAAGAGCTAGGGCTAGGCCAGGCCAAGGCTAGGAGCCAGGAATTCAATCCCAGTCTCCCACATGACTGGCAAGGATACAAGTGCTTGAGCCTTCACCTGCTGTCTCCCAGGAAGCTGGAATTAGAAGCAGAGCCAACACCTGAACCCAGGTACTCCACTATTATCTCAAGTGGCAGCTTAACCACTTTGCCAAATGCCTGTGCAGATATTAATATCAATACCACTAACTTGCATAGATGACCATGAAATCACTAAGAAATAACTTAAATTTCAAGTGTCGTTAAGAGAAAGCACAAAGTTATTTGGTCACATGATTACCAAATTCAGTATTAACTGATGAACGTGTTCCATGAAGTTGAGACACTGAACATATACAGGTTCAGAGAGAAGTGCCAGATACATAGTCATCAAGAAAGCAACTTTCTGGAGTGGGTGTTAGAGTGCAGCAGGTTAAGCGGCTGCTTGGGACGTCTGCAGCCCATATCAGAGTGCCTGGGATCAAGCTCTGCCACTATTTCTGATCTGGCTTCCTGCTAATGTGCATTCTGGGAGGCAGTAGATGATAGCCCAGTAAGAGGGTCCTTGTCACTCATGTAGGAGACCCAAATTGAATTCCTGGCTCCTAACTTCAGGCTGGCCCAGCTCTGGCTGTTGTAGGTATCTCCCTCAGTCACTCTGCCTTTTAAATAATAAACATTTTAAAAAGAAACATTTTTCTAAAGAAAGATTGTTTCAAGGCAAAGAAGCATTTCTGATTTTTTTTAAGCAAGAGGTGGAAAGCAGTGAATGAGAAGTATATTATTACATCTTACTTGTCTGAGGTCAATGAATGCTAGCTGCAGTGTATCCCCCTGGAATCCTGGCACAGGCTCAGAACTGGCAAATACTATTTAAAAAGAAAAAGAATAAAAACAAGATTGCAAAATATACAAGAGTGTAACTGCTAAATTAATTTACTCATTATGAATGTATTATACTACTACCGTGTAACCATTTCAAATGAAGACTATTTATAACCTTCAATTTCCACTACTGAGAATGTTCTCCACACCCATTACCACAAATATTTTAATAATTTTAAACTCCTAATCTGTCATTTAATCACTGTAATCCTTAATCACAATACATTTAGAAGCCTTATCCTATGTAAAGTTCAAGGTAGTAATATACTTCAGTCAAGTAAAGTTTTCTGACTCTTTTTAGCCTTAGGTGAGTGATTACAGCAGCATTTTGAAACTATACCAATTCTATGGCTGTCAACATATTTCAAAACATCTGCTTCCTTACACAATATGCTCCATACAAATCCCACCTCTAGCTAAGAAGCAGAACCAAGGTAGGAAGTAAACTTCACACAGACAACAGGCTAAATGTTCTAAATAGAAAATTCAGGGTGATACAGAGATGTCTGTCCATGCCTTTTAATCACTTTTTTTTTTTTAATAAAAAGATATCTCAACACAAAAGATTTTTATTTCAAAATATTTTCAATAGTGTTTTGTGCCCTAAAAAATTTTAATGCTAGTAACAGTTTAGTTAAATTTAAGACAATTACTATTCTAGTTATCTTGAAGACAGAAGACTTTGGGCCCATAAAAGAGACCTTATTATTTTACGCACAAGCTTTTCTGATTAAGAGTGCAGCAATCCGGGCCAGCGCTGTGGCATAGTAGGCTAAGCCTCCCCCTATGGCACCAGCATCCCATTTGGGTGTGGGGTTTGTGTTCTGGCTGCTCCTTCTCTGATCAAGCTCTCTACCAGGACCTAGGAAAACAGTGAAAAATGGCACAAGTGCTTGGGTCCCTGCACCCGCATGGGAGACCTGAAAGAGTTTCTGGTTCCTGGCTTCGCTTCAGCCCAACTCCAGCCATTGTAGCCATTTGGAGAGTTGAACCAGCAGATCTTTCTCTCTGTCTCTCCCCCTCTCTGTCCATAACTCTGCCTCTCAAATAAGTAAATAAAATCTTAAAAAAAAGAGAAAAGAATGCAGCAATCCTTTCCCTCCCAATTATTATTTTAATTTTCTGAGAGACCATTAGGCTTTCCATTTGCATTTAACTGAGCCACTATTGTGGAAGCCATCTAAATTTTCAGTCTATGCAGTTCTTGGAATAATAACAATAGTGATTAAGTTTGGTATGTTTTATGTGGAATACAGTTTAGAAAAATCTCAAAGTCAGCAATAAGAAATGAAAATAGCACAGCTTAGCTTATTT
Organism: Lepus europaeus; assembly: GCF_033115175.1. NCBI lineage: Eukaryota > Metazoa > Chordata > Mammalia > Lagomorpha > Leporidae > Lepus > Lepus europaeus. The sequence continues at coordinate 36,029,333 of NC_084843.1, forward strand.
GGCATCTTTGGGAAATGAGGCATTCCAAATAAGTCTTTATTGTTTTTTTTAAAAGATTCATTTATTTATTTGAAAGTCAGAGTTACATAGAGAGAGAAGGACAGGCAGAGAGAGAGAGAGAGGGAGAGAGAGAGAGAGGTCTTCCACCTGCTGGTTCACTCCCCAATTGGCCGCAATGGCTGGAGCTGTGCTGATCCGAAGCCAGGAGCCAGGAGCTTCTTCCAGGTCTCCCACATGGGTGCAGAGGCTCAAGGACTTGGGTTATTTTCTACTGCTTTCCCAAGCCATAGCAGAGAGATGGATCAGAAGTGGAGCAGCCGGGACTTGAACCTGTGCCCATATGGGGGTGCCAGCACTGCAGGCGGTGGCTTTACCCACTATGCCACAGCACTGGCCCCTGTTTTTAAGATAATTATAATTTTTGCTTGAAGCATGAAAAATTTTTTAACTTTAAACATTTTTATGGAATTCTAAAATGTACCATAATACTTTCCTAGCCCTGTATTTTTGGGTATATTATACACCTTTTCATTAATTCTCTGGATCACCAATTAGGAATTTCCAGGGCCTGTTAGGGTATTAAGAACTCTTCTCTGTTAGTTTTTTAAAAATATCTATTTTTATTTGAAAGTCATAGTTACAGAGAGACAGACATCTTCCATCTGCTGGTTCACTCCCCCAAATGGCTGCAGTGGCAGAGGATGGGCCAGGTGGAAACCAGGAGCTTCATCTGAGTCTCCCATGGATGGCAGGGGCCCCAGTACTTGGACTTTTCCCAGGCCATTAGGAGGGAGCTGGGTGGGAAGTGGAGTAGCGGGGACTTGAACTGGTGCCCATGTGGGATCCCAGTATTGCAGGTGGCGGCTTTATCTGCTATGTCACAACTCTGGCTCCCATTCTGTTACATTAAAAAGCTACATCCCATATTAGAGTGCTGAATCCCAGTCCTCTGCTTTCCATCCAGCTTCCTGGTAATGCATCTGGGAAGGCAACAGATAATGGCCCCAGTCCTTGGGTCCCTTCCACTCATATGGGAGACAAGACAGAGTTCTAGGCTCCTGGCTTTTGCCTGGTCCAGTCCCAGCTGTTTTGGGCATTTGGGGAGTGAACCAGTGGAAGGAGAAATGCTTTCTGTATCTTGCCCTCTGTCTTTGTTTTTTTTTTTTTTTTTAATTTATTTTTTTGACAGGCAGGAGCTAGGAGCTTCTTCTGGGTCTCCCACACGGATGCAGGGGTCCAAGGACTTAGGCCATCTTCTTCTGCTTTCCCAGACCATAACAGAGAGCTGGATTAGAAGTGGATGCCGGCGCCGTGGCTCACTAGGCTAATCCTCCGCCTTGCGGCACCGGCACACCGGGTTCTAGTCCTGGTCGGGGCACCGATCCTGTCCCGGTTGCCCCTCTTCCAGGCCAGCTCTCTGCTGTGGCCAGGGAGTGCAGTGGAGGATGGCCCAAGTCCTTGGGCCCTGCACCCCATGGGAGACCAGGAGAAGCACCTGGCTCCTGCCATCGGATCAGCGCGGTGCGCCTACCGCGGCGGCCATTGGAGGGTGAACCAACGGCAAAAGGAAGACCTTTCTCTCTGTCTCTCTCTCACTGTCCACTCTGTCAAAAAATAAATAAATAAATAAATAAATAAATAAATAAATAAATAAAAGAAGTGGAGCAGCCAGGACTCGGTGCTCATATGGGATACCAGCACAGCAGGCGGCGGCTTTACCTGCTATGTCACAGCGCCGCCCTGTGTCTCTACCTTTCAAAAAAATGAAAATAAATAAAAATTTTAAAAGAAGGTATGTGTATATACTCAAATGTACATATAAAACATACTAACCTTACTTGTGAGAACTTCCCTTACTCAGGCTCTATTTGCTCAAGAAGATTAAAGATAAAAGATGAGACAGAAAGCATGGACTAAGAATTTATTAAAACTTTAGAGAAGGCAGAAAAGTTAGAAAATGTAAATACCAAAACTCAAATAGTACAGTGTTCTAAGCTTTTTATCTACCATCCTATCAGCGTGTGCTTTAGCAGGAAGCCAGATCAGATGCAGAGGAGACAGGACTCAAACCAGGCACTCAGCCTGGTGCTAGCACGGCATCTTAACTGCTGCATTTTGAATATGAGTAACCAAAGTGTTACCATTTCCCCACACCACCACTTAGTTCTTGGTTCTCTGCTAGGTACTAAGTAGTTATAATTATTAGATAGGTGACTAAACTCACTTTACTCAGGTCCCTACTCCCAGAAAACCAAAATTTAGCAAGCAAATCTAGTCACACATTTCAGTATTTAATATCATTTATTCATATCACTGTCTTTCCATACAATGAAAAGTGGCATATTTTTATGCAGTGGCATCTACATCAGCCCCTACCATGGCCTGGATAACCGAGCTGACTTTCCCTAATACACTAGATCTTAACTGAAAAATGATAAGCAAAATTGTAAAAGCCTATTAAAAGTAAAATGCTTTCTAATTTTAAAAGTACTTAAGACCACCCAGCATTTTGTCAGCTGCTTTTATTCACAGTCCCAGGCTACTGGCTTAGAGTAAGAGTTTACCATGAATCCCTACTCTTCAACAAAGGCTGTAAATGCAAGCTCAACTTCTTCCATCACCATGTATATGCATATATACACACACACACACACGTAACTAAGGACCTCCTATGACAGAAGTCTCACTTTATCCATGGGACACAGCAAGCAGCTCAAACATTGCAGTTATAGTTGCTTCAACTCCCCAAATTTTTCTACATTAAAAATAATCTATCATTTTTCCTCTCCCTCAGTTCCTGTTTAGGATACTATAGTTTAAGCTCCACTGGCTTACAGTTAAACCAAAGAGCTTAATGTTAAAATTGTAATAGCAGCATAAATTTATATAGCACTTTCTCATACACCATCTGCTTTGACAGTCACAATAACTGATTTTAGTAAATAAGGTACACAAATGAGGGATCATAAAATCTTGTAACTAAAATACCCCCTTGGAAACATCCTCAAAAGTGCCCTATGGACTCAGATTAAGTTATCCAGTCCTCCATTTTATAAAATAAAAAAAAATTATAAGTGAAGTGATCTATCTGTCCAGGATCACAATAACTAATTCAGGTCTCCTAGCACTCAATCCATTGATCCATTATCTGATTAAGTATTCAACCTCTCATCTTTTCTTTTTGTTTTCTTAAAAAGGATTTTATTTATGCGAAAGGTAGAGTAACAGCGACATGGAAAGACAGAGATCTTCCATCCACTAGTTTACTCCCCAAATGGTTGCAATGGCCAGGGCTGTGCTGGGCCAAAGTCAGGAGCCTAGACCTCCATCTGGGTCTCCCACATGGGTGGCAGAGGCCCAAGTACCTGGGCCACCTCTGGTTGCTTTCCCAGATCTATGAGGAGGGAGCTGGATCAGAAGCAGAGCAGCTGGGACTTGAACGGGCACTTAGATAGAGATGCAGCATAGCATATGATGGCTTAGTCTGCTGAGCCGCACTTGCCCCAAAGGCTCATCTTTTATCCCATTTCTCATAAGAACCTAATCAATATGGAAGAGAAATGCAAAATATGTTTTAGGCATATCCAATGATCAACTGACATAGCGTACATCTGTAATTACATGTTATTCAATCTGATTAGCAGCTTCATAGTTTTTTCCTTTTACTTCTTTAAAATTCCAATTTGGGATAGGCATTTGGCATAGCCATTAAAGGCTGCTTGGTACTCATGCTGGAGTGCCTGGGTTCAAGTTCTGACTTCATTTCCAATTTCAGCTTCCTGCTAATGTGTACCTTAGAAGGGAGCAGATAATAGCTCAAGTACTGGGTCCCTGACACACAAAGAGGACATGGACTGAGTTCCAAGTTCTTGGTTTTGGCCTGGCTTGCCTTTGGTCGCTACAGGCATTTGGGGAGTGAAACAGCAGATGGAAGACCTCTTTCTCTCTCTGCCTGTCTTTAAATATATATCTATATCTATCTATATATACAGATATATAGATATAGATGCATATAGATGCGTATGTATATATTAAAACAATATATAAAAATATATACATACATATGCACAAATTCAAATTCAATCAATCTTATTGTTTCTATCTTATAAAATATCTCAAGAGTTTGAATTGGTCACCATGTTAGTTCGAGCTATTGTAATTTTTTGCTTAGATTACAAAAATTTACTCCTATATGGTCTTTCTGTTTGGTTGTGTGCCAATTGTCCATTCACTTATCCCTGTGTGATTTACATAAGATGTAAATGAGATTGCCACCAATTTACAGTTTGACATCCTTTAATGGTAGCCCATCATCTCCACAATTAAAACAAAAATAAGGTCCTTTACAATTTAGCCGTTTGCCTATCTCTCTAGTCTCAATTCCTACTGCTTCCCTAGAGACATCTTAAATGCTTTCCATACCAGACTACACACCTATACACTTTCTTGCATATACCACAGTCTCTTTCCATGGTGCCTTTGATCCTTCTGCCTGAAGCATACCTCCTCTTCTTTTCTTTCTAGATCCCTCTTATTTATTTTTTCTTCAGTTCAATCATCTTCAATGGGAAAGCTTCCATTATCAGTGCATACCAGACTAGGTCCTTCTGTGCTCTCATTGCAATTTGCTATACATAGCCTAACCACAGTACTCATTCAATGCCTGTAATTGTTTACCTGTCTGGGTCTTCCCACCAGTCCATGAACTCCATGAGGACAGGAGTAACAGTATATGATTTCTATATCCCTATCTCTTAGCACAATGAGTGACACATAATAATTATTTAATGAAAAGTTTTTTAAATGAATCAAAGAGAACTGAACAAACAATTTGAGGACCCAGTACTGTGGTATAGCAGGTAAAGCTAACACCTGCAATCCTGCCATCTCCTGGCTGCTCCACTTCCCATCCAGCTCCCTGCTGATGGCCAGGGAAAAACAGCAGAAGATGGCCCAAGTGCTTGGGCACCTACCACCCACATGGGAGACCCAGCAGAAGTCTCAACTCCTGGCTTCTGCCTGGCCCAGTCCCAGCTGTTGTGGCCATCTGGGGAGTGAACTAGTGGATAAAACTCCCCCCCCACCACCAAACTTCTCTGTAGCTCCTTCAAATAAACAAATAAATCTTTTTAATTTTTAAAGATTCATTTATTTATTTTTCTGAAAGGCAGAGCTTTTAATTAAAATAAACAAACATTTACTTCCTTATTCTGCTAACTTTGTCACTTAGCCATGCCTTATAGGGTATCTTTCTAATTTTTAAAAAAATTTTCCAGAGATTTAGTTACTTATTTGAAAGGTAGAATTACAAAGACAGAGGGCAGGCTGGCGCCGCAGCTCAATAGGCTAATCCTCTGCCTGCAGCGCCGGCACACCGGGTTCTAGTCCCGGTAGGGGTGCCGGATTCTGTCCCGGTTGCTCCTCTTCCAGGCCAGCTCTCTGCTGTGGCCAGGGAGTGCAGTGGAGGATGGCCCAAGTCCTTGGGCCCTGCACCCCATGGGAGACCAGGAGAAGCACCTGGATCCTGCCTTTGGATCAGCGCGGTGCGCCGGCCGCAGCAGCCATTGGAAGGTGAACCAATGGCAAATGGAAGACCTTTCTCTCTGTCTCTGTCTCTCTCTCTCACTGTCCACTCTGCCTGTCAAAAAAATAAATTAAAAAAAAAAAAACAAAGACAGAGGGCAAGATACAGAAAGCATTTCTCCTTCCACTGGTTCACTCCCCAAATGCCCAAAACAGCTGGGACTGGACCAGGCAAAAGCCAGGAGCCTAGAACTCTGTCTTGCCTCCCATATGAGTGGAAGGGACCCAAGGACTGGGGCCATTATCTGTTGCCTTCCCAGATGCATTACCAGGAAGCTGGATGGAAAGCAGAGGACTGGGATTCAGCACTCTAATGTGGGATGTAGGTGTCCCAAGTAGCGGCTTAACCCACTGTGCTACAACACAGAACTGCAGAGAAAGAGGGAGGGGGGGGAGGAGAGAGAAAGAGAAAGAGAGAGAGAGAGAGAGAGAGAGAGAGAGAGAGAGAAATCTTCTATCTGCTGGTTCACTCCCCAATGGCTACATCAGCCAGAGCTGGGCCAACCCAAAGCTAGGAGCCAGGAGCTTCTTCCGAGTCTCCCACATGGGTGCAGGGGCCCAAGGGCTTGGGGCATCTTCTACTGTTTTCCAGGCCATAGCTGAGAGCTGGATTGGAAGTGGAGCAGCCTGGACTTGAACCGCTGCCCATATGGCATGCTGACACTGCAGGCGGTGGCTTCACCTGCTATGTCACAGCTCCAGCCCCAAGTTTTAAGAGTAAAAAAGGGGGACAATATTGTGGCTTAGCAAGTTAACCTGCTGCTTGTGACACTGGCATACCATATAGGTGTCAGTGCTGGCAGCTCCACTTCTGATCCAGTTCCCTGCTGATGCACCTGAAAAAGCAGCAAAAGATGGCCCAACGATTTGGATCCCTGCACCTAAATATGAGACCCGGATGAAGCTGCTGGCTCCTGGCTTTGGCCTGGCCATTGCAGCCATTTGGGGATAGAACCAGCAGATAGAAGATATTCCCCCACCCCCATTTTTCTCTCTTTCCTTCTCTCTGTAATTCTGCCTTTCAAATAAATAAATAAATAAATCTTAAAACAAAAAGAATAAGAAAAACAAAAAGAGTTACCTATAGGCAAAAGATATGAGTTACCCCTAAACAGGTTCTAAGGATCTATACAACAGGTACAGGACTTGGTACTGGCGATGAACAAGGGAGACTGCAAAAAGCCAGGCCATAAACATTTATCCTAATATGAAAATATATAACCTATCATGAAATTAAATGTGGAGGAAGTAAGTCCTTGAAAAATCTGTTCTAGGCAGAAACTTATCTTTACTTTAAGGTAGAGAATGTGCATTCTGTAATGGAGATATAGAAAACATCTACACGTGGTAGGTGCAACTGTAAGGAAGAAAGGGGAAGAAAGTATGTTCATGGAGTCACAGAGTGAACAGACCAAAAGCTTGACTGAGGATTGAAAGGGAGGCTGAGGAAGTTAGGCTAGCCTCAAGACCTTGCCTGTGATGACCAGGCAGGTATATATAAAATGGAATAACTTTGTGACTAAATAAATGGATGAATATGAATACCAATAGTCTAGATATTGAAGATTTTTTTTTTTTTTGTAATTCCATTTCTTGATAGAGCTGAGAATTTAAAGTAGCCAGTTTGTGGCATGGCAAAGAAAATATTCTGTGGACCACTTGTGTCATTAGAAAGGGTGACCAAGAGCACCATCTAGTGGTTTCTCTGGCAGTCAAGGACTCTTGCTGGGAGTCAGGAGTCTCAGATTCTTGACTCAGGTTTATATTCTGTTACATGTGGTTTGCAGCAGTAGGGTACAAGCCTCTGAGATCAAATGCCCTTCTACCTTCGTTTCCCCATGTTTTTTATAAAGTAGTATCAAGTCCTCTCCCTTTGTTGGAATTAAACATGAGCAAAGTATCTTAAATCAGTTAGCTTAGGCACCATTAAAAGCAGTAACAAACTCAGGTATCCAAACATTATAACGGGATCCAGTTTAGTTTTTTTAAAACACATGGAAATATTCTCTTAACATCCATATGATTTTCCTTTAATCTTCTAATTTTGGGGGCACAGGCCTTTCTCAAGGCTGAAATTAGAGGCTCTGAGGTCATGGCCACAAAATCATCTACAAAAGAGGCCCTTCTTTCTTTTTTTCTCCTTTTTTTTTTTGACAGGCAGAGTGGATAGTGAGAGAGAGAGACAGGTCTTCCTTTTTGCCATTGGTTCACCCTCCAATGGCCGCTGCGGCCGGCGCATCTCGCTGATCCGAAGCCAGGAGCCAGGTGCTTATCCTGGTCTCCCATGCGGGTGCAGGGCCCAAGGACTTGGGCCATCCTCCACTGCCTTCCCAGGGCCATATCAGAGAGCTGGTCTGGAAGAGGGGCAACCGGGATAGAATCCGGCGCCCCAACCGGGACTAGAACCTGGTGTGCCGGTGCCGCAAGGTGGAGGATTAGCCTGTTAAGCCACGGCGCCAGCCCTCTTTTTACCTTGCTGAAATAGGTTAAGCCATTATTCAAAATGAAGATAGACTAAGGCCTTCACAACTAGAGATCCACCTATTTCTCAATAACTCACCATTACAAAAGATGCTGGAGAGTTTAATAAAGCCTTTTCTAATATCTGTGGATTTAAGATATGAAATTAGACTGGTAGAGGAGGAAAATTCAGTAGTTGTTAGTAACTCTATATGCTACCAAGATATGCAACAAAATTGCTTACAGTAAAAGAACTATGAGTTATATTCAATTAGGATATTATTAATAACTGTCCAAGAAATCTCAAGTTACCTACAAGAGAATGAATAATGTATCTGTGCCAATATGACAGTGAGATCCACACAATGCAGTAGTTCTCAAACTTTATCACACTTCAGAGTTATCCGCCTAGGGGAGGGCCTAGTCAAACAAACTGTGAGCCCACTCTAAGATCCCAGTTTAGCAAGTGAGGTCAAAGAATATGCATTTCTAACAAGTTCCCATATAATGCTACTGATGCTCACCTGCGGACCACAGTCTGAGGATACAAATATAACTCAGGTCATCAATAATAAATTTTGTTCAATATTTGGCTAGTGAATCTGCTAACTATGTAGAAGATATAAATGTAGAGATGATATTAACTTTTGATATAAAATAATCTCAGTAGGCTAGTTATGAAACAAATCTTGGGGCTGGCACTGTGGTGTAGCGGGTAAAGCCGCCGCCTGCAGTGCCAGCATCCATATGGGCACCAGTTCGAGTCCCAGCTGCTCCAATTCCAATTCAGCTCTTTACTATGGCCTGGAAAAGCAATAGAAGATGGTCTGAGTCCTTGGGCCCCTGCACCCACGTGGAAGACCTGGAAGAAGCTCCTGGCTCCTGGCTTCGGATCGGTGTAGCTCCAGCCATTGTGGCCAATTAGAGAGTGAACCAGTGGATGGAAGACTTCTCTCTCTCTCTCTCTCTCTCTCTCTCTCTCTCTCTCTTCCTCTCCTTCTCTGTGTTACTCTTTCAAATAAATAAATATTTCAAAAAAAATCTTAAAATTTACTAAAGATAATCTTAATCCTAAATAAAGATAATCCTTAATCCTAAAACAAAAATCAATCATACAAGTATTGGATAAGAAAAAAAAAATGCTTAGGGGCAGGCATTGTGGCTCAGCAGGTTAAGCCACTGCCTGCAACACTGACATCCCCAGTAAGTGCTGGATTGAGTTTAGGCTACTCTACTCCTATCCAGTTCCTTGCAAATCAGCCTGGGAAAGCAGTGGAAGATGGCCCAAGTACTTGAGTCCCTGCCACCCACACAGGAGACATGGATGAAGTTTCTGGTTCCTGGATTCAGCTTGGCCCAGCTCCAGCTATTGTGACCATTTGTGGAGTAAACCAGAGGATAGAATATCTCTTCCTCTCTCTCCCTCTCCCTCTTTCTCTCCCCCTCTCCCTCTCTCTCTCTGTAACTCTGCCTTTCACATAAATAAATAACCAAACAAGGTACGTAATAGTTTGGATTTTATTAACAGTCTGAAAGAATGTCACTGACAGCCCAATACACATCATATTCGCTCCCCTGCCTGGATATCTCTGTCTTTCACTTTGGGTATCAGACACTAAACAGAAGATAGTCAACCAGTTTGTTCAAAGAAGAGCTTTAGATCTAAAATTTGATCACATAAGACAGCAAGAGGAACTGTTGATGTCTGGCCTTCAGAAGATTCAGAGGGAAATAAGAGCAGTTTTCATATAATTAGCTGTGCACAAGGATTTTTCTGTATGATCTTAAGCAAAACTACCACCTACAGTTGTTGGGTCACCTACTGGTCACTAAGTACCCAGCTGAGGGGAAGAGAGATGGGAGAGCTAAGATCCAGTTTATATTTCACTTGACAAACCATGTATCTTGGTACAGGTCAAGTCCAGCTAGAAAAAGTAAACTTTCCCTAGTGCAGGTAAAGGTGACTGCTCTGGAAGACTTTTCCTTTTAGTGAGAAGACTGTTCCTAATTTGTACAAAGGAATAATACAGACTAGTGGTGACTCTGGCCTTAAAGTAGAACTAGGTCCATTAAGAGAAGTTTAGTGAGAAAGTGGTTTCAGCTCAATATAACAGATTACAATGTACCCTATGAAAACACATTTTATGAAGAGTAGTTAACCCCCAAAACTGGATGTTTAATGAGCAACTAGACAACTACTTAGCAGGGTTATTTTAGAGAAGGTTAAGATGAAAAAGTGAGTGCATGTGTGGGTACTGAAACTCAAAAATGGTTCAGCTTCTAGGATTCTGCATCTGAGCTACCTATCTCCTCCTCCATACTCCAGCTGGTTCACATGGTATCCAGACCTCTTCTCTTCTCTTTACAAACCTACTACCCACTGTAGCCTTCCTTCTACCTAACCAAATTCTTCTTCGCCTCTCCCTTCTCCTTTCTCTGCTTCCATATGCAGAGAGTACACATACTGCATTAACACTGAAAACAAACTTGGTACTTTAAAAAACTGTTTACTTCTTGACTTGGAAAAACAATGCAAGGGACATCAGTTAAAATGTTCACATCCCACATCACAGTGCCTGGGTTTATCATGTGGTTCCAGGTTCCCAATTCCAGTTTCCCACTAATGGAGCCCCTGGGAGGCAGCAGGTGATGGCTCAAATGATTTGATCCCTGTAACTCATGGGGGAGACCTGGATTGAGTTCCTGGCTCCCCGATCCAGCCCCAGCTGTTGTAGGCATTTGGGAGTGAACCAAAGGGATGGGAACATCCACACACTGTCTTTCTGTGTATTTTGAAACAAAACATTACTTAAAATGGGATGAAAGGTAATTTTTAAAGAAGATTTATTTAACTTTAAAAATTATTTATTAATTTTTTTAACTTTTATTTAATGAATATAAATTTCCAAAGTACAGCTTATGGATTACAATGGCTTCCCCCCTATTTATTAATTTGAAAGTCAGAGTTATACACAGAGAGAAGGAGAGGCAGAGGCAGAGGCAGAGGCAGAGGCAGAGGCAGGGGGAGAGAGAGAGAGAGAGAAAGAGAGAGAGGTCTTCCCTCTGCTGGTTCACTCCCCAGTTGGCCACAACGGCCCAAGTTGCACTTATCTGAAGCCAGGAGCCAGGAGCCTCCTCCGAGTCTCCCAGGCAGGTGCAGGGGCCCAAGGACTTGGGCCACCTTCTACTGCTTTCCCAGGCCACAGCAGAGAGCTGGATCAGAAGTGGAGCAGTCGGGACTTGAACCAGTGCCTATATGGGATGCCAGCACTGGAGGCAGCAGCTTTATCTGCTATGCCACAGCGCTGGCTCCAAGAAGATTTATTTATTTGAAAGCCAGTGTGACACAGAGAGAGGGAGAAAGGGGAGGGGAACAAAGAGAGAGAAAGAGAGAGAGAAAGAAAGGGAGAAATTTTCTAGGGGTTCACTCTGCAACAGCCAAGTCTGGGCCAGGCCAAAGCCAGGAGCCAGGAATTCCATCCTGGTCTCCTACATGTGTTTCAGGGGCTCAAGTACTTGGGCCACCTTCCATTGTCTTCCCAGGTACATTAGCAAGGAGCTGGATGGGAAGTAGAGCAGGTGGGACTCAAACCACACTCCAATATAGGATGCCCATATCACAAGCAGTGGCTTAACCCACTGTATCACAACACCAGCCCCCAAAACTTATTTTTAGAATTCTTCTTAACATTCATTAGAGAAAACTAAATTTCATTTTCAAACGATCTATATATCATTAAAAGTCATAAACTGAGGTGTGGAAACTTTTGCACCAGAAAACAATTTCATTATCTATACTACACTACTTAAAGTAAAAAGATGTTGGGGCAAGTGCTGTGGCATAGTGGGTAACGCCACCGCCTGCAGTGCTGGCAACCCATACGGATGCCAGTTCAAGTTCCGGCTGCTCCACTTCCAATCCAGCTCCCTGCTAATGTGCCTGGGAAAGCAGTGAAAGATAGCCCAAATCCTTCGGCCCCTACAGCCACATGGGAGATCTGGAAGAATCTCCAGGCTCCTGGCTTCGGATCGGTCCAGCTCTGGCCATTGCAGCGATATGGGGAGTGAACCAGCAGATGGAAGACTTCTCTCTGCCTCTGCCTCTCTGTAACTCTGCCTTTAAAATAAATACATAAATAAATCTTAAAACAAAAAGCAACAGTTTACAAAAAAGGTAAAAGGATGTCTTTTGGAAGAGAACATTTAACACTAGAGGGAATGAAATAAACACGAAAATATAATCTCTTTATATTGACTATATTAAATTAATTATATATCAAGTCACTGAATTTATATTCAATGGCTACTGAATATAAGACACTGCATTAAGAAGTATTGATTATGTTAATATATGGTAATTGTAAAGGAGCAGAGCTGCACAAAGGCAATTTTTTTTTTTTTTTAAGATTTATTATTCGAAAGGCAGAGCAACAGAAAGAGAGGCAGAGACAGACAGACAGAAACTGTCCATCCACTGGTTCACTCCTCAAATCGGTACTTTGGCTATCATCTGCTGCCTTCCCAGGCGTATTAGCAGGGAGCTGGATCTGAAGTAGAACAGCCAGGGTGCTTGATATGGGATGTCAGAGTTGCAAGTGGAGGCTTAATCCGCTGCACCACAATGCAGGCCCACAAAGGCAGAATCTTAAAGGAACCTGAGATGTCTTCTCCGGTTTGTCTTTGAGTCTTGGTCTTTCCCTTTCCATACTTATAGGGCCAGAAACTCTTCCCTCGCCAGGCTAGAGTTTAGCCCTCTTGTAGCTGACTCCAGACTGCCTTCAGAGTTACATCTCATACTCAGGACCTTTCTTGGTCTTTTTCAAGAGATAATCCCTTGAGAAAACGTGAGCATTTTAAAAGGAGTCTTCAGGAGCTCTGCTCAAAGTAGAAACTGTCCTATGGCAGAAGAGTGAGGCAGATTTGGAGTTTAAGTTCCTTTTTCTAAGTTCGGATAACCCTTCATGAAGAGGTAAGAGAATACAGAAAAGATTTAGATGTATAAAGTTGCCTAACCATACAGTATTTTCCATCTTTCAGCAATAAATCTAATTGAGAAGATACAACCAATGCCAGCAAAGGATTCAACCAAGTAATTATTTTGAAGCCACACTAAAAATGTAGTAACACAAAACACTTCAAGCAATATTCCATAAGATATTTATATAGGCAACATTATACTGAAATAGTATCATAAGACAACTATTAAAAAACTAAGAAATCAGTTTCAAAATATTTGCATGATAGGAAAAACAATTTGAGCTTGGAGACTTGCACAAACTGTGAATTTTTTGTTGGTGGTAAATATTTTTTAAAACAAAATAAATACTTCATAAATTATAGCTTTAATTTGAAAAAGAAAAATAATATAGATTCATAATCACAGAAAATCAGAAACACTACCTAAGAAAAGAAAATGAATTCTGTTTTTCTAGTAGAATTTATACACAGTGGGCACACAAAAATATTTGATTTTTAAGAAGTGTCATTCCTGCTTTAGTTGTAAACTGCTGACATTTAGCTTTTTAATGTCATTCACAAAGAAAATATCATTGCAGATTTTTTCTCAGACAAATATTTGATAATCCTTCTTGTGTCCTACTGATTTTTAATTTGTCAACAATGGTGCCTGACTAAATTGTCAACCAGGAATTTTCATCTTTTAACCAGTATACCATTCATTTGAAAGCAGAATTTGAAAACTGCTCACATATAGTCATGCATCTGAAAGAGTTAGAATTTAAGAGTTGATAAAACCATATCCAGAAGCACACATAGCAAGGCTAACAGCCAAATAACACATCTAGTTTTGAAGCTGCCTGGCTAATGTCAACACTGGATTACAGAATCTGCTACCAATGTTACCTAAACAAGAAGAAGTGAGAAACAACAGCAACTGAAAAGTCTAGAGAAATCTTTGGGAAACAGAAACAAAAATTCACAAGTTTTACTTGGAATGCAGGGTCCTAAGATTATCCTTCTGCTAGGTATCTAAAAAGTTATTTACAGGTAAAGTAAGAATGACAAACGCGAATCACTGCGTTCATTTATAACAGCACCAGGAGACTCCTGGCAAGAAAGGAAGAATGACCAGAGGAAGGAATAACAGGAAAAATGAATCATCTCAGATGTGCAGCTGAGACATTTTTCTCTTCCTGAAAGGAAGCCCCACTCCTAAGGCTACTAAAAGTTTAGCTGAATCAGGTCATTTCTTTCTTTTCCGACCTATTCTATAATTTTTTCATATAATTTAAATACAGATTCCTAACCATGTATGAGGACTTAATTGATATGGTACTTACATTCACACTGTATGACATCTAAGTTAAACTGCTGAACAGCTCCCATGCTTATCTGTTTTAATTCACTGTCCAGTAGCATCTGCAATAAAGATGTTGACAGATGCTGGCAGGCTGACATGCAAGCTGTCTGGGCAACTTTCCCCTGTTAAAACAAACCAAACCAAAAAAGAATAAATACATCATAAAGTGTCAAAAAATTATATACCTAAAATTATTTTTATTGTATTTGTCCAACACAGTAGTGATTACTGGCCTATGTTTGTATTCTGAATAGCCATGACTTTATATCAGGAATTAAAACAAATATTCTTAGCTCCCTTGTCTTTCTCAGAAGATAAATATAATTAAAAGCTCTAACTGCATAAAAGAAAATTAAAATGTAAGTTAGAACCTATTATTATTTTAGATCTCTTGAAACATCTCAAGTATTGAATGCACATTAAAACAAGGGACATTCATGACATAAAGTAACTGTTATATTGACAGAACATTTCTTTCTTGTTTGCTTTTAAGAATTATTTTATTTATTTAAAAGACAGTCAGAAAGAGAGGAAAGCCAGAGAGAAAGAGAGAGAGGTCTTCCATTCGACTGGTTCACTCCCGAAATGACCACAATGGCCAGAGCTGAGCTGATCTGAAGCCAGGGGCCAGGAGCTTCTTCTGGGTTTCCCATGTGAGTGCAGGGGCCCAAACATGTGGACCATCTTCTACTGCTTTCCCAGGCCATAGCAGAGAGCTGGATTGGAAGTGGAGCAGTCGGGACTCAAACCAGTGCCCCTATGGGAGGCTGGCGCTGCAGGCTGGGGCCTTAACCCACTGCATCACAGCAGTGGCCTTGACAGAACATTTCAACTATATAGTGCCCCCTCCCCCACTCTAAAACTTTTAAAAATTTGCTTATTTAAGAGGCAGAGAAACAGAGAGAGACCCCATCCTCAGGTTCACTCCCCAAATGCTGGCAACAGTCCTAAAAAGGGGCTGAAGCCAAGAGCCAGGAACACAGTCTGGGACTCCTACAGGACAGGGGTGAAAGGAACCCAATCACACTAGCATTATCACTACTGACTCCACGGATCTGCATCAGCAAGAAGCTGGAGTCAGAAATGAGCTAACCTTGAATCTGGACACTCTGACAAGGACACAAGCCTCTTTAAGACACATCTGCTCTTTAAGCTATCATTTAAAAATTTAACCAAGCCAGAATAAAGTTAGTTAATAGTATAATTTAGTATTACTGTTATTTATACGCATCAAAAATTCAAAAAATATTTTCAGTTGAAAGTCCATATATATATTTTTTTATTTGACAGAGTTAGTGAGAGAGAGAGACAGAGAGAAAGGTCTTCCTTCCATTGGTTCACCCCCGAAATGGCTGCTACGGCCAGAGCTATGCTGATCCGAAGCCAGGAAGCCAGGTGCTTCCTCCTGGTCTCCCAAAAGGGTGCAGGGGCCCAAGTACTTGGGCCATCCTCCACTGCCTTCCCGGGCCACAGCAGAGAGCTGGACTGGAAGAGGGGCAACCGGGTCTAGAACCGTGCGCCCATATGGGATGCTGGCACTGCAGGCGAAGGATTAACCAAGTGAGCCATGGCACCAGCCCCATAAGTCTATACTTCTAATAAAAACATTAGCCTATAGTCTAGTTTCTATTACAGCAGGAAAAAGAAAGTTTACCCACCAACATGACTTCAAAATCATCAACAGATCTGCATTTTGCTTTGGCAATTGAGGTTTTGCTTGTTTTTAATATTTACTTATTTATTTGAGAGACACAGTTACAGACAAGGAGAGGGAGAGACAGAGAGAAAGATCTTCCATCTACTGGTTCACTCCCCTTAAGGCTGCAATGGCTGGAGCTGGACCCATCTGAAACCAGGAGCCAGGAGCTTCTTCCAGGTCTCCCATGCAGGTGCAGGGACCCAAGCACCTAGGCCATCTTCTACTGCTTTCCCAGGTCATTAGCCAAGAGCTAGATCAGAAGAGGAGCAGCTGGGACACAAACCGGTGCCCATATGGGATGCCGGAGCTGCATGAGGAGACTTAACCTATTGAGTTTTAAAATCACCTGACAATTTAGCATTAAAAAGTTAAGCAAAGTGGCCAGCACCACGGCTCACTTGGCTAATCCTCCACCTGCAGCGCCAGCATCCCGGGTTCTAGTCCTGGTTGGGGTGCCAGATTTTGTCCCAGTTGCTCCTCTTCCAGTCCAGCTCTCTGCTGTGGCCCGGGAGGGCAGTGGAGGATGGCCCAAGTGCTTGGGCCCTGCACCTGCATGGGAGACCAGGAGGAAGCACCTGGCTCCTGGCTTCGGATTGGCACAGCGCTCAGGCTGCAATGCACCAGCCGTAGCGGCCATTTGGGGGGTGAACCAACAGAAAGGAAGACCTTTCTCTCTGTTTCTCTCTCTGTCTAAAATCTGCCTGTCAAAAAAAAAAAAAAAAAAAAAGTTAAGCAAAGTAAGCACACGTATACTTTTTTTTTTTTTTTAAAGATTTATTTATTTGAAAGACAGAGTTACAGAGACAGAGAGACAGGGGGGTGGGGTGGGGTGGGGTGGGTGTATCTTCTATCTGCTTATTCATTCCCCAAATGGTCACAATGGCTGGGACTAAGCCAGGACTCCCAAACTCCACCTGGGTCTCCCATATGGGTAGTAGGGGTCCAAGCACTTGGGCCATCTGCTGCTGCTTTCCTAAGCATTCATTTGCAGTGAGCTAGATCAGAAGTGGAGCACTTGGGACCCGAAATGGTACCCATATGGGATGCCAGCGCTGCAGGTGTAGCTTAATCCACTGCGCCATAACACCAGCTCCATAAACTTGTGCGTTTTTTTTTTCACTATAATAAATAACATCATTATAAAATACTTTCTATCATACTAAAGCTCTCCATGAACTTTCACTGATAGCTCTAATTAAATTTTTAAATGATAATTAAGCCTCTAGGTTACAGAGCCAAAGCACAGTCCTACATCACTTTCAGTATAAATTTTTTGTTTAAACAGGTTTTGCGTTTCAGCTTGAAGTTTAAAATAAAGTATCATAAAGCCTCTTTTAGATAAAGTTTTCCAGTGTAACACTGCTCTTAGGATGACTGCCTTCAATAGACCATTATGTGATTTGGTGACAAACTGAATCCCTTGATAGGATTCAAAGATCTACGAATATGGTTAGAAATAATGACTTTTGGAAGAAATGCCATGTCTTGTCTCACATCCGTTAACAAATATTTACCTACTGACATTTGACTGTTTCCTACTTATCACAAAGGCCAATAAAGCTACAAAATGATGAAAAAAATTCTCCCAAATATACCAATTAAAGTATACTGGTATAAAACTGCTTACATAAAGGTGATTTGTTAAAAAGGAAATAAAGAATATAAATATATTTCAAGATGTTTATTAGAATCGTTGGTCTTTAAATGACACATTAAAAACCAGACCTAAAAAAAACCAACCTTTTTGAATGAGTCTTTAGCATGTAGACACTATGCACAGTGGAAAACTGCGTATCTGAAAGGAATGTCAATTTCTCAATCAAAAACTGTAGAGATAAAAGCCAATGTGAACAATATATTTGACAGATACTGATGAACTGCCAAAAAGGAATGTAACAAACAATGAAAAACCCAGCATGCTTCAAGATTTCCCAAACCCAAGAGGAATTAGTCTGGGAGACATGCAGCTCTACTCCCCAAACTGAATAATATCAATATGAATGGGAGGGGGGAATAAAGCAGAAAAAGGAAAAATCAATGGCATGCCATTTAATTACAATGTAATAGGCTTAAGAATACTTAATGGAAATGTCACTTTGACCAAATAGGAACAACCAGTGCATCTGAGTTTAATGTGCTTCATAAATCAGCTCTATTTAAATTGCCTCTATAATGTACTAACTACAAAGGCAGATTAATAGATCTCCAAATTCAAAACAGGGTAATCAACATTTCCCCTTCCACATTACTTTATGATTGGAGGACTGGGACTTCTTTCTTCTATCTGTTCATACAATTCATGCTCTTCCCACTATGTTCATACAAATTATACTCTTCCCACTATGTTGTTTAATACTAGCAACTTATTTCTATGATCTGATTTGGTACTCATTATCCAAAATGTAGTGAAATATCACACTTGTAGTCCATAAACATGTACAATTATTGTTAATAAAAATTTTTAAGTTAAAAATTCACAGAAAATGAATGAAAACGCTATGCACAGATTTTTTTTGAAAATCTGCTTCAAAACAGACTTATTTTTTAACTAAAAAAAAACCCTCTAAGAAGTCATTCTTAATAATTTTATAAGTGAACAGACATACACTGTAAGTGGTATTGTTTCAAGGAAACCTTTAAAAATTAACATGGCTTCTGATGCCACAAATGACTATATAGCAATAGTAATAGAGCTGAAAATGATGGTTAGAAGTACGGATTCAGGTTCTTCCATAAACTCAATGGGAAGAGGTAATGAAAACACAACATGAATTTAGCTCTTTATTTAAATAACACATGTAATAATGAAGTCCTAATATTAAATTTATTTTGATTGGGAATATTAAATATAGGCTTACTGTTCTCAAAGACAGACATTAAAAGATTTGTAAAATAGTTAAATGAAATGTTTAATTTAAATGAAGAAAATCTTTTCATAACTCAAAATTTAAGCTAATAACATCAAGGATTCAGATTCTTTAAATTTTAAAAAAGTGATGTTCTAGATGATTACACATTGTTATTTAAAAGAATATTTTCTAATTATAGTGTATAAATATTCTTAAACTTTACCTACTATTTATTTTTAGACAGAAAAAATTTAATGTCCTCTAAATTTACATACCCCAAAATACATATGTTGCCTTTGGCAGACTTTGGTTTAATCACACACCCCTTTCTGAACACTATTATTGTGGATGCTCTTTGTAATATATCATTTTCTAAAATAAAAATAATCTAAATACTTTCACAGTTATCTTTAAAAACTAGCTCTTTTCTTTAGAAATGCTCTGGGTTTTAACATTACAACAACCAAACCAATATAATTAAGTGAAGTGACTAAGGAAACAGTACATTTAATAAATTTCAAGCATCTAGAAATTTCTTCTGCCCTCATTTGAAAAATTAACTCCAGCTATTAACATTTTCTTTCTAACAACACAGAGTTCAATAAATAAGTAAAAACACCTGCTAAACTTTTAAAAGTAACTACTTTTTTAGCTTGCTCTAACATTTTGTTGAAAAACGGCTTGTAAAGAGAGAAAACCCTTAGACAAACTTCTTATATTTCAAAGGAACTTGTAAAAGAGAATCTGCTGACATATTAGATCCTTTTTGCATTACCCAAAAGCTTTTCTTCTAAGAACAATTGTGGTAAAGAGACATTTGGCTCCTAGGAAACTCCCAAAGGGTCAACCATATGCATCCTTCCATGGCACCTTCACAGTGCTGCTTTCTAGATCCATGTCTCAAAAGCAGCTTTCATCATTTACTTGTGTGTCAGTCAATATGATTTATGGACTGCATTCAACAAAGTCAAAGCATATAGAATGAGAAATATGACTACAATCTGCTAATTTGTTTTGTATTGAGCCACTTAAGAGTCAAAGACCTGATGTCAGACTGAGACCAGCAACACAATTAACTAGCCGGTGACAGATTCATCCATCCTCCCTGCCAGGCTGTGCCAATCAAAGACAGCATGAGGTGACATTTGGTGAAATCAGTAAGAAAACTCATTCTCTAAGTAACCCATGTGAGACCCTGATTGACATTTCTTGAATTTAGTCTGTGGAACACAGTCACTCTTTACCCAATAGTTCCCCACTGCAAGCTGTGAAATAAGGCTTTTAATGCCAATCACAGAACAATAAACCACAAACCACCAACTCCTAGTCTAAAGGAATCAAGAAAATGCATCTGTTTGTACGTCAAGTTAAATTTCCAAAATAATTTACCATTATAGATTACACTAAAGATACTCCTTTCTTTGAAATATAAAATAACACGGTAATAAAAATACAACACATTTTATTAGACTATGCCTCAAACTGCATTGGTTTCAAAGTAATGTTTTCATAAATCTACCAAAATATAATAGTGGGAGAAATGTTGAATACTTAAAAACTAATTTGGCACATTTAAATTTTCATTTGAAGCTTTCATTTGTCTCACCATTCTCTTATTTCAAAGATATAATAAAAGTTGTTTGATTTCAACAGTAATTATTTGAAAGCATTTTTCAAGGCTGCTTTCATTCTCTCAAGTACTTTTGATGTAAAAATGTGCTCTTGAAATCATAACCATTCTTTCTGTATTGGTCTATTCTTCCTTAATGATCCCTGGAGAATCCATTTTATTTTATTTATATTCCCACAAAATATCAACTTCACACAATAAACTACTTTTTTACTTAAGTAAAAAGAAATATATAGACTGAAATATATTGTGCATTGTGCATTATTATTTAAATTGGTAACAGGTTTTCTTTTGAAGGGTCATGTAACACTTATCAGAAAAAAAAAAAAGGAAAACAAAATCATGGTCAATTTGCATAGTAGACCTAACATTGTTAAGTAAACTTACTAACATTGATACTGTATTTTTTTTAGTTATTTAAATTAAAGCAATAAAATATTGCTATTTTATATCAATTAAATGTCTATCAGTTTGTTAAATAGATTTCAGTTATAAGGCTATGAAACAGTTTATCTTAAGACAAAAGAGGACGGGAAGTATTTTGATAGATTGGTCAGTCTTCTAAAGAGCCACAATTTGTAGCCTCTTAAAATGCCAGATTGAAAGAATAAGGTCTTTCATTAAATAGAGAATAAGCATCAAAATTAGAAATAAAAAATTCTTAATATTATAGAGATGCCTAGTTGAAAAGCAGACATTTTAAGTCAAGCAATCTATTATTCCTTATATTTTATATAAGAACCACTAATCTAAAGTTTTATTATATGAAATTATATCTTGTTCAAATGTAAAACTGTTATTAAATTAAGGAAGACACCTAAAATATTAGTAAAGATTACAAAAATTTCCCAGGATTATTTCACAAATACACAAGCATTCCTTTACCTCGTAAGATACATTTCAATCCGTTTTCTGGCTTGAACATGCTACATAACACTAAATGTCTCAAATTCCCAATAACACAGAATGGATGAGTTATAAAGGTTTAAATGTCAAGATAAATTCCCCTAGAGAGTTTTAATAATAACTTTAATACCACCTTGAAGACAGATTTTTGAGGTTATGCCAAAAATTTATAAGGTCTACCAAAGTATATTCATTCTAACACCCTTTACATTCCTCTAAATAGGCTTTATACCTCGATATTCCTCTTACACTCCATGAACCAATCTAGTCTAACTTCCTATAGTCCGAAAGAATTGGTTACCCCATTGCTAAAGTCAACCATGAATTCTCATTCTCCTCTGTTAAGCGTTTTTCTTTCTAACAATTCCAATTCATAAGAATACAACACTGTATCACAAATTCTTGTTCTTAAGACAGACACACACACACAACACACACACACACACACCCCAGAGCAAGAAAGAAAGTGAGAGAGAATAAACATAACACTGCTATCTTAAAGTTGAAAAAAAAATTTCCTGAAATAGCAAGACATCACAACTACCTATAATGTATGGCACATTTTTATTTCCTTCACAGCTTCTTTATCTCAATCACAGGGCTCATCAAACTTTGGTAGTCTTTTTTTTTTTTTTTTTTTTTTTTTTTAATTTGACAGATAGAGTTAGTGAGAGAGAGAGAGAGAGACAGAAAGGTCTTCCTTGCGTTGGTTCACCCCCGAAATGGTCGCTACGGCCAGAGCTATGCCGATCCGAAGCCAAGAGCCAGATGCCTCTCCCTGGTCTCCCATGCAGGTTCAGGGGCCCAAGCACTTGGGCTATCCTCCACTGCCCTCCCGGGCCACAGCAGAGAGCTGGCCTGGAAGAGGAGCAGCCGGGACTAGAACCGTGCGCCCATATGGGATGCTGGCGCCACAGGCGGACGATTAACCAAGTGAGCCACGGAGCCAGGCCCAATGGCCTTTGATGATATATAGTGTCCCAAGTTTGAGCTTTCTGAGGCGTAATTACTGCTGCCATGGCAGAATCCACTGCTCTCATCAAACTCACACTAACTGTAGTGGGCAGAAAGAGAATGCAGAGACAAGCAGAGCAGCAAAAGTCTCAAGAGGTCCAGGTTTTCAAGAAATGTCTCTGCTTCCAAGCTACTGATTATATCAGAAGTTCAGCAGGGATAAAATCATAGCTGTTGTTTGCACTTTTACCCAGAGCAGCAGGGAAAGTTTGTGTTATGTGGAAAACAAACAAGATGATCCTAACTCTCAAATGTACTTGATAAGAGCAAATGGGGCAGATAGTTTTTTTTTTTTTTTTTTTTTTTTTTTAAAGATTTATTTGAAAGGGAGAGTAGCAAAGAGAGAGGGAGAGACAGAAAGAAAGATCTTCTATCTGCTGGTTCATTCCCCAAGTGACCATAACAGCTGGGATTGAGCCAGGGTGAAAACAGAAGCCTGGGACTTTATCTTGTCTCCTGTGTAGGTGGGAGGGACTCAAACCATCATATGCTTCCTTCGCAGGTATATCAGCAGGAATATGGATTGGAAATAAGAGTAGCTGGACTCAAACCAGGCAGTCCAATATGGTATGTGGGAGTTCCAAGTACCCACTGTGCAACAACACCCATGCCCAGGCATATATTTAAATAGGCCCTATAACTTCTTACTTGCAAATCTAAGAAAAGCAGGAGAAGTTAAAGAAAGATGAGCTCTGGGTATGGCTAAGCCATGGATTTAAGGTTGAAAACCCAAGGATCATTGTTAAAGCAGCAACTCTGGGCTAACAAGAGCCATATCCCCATTTCTGTATATGAGCATCTATTTCAGAGTGGCAGGACCATATAATAATTAAAAGTTACTGTATCTCATCCCTAGTATAACATAAAATTTTCAAAAAGTTGCCAGAATCACTAATTGGTTAGACAATACAGGTGGTTTCCACATGATCATTAGTAAATTGCACAAATGTTAACTAAGCCAATAGGATGTCATTAGTAATACTTACAGATGATGGATATATTATAAATATAGCCATAAATAAACATATAACACAAGGAGCAGGTGTTATAGTGCAGCGTATTAAGCTGCTGCTTGGGATGCCCACATCCCATATTGGAATGCCTGGGATTCAGTCTCACCTCCACTTCCAATCCAGGTTCCTGTTAATGCATCTAGGTGTCACCAGATGATGGCTCAAGAACTTGAATCCCTGCCACCCACACGAAAGACCAAGTTCCTGGCTTCTGGCTTTGGCCTGACCTAGCCCCAGCTGTTGCAGGCATTTGGAGAGTGAACCAGTGGATGGAGGATCTCCTTTCTCTGCCACTCTTTCAAATAAATAAATACCACAGAATAGGCTCTTGTTATTGAATAATTTATATGTAGGTTTTAACCTTCTGAGAATAATTCCTGACAGTCAAGTACAAATAGGGTTTCATTTGCTGAGGCACACACCTGAATAACACATTCTGTGAAATGGGTATAAAGGGAAGAAAATTACTCAAAGACTGAGTACAAAGTTTCAACCTCCAAAACTCAGAATAGCTTTACTGTGTTCCATTAGTCAACATGAATAAAGATCTCTGGTTAAGCTCTTCAGTTTGCAATTATATTTTATAGTATTTGTTGAAAGAAACTATACGAGGCCGGCACCGCGGCTCAATAGGCTAATCCTCTGCCTGTGGCGCTGGCACACCGGGTTCTAGTCCCAGTCGGGGCGCCGGATTCTGTCCCGGTTGCCCCTCTTCCAGGCCAGCTCTCTGCTGTGGCCCGGGAGTGCAGTGGAGGATGGCCCAAGTGCTTGGGCCCTGCACCCCATGGGAGACCAGGAGAAGCACCTGGCTCCTGCGTTCGGATCAGTGCGGTGTGCCAGCTGCAGTGCGCCAGCCGCGGCAGCCATTGAGGGGTGAACCAACGGCAAAGGAAGACCTTTCTCTCTGTCTCTCTCTCTCACTGTCCACTCTGCCTGTCAAAAAAGAAAAAAAAAAAAAAAAAAGGAAAAGAAAACAACTACAAAGGGAAATACCTTAAAAGAGAATGAGAGGGACAGGGCAGTAGTTTCAGTATTGAATTTAAAGACCAAATAACACTTGCAGTATATTTTCTTGCCTTGAAAGTAGTTTCTATTTTATGACTGAGAGATGCTGTGTTTTATTTTTCGAGTTAGTAAAAAGTATATAGTTTTTCTTGGATAGTGTAATTTTAAAAGTTATACCATATTTAGTGGTGTGTTAGTAAATGTTTAATAATGAATCCATGGGAAAGAACCTTGGTTTGCATCCTTTGCTGACTTCTGTGATCTACCTACTCTTCCCATTACCAACAACGGGTGTCATTGAATGCACAGTTGGGAAGAAATGTGTATAGTCAGCTCTCAATATCTATTTACCAAGATGCTCTGGAGGTCATTTTCTCTCATAGGAAAGTATCCTCTTATAAGCAACTGAGAGAAAGGGCCAGCATTATGGCACAGTGGTTTAGGTCACTGCCTGTGACGCCAGCATCCCACATGGGCTCAGGCTTGAGTCCTTGCTGCTCCACTTCCGATCCAGCTCCCTGCTAATGCACCTGGGAAAGCAGAAGATGGCCTAAGTGCTTGGGTCCCTGCACCCGTGTGGGAGACCCAGAAGAACCTCCTGTTTTCAGATGGGCCCAGACTCAGCCACAGTGGTCATCTGGAGAGTGAACTAGTAGATATAAGATTGTCTCTCTCTCTCTCAATCTCCCTGTGTCTCTCTCTGGCTTCCTCTCTCTGTGTGTTTAACTCTGCCTTTCAAATAAACAAATTTAAAAAAAAACTAATAATTTCTTGGTCCTTTCTAACTGGAAAAGGCATTACTTACAGAGTTTATTTCTATTTATATCTATATTGTCAATTTCATGTTTTTATGCTGGTTTTTGGTAGAAAGAGAGTTGTAATTATTTTGGCTGAGAAGCACAATAAATTAAACAATTGGCTATGCTATTATTCTTTGAAAATTGATATGAAAATTGGTAACAATGGAAAAGGAAATATGCAAACTAGGAAGTTGGTATAAACAAGTGAACTTCAAGTTAAATTCTATAGTACATTTCATTTTTTTTTCTTTCTTTAGATGACTAGTTCACTGTAAATTTTTATTTATCATTTACTTCCATTTTATTTGAAAGGGAGAGAGAAAGAGACAAAGATCTCTTCTACCCACTGATTCATTCCCCCAAATGCCTGCAACAGCTAGGTCTGGGCCAAACCAAAGCCAGGAGCCAGGAACTCAATCTGGGTCTTCCATATGGGTGGCAGGGACACAAGTATTTGAGCCATTACAGCTGCCTCGCAGAGTGTGCATTAGCAGAAGCCTGGACTCAAACCTGGGCACTACAATATAGGATGTGGGTATCCCAAGTAGCATCTTAACTACTGTGCCAAACACCCACCCCTAACATATACTTTGAAATTAAACAAACTTAAGTTTCTGAAAATTTTTATACTTACAGGCAAATGAGTAAACACTTGAAAGATGCTTCTCAAAAAATTAATAAGATCCATTAAATAACCACTAGCTCTGCCATCTGGCTCAGACATTGTCCAGTCATAATCAGCAAGCTGAACAAATTCATCGATTTTCTGATTAAGTTTAGTATATATTTCTCCTTCAGCTGCATGTCGAGCATCCTGACGGGACAGAACAGCAATATTAATACACAATTCAAGAAGCAGTTAATAAAGCAAGTTTCTTAAAATTCCAAATTTTATTTATATTTGTCTTTGGTCTAATATTTTAATCATTTATGCAAAGTCCAGGAAGAAAACTGTTGGCTTATTTGCTGGAAGTACTCTATTTGGACATCAGATCTTTTTTATTTCTTTTTTTAAATTAATTTATTTATCTGATAGAGTTACATGGAGAGAGGAGAGGCAGAGAGAGAGAGAGAATCTTCCATCCGCTGGTTTACTCCCCAGTTGGCCGCAATAGCCGCAGCTGTGCTGATCCAAAGCCAGGAGCCAGGAGCTTCTTCTGGGTCTTCCACGCGGGTGTAGGGGCCCAAGGACTTGGGCCATCTTCTACTGCTTTCCCAGGCTATAGCAGAGAGCTGGATCGGAAGTGGAGCAGCTGGGTCTCAAACCAGCACCCATATAGGATGCTGGTGCTTCAGGCAAGGGTGCTACCTGATGCAACACTGTGCAGGCCCCATCAGATCTTTTTTCTTCCTTCTTTTCCAACTTCACCATTTCCTTTCTCATCTTTATGTGATAGGATACTTTACAAGGTTTTTTTATTTGTTTTAAAAAGATCCATTTATTTGAAAGGTGGAGTTACAGAGAGGCAGAGGCAGAGAAAGAGAAGTATTCTATCTTCTGGTTCACTCCACAAATGGCCGGAGCAGGGAGCCAGGAGCCAGGAGCTTCTTCTGCGTCTCCCATGTGGGTGCAGGGGCCCAAGTCCTTGCGCCATCTTCCACTGCTGTCCCAGGCCATAGCAGAGAGCTGGATCAGAAGTGGAGCAGCCAGGATTTGAACTGGCACCGATATGGGATACTGGCACTGCTGAAGATGGCTTTACCCACTACACCACAGCACCAGCCCCTACAGGGTATTAGTTCTCACAACTGTAAGCAGATTCTCGGGAGAAACAAAAGCAGGAAAGTGTCCCATCTCATATGAGCTCCAGTTTGAGTTCCAGCTACTCTACTTCCTTAGATCCCTGCTAATGTGTCTGGGAAAGCAGCAGATGATGGCCCAAGTGTTTGGGCCACTGCCACCCATGTGGGAGACTCGGATGGAGCTTTTGCATTCAGCCTGGCCCAACCCTGGATGTTATGGCCATTTGGGGAGTGAATCAATGTATGTTAGATTGATCTCTCTCTCTTTTCTCTGTAACTCTACCTTTCAAATAAAGAAATCCTTAAAACATTATGAAACCATAGAAAGTATGCTCTCTAACCATCATGGAATGAAATCAGAAATTAGTAACAGAAGGGGAGCCAGAGTTGTGGCACAGCAGAACAAGCCACTGCCTATGAGGTCCCATCCCATATGAGTGTTAGTCAGAGTTGCTGCTGCTCCACTTCAAATCCAACTTCCTGTTAATGCACCTGGGAAAGCAGCGGAAGATGGCCCAAGTTCTTGAAAGGCAGTTACAGAGAAAGGGAGAGACAGAGAGAAAGAGATCTGCCATCTGCTGATTCACTCCCCAAATGAACACAGGGGCCAGGGGCCAGCGCTGTGGTATAGTAGGTTAATCCTCCACCTGTGGCACCGGCATCCCATATGGGGGCCAGTTCTAGTCCTGGCTGCTCCTCTTCCAATCCAGCTCTTTGCTATGGCCTGGGAAAGCCCAAGTGCTTGAGCCCCTGCACCTACAAGGGAGACTGGGAATAAGCTCCTGGCTCCTGGCTTTGGAATGGCACAGCTCTGGCTGTTGCGGCCATTTAGGGAGCGAACCAACAGAAGGGAGCTCTTTCTGTCTCTCCCTCTCACTATCTGTAACTCTACCTTTCAAATAAATAAATAAAATCTTAAAAAAAAAAAAAAGAAAGAAAGAAAGACTTCATCTAAAAACAAAACAAAACACAGGGCCGGAGCTGGGCCAGGCTGAAGCCAGGAGCCCAGAACTTCTTTTGGGTTTCCCATGTGGGAACAGGGGTCCAAGGATTTGGGCCATCATCCACTTCTTTCCCAGGGGCATTAGCAGGGAGCTGGATCAGAAGTGGAGCAACTGAGTCTTGAACCAGTGCTCATGTGGGATCCTGGTGCTGCAGGGCAGCAGCTTAACCCACTATGCCACAGCACCGGCCTCAATAAATAAATCTGTTTATTTAAAAAAAAAAAAACCAGAAGAACATTTAGAAAATTCAAACATGTGGAAATCAAATAACAGACTCTTAAGTAACCAATGGAGAAATATAAAAACACATAATCAAAATTAGAAAATACTGACATAAGTGAAAACAAAACTTACAGGATGTAGCCAAAACAACGCTTACTAGGTAATTCCTACCTATATATGCTTTTATTAAAAATGAATAAGGATTTCAAATCATTAACGTAAACTTACACAAGGACAATCTCGAAAAAGAAAATATGATAGTGGAAGATTCTCTCTCTCTCAAGCTGCTGCACTCTGATGGAATGGCATGAAGGATAACGAGAGACCAGCATGTAGGCACTGTGGCCTTTGGAATCAAGGCAGAAGATCCCCATGCCTATGATTTTCTTACAAAGAATAACACAGACTTTGACAGGTAACTTTTTAAAAAAAAGACTTATTGATTTATTTGAAAGTTAGAGCCATAGAGAAAAAAGGAGAGACAGAGAGAGAAGTCTTCCATCTGCTGGTTCACTCCCCAGATGGCTGCAATGATCAGCACTGGGCCAGGCAAAAGTCAGGAGCCAGGAGCTTCTTCCAGGTCTCCCACACAGGTAGCACAGGTCCAAGCACTTGGGATATCTCCCATTGCTTTTCCCAGGCCGTCTGCAGGGAGCTGGATTGGAAATAGAGCAGTCAGGACACGAAACATCACCCATATGGGATATGCCAGCACCACAGGCAGGAGCTTTACCCATTAAGCTGCAACACCAGTCCCCAGAGAACATCTTGAAAGTTAAAAGTAGAAAGACTTGTACCTTCCCTTCAGAATTTTTTAGGTTTCCCAAGATCCTGGAATTCTTTTTTCTTTTTACTTTTTATTTATTTGAAAGGTAAAGAAGAAAAAAAAAAAAAGGAAGACAGAGAGATTTCCATCTTCTAGGTATACTCCCCAAATACCTACAACAACTGGGACTGGGCCAGGCCAAAGCCAGGAACCAGGAATTAAATCTAGAACTTGCACATGAGTGGCAGAGACCTAAGTACTTGAGCCATCACATGCTGCCTTCCAGGTTGCACATCAACATGAAGCTGGAATCCGAGGCAGAGCTGGGACTGAGACCAGGTACTCCAAAAAAGGATGAGGGCACCTTAACCACAGCACCAAACACCAGGAATTCTTTGTATCACCTTAAAAAGGGTTGACAACTTGCCACTCTGGCCAGTAGAAATTAAGAGTGAGAAAGAAACAGAGATCAATCTTCCATTTACTGGTTGGAGTCCTGGCTGCTCCAATTCTAATCCACCTCCCTGCTAATGTGCCTGGAAAAGCAGCAGACGATGGCTCAAGTACTTGGGCTCCTGCCATTCACATGGGAGACCTGGATGGAGTTTCAGTTTCCTGGCTTCAGCTTAGCCCAGTCCTGGCCATTGCAGCCATTTGGGGAGTGAATAAACAGATGAAAGATCTCTCTCTGGAAATCTCTTTTTCCCCTCCCTCAATCCTGTCACTCTGCCTTTCAAACAGATTAACTAATTTTTTAAAAAGTTCCAACAGTGCCTCTCTTCATCTATAGAAGAAAGTAAAAATAATGAGAATTTTACATAAAACAGAAATTAAAGAAAAGTCAGTGTTAATGGTATTAACTGAAATGTTACTGAAGCACTGCCAAAGATGGTAGCAGCAAAATGAGTACTCAAAATAGCTACTTGTAGTAACGTAAGCTATTAGTCTCTATCACACTTTCTAATGTGATACAAATTGCCTCAGAAAAATGTTAACACTGAGAAGCTTACTACTAGCGTTAATCAGTAACACTGTCAGTGACTATAAATTCAGCACTCTGAGTTCAGGCAGGACAAAACATCGACTGAAAGGTAAGCAAGATTAAGACAAGAACCTGGTGTCTGTTCACTGATATTATCTCCAGCACCTACAACAGTGCTTGCCACCTAGGCGGCAGTAGATGAGTACTTGTTAAATGAATGAAGAAATCACTCCTGTCTTGAAAAAATTTATAATCCATTGAACATGGAAAAGTAACCACAAATAAAATAATTACAGAATGAGTAAATATGAACAAATTCATACTGACTACCAAGAGTATGAAAATGCAGCAAACCAGGAGAGCTTCTGTGGACTAGGAAGAAAACTTCATAGAGGAAAAGCTTTCTGGTAACAAGAGAAAACAGGAAGCTAGCACAGTGTTTATGTCATTTGCTGTTCCAGGTAATCTTCTTGAGTAACAAAATAATCCAAAACTTACTGGCTTCAAATCACAAGCATTTATTATGCTCATAGGTTCTGTTGGGTAGGAAACTCTGTTTACAATGTCTGAGACCCCAGCTGGAACAACTTGAAGGCTGGGACTAGGAGTCTAACAGCTGGGGTCATATTCATCTGGAGGCTTCTCTCCTACAAGAGTACCTCAGAAAGTCTGTGGAAAATGCAATTAAAAATAAGTTTATTTTAGTACCCAAAAAGTGAAATCCACGCATTTTTTCATACATTTTCCATAAACTTTTTGAAGACCCCAGTACATCTGGCACCTGGGGTGGGCAGCTCTTTGTGTGGCTTGGCTTCCTCACAGCTGCAGAGTAACTGGACTTCTCACACAGAGCAAGGAGCTCCAAGCATGTGTGTTCAACGCCCCATGCTCAGGAGGTGGAAGCTGGGGCAGGCATTGTGGCATAGTGGATTAAGCCACAATGTGGAACACCAGCATCCCAGAGGGGTGTTGGTTCATGTCCCAGCTGCTTTGCTTCCAATACAGCTTCCTGCTAATGGCATGGTTAAAGCAGTGGAACATGGCCCAGGCATATGGTCCCTTGGCATTCACATGAGAGATCCAGATGAAGCTCCTGGCTCTTGGCCAGCACTGGCCGTTTGGGGTTATTTGGGGGTGTACTAGCTGATGGAAGATCTCTCTTCTTCTTTCTTTGTAACTCTTTCAAACAACTAAATAAATTTTTTTTTAAAGATTTATTTATTTGAAAGTCAGAGTTACACAGAGAAAGAAGGAGAGGCAGAGAGAGAGAAGGAGAGAGAGGTCTTCCATCCGCTGGTTCACTCCCCAAATGGCTGCAACGGCCGGAGCTGTGCCGATCCGAAGCCAGGAGCCAAGAGCCAAGAGCCAGGAGCTTCTTCCAGGTCTCCCAGGAGGGTGCAGGGGCCCAAGGACTTGGGTTGTCTCAGGCCATAGCAGAGAGCTGGATCGGAAGTGGAGCAGCCGGGACTCGAACCAGTACCCATATGGGATGCCGGCTTTACTCACTATGCCACAGCGCCGGCCCCTAAATAAATCTTAAAAAAAAAAAAAAAAAAAGGTGGAAGCTATGTTTTCTTTTCTTCTATTCTGAGAAATTTCACATTATTTTCACTGTACTCTATTAGTAAAAGCAGTACAAGTTTTCCCAGACAAGGATGAAGGCACTCAGACCCCCACTTCTCAATAAGAGAAGTATCAAAGGATTTGAGGCTATGAGTTATGTTAAAAATCACGATCCTTGTTAATAACAAAGAATGAAGAAGTAGCCCATATTTTCATTTACTTAACAGAAAAAATCAGAAGAGTTTGAGAAAATGGCAAAGAAGTCAATTCTCAATTATTTCAGCTATCTTTACACCTTGAGCAAATTAACTTTTATAAATCTTTGTTTAAGGAAGTGGGAGCGACCAAATATTTACAAGTCTTGAAGCCATGAGGGAAAACAAAACATTTTATCTGAAGGAGGGAAAAAAAAATGAGGAAACTATTCACATTATAGTCAAATGAAGTAATTCTATGCTTTCTGGATTTCCTGTTTAGTGTTGTGATAAACTAGTTCAGAAAATAAGAATTTCTGAAAAGTAGGTAGGTAAAACAAAGGAGGAAACACAGACATGCATCACCTTTGGCTGCTGCTCTCTGGCACTTAGCTGAATAGTACTTTCCTGAGGTTACACCAACAGCAGGTCCCATTTTTCCTATAAAATATCCAGGTTAAGATAAATTTTTCCCAAGATGTTAAAAAATTGGGAAGAAGGTATTTAAAATTTTAAGATGTTATTAATGTTTTCCCCAGGCTGTAATAGTGAGCAAAGAAATCTAAGTCGGTGGGTCAGTGGCTTTGCCGTGTGAAAGACAAACCTCAGATGGCAGTTCTGAGTAGGAACATGTTTTAAAGACAACACTTGAAAGGACTTTTCTAGGGAGTAACAGTTCTGCTTATTTTATAATCCTGACAAATATAATCATTAGAAAACATACGTGCCTTTGATCCTTACAGCTGCCTGAACTAACTACATTTTATTTTTAAAGAAATAAGAGCAAGTAAAGAAAGAAAAGCTTTGCATGTAACCTCCCCTGTACTTGTACCCAGAGATAAGCTGAAATATTGGTGAGACATTTGTAATAGATGATTATTAATTGTGACTTAAGAGATTGTTAATAAAAAAATTAGTTTGGAGTTTTACTGCTGAATTCAAAATAGACTCAGTTCTCAAGACGTCACCTGACAGTGAGAAACTACTAACTAGAAAATAAAATTTAAAGTAATTAACTCTTCCTTTGCTTGTTAAAGAAACAGTTCCCTCTGCAGGCATAAATAGATCTACTAAATTTGCAAACTACTTTTTATCTCCGTGTAAAGTACAATAAATGCTATCAGGGTGGGCATTTGGTTAAGTCATCATTTGGGACACCCACATCCTATATCGGAGTGCCTGGTTTGAGTCCCAGCTTTGTTGCTTCCAATCCAACCTTATGTGAACATACACCCTAGGAGGCAGCATATGATGGCTTAAGTACTTGGATCCCTGCCACCCATGTAGATGTGGATTGAGTTCCATGTTTCTGGTTTTAGCCGGGCCAATGCTGGCATTTGGGGAGTGAACCAGTATATGGAAGATCTCTCTCCATCTGTCTCTCTTCATTTCACATAAAATGGAATTAAAAATAAAAAAACTAAAATAGATAATAAAATAAAATCTCTGTTAAAAAATAATAAGGGGTCAGCATTGTGGCAGAGTAGGTAAAGCTAACTCCTGTGACACCAGGATCCCATCGTGGTGCCGGTTTGAGACCTGGCTGCTCCACTTCCTATCCAGCTCTCTGCTAATGCATCTGGGAAAGCATCGAGGATGGCTAAAGTGCTTGGGCTCCTGTACCCACGTGGGAGACCTGAATGAAGCTTCCAGGCTCCTGGCTTCAGTCTGACTAGCTCCGGCCATTGTGGCCATTTGGGGAGCGAACTAGCAGATAGAAGATTTCTCTCCATGTCTCCCTTTCTCTCTCTCTGTAACTCTGCCTTTCAGATAATGAAATAAATCTTTAAAAATAAAATATAGTATGAACAGAACCCAAGAAACATTTCTTTTTAAAGATTTACTTATTTGAAAGTCAGAGTTAGAGAGAGAGAGAGAGAAGAGAGACACAGAGAAAAATCTTCCAACTGCTGGTTCATTCCCCAAATGGCTGCAATGGCCGGAGCTAGTCAGACTGAAGCCAGGAGCCTGGAAGCTTCTTCTGGGTCTTCCACATGGGTGCTTGGGCTAAAGGACTTGGGCCTTCCTTTGCTGCTTTCACAGGCACATTAGCACGGAGCTGGAACAGAAGCAGAGCAGCTGGGACTTGAACTGGTGCCCAGATGGGATGCCGACACTGCAGACAGCAGCTTAACCCGATGTGCCACAGAGTCAGAGTCAGCCCCCTCAAGGAACTTTCAAATTAAAACAAACACATGCACAAATTCTACTTGGACTTCCTATATTTTCAGTGTGTGTGTTCTGAATAATAGCTAAGATTTGCTGTCTATTATTCAATCCCTGTTCTTGGAACAGTCCCATAATACGTTTTGGAAAATCACACTACCCTTATTCACAGCCATGTGGTTGGGTAGGATTGTACCTACACTCACATATAGTCCCAAGGATGAATCCTGTTAAGTCTGAGTCAGTGAGCAATTCCCACCCCTTTACATGGAGGGAATTCCTAGCAGATGGGAGAGAGAGATACTCTCTTGTAGGATATGAGAATATGAGGTTTGGAAATCTAACAAGGCAGCTATTTTGCTACCAGAAGGAGAGAGCCCAGAGCAGCAAGACCACCTTGTGTATTCTGAAGATGAAGCCAAACTGCAGAAGGGGTTAAAAGATGCAGGAACTCCTTGCTGACATCTCCTGAGCAGCAGGTTTCAGCTTCACCTGAAATCTGCCCCATACTCAGACTTTGCAATTAACAGAGGTCAATACTCTTCCCTTTATTGTTCAGAAAAGTTTCAGTTAGTTTTTCTGTCAGTTTCTGTCAATTTTCTGTTAATAGCCCCAATTAATAGAAGTATATTAACTGAAAAATTTTATTGAACATTTAAGAAAAAAGATTACATTTAATTTTTACTCTTTTAGAGCAAGTGGGGCACTTCTTTGGTATTTTTCTGTACCTTAAAAAAATCTAAACATGGGAGGCTGCTGTTGTAACACAGTAGGTAAAGTCGCCATCTGCAACACCAGCATCCCATATGGGTGCCGGGTCAAGTCCTAGCTGCTCCTCTTCCTATCTAGCTCCCTGTTGATGTGCCTGGGAAAGCAGCTGCACCTACATGAGAGACCTGGATGAAGTTCCTAGCTCCTGGCTTTCGTCTGGCCCAGCCCTGGTTATTGTGACCATTTAGGGAGTGAATCAGCAAATGGAAGATGGATCTCTCTCTGTGTCTTTCCCTCTCTCTGTAACTCTGCCTTTCAAATAAATCTTTTTTAAAACTCTAAACACAGGGTTGGTGTTGTGGTGTAATGGGTTAAGCCACAGCCTGAAGCACTAGCATCCCATATGAGAGCTGGTTTGGGTTCCAGGTGCTCTACTTCTGATCCAGCTCCCTGCTAATGCACCTGCAAAAGCAGCAGAAGATGGCCCAAATGCTTGGGCCCCTGCACCCACATGGGATACTCAGAAGAATGTTCCTGGCTCCTGGCTTTGGCCTGGCCCAGCCCTGGTCATCGCAGCCATTTGTGGAGTGATCCAGCAGATGGAAGCTCGCTTTGTCTCTTTAACTCTGCCTTTCAAATAAATAAATAAATCTTAAAAAATAATATAAACACAAGGTTGAAACTGTTATGACAAAGGTATCCTTATCCTCTATTGCTAATTTCTTCTTGCTCTAATTCAAGAAACAATATGCCAATTATCCATGATCCTGATTCATAAATTTCTAAGTTAGTTACACTGCATATGGTATCCAACCCATTACCCAGTATCACTACTGCACAAATAACAGAGGAGGAAAAAAAGAAGGTAAGACTAAACAATAAAATCTATTATTTAGTTATGATAGTGGAAAGAGTATAATGATGAAATGGATAGAAGAGGAATCACAATTTGTTAAAAATTGTAATTTTTAAAGACATATAAATAAGTTCTATTAGATATTGTTGATGTCAGTGTGACAAGAGGAGTTGTTTCATTCTTATATTTGTTACTTAAAAGCAATCAAAATATGGACCATTTGCTTGCTTATGCTTCTCATTGTCAGTGGAGTACTGATTCACCCAGCTACTTTTCATGTTTTTTTTTTCCCCTACTGTATCATAGCACCATGGTCCCACTTACAGTTGGAACCAGGACTAAAAAGGCAAGAACTCTTCACAGTTGGCATGGAGTTGGGAAAAACTCCATGGAGTTAAGTTAAAGATCTCTGATGCCTGAGAGAATTTTTCTACCACATAGATTAAAAAGGGAATGGGGTTTGCCCATATCCCGTATATGAGTACCTGGGTCCAGGTACTGACTCCACTCCAAATTCCAGCTTATTGCTAATGTGGACTCTGTGAGGCAGCAGGTGATGGCTCAAGTACCTGCCACCTACGTCTGAGACTTGGGATTGAGTTCCCAGCTCCCAGCTTTGACATAGCTCAGCTCCAGCTCTGGGGGGCATTTGGGGAGTGAACCAGCAGACAGGAGATCTCTGTCTCTCTGCCTCTCAAATAATACAGTTTTTAGAATGAAAAACCTCCAAGTCTCTTTCTAAAAAGAAAGGGAATAGTATTCCCATTTCCTCCTCTATTCTGATACACCTTTTTTTTTTTTTTTTTTCCAGTTAGAAGTCCCACTTGTTGGCCGGCGCCGTGGCTTAACAGGCTAATCCTCCGCCTTGTGGCGCCGGCACACCGGGTTCTAGTCCCGGTCGGGGCGCCGGATTCTATCCCGGTTGCCCCTCTTCCAGGCCAGCTCTCTGCTACGGCCCGGGAAGGCAGTGGAAGATGGCCCAAGTCCTTGGGCCAGGCACCCGCATGGGAGACCAGGAGAAGCACCTGGCTCCTGGCTTCGGATCAGCACGATGCGCTGGCCGCAGCGGCCATTGGAGGGTGAACCAACGGCAAAAAGGAAGACCTTTCTCTCTGTCTCTCTCTCTCACTGTCCACTCTGCCTGTCAAAAAAAAAAAAAAAAGAAATCCCACTTGTAAGTAGCTCTGTGTGAATCCAGGTTCATTTAAAAAAGTTGAGGTACTGCTGCAGGGAAGGAATCATTAATTGTGCCTCTTTTACATCACTCACAGATTTGGCACAGTGAAGTAATCTGACAAGTTTAGATAATACTTCATAAAGTAAACATAAGTGACCAAATATTAGGCACTTAGGGTGTGCATACATGCTTCCTAGAACGAAAACAAATGGAGGTATGGGTGAAGGATTCATGTAAGAGCTCATTTCCAGAATCATCAAGCAACTAGGAATATGTTTTATAGGATAACTGGACTGAAAAGCACTGGGCTAAGACATTAACTAAGCAATCCAACTTAAAGTCTGTAATCAAGGCTGTATTTAATCATCTCTGTGAAATCAGGAACAGACTGACAATTCACTAGGAATGGAAATTCCCCAATGTCCCTTAGTAACTTATTTTAACATTGACTCAACAATTATCCCTGTAGAAGTACTTCCCCATTTCACAGTTCAACATAAATTTCTCTTGAAATAGATCAAAAGTTAGAACTGAAGAATACTTGATCTATAAGCAATGAGCACAACATAGTTCTTGTTCGCATATTAGAAAACAGAAAAATTGGAACAGCCTTGTGGCACAATGGGTTAAGCTGTCATCTACAGGTTGGCAACCCATCTGGGTGCCAGTTTGAGTCCCAGCTGCTCCACTTTCCATGCAGTTTCATGCTAATGTGCCTGAGAAAGCAGTGGAAGATGGCCCAAGTGCTTGGGCCCCTAGACCCATGTGGGAGACCCAGATGGAGTTCCAGGTTCCTGATCTAGTCCAGTCACAGCTCTTGTAGCAATTTGGGGAGTGAAACAACAGCGGATCAAGATCTCTCTGTGTATCTACCTCTCTCTCTGTAATTCTACCTTTCAAATAGATAAAAAATCTTAAAAAAAAAAAAGACTTGAATGAGTTATGAAAACAAAACAAAACAAAAAATAAGAATGCTCTACTATTAGTTAAAAATGAATCTTAATGAGAGGTGGGATGGGAGAGAAAGTGGGAGATGGGATGGTTGTGGGTGGGAGGGAGGTTATGGGGGAAAAACAGTTATAATCCAAAAGTTGTACTTTCAAAATTTATATTTATTAAATAAAAGTTAAAAAAAAAAAAGAATGCTCTGCTATTTGTAAAGGCTGAACTTGATTTTCAGATTTCCAAGGAAACTCACCAAAGGGGATGCAACTGCAGTTCTACTTTCAATTAAATTTATTGATAACTCTGCAAGATGGAACCAGACATGACAGTTCTAAACATTCTCTCCCAACAGGCAGATTTTGAGAAATATAGTTCCCAGATCCCCAAATTTGAGTGTCATGTCCCAGTATGTTAGGTTGACTTTTATCTGGCAATAAAAATTGCCTGAAGATTCCGAGATGTCAACAATTCATGTTTTAATCAGAGTACTTAGTAAACATATTAATTTTTATTTTTATTTTTTATTTTTGGACAGGCAGAGTTAGACAGTGAGAGAGAGACAGAGAGAAAGGTCTTCCTTCCGTTGGTTCATCCCCCAAGGGCACGCTGCGCTGATCCGAAGCCAGGAGCCAGGTGCTTCCTCCTGGTCTCCAGTGCGGGTGCAGGGCCCAAGCATTGGGCCATCCTCCACTGCCTTCCCGGGCCACAGCAGAGAGCTGGACTAGAAGAGGAGCAACTGGGACAGAACCGGCGCCCCAACTGGGACTAGAACCCAGGGTGTCTACGAAAACACAGAAGATGGCCCAAGTCCTTGGACCCTTGCACCTGTGTGGGAGACCTGGAAGAAGCACCTTGCTCCTGGCTTACGACTGGCCTAGCATCAGCCATTGCAGCCATTTGGGGAGTGAACCAGAGGATGGAAGATCTCTCTCTCTCTCTGCCTCTGCCTCTGTAACCCAGCCTTAAAAAAGATTTATTTATTTATTTGAGAGGCAGAGTTAAAAAGAGAGAGAGAGAGATCGTCTATCTGCCAGCCCACTTCCCAGATGGCTGCAAATGGCTGGCACTGGGTCAGCCCAAAGCCAAGAGCCTGGAACTCCATCAGGGTTTCTCACATGCGTTGCAGAAGCCCAAGCAGTTGGGCCATCTTCCAGCGTTTTACTGGGCACATCAGCAGGGAGCTAGAAAGGAAGTGGAGCAGCTGGGACTTGAATGGACGCCCACATGGGATACCAGTGTTCAGGCAGCAGCTAAACACCTGCTGCATCACAACACTAGCCCCAACAAAGGGATTTATATTACTAAGATTATATTATTTTCTCAGCTGTATGACTCTAAACCAACAAAAATAATACAATTTATAAAAACAAATTTGTGAAATTATTTAATCTCACATTCTGCTTAAAACAATCATTAATTAATCTTTTGGTATATCCCATGTGTTATATAAACAGAAATCTTCTCCTCTAGAAAAAAATATGATTTCAGTAGCAAGTAACAATTTTTTGACATACCACAGCTAATAAAGGATGGAAAGTAAATTTTACATTTATGTAATCTATCTTACATTTTTAACTTCTAAACACACTCATATAAAATTAGTTATTGAACTGTGAAAAATTAATGAAAATTAAGTTAAACCAATTCAGTACCACCATTAGTTGTCAAAACATGAGTAAAATGTGCCACAGTGTAGAAAAATCAATATACTTTTATCCATTTTAATAAGATGTATTAAATGTTTAAAAGAACTGACATTTATCTCATTATTAACAATGATAACCTCTCCAAAATTTTAGGGATATAATGAAATCACACATATAACAAAACTGTCTTAATTTTTTAAAGTTTTATTACAGCAACTGAAATGAAACTTTAGTTCACTTCTTTACATACCTTAAAAGTAGACAGTCCATAAAGTCTTGTGGTATGAACAGTTTCTTGAGAAATATTTGTAATGTTAGTTATAAAGTCCTCAAGGTATTTACAAGCTTGTTCAAGGTGTGCTGTGTTTATGATGATCTGCACTAACTAGAAAACACAAAATGTACTGAGTTGTATGTTATATGTATGCAAAACCACCTGATTTTTAAAAATAGAACTATTATTTCCAGCAATTATATGAAAGCTGCATAATTCTGCTATTACAGGGTACAACTGATTATCTACTTTCAAAACCTGCTGCAAATACTGCTTATGAATGCTATCAAATATTATATATACTTAATATTTATATTTATATTAAATATATATACATACATACACATACCAAGTCTAATTGCCAATTACTTTAAATGACTTTTCATAGTACTTTTCAAATCTTATCCATTTAGCAAGTAAAAAAAAATGAGGATTTTTGACTTTATGTAAAGTCTTGCAATCAAATATAAGATTTCATATTTTCATTTTATTCTTCATGTAAACCTTTTCCCCTTACATTTCTTGAATTTACACAGATGTTTTTAATCTGCTTATTCTAGCAAATTTAAAATACAAAGATAGAATGAAATTGAGCAATAATTTAATTTATAATAATTGTTTCATATAATACAGCATTTGGTTTATCTGTCTTGTTAACCTACCTCTGTTAAACCTATATGAGGTTTTCTAATAAGGTTCAGTAAACAGCTACTCAAAGTTCTGGTCAGCAGCAGATTTGTTGATTTTCTAAGCATATCATCTATTTCTGTTGAGCTAAAAACAAAGGTTGATATTATTAAGTTTGCAAGAGTAACTAAATAATTTAACACAATTCATCAGAATAATTTATTCCAATTCATTCTTTTATATCTGTAAAAAAAAGGGGGGGGGGGATTTTCAGGGCTGGTGCTGTGGCATAGTAGGCTAGGCTTCCGCCTGCAGCACCGGCATCCCATATGGGTGCCAGTTTGTGTCCTGGCTGCTCCTCTTCCAATCCAGCTGTCTGCTATGGCCTGGGAAAGCAGTAGAAGATGGCCTAAGTGCTTGGGCCCCTGCACCTACATAGGAGACCCAGAGGAAGCTCCTGGCTCCTGACTTTGGATGGGCGCAGCTCCGCTGCAGTCATTTGGGGAGTGAACCAGCGGATACAAGACCCCAGCAGAGGCAAGACCTTTCTCTCTGTATCTCCCTTTCTCTGTTAAGTCTACCTCTCAAATAAATAAATAAGAAATCTTTATTATAAAATGGGCACTTTCCAAAAGAAGCAATGTTCATTATGGCGTAATTTCAATGTATCCAATTAACCACTACAGAAAAATCATAGGCAATTAGTATAAGGAAACAAGACTGTTCTGCAGTTATGATTCCACTGTGGAACATTCACTTTGTGTTTTTGTGGTTTGTTTGTTTTGTTTTTTTTTTTTTTTGACAGGCAGAGTGGACAGTGAGAGAGAGAGAGAGACAGAGAAAAAGGTCTTCCTTTTCCGTTGGTTCACCCCTCAATGGCCACTGTGGCCGGTGCACCGCGCTAATCTGAAGCCAGGATCCAGGTGCTCCTCCGGTCTCCCATGGGGTGCAGGGCCCAAGCACTTGGGCCATCCTCCACTGTACTCCCGGGCCACAGCAGAGAGCTGGACTGGAAGAGGAGCAACCAGGACAGAATTCGGCGCCCCGACCAGGACTAGAACCCAGTGTGCTGGCACCACAGGCAGAGGATTAGCCACGTGAGCCATGGCGCCAGCCGAACATTCACTTTGAAAGGCACATTATATACAACTACAGCTAAAGCTAACACTAAAAAGCTCTTCATTTCTGCTAAACACAGGGCCTCATTACCAAAACAGTGTAGCTGCCCTTAGCTGGTGGACTGTCCTTCTCACCACGCTGACATTCTAGGCTGCGTGACTCTGCTGTGAAGGCTAGCCTGTGCACTGTGAGGTGCTGGGCAGCACAGCACTTTCCCCAGATGAAAAGTCACCCGTTATAGATAATATCTTCTGTGTAGTTTCCCTGTACGTCATTAAATGGTGGTGAATGCATTCTTTTTCCTTGTAAGAAAAAGCAGAGAAGAAAACCTACCAGCACCTATTTCTTAATTGTGCCAGCAAGATTTACCTGACAATGACCAGTAAGCCCCCTAAGGAGGTGGTCTTAACTCCCAAAAAACAAGAGCTTCAAACATTGAAAGCGATTTTTCCACAATCTTTAATGACAAAAAAACATAGCAACTCTGACAAGTGTTTTTGATTACCAAAAGTAAATAAGTCAGAAAATGGATAATCTAGAGTAAATTTAAGTTTACATATCTTGTAAAATAATTATAGTCTGTAACTAACTTACCTAAAAAAAAATTGGCAATCAGCCATTATTTTGTTGACTATTAGAAAGCTGAAGTTTATGTTAATTTTTCGGGATTGACAGAGTATTTCATGTGTATTACAGTGGTATTTGTATGCTATGTCTCTAAACTTTACTTTCAAAGGCTTGAGGCCCAAATACAAACTTCTCTGGAAAAAAAAGTTTATATATCTTTTAATTAACTGGTGCCTCTATGTCTGTATTTTCTTAAAATTTATTTATTTATTTGAGAGGCAGAGAGACAAGGAAGAGAAAGGCAGGCAAACAGAGTTTCCATTCCCTGGTACACCCCCCAAAGGCCCAGAATGGAGTCAAGAACTCAGTCTAGGTCTCCCACATGGGTGGTATGGATCCAATTACTTGAGCCATCACCTGCTGCCTCCCAGTCCAGTCAAACCCAGGTATTCTGACATCGGATGCAGTGTCCCAACTAATGTTTTAATGGCTAAGTCAAATACTCACCTCCTTAGCTCTGTATTCTGAATTCTTTTTTTTTAAATTTTTTTTTATTTTCATTTTTTTGACAGAGTGGATAGTGAGAGAGAGAGAGAGAGAGAGAAAGGTCTTCCTTTTGCCGTTGGTTCACCCTCCAATGGCCGCCGCGGTAGGCGTGCTGCGGCCGGCGCACCGCGCTGATCCGATGGCAGGAGCCAGGTGCTTCTCCTGGTCTCCCATGGGGTGCAGGGCCCAAGGACTTGGGCCATCCTCCACTGCACTCCCTGGCCACAGCACAGAGCTGGCCTGGAAGAGGGGCAACTGGGACAGGATCGGTGCCCCGACCGGGACTAGAACCCGGTGTGCCGGCGCCGCAAGGCGGAGGATTAGCCTATTGAACCGCGGTGCCGGCTATGTATTCTGAATTCTTATTCCTCTCATTAGCAAAATGAAACTAGTCCATATATTAAGTAAAACACACTTTTTAAAAAATGTTAGCATAAATGCTATGTTGAATGGACAAAGTAATGATCACTGAATTTGTAAGAACCACTGGAAATTGAACTAATAAAAATGATAAATATTTTCATCAAAGAAGGAAAAAGTTGATAATCTTTGCTGCTGTCACATTAGCACTCACATGTACCTTTTAGAATGCTAGGTGTTCATGGGGCCAGCGCTGTGGTATAGTGAGTAAAGTTACCACCTGCAGTGCAGGCATCCCAAATGGGAGTCAGTTGAGTCCCGGCTGCTCCACTTCCAATCCAGCTCTCTGCTATGGCCTGGGAAAGAAGTAGAAGATGGCCCAAGTCCTTGGGTCCCTGAACCTGCATGGGAGACCTGGAAGAAGCTCCTGGCTTCAGATATGCCCAGCTCTGGCCAGTACAGCCATTTGTGGAGTGAACCAGCAGATGGAAGACCTCCCTTTCTCTCTCTCTCTTTGCCTCTGCCTTTCTGTAACCCTGGCTTTCAAATAAATAAAATTTTTTTTAAGAAAAAAAAAAAAAAAAAAACAGTGTGCTCTGTACCAACACATGTAAGTTAACCTTTTATTTCAGAATAATTTCAAATTTACAAAACAAAAATCGTGTAGTACAAAGAGTTCCTACATATACTTCATGCAGCTACCCCTACTATTCATATATTTTGTAAGTATGAAATATTGGCCGGCGCTGCGGCTCACTAGGCTAATCCTCCGCCTTGCGGTGCTGGCACACCAGGCTCTAGTCTCAGTCAGGGCACCGGATTCTGTCCCGGTTGCCCCTCTTCCAGGCCAGCTCTCAGGCCCGGGAGTGCAGTGGAGGATGGCCCAAGTCCTTGGGCCCTGCACCCCATGGGAGACCAGGAGAAGCACCTGGCTCCTGCCTTCAGACCAGCGCGGTGTGCCGGCTGCAGCGCGCCGGCCGTGGCGGCCATTGGAGGGTGAACCAACGGAAAAGGAAGACCTTTCTCTCTGTCTCTCTCTCTCTCTCTCACTGGCCACTCTGCCTGTCAAAAAAAAAAGTATGAAATATTTGTCACAATCAATAAACCACACTCAGCTTCCCCTATATTTTTAATCCAAACTCCCTTTACCTCTCTCACTTCTCTAGCCTCTAATCACTACCTTCACCACCTCAACGTAATGATTTTTTAAAATTAAAATCCATTGTCTCACTTTATTATTTATTTACTTATTTATTACCTTGAGAGGCAGAGACAGAGAGGGTGAGTGAGCAAGCTCCTAACTGCAGCCTCACTCCCCAAATGCCTACAACAGCTTCAGGCTCGGGGTCCAAGCCAGAAAACCCCAGCCAGGAACCTCAAAATCAATCCAGGTCTCCATGTGGGTGGCAGGAATACAACTGCTTGAGCCAGCACTGCTGTCTCCTATGGTCTGCATCAGCAGGAAGCTGAAGTCAGGAATGGAGTTGGGCACTTTAGTCCAAAATGAGACAGAGGCATCCCAACCAATGTCTCAACAGCTAGGCTAAATGCTCATCTCTGGTTATTTTTAAATCCTCTTCTAATCTATCATCCACATTAAGGCCAGAGCAAGCTTTCTAAAATATAACTTTTTTTTTTTATGTCAAACGTTGTTTAATGGATTTCTCCATCACTAAAAACTAACTGACATGCTAAGCTGGACACCCAGGGCACACCTGTGAGACAGTGCCCCTGCCCTCCAGAAATGACCCAGCCATCATCTTCA
This sequence comes from Lepus europaeus, assembly GCF_033115175.1. NCBI lineage: Eukaryota > Metazoa > Chordata > Mammalia > Lagomorpha > Leporidae > Lepus > Lepus europaeus. The sequence continues at coordinate 36,073,844 of NC_084843.1, forward strand.
CAAAACTGCACATGATGTGGTCGGAGCCTCATTAGAGAGAGAGGGAGAGAGAGAGAGAGCGCGCGAGAGCGTGCGCGCAAGCAGAAAAGAAGGGTAGAAAAAAGGAGAGGGGGAGGAAGGAGATTGAAAAAAAAAAGGCAATGTTCATCCTGAGGAATCTGTCTCAATTTTAATTATAGGATATTTTATGAGATCTTAATATTGTTTTTAATAGACTTTTTGATCAACACGTAATTACACATAAGCATATATATGATTGAATATGATGTTGCATTACAGGCATACATTGTATGATTGTCCAGTTGGAATAATTGTAGCCATTAACTAGCTTGAACCTACAACTCCTAAACTCACAGCCCTCCTGGGGCCCTGCTAACCATTGTTCTACTTAATACTTCTCTGAGGGCAACTTTTTTTTAGAGTCCTCTGGCTCACTTCCCAAATGCCCACAATAGCCAGGGTTGGGCCAGGTTGAAGCCAGGTGCCCACAACTCCACCTGAGGCTCCCGAGTGGGTGTCAGAGAGGCAAGTACTTCTGCCAGCATCAGCTGCCTTCCAGGAAGCCAGACTGGAAGCAGAGAAACTGGACTCTCACCAACACTCCAATATGGGATGTGGGTGTCCCAAGCAGCAACCTAACCTGCTGTACTACAATGCCTGTCACACTCCCTTTTATGTTTTTGCTCTAGTGAGAGAGTCCTGTATGTTTTCTTTATGAATCTAGCATCATTTCACTTCTAATGCAGGACTCCTTTAAGCATTTCTTGTAGGGTTCTTTTGGGGTGGTGAGGAATTCCTTCAGTTTTTGCTTGTCTTCGAAAGTTTTTCTCTTTCATTTCTGAAGGACAACTTTACTGGGTATGGTATTTTTGGCTGTCATAGTGTGTCTTTCAGGACTTTAGGTATTTCATCCCATTTTGTTCTTGCCTCCTGGAAGTCCCTGCAGACAGATCCTAGGAAGCTGCTGGCTGGAGAGAAACCTTGGAAGTCTGAAGCTGGCTTTGCATTTGTCCAGGGGACATGCAGAAACTGACAAGTTCCACGAAATTCCTTGCTCCCTACACTTTCTGATTCCACTCTCACTGATGATGAGTATTTTCAGGGTGGTCAGCATGTCCTCATCCATCCTGACCCTGCTCCGAGCCCAGCTGGCTGCCCCAATCCACCTCACTTCACCAAGGAGAGCTGCCCGCACATCTAAAATATAACTAATCATGTCATTCCTTAAGTATCTTTAGCAGTTCCCAAATGCTTACAAAATAAAATATAAACACTCCAAACTCCAGTCACATCTAATATTGTAGCATCACACCCTCTTCCAAGACCTAGGGGCCTACCAGGGGCAGGTACTACACGGAGTGCTTTACACATATGCATTACCTCTTCTCATTCTTAACAACCACCCCATGAATTATTTTCCTCTTTTTACAGATAACAAACCTGCAATTTAAAGAAATTCAATGACTTGCCCAAGGTCCTACTACAACTAATAAGTGCCTTCGGCAAGACTCACACTGTCTGTAAGAGTCTGAAGCTTATTTACTGACTTACTTATTTTTAAAAAAGATGTATTTGGGCTAGCGCTGTGGCTCACTTGGCTAATCCTCCGCCTGTGGCACCAGCACCCCGGGTTCTAGTCCCGGCTGGGGCGCCAGCTACTAGTCCCGGTTGCTCCTCTTGCAGTCCAGCTCTCTGCTGTGGCCCGGGAGGGCAGTGGAGGATGGCCCAAGTGCTTGGGTCCCTGCACCCGCATGGGATCCTGGGAGGAAGTATCTGCTCCTGGCTTCGGATCGGTGCAGCGCCGGCCATAGCGGCCATTAGGGGAGTGAATCAATGGAAGGAAGACTTTTCTCTCTGTTGCTCTCTCTCACTGTCTATAACTCTCTGTCTCTCTCTCTCTCACTGTCTAACTCTGCCTGGCAAAAAAAAAAAAAAAAAAAAAAGTATTTGTAGGGAAAGATGGCCTCTGAGGCAGGTTTAGAAAAAAGAGTGCATCTTGGGCAAATTCCCAGAAATTCCACACCTCTGGGGTATGCAATTACTGACCCCTTTGCAGCTCATGGACAGAGGTGGGGAATCCAACCACCAGCCCCTTCTGTACTTGTGGAGAGAGGCAGGGGAGCCAATCCAAATATGACCCTTGTACATGCACCAGGTGAGGGTCAGTACATCACAGATAAGGGGAGGAGGAGGAGGAGAAGTAACGTAAAAGAGATCAGCCCCTCTGGTGCAATGGATTCCCAGCTCTGCAGCCCCTCTTCCACTTGGAGAGATTTTGTTGCTTGTTGAAAATAAACCCATTTTCAATTTTACACTCTTCTGGACTTTTCGCTTTATTTCCATATTGAGAAACATGTCCATGGACCAGGGGAAGCTACTCTCCCTGCCTAATCCAGGATGTGACATATTTATTTATTTACTTGAAAGGTGGAATATCAAAGAAAAATGAAGGGAAAGAGAGAGAATCTTTCATCTGCTGGTTTAATCCCCAAATGGCCACAATACCCAAGGCTGGGCCAGGCTGAAGGCAGGAGCCAGTACTCCATCTGGGTCTCCTAAAGGGATGACAGGGACCCAACTACTTGAGCCTTTTTCTGCTGCCTTCCCAGGCTTAGCAGGAAGCTGTAACAGAAAGCAGAGAAGTGGGCCAGCACTGTGGCATAGTAGGTTAAGCATCCACATGGGACGCTGGTTCAAGTCCTGGCTGTACCACTTCCGATCCAGCTCCCTGCTGATGGCCTGGGAAAGCAATGGAAGATGGCTCAAGTGTTTTAGAGATCCGGAAGAAGCTCCTGGCTCCTCCTGGCTTTGGATCAGCCCAGCTCCAGTCATTGCAGCCATTTGGGAAGTGAGCCAGTGGATGGAAACCTCTCTCTCTGTTTCTCCCTCTGTCTGTAACTATTTCTCTCAAGTAAATAAATAAATCCTTAAAAAAGCAAGCAAGCAGAGCAGCTAGGACTCAAACTAGTACTCCCATATGGATGCAGGAGTTGCAATTGGTGGCTTAACCCATTATACCACAAAGCCCACCCCTGAAGCTTATGTTCTTTTTTTTTTTTTTTTTAAGATTTATTTTTTTGAAAATCAGAAAATCAGAGTTATAGAGAGAGGTTGAGATAAAGAGAGAGGTTTTCCATCCGCTGGTTCACTCCCCAGATAGCCGCAATGGCCAGAGCTGCACCAATCCGAAGCCAAGAACCAGGAGCTTCCTCCAGGTCTCCCACGTGGGTGCAGGAGCCCAAGAACTTGGGCCATCCTTCATTGCTATCCCAGGCCACAGCAGAGAGCCGGATTGGAAGAGGAGCAGCTGGGACTAGAACCAGTGCCCACATGGGATCATGGGATGCCGGCGCTTCAGGCCAGGGCGTTAACCCACTGTGCCACAGCACCGGCCCCGAAGCTTATGTTTTTTTTTTTTTTTTGACCAGCAGAGTGGACAGTGAGAGAGAGAGACAGAGAGAAAGGTCTTCCTTTGCCATTAGTTCACCCTCCAATGGCTGCCGCGGCCAGCGTGCTGCGGCCAGCGCACCACACTGATCCGAAGGCAGGAGCCAGGTGCTTCTCCTGGTCTCCCATGGGGTGCAGGGCCCAAGGACTTGGGCCATCCTCCACTGCACTCCCGGGCCATAGCAGAGAGCTGGCCTGGAAGAGGGGCAACTGGGATAGAATCCGGCGCCCCGACCGGGACTAGAATCTGGTGTGCCGGCGCCGGAAGGCAGTGGATTAGCTTGTTGAGCCACGGCGCTGGCCGAGCTTATGTTCTTAACCACTGACTTATACTTCTACTATTTTTATATAAGAATTTTACAATGAAAAATATAATAGGTATAAATTATTGGTATCTCTAAGTCATTTGAGTCACAAGATATAGTTTTTATTGAAGCCTACCATTACACTAGGGGTCATTTTATGTGATGTCTTTTCAGTATTTGTATTTTCATTTTTCAAATGCTGGATTATGTTGTACAGGTCATGCTGTGTACAACAGGGAATATATTACTCTGGCATCAATGTCTTAAAGATAAATTGTTGGAGACTTTAGAGTAAAAGGCTGGTAGACTATGTTAAAGCTTAAGCAGTGGTTCTTCAACTTTAGCGTGCATCAAAATCACTCACAGAACTTGGCAAAGCCCTTGAACTTATTCTCAGAGCTCCTAATTCAGTAGGTGTGAAGCAGCCTTTCCCACCATTGCACATGTGATGCTAATGCTGCTGGCCTGGGGATCAAACTTTGAGAACCTCAGGCTTATGGGAACCAGATAGCACCACAGATGTTATTATATGCTGGGTATTTGAATTCCTTCACTTTCTTTTCTTCTCCCATTCATATTATTCACAACAGAAATTAAAGAATCTTTTGAAGAATTCCTATTCACAATGAAAGAAAAGTACATGATCTAAAATCAGATACTCCTTCACTCTAGTAGAACAGACATTGCTTTTTTCCATTTATTTATACTTTGTTTAAATCCAAAATAATACCAGTTTACAACAGAGATAGATATCATAATACCACTGTCATTGTTCTCACTGTTTCAGCTTGAAAAATAAGTAACTGAAATATCTGAACTACCTTCATACCTTTTTGTGACTTAAAATTCAGTACCATTTCCCACAGAAAAAGTGTATTTTCTGATATTCAGTTCACAAATTCAGAAAAATGGATTTCAGGGGAAGAGTTTCTACAAAAGGCAGCACCACCTCTCTGTCTTCCAAGCAGTGCTCACAATCAGAAATGCATCATATAACTAGAGGGCAGGATGCAACCCAGATAGCTGGAACAAGATGTAGCGTAGGTAAATGTTCTGCGTCACCAAGAGATTGTTCCTTATTTGCCAAAACTGTGCCAGGCACTTTCACTGCTCTGCACTCCAGTTTTCCATCTATCTGGGTCATCCTGGATAAACAAACCAGCCTCCTATGCCTCAGATTCCTTATCAGCAAACAGCAGTAATACACATTTCCTACCTCCATAAATGTAAGGTATAATTTTTATCACATAGATAAATGGTAATTTCTTGCTTGTGAAATTAAGTTGGTGATAACTGCCAACAAAAATACCATCTGACTACAACATTCCTTACTTATTCTACAGATTTTGTTCAAAATTATACTTCATGTCTATCTGAGAAAAAACAAAACTATTAATAGTATCAGATGTGCACATCAGTCAATGTCAACATTAAAAAGGCAATACTGCCAAAACATTTAACAACAAATGCAAGGTGTGAAATTTGTTTGGATCCTGATTCCAGCATATTAACTCTAAAAAACCATTTTGGGGCCAGCGCCACGACTCAATAGGCTAATCCTCCACCTGCGGCGCCGGCACACTGGGTTCTAGTCCCGGTCGCGGTGCCGGATTCTGCCCCGGTTGCCCCTCTTCCAGGCCAGCTCTCTGCTGTGGCCCAGGAGTGGAGTGGAGGATGGCCCAAGTGCTTGGGCCCTGCACCCGCATGAGAGACCAGGATAAGCACCTGGCTCCTGGCTTCGGATCAGCGCTGCGCGCCGGCCACAATGGCCACTGGAGGGTAAACCAATGGTAAAGGAAGACCTTTCTCTCTGTCTCTCTCTCTCACTGTCCACTCTGCTGGTAAAAAAAAAAAAAAAAAAAATTTTGGGACAATTAAGACAATACGGACAAGGATGAAGGAACTGACATTATATAATAATGATATTTTGTTTAGTGTGGCTAAAGAATCAAATGTTCTCATTATTTGCAGAAACACATACTGAAGTATAAGAGGTCTTCCAAAAGTTCATGGAAAATGTGCATTACAAAAACCCTATACAGGGATTTTAAAAAAATTTGCACCAATTGTTGAGCCCTTTACTTAGTATAGAGTTGGTCTTCTGTGTATAAAGCTAATTGAAAATGGATCTCAGTGGAGAATGGGACTGGGAATGGGAGAGGGAGGAGGAGGAGTAAAAGACTGGTTGGAACGGCAGGTATGGTGGAAAGAATCAGAATATTCTTAAAGTTGTACTTATGAAATGCATGAAGTTTGTATTCCTTAAATAAAAGGTTTCTTTGGGAGAAAAATAAATAAATAAATAAGAAGTAATTGGAATTCGACAAGAAAAATTAATTTCCACTCATTTTAATTAAAAGTTCCATTTTACACAAATTTTATTAAATGGAAAATAATATAAAGCTTAAAAAATTAAACCATAAAAATCTGCACCAAAATAAATTCATCCTTTAATGTCATTTTTCCACAAACTTTTTTTAGAAAGCTTTTATTTAATAAATATAAATTTCATAGGTACAACTTTTAGATTATAGCAGTTCTTCCCCCCATACCCGCCCTCCCACCCCCAAATCAACCCACCTCCTACTCCCTCTCCCATCCATTCTTCATTAAGATTCATTTTTAATTATCTTTATTTTCCACAAACTTTTAAAAGCATTCTGTATTTTCAACCAAAAGTTCACTATTTTTAGAATTTGCTTTAAAAGACTTTAGTGCAAAATAAATTATAGAAAAGTATTTATTACCATTAAATCTCAATGGTAAGAACATCGGCATTTTCAATCAAATTATCTCTACAAGAGTATTTCAAAAAGTTCAAGGAAAACAGAATTTTTAAAAAAATAGGCCTCTATCTATCTCTCTTTCCCTCTCTGTAACTCTGTCTTTTAAATAAACAAAAATAAATCTTTAAAAAAGAAATGGAGCTGGAGCTGTGACACAGTGGGTTAAGCTGCTGCCTGTAATGTCAGCATCCCATATGGGCTCAGTTCAAGTCCCAGCTGCTCTACTCCTGATCTAGCTCCCTGTTGATGGGCCTGAAAAAGCAACAGCAGATGGCCCAAGTATTAGGTCCCTGTCACTCACTTGGGAGACCCATATGGAGTTCCTGGTTCCTGGCTTCAGACTGACTCGGCTCTACCTGTTGCTGCCATTCAGGAAGTAAACTAGCCGATGGAAGATCCCTCTCTTTCTCTTCTCCTCCTCTCTCCCTCCCTAACTCTGCTTTTCAAATAAATAAAAATAAATCTTAAAATAAAAGATAATGGGCAGGGCAGATGTTTAACCTGGCAGTTGGGATGCTGGTTAGAGTGTCTGCATATCACATCAGAGTACCTGGGTTCAATATCCACCCTGGCTCCTGATTCTAGCTTCCTGCCAGTGCAGATCCTGGAAGACACTAGTAATGGCTCAAGTGGTTGTGTTCTGTCCACCCACGTGGGAGACCTGAATTGAGTTATTGGCTCCTGGCTGTGGCCCAATCAGGTTCCAGTTATTGTAGGAATTTGAAGAATAAACCAGTGGATGGGTGCTTTCTTCCTTTCTGTCTACTTGTCTCCACCATCAGTTTCTTTGCTCTCAAATAAATAAATAGATGATAAATAGATATTTTAAGATATTGACATTTTCCCACTACCCTTTTGGTACACTAATATTTTTGTTTGAAGATGTACATAACAAGAAGTAAAAAAATACAGTATTAATTTATAGCAAGTTAACAATAAATATCAGTAAAACAGGTCTTTCCTATGAGATAATAATCTATCACATATTCATGAAAAAAGGTGTTAAAATTTAATAAAAAGTTATAATAAATATGTATTTACTAATAAACTTACCTCCGGTGCAATGACTCTGAAAATTTAAGGCTGGCATAAATAAATTCTTTAACTTGGATATAAATATGAGGCACTGACTGAGACATGGGGAGTTTCTTTGGGAAAGATTGCTGTAGAAAAAGAAAATTTTTTTTTAATTTTTAGAAAAAGATTGTAATCACCTAAAAATGTGAAAATTAAATTGACTTCATATTTTAATTAATAGTAAATATCTGTATCAAAAATATACTTCTATACTATTTTTTATATTTTAAAGAAAATCAAAATATTTCTAAAAATGGGAATTTATCCCTATTTCATAAATCATATTATTAGACTTCCGACAAGCAGAGAAAGCATATATTAATACCTTTTTGTGTTCTGATGCTTAACATTCTATAGGAGATGCCTCACTGTTTGAGTGGCCATGACAGTTATAAACCAGCTTACGGGCTCAGTTACCAAATTGTGAGATCTCTTTCACTTACCTTCACTGAAGGCTTCCGGTCAATTCAAGAAGACGTCCAGTTTATACTGTAACTCCTAGAATACCTTAGAGAGTAGCTTTCTGACCACTATACTATCAAACATTGTTAGGCCGGCACCGCGGCTCAGTAGGCTAATCCTCCGCCTTGCGGCGCCGGCACACCAGGTTCTAGTCCCGGTCGGGGCACTGATCCTGTCCCAGTTGCCCCTCTTCCAGGCCAGCTCTCTGCTGTGGCCAGGGAGTGCAGTGGAGGATGGCCCAAGTGCTTGGGCCCTGCACCCCATGGGAGACCAGGAGAAGCATCTGGCTCCTGCCATCGGAACAGCGCGGTGCGCCGGCCGCAGCACGCCAGCCGCGGCGGCCATTGGAGGGTGAACCAATGGCAAAAAGGAAGACCTTTCTCTCTGTCTCCCTCAAAAAATAAATAAATAAATAAATAAATAAACATTGTTTTGTGTCAATGATATACAATGTGCTTTCAAGCTAAACTGCTTTATCAGCCAACACCCTTTTAAAAATTCTCAGTCTCCCAAATGTAAAATTTTACCAAGATGAGTATCCTCACTTATACTTCATGAAGTATAATCTACAATTCTATTTTCACTTTCTTGCAACCATTTACAGCTGCAAAATTATCCTCACCAAGATCACCAACTATCTCCTAGGTGTTAAATCTAGTGGACTCCCACAGCTTTTCAGATTACTGCAATTCTTTGAAGCCTCTGACAAAGCTGACCCCCCTTGCTTCGTAAATGACCTTTCCTTGCTTAGAATCCCACCCAACACAGCCTTTCCTTCTATTTTTCTACCAGCTCTATTTCTCCTCCTCCAGTCATTCTTTATGCTTAGGGTTTTTTTTATGCTGTGCTTAGGGTTTCGTCCTAAATCTTCTCCTCTTACTACATGTGGTATCTTTGGGTGGTCTCATACTCTCACGACTTCATTGCTAATATCTCTCAAATCTACAACTCCAGTAAAATATTTCTCTTAAAGTCCAAATCTGCATTATCTAATTACTCATTAGATACCTCTATTTGACTGTACACTTTGAGATAGATCTTCAAAATTTTTTAATTTATTTTGAAAGGCAGAATTACGAAGACAAAGGGAGACATACACAAGGAGGGAGAGAGAGACACAGAGAGAGGGAGAGATCTTCCATCTGCTGGTTCACTTCCCAAATGGCAACAACAGCTAGGGCTGGGTCAGGCTGAAGCCAGGAGCCAGGAACTCCATCAGGGCTGCTCATGTGGGTGGCAGGAACCCAAGCACTTGGGCCATCTTTGGCTGCTTTCCCAGGTGCAAACTAGGGACCATATGGGATGCTGCACTGCAGGTGGCGGCTTAACACAAAATGCCAAAATGCAGGCCCTATCATCTTTTTCTTCTAAACCCTCCTGTCTTATTTCCCATCATAATGAATGCTAACACCTTCCAAGGCAGAAACCTGGTTACTACACTTGACTCCTTTAGATCTCTTATGCCTCACAGGCAAATCATCACCAATTCATGTTGTTCTGACTTCCTAAGCATCCCTTAAATTCTATGGCTATAATTTCCTTTCAGGTCACCAACCTCTTTCATTAGGATTACTGCAAAGTCCCCTAGCCGGTTCTTCCTGCCATCACTCTTGCTCTTCTTCAATCTACTTTCCACATAAGAGAGGGATTTCTTTTATCTTTTTTTTTTTTTTTTTTAGGATTGATTTAGTTATTTCAAAGGCAAAGTTACAGAGAGAGAGAAGGAGACACAAAGAGAGATCTTTTATCTACTGGTTCATTCCCCAAATGACTGGAATGGTCGGGGCTGGTTCAGGCCAAAGCCAGGAGCTTCATCTGAGTCTTCAACGTGGTTGCAGGAGTCCCAAGTACTCAGGCCATCTTCCACTGCTTCTCCCAAGTCATTAGCAGGGAGCTGGATCCAAAGTGGAGCAGCTGAGACACAAACTGGTGCCCATGTGGGATGCTGGCATTGCAGACTGTGGCTTTACCCACTACACCACAGCACGGCTCCCAGAGAGATATTTCTAAAGCACAAATCTGACTATGCTTTTAATGCGTAAAATCTGTTGGTGGCTTCTCACAGTTCACAGGGGATAAAGGCTAAACTCTCCAATACTGTTTACTAAACTCTCCAATATTGTTTCCAAGGGTTATTATACTCCTTCTACTCCAATTACATTTCTTTTCTCAAAATCTTTTTTTTTTTTTCATTTTATCTGAAAAGCAGAGAAACAAAGACAGAGATCTTCTGTCCACTAGTTCAGTCCCCAAGTGCCCACAACAGCTAGGCATGCTCCAGGCCACAGCTACAAACCAAGGACTTAATCCAGGTTTCCCATGTGGGTAGCATAGACTCAAGTACTAGAGCCATCACCTGCTGCCTCCTAGTGTGTGCATTAGCTGGGAGGTAGAATTAGAAGCAGAGCCAGGACTCTAACCCAGATGCTCAAATATGGGATGTGGGTGTTTTAAGCAGCATCCTAACTCTTATGCCAAATGCCTGCCTCCAATTACATTTTTTTTTTTTAGTCTCCATCTCTTGTGCTTAATGGACCTGTGTTTTATATTAGAATTACAGTCTTTCTGCATGTAGAACTATGGACCAATGGATAAAATTCCTTGGGAGCACAGTCCTAAGGGAGCTACTGCAAATACTGGAAGCTCTCAATAAACAAAGTTAAATTTTCTTTTAATTGTAAACTTATTTAGAGTAGTTTAGTATAATTACAAGGAACATTAAAGATTATTTGGTTCAACCTCCTTATTTGAAAAACAACATACAACTGCCCAAATAAGGTAGGTCATTAGCTCATAAGTCACAGGTAGAACCAGCATGTAAATCAACACCTGGTCCAGTGTTCTTTATATAAATACTATAGCCTGAATAAACTCATTATTACAAGTAACTAAAACAATAAAAAATCAAGTCATGTAGCAGAGACTAATTTGGTAATATTTCTTGACACAGACAAATCTGGTTGTGCTTTCAAAAAAGACAGTATTAGAATAATTATCCCGGGTTTTTTGTATATTAAAACACAGCTGTTACATATATGCAATGACACTGTTAGCTAAAATCTAAAAGCCATGCATTTACGTGTTGGCATTTGTTGCAGCAGTTAAGACACCATTTGGGACACCTACATCCCCCTAGAATGCCCAAGTTTGAGTCCTGGCTCAGATTCTGAGCCCAGCCTCCTACCGCATACGAAAGGAGGCAGCAGGTGATGGCTCATTTATTTGGCTCCCTGCCATTCACATGGGAAACCTGGACTGAGCTCCTAGCTCCTGGATTTGGCCTGCCCCAGCCCTGATTTTTGTGGGCATTTGGGGTAGTGAATCCAAAGATAGAAGATCTCTCTCTTTCTTTCTTCCCAGCTTTCAAATAAAATGAGAATGAATAAAAATGAAAACAACAGAGATTTATTTTTGAAAAAGAAAATTTTAAAGCTGCATGTAATTACTTGGTTATATGATACAAAATATGCTTAATTTATGTATAGAAGTATGACAAAAATTACAATGCATACAATTCACTTAAAATTCACTCTGGATAACTCCAAAGGGATCAAAACATAGGAAAGAAACCAGTGTTGAAGCACAGCAGGTGTATGAGTGCTTCCTTCAATGCCAGCATCCGTATGAGTGCCGATTCAAGTCCTGGCTACTCTACTTTCTATTCTGCTCCCTGCTAACATGCCTGGGAAAGCAGCAGACAATGGCCCAAGCCCCTGGGCCCCTGACACCCACATGGGAGACCAAAATGGAGTTCCAGGCTCCTGGCTTCAGCCTAGCCCAGCCTTGGCCACTGCAGCTCATGGGGGAGTGAACCAACAGATGGAAGATCTATCTGTCCCTCTCTCTCTCTCTAACACTGCCTTTCAAATAAATAAATCCTTTTTAAAAACACAGGAAAGAATTAAATTATAAAGAGTTGAAAAAATGACAAGTGAAAGGAAAAACAAGGATAAAGAGAATTTTAAAAGTTACAGGAAATATGACAATCTTCCCTCATGAGATCTGTTTCTATCCAGACACACTAGATAGGTGCAATGTGTATGTAACTGCATACATATGCATGCATTTACATACAAATGCACTCATGCATTCCCAGAACGACTGGAAATGATCTGTGTTGCTTGGAGTTTAAAGCACTTAGGAGCCAATTGTGTAGCCTTCCTTCCTATGGTGACAAGGAAGTCAAAAACATGCGATGGAGGTAGAATCACAAATGCAACTGTTGCTTTATTTCCTTTTTCTACTCTTTAGTTAAGATATTTTAACTAAAAAAAATATATAGTCCTACTTCAGGAAGAAATTTTCAGGTAATTACTACTTTATATATTTTTTATTCAAGCAAAGTAAAGTTTAATAGAAATATAGTTCCTTTAAAAAGTCACATGGGGGCCGGCATTGCGGCTCACTAGGCTAATCCTCCACCTGCGGCGCCAGTACTCCAGGTTCTAGTCATGGTTGGGGCGCCAGTTCTGTCCCGGTTGCTCCTCTTCCAGTCCAGCTCTCTGCTGTGGCCTGGGAAGGCAGTGGAGGATGGCCCAAGTGCTTGAGCCCTGCACCTGCATGGGAGACCAGGAGGAAGTGCCTGGCTCCTGGCTTCAGATTGGCGCAGTGCGATTTGGGGGGGGGGGGGGGGTGAACCAATGGAAGGAAGACCTTTCTCTCTCTCTCACTGTCAACTCTGCTTGTCAAAAAAAAAAAAAAAATAGTCACAAGGGGTAGCCATTTGGTGTAGTGGCTAAGTTGCTGCTTGGGATGCCTGAATCCCAAATCAGACTGCCTGTTTAAGGCCTGGCTGCTCCACTTCGGATCCAAGCTTCCTGCCACTATGCATCCAGGGAGACAGCTGGAGACAGCTAAAGTACCTGAGTCCCTGCTACTCATGTGGGAGATCCAGACTGAGCTCCAGGCTGCTGGCTTCAGCCTCATCCAGTCACGGCTGTTGTAAGCATTTGTGGAATGCTTCTAGCACATGGAAGAGATCAGTTTCTTTCTCCCATTCTCTCTCTCTGTCATTCTGCCTTTCAAATAAATAAAACTTCTAAAAAAAATTTTTAAGCCATAAAATAAAATGCTTCACAGTAACAGACATTTAAAATAAATTCTCCTGTGAAATAAGCCAGTCCCAAAGGGACAAATATCATATGTTCTCCCTGATCCATGACAACTAACTGAACACCTACAATGAAACCTGTAGAAGTGAAACTGACACTATGAGAAATAATGACTTGATCAGCCTTTGTCCTGGCTGTCGAGGAAAAGCTTATTATTTTATTCTTTTTAGTATTTTCTTGTTCTACTTAATACCATTGGTTGAACTCTTTAATTAATACAAAATTATTCTTGGGTGTTTAAATTTAACTGAAAATTGATTCCTGTTAAAAATAAGAGTGGGAATAAGAGAGTGAGGAGTTGTACAGTTCGGCACACGCTCACTCGGACTTACCCCTAATGGTAGAGCCAGAAATGTGCCATGGGACTCCAAATCCCATTAAGTTGGCATGTACCAATGCCATCTTACTAGTTAAATGATCAGTTTAAGTTCATAATTGATCACAAAGTTAGGATTAAGTGTCAAAGGGATCACATAAACAAGACCAGTGTCTGCTAATAATAATTGATAGAATTAAAAAGGAGAGAATGATCCAACATGGGAAGCGAGATACACAGCAGACTCATAGAAAGAATGGCAAATGCCCTAAACAGCACTCTGGCCTTAGAATCAGCCCTTGAGACATTCAGATCTGGCTAAAAAGCCCATGAGAGTTTCTCAGGCATGGAAAGCCAAGACACTGTGGCAAAAAAAATGACCTAAATGAAAGATCTCTGTGAGTGAGATCCCAGTGGAAAGAACAGGCCATCAAAGAAGGAGGTACCGGGGCTGCTGCTATGGTGCAGTAGGTTAATCCTCCGCCTGCAGCACCAGCATCCCATATGGGCACCAGTTCTAGCCCCAGCTGCTCCTCTTCCAATACAGCTTTCTGCTGTGGCCTAGGAAAGCAGCAGAAAACTACCCAAGTCCTGGGTACCTGCACCCGCATGGGAGACCAGGAAGAGGCACCTGGCTCCTGGCTTTGGATTGGTACAGCTCCGACTATTGCAGCCATTTGGGGAGTGAACCAACGGAAAGAAGACCTTTCTCTCTCTATCCCTCTCACTGTCTGTAACTCTACCTCTCAAATATATAAATAAAAAATAAAAGAAGGAAGTATCTTTCTCTGAAGGGAAGAGAGAACTTCCACTTTGATTATGGCCTTGTCTAAATAAGATCAGAGTTTGTGAACTCAGAGGCTTCCATAGCCTTGGCAGCTCATGACAAGAGCCTTGGGTGATTACTGACATCATAAATAAAGAGTGTCAATTGTTAAATCAACAACAGGAGTCACTGTGCACTTACTCCCCATGTAGGATCTCTGTCCTTAATGTGTTGCACTATGCGAATTAACAGTAAAACTAGTATTCAAACAGTTCTTTATACTTTGTGTGTCTGTGTGGGTGCAAACTGTTGAAATCTTTACTTAGTATATACTAAGTTGATCTTCTGTATATAAAGATAATTAAAAATGAATCTTGATGAAGAATGGGATGGCAGAGGGAGTAGATGGGATGGTATGCGGGTGGGAGGGTGGCTATGCGGGGGTGGGGGGGGAGAACTGCTATAATCCAAAAGTTGTACTTCCAAAATTTATATTAAATAAAAGTTTTTTAAAAAATAAAATTCTCCTCTCCCTAGAACATCCTCTTAATATACTGTAAGATATTCAACACAGGATATATCTAATGCAGAATCTACCCAATATTAGTAACACCTGCTCTGGGAATCTACCTAACATTTGGGACAGCTACTTTTAGTACTTCCAGGAAAGTCCCCTCTTAATTTCATCAAAGAAGTTGTAATAGTAACACAATCTTTAGAAGTTATCAAAATAAAATTTTCTCATACATACACACGAACCAAAAGAAGTAATTCCTACTTACAGTGTAAGGTTAATTTTATAAACTAATAAGCATCATTAATTTATTTTTAAGAAAATTCACAAATTATAAACTAACGGGTACCTTTTCAAGGTCTGGATCTTGGAAGGGAAATTTGCTGATGATAATTTTATATTCTTCTTCACTGACAATAGGAATGGGGCTATAATTATCTTCTTCAAAAATGTCCCTGTTGAGAAATGAGAATTGAAAACACATTATTAAAAAACATATCATTAGGGTGATATAAGACAATAACTTAAAAAAAACCCAACTACTACAAAAGCATTTCTTGTCAATTAAAGTTCCAAATAGGAAAGCATTATATAATCGTCTAAAATTCTGAAATTCAACACCAAATAAGTCTAGTTTTTCAAGATTCATACACAATCTCCTCTTTCTACTACTTTATTTTACATCCTCTCAGCACTTCAGTTTTTAGTCTAGAACATTCTCAATATGACAAAGTCTGGAAAACATTGTTATCTGTAACTAAAAGCAGGTCCTTAAGATGAAGAGTATTTCAGTCACACTTCTTGATAGTTGTATCTTGTGTCTTCTCTCTTCCCAAATAGATTATCAGTTCTTGAAGATCAAAGCAATGTTTTATATTTGTTTCATCTCTTTATAATGTTTTAACTAGAAAAACGACCTTTTATAGTTAGTGAGACAGAGGTATTTACTACTCATCAAATACCCATGTGCTTTCATACACAGTCCTCTGCCATTAGGCATGGCCATATGACTAGTTTGCAGTACTCAACTATGACTGGAAGTGATCTGTGTTGCTTGAGTCTAAAGTATTTACGAGCCAAGTATATAGTCCTCTTTCCTAGGTGACAAGGAAGACAAAAACATGCTAAAAAGGTAGAATCACATATGCAAATAGCCTGGATCTCTGTCAGACTTCCATGTGTGTAAGAAATAAAATTCCAGCCGGCGCCGCGGCTCACTAGGCTAATCCTCCGCCTTGCGGTGCCGGCACACCGGGTTCTAGTCCCGGTCGGGGCACCGATCCTGTCCCGGTTGCCCCTCTTCCAGGCCAGCTCTCTGCTGTGGCTAGGGAGTGCAGTGGAGGATGGCCCAAGTCCTTGGGTCCTGCACCCCATGGGAGACCAGGAGAAGCACCTGGCTCCTGCCATCGGAACAGCACGGTGCGCCGGCCGCAGCGCGCTACCGCGGCGGCCATTGGAGGGTGAACCAACGGCAAAAAGGAAGACCTTTCTCTCTGTCTCTCTCTCTCTCACTGTCCACTCTGCCTGTCAAAAAAAAAAAAAAAAAAAAAAAAAGAAATAAAATTCCAGTGTTCATTCACTGAAAAGTTGGGCATTCTGTTGTGACAGTATAACCCTCCTGTCCTAAAGGAGCTGCTATCCAATTATCAACTTTTTGTAAAAATATATATATATTTGGCCGGCACCGCGGCTCAATAGGCTAATCCTCCGCCTTGCGGCGCCGGCACACCAGGTTCTAGTCCCAGTCGGGGCACCGATCCTGTCCCGGTTGCCCCTCTTCCAGGCCAGCTCTCTGCTGTGGCCAGGGAGTGCAGTGGAGGATGGCCCAAGTGCTTGGGCCCTGCACCCCATGGGAGACCAGGAGAAGCACCTGGCTCCTGCCATCGGATCAGCACGGTGCGCCGGCCGCAGCGCGCCTACCGCGGCGGCCACTGGAGGGTGAACCAACGGCAAAAGGAAGACCTTTCTCTCTGTCTCTCTCTCGCTGTCCACTCTGCCTGTCAAAAATAAAATATATATACATATATATATATATATGTATATGTATATATATATATTTATTTATGTGAAAGGCAGAGTTAGAGAGAGAGAGAAATTCTCATGTGCTGGTTAACTTCCAATGCCCACAACAGATGGGGCTAGGTGAGGCTAAAGCTAGGAGCTGGGAACTCCATCAGGTCTGACATGTGGGTGACACCCAAGTAGTTGAACCAACATCTGCTGCCTCCCATGATGCACATTAGCAGAAGCTGAAGTTAGGAGTGAAGCTAAAACTCAAATCCAGGCAATAAAAAGTCATACAGATATTGAAATATGTTGAGTCCATGTCCTGTAGGCAAGTGGTTATAGCAAAAGTAATTTTCCTTTTTAGATGCTTTAAGATTCTTAAAAATTACACTTATTTATTTAAGAGGTAGACAGACACAAAGAGAGAGCTCCTACTAACCAATTTACTCCCTAAATGCCTGCAATGGCTGACAGCCAAGTTGGGAGCTGGAACTCAATTTAGGTCTCCCACGGGGGTGGTAGGAACCCAATGACTTGAGCCATTAACTTCTGCCTCCCAGGGTCTGCAATAGCAGAAAGCTCAAGTTAGAAGCTAGAGCCAGGAACTGAACCCAGGCATTCTGATATGGGATGCAAGTGTCTCAACTGCTATACTAACCACCTCTTTCAGATTTACAGTCTAGTTATACTGTTTGTAAAAATATAACTTACCCAAAAACAAAACTTAAAAGCTATAAATTTCAGTTTCTAATACAAAATACCTTTGAAAACTTATATCCTTGGAAGTCTCTTATAATTTATTGGGAAAAATTACAGTTATTAGAAAAGTAAGTATAATTAAAATTTTACTATATATAATAAAAGGCATTATGGAAAACAGTATGGAAGTTCCTCAAAAAATAAAAGATATATTTACTGCATGTTTTAGTAATTTAGTTCTGGCATAAACTCACAGGATCTGAAAGCAGGAGCTTGAACATAATCTATATTTCCTCATGTTCACAACAGCATGCACCAAATGTAGAAACAACTCAAAAGGCCATTGGAGGATGAACAGATAAGCAAAATGCGCTATATACATGCAATGGAATACTATTCAGCCTTTAAAAAGGAAATTCTGACACATACTACAATATGGATGAACTTTGGTTATGATATTATGCTAAGTAAAACTCTCCAGACACAAAAGGACAAATATCATATGATCCCCATCACATGAGGTATCTAGAGTAGTCAAATTTTAGAGACAAAGTAGAATGGTGGTAGCCAGGAACTGGGAAAAGGGAGAAATAAAGAGTTATTATTAAATGGGTACAGAGTTTCCATCTAGAAAGATGAAAAAGTTCTGGAGATGGCTGGTGGTAATCACTTCCACAATGTGAATGTGCTTAACACTACTGACCCTTCCATTGAAAAAGTACTTGAAACATTAAATTTTATGTTACATATATTTTGCCATAATATGCAAAATTAATTACTTTAGCATTTGAGAAACTTATTCATTGCATTAAGACATCATGGCTTAGACTCACCTGAAAACTCCAGCCCATTTCTTAAGCAGTGTTTCATTGTACTGATCTCTTATTTCAAATAAAAGGTCAAAGAGTCGATTCACTGGGAAACCATATTCCTAAAATTAAAAAAAAAAGCAAATAAACAAGTGTATTAAAATATTTATTAAAATCTTGGGTATACTAGAAAATCATTTGGAGGAAATCACATTGTATATATCATTCCCAAAGTATGAATGAATACATATAACCTTTTGACATTCTACTAGACAGCATAAAGTAAGAAAGAGGCCTAGAAGAGCTTAGTGGACTGGGATTATTCCCTTCTCTTTTAGTCAGAATTACATATTCACTTTAGAAAAGTATTAGAGGGACTGGTGCTGTGGTGCGGTAGGTTAATCCTCAGCCTGTGGTGCTGACATCCCATATGGGTGCCAGTTCACGTCCCGGCTGCTCCTCTTTCAATCCAGCTCTCTGCTGTGGCCTGGGAAAGCAGAAGATGGCCCAAGTGCTTGGGCCCCTGCATCTGTGTGGGAGACTTGGAGGAAGCTCCTGGCTCCTGGCTTCGGATCTGCACAGCTCCAGCCATTGCAGCCAATTGGGGTGTGAACCAGCAGATGGAAGACCTTTCTCTCTGTCTCTCCCCCTCACTGTCTGTAACTCTACCTCTCAAATAAATAAATAAATTTTTTTTTAAATTAGAAGACAGAAGTAGAGAAAAAATTCACAATTAGTAATCTACATTGTGTGTTGGAAATGATGCCTAAATAGGGCACAAGAAGAAAAAGGAACAGATTCTATCTAAACATGCTGGCTTCCTTTTGCACCTTCAACACTGACTTTGTTATTCAGGGAAGATTTAGATCTTTCCATAAAACACAGACTCTGAAAGTTCATTCTTGCTCAACTCCAATTCATTGAAAAATTACCCATGTCATGACCAACATTTTCTCTCACCTCAAAGGGTTATCTGATTTCCTCTCCAAGATTTATCTCTTCATCTTTCTTCTTGATCCTATCTCCAGTAGGAACTCTCCATGGATTATCTGCTCATCCTATTATGCTACCACATCCCCCTGGTTCCTTTCCTTTGGCTAAATAAACATGCTAAATTGCCTATCATTTTAAAACTAAGAACAACAAAGTCTTCCCTCAGTTTTCTTTGACCACCAGCTCTCTCCCTCTGTCACTACTTTCATAGCCAAACATCCACACAATCTAATTCCCAACTCCTATTCGTTTGTTTATACTGTTCTCAAAAATGTCATAGATTATCTCCTATACAAAATTAAATGATCCACTCTCCCTGACCTCTCTTTCTTGAAAGTCTTCTGCTTTGAATTGTATAAGGTCACTCACTCTCTGTTCTTTCACTTTTATGAACGGTGCTTCCAGTTTCCTGTTTAACCTCTATCCATATTCTTTTTCTCTCTAGGGCACTCTCAATTCTAAGAACTTTAAACACTAATTTTCATGATTATTCTGAATATGTATCTCTAGCCAGACTCCTCTAATTTCTAAATATTTAATTCCAACATCTTTTAGGTGTTTCTACTCAGTTGGCTAAGAAAGCACCTCAGTTACATGAAGTATTTCGTCTTAGTTCCTATCTGTGATAATGGTTCTATCATCAATACAATTTATCAAGCATGTCCCTCTTTCAAAAGACTGCCAGACTCTCAAAATTACCACTCAAAAGCATGAATCTGATAATGTCATTCCCCTGGTTAAAAACTACAAAATGCACACAGCATTACACCTTTTTTTGAGTTTGTCTAGCAACTTCGGTTTTCACTAGAGAGACTCCAGTAAAAAAACAAACACAAAAAAATACAGAATGTTATTAAAGTCCCACAAAACCTGTTACAATCTGCTACATCACTGTTATTTGCCCTTTCTTGCTCAAAACTACATACTACACTATAGTTTAAGTGCCATTAAGCAGTTCAACCAGTCTTATAGTCACAATACCATACCTCCATCCATATTTTACACATGTTAGCTTATTTTCCATTAATATCTTTTCTTTCTTAACTACTTGCTGAATTCATTCTTCAAAACCCAGTTCACATCTCAATTCTTTATATAACCTTCCCCAACTCTTGAATCAAAGTTAGTCTTTCCATCTTTCATGAGCCCCAAGCTCTCTAACAAATTGCTATATTATCATGCCTTCTTAAATACCTTATTAGTTTACAACTGACCTGTGAATTTCTTGCAGTCAAGGAATTTTATGTTCCTACTAGCTTACTGATTTTAATATCTCTATCATTTTACATGTCAACTAACTACTAGAATATAAGTGGATGTTCAAAAAGTGTTAACAAATATATCAATAAATGTTTACTTTTGCTTTGCCTAATAGGTGGCAAGCAGAACTACAAATATGCCAGTGTCACTTTTAAAGCATTTATTTATTTACTTATGTGAGAGACAGAAAGAGAGAGAGCAATCTCCCTTTCACTGGTTCATTCCCCAAATGCCTGCAACAGCTGGGGCTGGGACAAGGCAGAAAGAAGCCAGGAGTCAGGAACTGAATCCAAGTCTCCCACACAGGTGGCAGGAACTCAACTACTTGAGCTGCCTCCAAGGGTCCATATTAGCAGGAAGCTGAAGTCAGGAGTCAGAGATGGGTATGGAATGCAAACATCCTGATATGTGACAAAAGCATTATTTTTTTTTAATTTTTAAAAATTTATTTATTCATTTTAAAGGCAGAGACAGAGACAGGCAGAAAGATAAGAGAGAAAGAGAACCTCCATCCACTACTTCACTCCCCAAATACCCAAATCAGCCTGGGCTGGTCCAGGGAAAAGTCAGGAGCTAGGAACTTGCTGCCTCCCAGAGTGTGCATTAGCAGGAAAGCTGGAATTGGAAGTGGAGTCATGACTCAAACCCTGACACTCCAACTGAGGATGAGACACCCAACTAGCATGTTAATTGCTGTGACAAATGCCTATCCTGATGTGGACATCTTTTTTTTTTTTTTTTTCAAATATTTATTCATTTATTTGAAAGGCAGAGTTAGAGAGAGAGGAAGACACACACAGAGATCTTTCATCCACTGGTTCACTCCCCAGATGGCCACAACAGTCAGAGCTGAGCCAGGTTGAAGCCAGGAGCCATGAGCTTCTTCTGGGTCTCCCACATGAACACATGAACAGCAAAGGCCTAAACACCTGGGCCATTTTCTGCTGCTTTTTCCAGGCCAGCAGCAGAGAGCTGTATAGGAGTGCAGCAGCTGGGACATGAACCAGTGCCCATATGGGATGCTGGCATGGCAGGCAGCCGCTTTACCTGCTACGCCACAGCGGCAGCCCAGATGTATGCATCTTAACCATCTTCTTAACCACAGTCAAATGCCTGCTCTTGTATTACATTTTTACCTTATTATTCAGGTCTTTTAAAAAAAATGATGAAACACTGACAATTCAGAAATAAAATTTCCTTAAGGTAGCAAAGTGCCAATTTTTAAAAACTAAATATTACGTAACACTTTTATTAGTTTTTATGAAATTATACCTTCTAAAGATTCAATAGTTATAAAATTAAAAGCCAGCTTTTATTAACTCAGTGTAAGAACTACCTAATAATAAGCACATCAATTTTCACTGCAGTGAATACACTATAGAATTTTTATATAAATAAGGACTGATTTCTCTTTTTCAATCTTATTTCAAGCAATAAAATAAAAAAGATACTTTGCAAGGATTTATGAAACCATCACTCTTGCTTTTCTAATGCCTCTTTTACCTAATTATTGCCTTTTACCATTCTTTGATTCTCTCTGAACCATATCAAATACTCAAGACTCAGCCATACTCAAGTGCCAGTCCGAGAACTATTAAGGTCTACAAAAAAGATAACAAGTTCATATCAGAATACAAATCAATGCTGGTACCTATATTGAGAAAGTCTTGCCTATATCAAAATACCAGCTGAGCTAAGCTAGACCTGTACTTAATGACAGTAATTTATACTCTAATGAAAGCTCTATTTGTTATGACCTCGCAAACTAGTAACATTTCAAACTAGTAACAAGCAGTTTATAGACAAATGGTTCCTGCATGACACTTTGGGTAGCAACCCTTTAAGTCATTAAGGATATCAAGAATTCCTCAAGTTACTTAGAAATGAGCACAACAAACTAAGGCAGCAGAAAATAAAACTGAGCACAGATCAATATTAGAAACACATTTATCACAAAATATACGGAAATGACAACAACCCACGCTATTCTGGTGTTGCATAAAGATAAATGAAACAAATAAAGATGTAAGGCAACAGAATAATTTACTAAAGGAGCTTGTCGAATCTTCTCCTAAGTTTAAGAATAAAGTAGACAACTGTCAATCTAGGATGCAAAGACTCTTGTGATCAAGCAAATAATTTAATCAGAATTTCCCAAAGCATATACATATGAAGTTCTAATCTAAGAGATGTTCTAAGGGAGAGGGAAGGAATGATCCAAAAGTCAAATATACTGGGAAAATACTGCATAGTCACCTCCCTTTTGGAACCTTGCAGTATAAATTTGCTCTGAGAAAAATGAAGAAATCTGCTTTACTCCACTTAACATTTCCAGAACACTTTTGAACATAAATCCTTTTCAAAAGCAGTATCTCCTATCACATTTGGGAAAATGCACCTGTACTGCACAACAAGTTCTTTCTAATCAGAAAATTCCAATCATTTAACGCAGGAAACAAAATGCAATCAAGTCTATCTGTGATCAAGGAGGGACAAGCTACAGGCCTTAAAGTTTGGACAACAAAAATAACAAGAACACTGAGATTTGAGATAATTTAATCTTATTTTCATAAGAAAAAAACTCAAAGAAATAAAGTGATTTTCTCAGTCACAGAATATATGTCAGACTTGAAATTAGGAGCAAAATCAGTGTATACAGATTTCAGTGTGTTTTCACATAAAGTATCACACTCAAAAATTAAATAATTCTGGAAACTATTAATTATTAAGCCCATTTTCACAAATGATCTAAAGCTCAGAGAACTTGCAGGCATGCAATTAGTCAACAATACAGGTGAAGAACAAAGTCAGGGTATGTGCTGTGTGATTCCATAACCCACTCTCCCTACCCCAAAGCAGTACTTAAGTCTCCTAATTTCTAGTTCAGAGTTCTTTTCACTACACCATTTGTTCTTTTTTTTTAATTGCAAAAATACTTTAAATATTCTAACTGAATGCTCAATATTTTAAAAGACGGTAATATTTCCTGAGCTCCCTTGAAGCTGCACAACTGGGAAAGTGACAGCATAAACAGCCCTAGAGAATAGATGAATACCAATCTAAAAGTCAGCATTTATTATTACTATGTCACTATCATTAATCCATAAGAAAGTCAATGAGCTCAGTCTATATTTTATATGTTTTCAAGTGCTCAAAATAGCCATTAGTTGAACATAGGTTATTACTTACTTGCAAAGTATCTGCAAATATTACAATGAGATTCTTCAGCTCCAAAACAAGATCAGGATCAGTGCAATAAGACTGAGAAAGTGGGGGTGGGTGTGTATGGTAGTGGAAACACAAACAAAAAACAATAGAAAATAAGAGTTACTTTCTCAAAATATAAGAAATAAGAACCTTAAATGTTTTCTTTTCATCTTCCAGATTTGTAATAAGTTTAAAATTTTGGTTAGATTCGGGGCTGGCTTGCTCTATTTAGTATAAATTCTTAGGGAGACATAATAATATGACATTTTTAAAGAGACTATCGGATACACAAAAAAATTTTCTTGAAATTTGTATACATTTAACTGGTCAAAATAATGATGCTTATATTTCTAAAAGTCCTTATTTTAAGCTGAAAACAATGCTTTATACAGAGACCATGTATTTTCATTATTCACTTTTTTGTTTATCCTCCATCTTAGGAAAGAGATACACTCTATTACTTTTTCCAATAAAATGACAATCTGAGAATTTTTTTAGTAATTAATAAAAACAAAACTTAATTTCAAAAGGATAGTGAAATTCACTGTCCTTTTAACAGCATTTAATATGGTTTTGAACATGATGAGATCCATTTTAGATGCTATAACTTCACAGTTGATGTCATGAATTACTAAAAAACACAGTATAATTATATATATTCAGAATTGACTTGTATATAAACCATGTTAAAACATAGTTATTAATAAGTTAGAAAAAGTTGTAGTTCACCAGTGTATCAAGAATCTGCATTCCTAATAAAAATGGAGTGCATATAATCCAAATTATCACCCAAAGAATTCTTTGAAATCTCTACTATAAATTATAAAATTATTATAAGCAATAGATTACAAAATTTTAAATATGTGGATATTTCACCGAAGGTAGACTACTAAAACTGTCTTATGGAAAAGTCTGCAGTGACCAATTATTGTTTTTAATTCTTTGCATAATACATTTATTATTATTGCCACAAAAATCATTAGAAAAATACTTGATCATTCAATTTTTATTTAAATTTTTAGAAATCTCTCATTATATAAAGGTTCATTATTTTAAATAAGTACAAATTTTTAAAATTGCAAAATTTTAAGAAATTCATAACTGTAGCATATTATTGCAAATTATAAACATCGAAGAACAAGTTCTACTGAATTTTAATGGTGGAGTTTATTTTGGAGACAAAGAATTTGGAATGATAATTAAAAACCCTTTCTTCATGGTGCTTTTCAGTGATCTAATGAAGAGGTCAGTTGAGACTAATGAGACCAGCTTAATTCTTCATTTTCTATAATGCTGGAATAAAATTGTCTTGGGAAGCCCCAGCCGGTGACAAAATCACAGCCTGGTATTACCAAACAAAAGCCTGACATTACTACTTTCAAATCTGATCAATTACCAAAAAACACAGAATGACAGAGGTAGTTTTCCTCTGACACTATGCAGCTCAGAAGTTCTTGAAGTAACTAAATTAAAATTTTAGTAACATAAATTGTCTGACTTACTGAATGAGCTCTTAGGACAGCAATTATCTTTGAGAGGGCCATGTTCCAAAGTTCATCAGTGTATGCCCTGGTTACTAATCCTTGAGTCACATGTAAAATGTGATCTTCCACCACAAAGAACCTAAAAAGAATAATTACCAACACAGCATGTGTTTAAAAAAATAGAGAACAATTATTCCCAGCAAGTAACATAAATTAATAATATTTATTTCCATATTAGATACATACCCTACAATTTGAGTGAAATATCTTCTATAGCCATCAACTGTTTCATGCTTTAAATGAAAGATAGAAATCAATTTAAACCAACCAGTAACATAAAAGTTCCAAGTCACTATAACTTTATTAACAAATATTTATTGAGCACCTGTTGTATAGTACATGTATTTTTGGGTGCCAAGGATACACTTGTAAATAACAAAAAATCCTTAGCCTTATGAAACACATATTCAAAAGGATACAGACAAGAAACAAGTTAAAATTTAAGTGTAACTTCACAATCTCCTTCCCAGTGGACTAGCTGAAGCCCTCATCACCTGTCACTTGAGCTATCACGAGATCCTCCTAGTCTTCCCAGCTTACAGTCTAGTCTCCATAAAGCTGGAGAATGGTACCTGTATTTTTAAAGGCTAATAATAGTTACTATTGGCAGGTAGTGAGACAAAAGGTAATGGCTTGCTTATAATTTTCTACCTTTACCTATTTTTACAATGATGATATATTACTATAAATACATTTGTAAGTTTTTTGTAAAGATTTATTTATTTGAAAGTCAGAGTTACAGAGAGACAGAGAGGGAGAGAGGAAGAGAAGGGGAGAGAGAGAGACAGAAAGAGACAAATCTTCCATCTGCTTGCTTACTCCCCAAATGGCCACAATGGTTAGGCCTGGGTCAGATCTAAGCCAGGAGCCAGGAGCTTCTCCCAGGTCTCCCATGTGGGCGCACTTTCGGCTGCTTTCCAAAGTGCATTAGCAGGGAGCTGGATTGAAATGGAGTAGCCAGGACACAAACCAGTGTCTATGTGGGATGCCATACTCACAATGGTAGCTTAACCTCCTAACACAACACTGGCCCCAATAAGTTTTTTTTTGTCTAACATTTTTACTAAACTCACATATCACAGAGCATTAGATTATCATACTGTATACATGAATACAGAAATACGTGGATAAAAATATTCACTTCAGAAAGTGATGCTCAAAGCTTCTATATTTTTCAACAGTGCTGAATAAAAAAACCAACTTTTTTTATTGCTATAATTTGTGAACTGAATTTATTTATTTTTTATTTAATAAATATAAATTTACAAAGTACAATTTTTGAATTATAGCAGCTTTTTCCCCCATAACCTCCCTTCTACCCGCAACCATCCCATCTCCTGCTCCCTCTCCCATCCCATTCTTCATCAAGATTCATTTCCAATTATCTTTATATACAGAAGATCAACTTAGTATATGCTGAGTAAAGATTTCAACAGTTTGCACCCACACAGACACACAAAGTATAAAGAACTGTTTGAATACTAGTTTTACTGTTAATTCGCATACTACAATACATTAAGGACAGAGATCCTACATGGGGAGTAAGTGCACAGTGACTCCTGTTGTTGATTTAACAATTGACACTCTTATTTATGACGTCAGTAATCACCCAAGGCTCTTGTCATGAGCTGTCAAGGCTATGGAAGCCTCTTGAGTTCACAAACTCTGATCCTATTTAGACAAGGCCATGATCAAAGTGGAAGTTCTCTCTTCCCTTCAGAGAAAAGTACCTCCTTCTCCAATGATGCACAACTTTTCAAGAGAGTTTTTAATTGACTATTTTGGCTAAGTCCTAAGTTTAATTCATTACAATATTCTTTCTTTTTTCTTTTATTTTTTTAGGCAAGATCAAGTTTTAGCAGGGCTTATTTTGCTCAGATATATTAGCAATATTTCACATAGTTTTTATACATCTTGAAGACAGAAAAACATACATATTGATTTAACCTCCCCTGTGATGGTCGTCAGAAGGCCAAAAATGTTGTGACTTGCCAACTTTCACAAATACATTGTTTCAGAACTTTATTTACATAAAGAACACATTTCAAGTATTTCATATATACAGTATTAAGCACATTATGATGTTTCCCACACTCCCTCCTTCCTTTCTTTTAATTTTTCCAATACCATGCTTTCAATTTACTTCATAATCACAGGTAAATCCTCCACTAAATAAAGAATTGAACAAGTAGAAAGCAGACAAACAACATTGTTCCACAGAAGTATAGACAAGGGCTATAAACAATAATCAAATGTCAAGGTGCCAATTTCATCCATATGCATTACATTTTTTGAACTCTATATATTTGCTATCACAAACCAGAGAAAACATGATATTTGTCTTTTTGGATGTGCCTTATTTCACTAAGCACAACAGTCTCCAATTGTATCCACTTTGTTGTAGAAGACAGAATTCAATTTTTTTTTTTTGGCTGGATAGTATTTCATCATGTATATATACCATATCTTTTTTTTGACAGGCAGAGTGGATAGTGAGAGAGAGAGACAGAGAGAAAGGTCTTCCTTTTTGCCGTTGGTTCACCCTCCAATGGCCGCTGCAGTAGGCGCGCTGTGGCCAGCGCACCGCGCTGTTCCGATGGCAGGAGCCAGGTGCTTCTCCTGGTCTCCCATGGGGTGCAAGGCCCAAGAACTTGGGCCATCCTCCACTGCACTCCCTGGCCACAGCAGAGAGCTGGCCTGGAAGAGGGGCAATCGGGACAGGATCAGTGCCCGACCGGGACTAGAACCTGGTGTGCCTGCGCCGCAAGGCGGAGGATTAGCCTACTGAGCCACGGCGCCGGCCAAAGGTCTTCCTTTTTGCAGTTGGTTCACCCTCCAATGGCCGCTGCAGCCGGCTCATCGCGCTGATCCGGAGCCAGGAGCCAGATGCTTCTCCTGGTCTCCCACGCGGGTGCAGGGCCCAAGCACTTGGGCCATCCTCCACTGCCTTCCCTGGCTACAGCAGAGAGCTGGCCTGGAAGAGGAGCAACCAGGACAGAATCCGGCGCCCCAACCGGGACTAGAACCTGGTGTGCCGGCGCCGCAAGGCGGAGGATTAGCCTGTTAAGCCACAGCGCGGGCCTATATACCATATCTAGAAAACGATCTATTTTGGTGAATCTTCACATACATGTAAAAAGCAAGTACTGCTTTTTTGGGCAGAGTATTCAATATATGCCATTTAGATGATAAATGCCATTGAGATGATAGCTAATAATGCTGTTCAAATCTTCTTTATCTGTGATATTCTGCAATTTCATTATAAGGTTTCTGAGAATATATTTCTTTTTATTTAAACTTTGGCTGATTCTGTAGATTTCTACTTCTCATTTGCCTCAGAAAAATTTCAGGAACATGACATTAAATATTCCACTGTCCTATTTGCTGTATCTTTTCTGAGACTCCAGTTAGACAGACCTCTCTGGATATTCTGTATCTCTCCTCTGGATTTTTTTTTCTTTTGCCTCTTTGTGAAGCTTTCTGGATAATTTCTTCATATCAACTAAGAAAGAATTCAATATTGACAAACATATAAATAGTAATGGGGCTGGTGCTGTGAAGTAGTGGGTAAAGCCTCCACCTGCGGTGCCAGCATCCCATATCGGCGCTGGTTTGAGCCCTGGTCGCTCCACTTCCAACCCAGCTCCCTGCTAATACATGTGGAAAAGCAGTGGAGGATGGCTCAAGTGTTTGGACCCCTCCACCTAAGTGGGAGACCCAGAAGAAGCTCCTGGCTCCTGGCTTCAGTCTGGCCTAACTCCAGCCATTGTGGCCATCTGGAGAGTAAACCAGTGGATGGAAGATCTTTCTCTGTCTCTTTCTCTCTTTCTCTCTGCAACTCGGCCTTTCAGATAAAATAAATAAATCCTTAAAAATACAAAAAAAAAAAAAAAAAACAACCCATACAGATAGTATATTTAACTTCAGCTAATGTCTTTAATTTCTATATATCTGACTTGACATTTTTTTCCTATCTGTCCTTTCTTGATAGTTTCATAGTTTGTTATATTAGCAAGCTTGCCTTTTATTTCTTCAAACATATTAAGCAGTGGTATTTTATATTTTAATTTAAATATCAAGTTCTTTTAGGATCTATTTCTATTGTCAGTATTTCTAATGATTCTCACTTATTTGGCAATTATTTTTGATGATAAATTGCTAACTTTCCTTGAAAAAAAAATTTTTTTTTTGACAGGCAGAGTTAGAGAAAGAGAGAAACAGAGAGAAAGGTTTTCCTTTTCCGTTGGTTCACCCCCCAAATGGCCGCTAAGGCCAGCGCGCTGCGTCGATCCGAAGCCAGGAGCCAGGTGCTTCCTTCTGGTCTCCCATGCAGGTGCAGGGCCCAAGCACTTGGGCCATCCTCCACTGCCTTCCTGGGCCACAGCAGAGAGCTGGACTAGAAGAGCAACCGGGACAGAATCTGGCGCCCCAACTGGGACTAGAACCCAGGGTGCCGGTGCCGCAGGCAGAAGATTAGCCAAGTGAGCTGCGACGCCGGCCTTGAAATTTAACTAGATATTTCTAACTCTGAGATACAGTTTCAGAGATCTACATTTGTTTTTGCCAGGCAACTGAAGGAATTATCAGCATGGAACCACTCTAAATTAAATTTTCAGCTTGAGATTTGAATTTTTTGGACTAACAAGCAGAACAGATTTGGGTGGCAAATACATGTGACAAGCTGCTTGTTATGAGTTCTTAGATATATATCTTTCCCTGCTGTTTACTCAGCACCAACACTTGAGATAGGTAATTTTCCTTACAATATTTGTCAGAGGGAACACAGTGGTTTTTGGGTGATTTCACCTCTAGGTCATGCTAATAATGGGGCTTTAAATCCTTTGAAGGCTCAGCTTTACAGGAGGCAACCTCTTAACTGTACATTTACTCTGGGTGGGCTCTGGGCTTTGTTTTCTAAACCCCACATCCATGAAACTCATAATTTCCCCTTCAGCAGGTGCTCCTAGGATAAAAACTATTTCCACTGCTTCATTAAACCTATCGAATTTCTGCCTTCATTTAGCTTTTCCTGTTTCATATGTTTGTTTTATAGTCAGATATATTTAGATATAAATTACATAATAAAATTTACATTCTCATATGCAGTTTCTATAAGTTTCAACAAACACATCTACTGCTGTAACTATCATCAGGGCCAACATATACAACAGGTCCTCATTTACTTAGTTTTTGGCCTGATTATACTTTCTTGCTAGATCTTCAGTATAATGTTTTTAAACTTAAGATTTAAAACAATGTCTGTCCTCTTTAGTTGTTTTTTTCCAGGGAACAATTAAGGGATATAGTCCACCTTATTATCACTCTTTGACTTTTTTTTTTTTTTTTTTTGACAGGCAGAGTTAGACAGTGAGAGAGAGAGACAGAGAGAAAGGCCTTCCTTTTCCGTTGGTTCACCCCCCCCAAATAGCCGCTATGGCTGGCGCGCTGCAGCCGGCGCTGCACTGATCCGAAGCCAGGAGGCAGGAGCCTCCTCCTGGTCTCCCATGTGGGTGCAGGGCCCAAGCACTTGGGCCATCCTCCACTGCCTTCCCGGGCCACAGCAGAGAGCTGGACTGGAAGAGGAGCAACCGGGCCACAGCAGAGAGCTGGACTGGAAGAGGAGCAACCGGGACAGAATCCGGTGCCCCAACTGGGAGTAGAACCCAGGGTGCCAGCACCACAGGTGGAGGATTAGCCTAGTGAACCACGGCGCTAGCCCACTCCCTGATATTTTACATACATATTTACTTATCTTATTTTCAATTCATGTCTATCTTCCCTTTTACAAATGAAGCTCATGAAAAAAGAATCTTAACAATTTGTCCACTGCTACACCCTATCACCTAAACTAATGATCAGAAACAGCAGGCGCTCAATAAGTATTTACAGTTGAATAGTGACACAAAGTTTGAAGAAACTAAAGCACAATTAGGAAATAAAAAGTAACAACAAAACCAATTCAAAAACTTGACATACTTACCATACTAGACTGGGGCTGCAATACTAGTCTTGCTTGTTTCTTTCTTTGTTTTCGGTAATAATTTTCAAATGTTTCCTCATCACCCTAAAATAAAATCAGCAAAATAATGAATACAAATACACTCATACAGATAAAACAGATAATTCTTTATCCACTAAGAATCATTTTATATTTTCTAACTGGAATATAAATACTAAATATCACTTCACACTGAATGTCAACAACAGTTCTTTAGCACTATAGTACAATTAGGAAGAATAAAGTTAAGTTCAAACAATTTCTTATTTATCCAACTTACCCCTTAGGTTTTATAGATTTTTTTTTTTACTTTCAAGCCAAACTATGGCTCTCAGTAAGCAAAAGAAAATAAAGAGATTAGTTGTCAAAAGGCTGGATTTTAGCACTGTGGCATAGCAGGTAAAGGCGCCACCTGCAGTACCAGTATCCCACCGGGGTGCCAGTTCGAGTCCTGGTTACTCCACTTCTGATCTAGCTCTCTGTTATGGCCTGGGAAAGCAGTAGAAGATAACCCAAATCCATGGGCCTATGCACCTACAAGGGAGACAGACCCAGAAGAAGCTCCAGGCTCCTGGCTTCAGATCAGCCCAGCTCCAGCCCATTTGGGAGTGAACCAGTGGATGGAAGACCTCCCCCCGCCCCTTTCAAATAAATAAATAAATCTTTAAAAAAAGAGATGGCATTAAAAAAAAAGGGCTACATTTCTGCACATGTTTCACAAGGTGTGGCATTATCTAGAATTTTCTTCCATCTCCTACTTCATCTCTTACCACTTCTTAACTCTCAGTATATCCAATATACTGGTCTCTCTTTATTTCCTGGTTTTTGCATTAGGCTCCTGATGAAATACGCTTCCTGGATCCCTCGCCTTATATGATTTTACTCATCCTTCAGGGACTCACCACAGGTGTTATTCCCCTAACTTCAGAAGGCTTGTTATTTTTTTATGATCCAAAAGCAACCTGTACTTCCTCATCATAGCATGTATCATACTGAGCCGAAATTTCCTGCCACCCATATTAGAGACTCAGATGGAGTTCCTGCTTCCTAGTTTTAGTTTGGACTATCCCTGGCAGTTGCAGCTATTTGGGGAGGGAATCTACAAATGGAAGATCTTTCTCCCTCTCTGTCACTCTGCCTTTCAAATAAATACATATTTTTTTTAAAAAAAGAACTTTTAAAAACATATTTTCACTGAAAAAAAAATCTGATTTTCTTTATGCTTAAGTACCTACCAAAAACATGACTTTTTAAAGAAAATATTTATTTGAAAGGCAGAGTTACAGGGCCAGGGCGGGGGAGTAGAGAGGGCCCTAGCGGGAGAGACAGAGAGATCTTCCATTTGCTGGTTTACTCCCCAAATGGCTACAACGGCCAGGAGTCTGGAATTCCATCTGGATCTCCCACGTGGGTGACAAGGGCTTGAACACTCAGGGCATGTTCAGCTGCCTTCCCAAGTGCATTAGCAGAGAGCTGAATTGGAAGTGGAGCAGTTGAGACTCGAAGCAGAACTCATATGGGATGATGCCAGTATTGCAAGAGGCGGTCTGACCTGCTGCACCACATTGGCCCATGACTTCTTTTTAATGCTGTTTAAAATAAACTCATGGTGCAGAAATATTTTTAATCTAGATATCCTCTAGGGAATTTATTTCAGTTTTATGGGCTCAATTAAAAGAATTTTTAAAAATCTACAGTTCACTCATAAATTTTAATATGATCACTAAATTTTTTCAACATTAAATTTTTTAAAATTTTTATTTTATTTATTTGCAAGGCAGAGTTATAGAGAGAGAGGGAGAGAAAGAGAGGAAGAAACCTTTCATCATCTGGTACACTCCCAAAACAGTCATAATGGCCAGTGCTAGGCCAGACCAAAGCCAGGAGCCAGGAGCTTCTTGTGGGTCTCCCACATGGGTGCAGGGGCACAAGGCCTTGGGTCATCTGCTACTTTCCCAGGCCATTAGCAGAGAGCTGGACTGGAAGTAGAGCAGCTGGGACATGAACCAATGCCCATATGACACCGCCCATGACATACGCGCATATGTGTGTGTGTGTCTGCCTTTCAAACAAATAAAAATAGAACTTAAAAAAATCAGGTATGAGATGGAGGTGTCTCAACTTCTAGGCAAAACACCTGCCCTAGGTGTAACAGTATATTTAACTGCAATTAACCGTGAAGCAGGCAGAGGCTAGGTTCCACCAAAGATCACACTGTTATCTGTAGTAACATTGGAAATAAGGTTTCCTGGTGTCTAGTTTCATGTTTTATATTTTTTTAGACTAGATCAAAATGAAGTTATTAATTAATTCAGTGATTAAAGTGGCCTAAGTTGTGGTTTGGCTCTTTGACAACTCCCTTCAAGTTACATGTTCTCTTACAGGTTCTGGGTTTGGTAGAGAAGAATGGTTTTTGTCTTTGGTAGAGAAGAATGGTTTTTGTCTTTGGTAGGTTTTTCTTTTTAAGTTTTTATTTATTTATTTATTTATTTATTTGAGAGGCAGAGTTACAGAGAGAGGGAGGGAGAGAGGGAGAGAGAAAGAGGTTTTCCATCCACAGGTTCACTTCCCAAATGGCTGCAATGGCCAGAGATGGGATGATCCGAAGCCAGGAAACAGGAGCTTCTTGCAAGTCTCCTATGTAGGTGCAGGGGCCTCAGCACTTGGGCCATCTTCTACTGCTTTCCCAGGCCACAGCAGAGAGCTTGACTCGAAGAGCAGCAACCCAGATATGAACCAGCACCCATATGGGATGCTGCTGCCATAGACAGAGGCTTAGCCTATCACACCACAGTGCTGACCCCTCTTTGGTAGCTCTTAATCTTCTATCTTATGCAGACACAGCAAACTAAAATTAGCATCAATAATTATTTCTGTTATTTAGTATATCTCTGTTCTGGATCTGTATGGCTCAAAAGGACAAAGATCATTAGAGTGTGATTTATTATTCCTTCCCCAGTATTGCTTCTGATGTTTCATAAATATTTGTTGACCAGTAATTGACTCTTTAATGCCACATTCAGCTTTTAATGAAATATTTTTATAGCACTTTATCTTGATAGCTTATGTCAACAGGCACTAAGCCCTCAGGAAAAGAATATATATTTATCCTTGTGCAACAAGTGTTAAGCAAACAGACACTATATGAGGTTTCAGAATGGCACTTGCTGAGAGTGATACATTGGGTATTAGGTTGCATTTTACTGTCCATGATCAAAATTAAAGAAATAAAATCATGATTAAGATTAGGAAGTAAAATCATGATTAAAAAATCAAAAGTCAATGGTGGAGAACCAACAGAATTATAGAACACCTTAGACTTCACAGAATCAATTTTGTGATTGTTCAGAAACTATAAAATTTATTTTCTCAAATATTCAAAATAAACATTACTGAATAGTCTCAGAATCTGTCTTTATAATTAAATATATTAATTTATAATTTGTGATAATTTTAGTTCTTCCTATGTTATATCTTCATGATATGAAATTTAAAAATTCAAGAAAAACCACATTTGAAAAGATGTCAATTTTTTTCAATTCTGGCACTACTTTTTTCTTTTTTACTATGTTGGTGTGGTCTTACTATTCTTTGGACTTAAACGTTCATTAGCATAATAACTACACTTGATCTTAGCCAAAAGGCTGAGAAGCGATTAGCATAATAACTAATGGTTACATGTATGACCAAAAAATTATTTGGTAAGGCTAGTTTCTCTTTTTTTTTTTTAAAGATTCTATTTATTTATTTGACAGGCAGAGTTACAGACAGCGAGAGAGAGAGACAGAGAGAAAGGTCTTCCTTCTGTTGGTTCATTCCCCAAATGGCCGCAATGGCCAGAGCTGCGCTGATCCGAAGCCAAAAGCCAGGTGCTTCCTCCCCATCTCCCATGCGGGTGCAGGGGCCCAAGCACTTGGACCATCCTCCACTGCCCTCCTGGGCCACAGCAGAGAGCTGGACTGGAAGAGGAGCAACCAGGACTAGAACCGGTGCCCATATGGAATGCCGGTGCCGTAGGCAGAGGATTAACTTAGTGCGCCATAGCGCCAGCCACATCTCTTTATTTTTACAACTCCTCTTCCTTCTATCTGTTATTCCATGTCTTCCACTTCCTTGCATTTGTCATTGGGCAAATTACTTCTATCAGTTGAGTTTCTCATTTACAAACATATAGTTAAAGGGGCTGGCACTATGGCACAGTGGGTTAAAACCCTGGCCTGAAGCACCAGCATCCCTTATGGGCATAAGGTCTAGTCCAGGCTGCTCCTCTTCTGATCCAGCTCTCTGCTATGGCCTGGGATAGCAGTGGAAGATGGCCCAAGTAGTTGGGCCCCTGCACCCACGTGGGAGACCTGGAAGGAGCTCCTGACTCCTGGCTTCGGATCGGCACAGCTCCAGCTGTTGTGGCCAATTGGGGAGTGAACCAGCAGATGGAAGACCTCTCTCTCCATCTCTACCTCTCTCTGTAACTCCATCTTTCAAACAAATAAAATAAATCTTAAAAAAAAAAACCACAAAAATACAGTTAAATTTCTAAGGCTATATTGAGTATTAGTAAATATATATAAAGTACTTAGACAGTATCCACTAAGTAAATTTTGAAGAGATTATTATAAAAAGGTTAACATTAATCTGTAAAACGAGGTCTATCAGCTATAAGTCCATTTTAGCTAAAAGAGCTCTTCTTAAAATTTCAAGGCAGCATTTTCTGCTCTGTTTAATTAAAGTGTCTCGTTCAAAGATAAAAGGTATACTTTCAAAAAACAGAGAGAAAATATTAAAAATGCTGTAAGAAATACCTACAGTATAGCTTATCACTTTTTAGGCTTTGAGAAATCCTAAGAATTTGTGTGAATTTTGTTAGCTGGCCACATCCTTAACTTTCAGAGTACAGGGACTCATTTCTTAGAATAAGGAATACTGCATAAATGAATTTCCAAATATGTTTGATGAATACCAATTATAGTTGAGGAGTACTGGCCTATGAGTTACTAATGATCCAAGGTTTTCAAAGAAGTCTTGGGCTAGAAATTTTAAGGAAATAATTTTTAGATCCTCAGCTTTTTTGTATAAAGTATCTGCCTAGGAACTCTAGCCTACATTCACAGTAATAATTCTTCTCTAACTATTGGTACTTTGTTCAAATCTCCTTGAAATCCTTTGCTTTTTTTTTTTTTTAAAGATGTATTTATTTATTTGAAAGGCAGATTACAGAGAGGCAGACAAAAAGAGAGAGGTCTTCCATCTACTGGTTCACTCCCCAGATGGCCACAATGGCCAGACCTGGACTGACCCGAAGCCAAGAGCTTGGACCTTCCTCCAGGTCTCCCAAGTGGGGGCAGGAGCCCAAGGACTTGGGCCATCTTCTACTGCTTTTCCAGGTCATAGCAGAAAGCTGGCTCATAAAAGGAATGGCTAGGACTCGGACCAGTGCCCATATGGGATGCTGGCACTGCAGGCCGTGGCTTTACCCGCCACACCACCGTGCTGACCCCTTGAAATCCTTCTCTTAAGGAGCTAGAAGTGCCTTGGATCTACCTCTCCCCCACTTTACACTATGTTATTAAGGTTGAAGTGAATCAATCATGTGTGTGGATATAGAAATTTGAAAGCCTAGATTTCTTACCTAGATTGGGACAACCCTGAAGCATTACCTTCTACTTGCAGTTGCACTGTGTAATCCAGCTAAAGCCTATTCCTGGACACTACTTGCTCAGCTCCTTGCCACATGTGTTCTCTACAAGGCTGCCAAGAGGTTTTATGACTTTGCAGCTGCTTTCCCCCAGAGTGAGTGATTCAGCAGAGAAGATAGAATCTAGTCTCTGAAGTGACATACCATAACTTTTGCTCTGTCCTGTTGGCCATATATACTGACTTTGGTATAATGAGGGAGGGACTATCACCAGATGTGAATACTATGAGGTGGGGTTCTTTGGAGGCCAACCTGGAAGCTCCCACATTTGCTGTGTAAAAAAAAAAAAAAAAAAAAAAAAAAAAAAAGTCCTATCTTCACTGATAATAGTACTGCCAAAAGCATTTTATTGATGTGTAAAAACCTCCAGGGTGCTAAGGAAAGGAAATGTCTCTTCTGATGATTAATCAAGGAACTGTGTACACACAGGAGTTTTTTCCTTCCTGCACAGATTTCTGTTAATGGTAAATCATTAGAAACAGCGGTATATTTTGTCCTATGGTGAGATGTTCTTAGTCAAGACATATGGTAGGGAGTAATCACATAGGTGGGAGTAATGATAACACAATGATTTTTAAATGACCTCTTTTATCCTCAACTATTGATAATTAATATTGCTTTATTAAGAAGGAGTACTTTGAGAGTATAGCAAAGAGAAGGTAGCTTTTTTTTGTTTGTTTTAAAGATTTACTTATTTATTTGAAAGGCAGAGTTACAGAGAGGAAGAGGGGGAGAACGAGAGAAAGAAAGTGAGAGAGAGAGAGAAAGTCTTCCATCTGCTGGTTCACTCTCCAAATGGCCACAATGGCCTGGGCTGGGCCAGACCAGAGCCAGGACCTAGGAGCTCCATATGGGTCTCCCACATGAGTGCAGGGGCCCAAGCATTTGAGTCATCTTCCACTGCTTTCCCAGGCTATTAGCAGAAAGCTGGATCAGAAGTGGAGTAGCTGGGACTTGAACTAGCACCTATCTGGGGTGCTTGTCCTGCAGGCGGTGGCTTATCGGGCTATGTCACAGTACAGGCCCTGAGAACAGAGTTTTGAATGAACAATGTCCTATATATTTAAATGTAAACATGATTTTGGCTGATCTTGACACTCCTCCTTGGAGAGTTGTAAAGAAAAACAGCAACTGAAGATAAATCTTTTAAACATTAATAGTGTTCTCTGGGGCTGCCAAAAAATTTTATGTTACACCGGCTAACCTTTTTTTTTTTTTTTTTTTTTTTTCAGCTAAAGCTGTGTAACCAAATTGTCTTAAGTGTAAACCCAGTTACATATTTACTATTTGCTACTTTATATTTTAAAAAGTAAAATCTGGGAGCAAGCATTTAGCTTAATGGTTAAGATACTCAGGTTCCACACTGGAGTGCCTGGGCTCAGGCTCTAGCTTCTGACTGGAAGTCTATTGTGTTGGCTCAAGTGATTGGGTTCTAGCCACTCACATGGAAGACCTGAATTGAGTTCTTGGCTCCCAGCTTCAGCATTGGTCCTCAGTCATTGTAAACATTAGGGAAGTGAACCAGTAGATGAGAATTGTGTCTCGCTATATATCTCCTTCTCTTTCTCCTCATCTTCCTCTTTCTTTCTCTCTCTAGGCCTCTCAAATACTTTTCAAATAAGTTCATATTTTAAAAAATGTATACACTACCACTTGACATTATAAAAGGCAAAATATTAGATTTGGAAAAAATCTGAAAGAATTTTTTAATACTCACACACATTTGAAGAATTAAATACAGAATAGACTAAAGATATTATTGATCTTATACTAAAGGATGATTTATTATGGCTTTAGAAAGAGTCATTCTCCTAGCAAATCTATTCATCAAGCTGAACACACTTGAAACATCACTAACTTATTTATAAAATAATATTTATATTGTGCTTATATATGCTCTTTTAAGACAATGAGTTTACTTTACACTTATATTGTGCTTATAAATGCATTTTTATCTTGGACAGTTAGTACAGTGTTAGTTCTGTCTTCTAATAGAGGACTGTAAGAAAAAAGTTAATTGATATAGTTCTTTTCCTCTAATTAACATAATCACCATTCTTTCTCGATCATACAATTTCTCAAGCCATTGAACTCCTTTAAAGTAATTGTCTTAAGAAGGCAATAGATTGGGGGTTGACTTTTGGCATAGCAGGTAAAGTCATGGCCCACAACACTGGCAGACCATATGGGTACCAGTTTATGTTCCCTCTGCTCCATTTCCAATCCAGTTCCCTGTTAATGGCCTAAGAAAAGCAGCAGAAGATGACTCCCAAGTGTTTGCGCCCCTGCACCCATGTGGTAGACCTGCATGAAACTCCTGGCTCCTGGCTCCCAGCAGTGGCCTGACCCAGCCCTGGCTGTTGTGGACATCTGGGGAGTGAACCAGGGCATGGAAGACTTCTCTCTCTGCCTCTCCCTCTCCTTCTCTCTAAATCTGCCTTTCAAATAAATAAATAAAAATAAACAAATAAATAAATCTTTCTTTTTTAAAGAAAAGGCAGGGAAATGACATAATCAAAGAAAGTGCTAAAGAAAAAACACGAAGAATTCCATATCCAGCAAAAGTATTCTTAAAAACAAGGGGAAATTAATACATTATTAGATAAACAATTGAGAGAATTTGATATCGTTGTATCCATGAATAATTTTTCCATAATATGCACTTCTCATGAATTTTCTGAAGACCCCTGTATATAAATGTATTAACATGCAAAAATAAAACACACTTACCAAAACAGAATAAATGTGCAAACATCTATAAACAGGGGAAAAATCAACAAGATCCTGAACAGTTAAGACCTGAAAAATAAAACAATTTTTAAAAAATTATAAATCGTCAAAAAAAATTATAAATCAAACTCTAGTCAACTCTTAGAATGTAATGTTAGACAAGGAGACTCGTGGACTTTTTTTTTTTTTTAAAGAATTACACAGAGAGAGGAGAGGCAGAGAGAGAGAGAGAGAGAGAGAAAGAGGGAGGGAGGGAGGGAGGGAGGGAGGGAGGGAGGGAGATCTTCCATTCGCTGGTTCACTCCCCAGATGGCCACAATGGCCAGAGCTGAGCCAATGCAAAGCCAGGAGCCAGGAGCTTCTTCCAGGTCTCCCACATGGGTGCAGGGGCCCAAGGACTTGGGCCATCTTCCACTGCTTTCCCAGGCCATAGCAGAGAGATGGATCAAAAGCGGAGCAGCCGGGTCTCGAATCAGTGTCCATATGGGATGCCAGCACTGCAGGCGGTGGCTTTACTCACTATGCTGCAGCACCAGCCCCTCAGTAGTTCATGTTTTATCTTTAATGTACTTAGTAAAGCATTAGAAAATTGCTATGGAATCTAAAGACATCTCATTATTGCTTTGTAAAAATTCTGCATGGATTTATGGTTTAGCTATAGCAAAGTTCCTTCTCTTAAGCAAGTAAGTCATATTATTTACTATTGTTGGGGGCCTGGCACTGTGGTGTAGTGGGTAAAACCACCACCTGCAGTGCCAGCATCCCATATGGGTGCCAGTTTGAGTCCTGGCTGCTCTTTTTTTTTTTTTTTTTTTTTTTTTGACAGGCAGAGTGGACAGTGAGAGAGAGAGACAGAGAGAAAGGTCTTCCTTTGCCGTTGGTTCACCCTCCAATGGCCGCCGCGGCCAGCGCGCTGTGGCTGGCGTACCACACTGATCCGAAGCCAGGAGCCAGGTGCTTATCCTGGTCTCCCATGGGTGCAGGGCCCAAGCACTTGGGCCATCCTCCACTGCACTCCCTGGCCACAGCAGAGAGCTGGCCTGGAAGAGGGGCAACTGGGACAGAATCTGGCACCCCGACCGTGACTAGAACCCGGTGTGCCGGCGCCGCAGGCGGAGGATTAGCCTAGTGAGCCTCAGCGCCGGCTCTACTTTTTTTTTTTTTTTTTTTTAAGATTTATTTATTCAAAGGCAGAGTTACAGAGAGGCAGAGAGAGAGAGAGAGAGAGAGAAAGAGAGAGTGTCTTCCATCCACTGATTCACTCCCCAGATGGCCAGAGCTGTGCCAATCCAAAGCCAGAATCCAGGAGCTGGAAGACCTCTCTGTCTCTCCTTGTCTTCCTCTGCAACTTTGCCTTTAAAATAAACAAAACAAATCTCTAAAAAAATTAGACAACTTTGTGATGAGAATAAAAAAATAGGATAAGACAATGAATTTGAACACAAAGGATGGAAAAAATTAATATGTAAAGATTATTTCAAAGTTCTAGTTATTAGGACTTTTCTTTTTAAAAAATCTTAACTTTGGGGCTGGCGCCGTAGCTCACTTGGTTAATTCTCTGCCTGTGGCGCCAGCATCCCGATATGTGGGCGCTGGGTTCTAGTCCCAGTTGGGGTGCCGGATTCTGTCCCAGTTGCTCCTCTTCCAGTCCAGCTCTCTGCTGTGGCCCAGGAAGGCAGTGGAGGATGGCCCAAG
Organism: Lepus europaeus; assembly: GCF_033115175.1. Taxonomy (NCBI): domain Eukaryota; kingdom Metazoa; phylum Chordata; class Mammalia; order Lagomorpha; family Leporidae; genus Lepus; species Lepus europaeus. The sequence continues at coordinate 36,115,262 of NC_084843.1, forward strand.
TCCTTGGGCCCCTGTACCCTCGTGGGAGACCAGGAAGAAGCACCTGGCTCCTGGCTTCAGATTGGCGCAGCTCTGGCTGTTGCATCCACTTGGGGGGTGAACCAACGGAAAGAAGACCTTTCTCTCTGTCTCTCTCTCTGTCTAACTCTGCCTGTCTAATTTAAAAAAAAAAATCTTAACTTTAACAATATTGAAGTTATTCTTCAGTATCTCAGCACCAGCTGGAGAAAAAAAGGGTAGGCTATCCAGAATAGGGCCAAATCGCAAGGCCAAGACACTACAAAATAAAAATTTTACCACAGGGGTGGGCATTTGCCAAGCCATATTGGGGTGCTAAGCTCAATACTTAGCTACACTCTTGACTCCAGCTCCCCGCAGAGCTCAACTCAGCTCGCTCAACTGATAGGGTTCTTCACATGAGAAACTGGATTGAATTCCCAGCTCCTAGCTCAGCCCCAGCTCAGCTCTGGCAGTTTCAAACATTTGGGGATTGAACTAGTGGATGGGAACCCTCTTTCACTGTCTCTCTTGCTATCTTTGCCTTCAAATTTCTTTTAAAAACTTTTAATAATAAAACATTTACCACCAATAATTATGAGTGATCACTGCAATAATTTATGCCTTTGCTAATTATGGCAGAACACTAAGGCTTCTAAATATAACCTGTATTATTTTTCTGTCACTAGGTTTTTTTGTCAATTATATAGCCTCATATTTCAGATGACTCAACTGCATTTAATAGTGCATTACAATCTGATCAAGATGGAAAGATTATGAAACACATAAATGTACACTATAATCCAAAAGAAAAAAAAAGGTACCCAAGAACAGATAAAGAAAGAAACCCTATTACCTCTTCTTCACTCTCATCTTCATCCTCAAGTACATGTTTCAATGTAATTTCATTTCTTTCTTCTGGAATTCTATCATGATTGATATAAACATTCTTCCCAAATTTCATATTACTTTGCTTCTGCAGAGTAACACTGAAGATTTTCTGGTGTTGTGCCTATTTTGGGGAGAGAAAGATTCATATTATTTCTACTCTTATTATAGTCAAAATTAGTTCAAAATGTTTGTTCCTAATCTTTTTTTAATATCTGAACTATAGTGATGTCACCTTTTTTCATTCATGACTTATGCCTTTGCTCTTCTCTTCTGAACAGTCTTACAGGGTTCATCAATTTTATTTCAAAAGACTAAGAATTAACTTTTGGCTTTATTATCTTCCCTCCTGAATTTTGTTTTCTAGTATGCTTATTTCTGCTCTTATTTCATTCCTTCTTTTGTCTTTTTTAACATTTTTTTAGCTTCTTGAAATGACAATTTAGATATTTAGATTACAGATTTCAGCCTTTGTTTCCTAATTCATTAAATTTAAGGCTGTAAATTTCCCTTTAAACACAATTTCTGCTCATTCTACAAATTCCAATGTCCTACTTCCTTCTTCTTCTTTTTTTTTTTTAAAGATTTATTTACTTGAAAGAGAGTTACAGAGAGAGAGAGAGAGAGAGAGGGAGAGGGAGAGGGAGAGGGAGAGGTCTTCCATCTGCTGGTTCACTTCCCAAATGGCCACAATGGCGGGTGCTGGGCTAATCCGAAGCCAGGAGCTTCTTCCGGATCTCCCATGTGGGTGCAGGGGTCCAAGCACTTGGGCCATCCTCCACTGCTTTCCCAGGCCATAGCAGAGAGCTGGATCGGAAGTAGGGCAGCCGGGACTCGAACCAGCACTCACCCGGGATGCTGGCACTGCAGGCTGGGACTTTAACCCACTGTGCCACAGTGCCGGCTCCAATCCTACTTCAACATATTTTCTGGTTTCAACTGCAGTTTCTTCTGTGAACCATAGGTTATTCAGAATTTTATTTCTTAATTTTTAAAAATACAATGATTTATATTTACTTGTTACTGATTCCTAGAATAATTCCAATGAGGCCAGAGAACACACAATTATTTTAATTCTTTGAAATTTACCAATATTTTCCAAATATTTGTCATATATGTGGATGGACCAGAATTTAATCAATTTTGGTAGGTGTTCTTAAAAAGAATGTACATTCTAAAATTATGGGATACAGTTTTACGTATGTGTCAATTAAGTCATGGTTGTCAATCATATTATTAAAAGTCTATATGCTTAGTGATTTTTTTGTCTGCTGGCTCTATTAGTTACTATGAGAAGCAAACTGTCTCATTTGCATATAAGCACACAGTTTCCATTATGGCTTTTTTTTTTTTAAAGATTTATTTGAAAGAGTTACAGAGAGAGAGGGAGGAAGAGAGAGAGAGGGAGGAGGAAAAGATGTATCATTCTTGGGTGCTTCTTTAAAATTAATTAAGTTTCTAAAAAAAAAAAGATGAAGTGAAATTAACTTCAAGATGCAATGACTGAACAGCCCTTGTGACTGTTGAGGAACAGGTTTTTTTGTTTGTTTGTTTGTTTTTTTCCGTGCAAATTGTTGAACTCTTAGCATAGAGTTGGTCCTCTGTGTAGAAAGTTAATTGAAAATGGAGTGGAGAATGGGACTGGGAATGGGAGAGGGAGGAGGAGGAGGAGGAGTAGGGGAAGGAGGGCGGGTATGGTGGGAAAAAAATCATTATATTCCTAAAGTTGTACTTATGAAATGCATGAAGCTTGTATGCCTTAAATAAAAGGTTTCTATGGGGAAAAAAAAAAGAATTCAAGTTAGACTGACTTGAATTAAATAAGCAACAACTGTAAATGCAAAAGAAAAAAGTTAACAAAAATGCATCCTAGACATTCTTTCTCTGAAGGGAGAGGAGAACATCCTTTTGGCATATGGCTGTATCCAAATAACGATGGAGTCTGTGGTCACAGAAGGCCTCCATAGCCCTGGCAGCTCATGACAAGAGCCTCGGGTGATCACTGACGTCATAAAAAAAAAAGAGTGTTAATCGTTAAAGGAGGCCGGCGCCGCTGCTCACTAGGCTAATCCTCCGCCTTGCGGCGCCGGCACACCGGGTTCTAGTCCCGGTCGGGGTGCCAGTTCTGTCCCGGCTGCCCCTCTTCCAGGCCAGCTCTCTGCTGTGGCCCAGGAGTGCAGTGGAGGATGGCTCAAGTGCTTGGGCCCTGCATCCCATGGGAGACCAGGATAAGCACCTGGCTCCTGGCTTCAGATCAGCGCGGTGCGCCGGCTGCAGCGCGCCAGCCGCGGCGGCCATTGGAGGGAGAACCAACGGCAAAGGAAGACCTTTCTCTCTCTCTCTCACTGTCCACTCTGCCTGTCAAAAAATTTTAAAAAAAATCGTTAAAGGAACAACAGTAGTCAATGTGCACTTGCTCCCCAAGTAGGACCTCTGTCCCTACTGAATTGCAATATGAGAATCAACTGCAAATTCTCTCCCCAAACTGTATTCTATATATTGTGTGTGGGCATGGGGGCAAATTGTTGAACTCTATGACTAGCACAGATATGGTCCTCTATATATAAAGTCATACTAAAAATGATCCAAAATGAAGAAGGAGATGGGAGAGGGAATGGGAGGTGGGAAAGGAGCGGGGTGGGGGGCATGAGGGAAAGAACCACTGTATTCCTAAAGTTGTATCTTTGTAAAAATGCATTCATTAAATAAATTTTTAAAATGCATCCTAAACAAGAACTAGGAAAGATAAGAAAAGGGTAAATAAAAATAAGTATTTTATAAAAGATAAGAAGTGCATTTTGGGATATATTTTATTTTCCAGATTATTAATATTAAGTTAAAATTCTTTTACTCTCACCTGTTTCATTGCTGTTTCACCTATTTTGTCAGAATGTTTTCGAATGCTTTCCAAAAAATCTTTGAGATCAGACATGGAGACTTCCTTAATATCCTCACGGAGTTTAGGAAGATTTTCTATCATTAGTTGACAAAACCGGTATTGACTAACCCGGGGAAAGTACACATTTTCTAATTGTTCCATAGTTTTTAGGGCAGAATAATACCTGTGATAAGTTAAAAACAAAATTCTGTAAGATGTATTATCACATTCATTTTACAAGTAAATGCAAATCAGTAATAAAGCTAACATTTTCATCAAAAAAGACATAGTAGCGGTAGGTGTTTGGCATAGTGGTTAAGATACCAGTTAAGATGCCTGGAGTTAATCTCCTGCGATGTTAATCCTCTGACAAGATGTCTGTTTTTATAAATATGAGGCACTTCAAAAACGTGTGTGTGATCAAAACTGGAGAACATGAGAGTACTATGAAGGTTCTCTGGCACACAAGTACAAATTCTGCTAACAGTTCTCGTTTCATTGCCTCTCCATGGTCATTTCTACTTCACCAGTAGTCGCTCTATCACAAAAGTGGTTATTTCAGCCTGTAGTATTCTTTAAATACAATGTCATGCATACAAGAAAAAAGTTATATGATTAAGTAAGCCCAACTCATAATTAAAAGAAAAAAGACAACAGAAGCATATGTACAGATGGCCTAGATCTTGGAATTAATAACAAAGACTCAAGTGGAAATACTCAAAATTAAAAAAAAAAAAAACACACACACACAAAGAAGTAAGGAATTCATTCAATGAGCTAAACAAGACTGGACGTAGGAGAAGAAATGATTTATGAAACTTATTAAATGACTCATAAAATTCAAAACATAGATAAGAATGACAGGAGAGCTTCTCAACAAAAACAATGGAGCAGTAACAATAAAATAATACATAAAATGGTGAGGTAAGAAGATTCCTGACAATCTCTAATTCTATATATAAAAAAAGTATTGATCAAAAATGAAAGTAAAATAAGGATATTTCCTATTAAGACATCAGTTATACACTACAACAAATGCTAAAAAAAAAAAAAAAAAAAAAGCCCTCATCATGCTAAAGGCAATTATAACAGGAGCCTCAATCTACAAAATGGAAAAAAGGGCAACAGAAAAGATAAATTGGTAAATATAAATTAATCTGTTAGAATTATAATTCACATACATACTTTTTGGAGTATCCATATATGTGTGTCCGTGTGTGTGTTTTACTGTTACACATAAAATACATGAAATAAGAACTCAACAGGGAGTTGGTATAGTGGTGCAGCACAGTAGGCCACCACTTGCAAGGCTGGAATCCCATTTTAGAGTGTCAGTTTGAGTCCTGGCTGCTTTGCTTCTGATATGGCTCCCTACTAATGCTCCTGCAGCAGATGGTGACCCAAATACTTGAACCACTGCTGCCACTGTCGAAGACCTTGATGGAGTTCCTGGCATCAGCTTGACCCAGACCTGACTGTTGTGGCTGTTTGGGGAGTCAAACAGTGGATGGAAGCACTCACTCTCACTCTCCTTCCCTTACCCTCCCTGTCCCTCTTCTTCTCTTCCTGCCTTTCAAATAAATAATCTATTTTTTTTTTTTAAAAAAAGAACTCAACAGGCAAGATGAAGACAAATACAATTGTACTATTGTAAAATTCTTACATTATTCATGAAACATGGTATTACTGGAAGGCAGATTATGGTAAGTTAAACATGAATATTTTAATTTCTAGAGTAGCTGATAAAAAGCAAAACAAAGAAGTATAGCTAGTAAGCAAACAGAAAATAAAAAACATGAAGATCAAAAGAAGTTTAAAAATCTTCAATCCTAAAAAAGGAAAAAAGAAAATAGAACTAAAAACAATAGGACAAACAGAACACAAATAGCAAAATAATAAATTTAAAATGAATTACAATAAAAATTACATTAAATATAAGTAGCCTAAAATTTCATTCAAAAAGCAGAGATTGACAACTGGATTTTTAAAAAAGCAAGACTCAATGATATACTACTGTTCACAAGAAAATCACCTGAAATATGAAGGCAGGTTGGAAGTAAAAGACTAGGGGCCGGCACTGTGGTGTAGTGGGTAAAGCTGCCGCCTGCAGTGCCAGCATCCCATGTGGGCACTGGTTCAAGTCCCAGCTGCTCCACTTCTGATCCCATTATCTGCTATGGCCTGGGAAAGCAATAGAAGATGGCTCAAGTCCTTGGGCCCCTGCACCTACATGGGAGACCAGGAAGAAGCCCCTAGCTCCTGGCTTCAGATTGGCTCAGCTGCAGCCATTGCAGCCAACTGGGGAGTAAACCAGTTGATGGAAGACCTCTCTGTCTCTCTCTCTCTTTCTGCCTCTCATTCTCTATGTGTAATTTAAAAAAAAAAATCTTTACAAGAAATTGACATGATTTTTTAAAAAAGACTATCAAAAGATATATAATGCAAACATTAGGTATAAGTTTCTGAAAATAACTACAAAATGACCGCATTAATATTAGGCAAAGTGGAGCTGCAGTGCAGCGGGTTAAATCCCTAGCCTGGGCCAGCGCCGTGGCTCAACAGACTAATCTGCCTAGCGGCGCCGGCACCCCGGGGTTCTAGTCCCAGTCGGGGCGCTGGATTCTGTCCTGTTTGCCCCTCTTCCAGGCCAGCTCTCTGCTATGGCCCGGGAGTGCAGTGGAGGATGGCCCAAGTGCTTGGGCCCTGCACCCATGGGAGACCAGGATAAGCACCTGGCTCAGGCCTTCAGACCAAGCGTGGTGCGCCGACCACAGCGCACCGGCCGCGGCAGCCATTGGAGGGTGACCCAACGGCAAAGGAAGACCTTTCTCTTTGTCTCTCTCTCTCACTGTCCACTCTGCCTCTCAAAACAAACAAACAAAAAAAATCCCTAGTCTGAAGTGCCGGCATCCCATATGGGCACCGGTTCTAGTCCTGGCTGCTCCTCTTCCAATCCAGCTCTCTGCTATGGCCTGGGATAGCAGTGGGAGATGGCCCAAGTCCTTGGGCCCCTGAACCCATGTGGGAGACCTGGAAGAAGCTTCTGGCTCCTGGCTTCAGATTGGCGCAGCTCCAGCTGTTGCAGTCATCTGGGGAGTTAACCAGCTCTCTGTCTCTATCTCTCCCTAACTCTGTTACAGAGACCTCTCTCTCTCTCTGTCTCTAACTCTCTCTGTAACTCTTTCAAATAAAAATAAATAAATCTTAACAAAAAGAACAAATATCAGGCAAAGTATAATTAATAAGACTGATAAAGGTAGAGAGGGATTCTTCACAGTTGTAAAGGGTTAGATGTTAAAATATTTTAAAGTTTAAATGTGTATGCATGTAAAAGGTTCTCCAAAATACAGGATAGGAATACAAGATTGCTGAACAAGGAAAATATGTACCAATTTGACCGCAGGAAAATAAAAGAAGAAGAGCAGAGTAACTGCATTCTCAGAGGAGAGATAGAGAGAAATATGCAGTGGAAATTCTTAGAAAGAAGAGGCATGCTCTGGAGCAGCATGGACAGTACAAACACACAGCTGTAAGTGGGGCCATCACCAGTGACTCTTGTAGCCAGGTGTTGGAGAAGATGTCATCTTCCTACAGCAAAGTGAAAGGAGACTGGGGCAGCCCATGTCACTGGTGATAGTGCACGAGAGAGAACCTTGTGAACCACACTGACTTTGAGTCTAGCCAGGAGCGCTAGTTGGACATAGAAGGCTAAAGCCTCTGCTTGCAGGGCCAGCATCCCATTGAGTTCTGGCTGCTGTACTTCTGATACAGCTCCCTGGTAATGCACCTGGGAGAGCAGCGGAAAATGGCCCAAGTACTTGAGCCCTTGCACCCATGTGGAAGACCAGGCTACAGGCTTTGGCCTGGCCCAGCCCCAGCCATTACAGCTATTTGGGGTGTAAACCAGCAAATGGAACTTCAATATCTATCTCTTTCTGTCTCTCTCTCTTATTCTCTTTCAAATAAATAAATATATTTTAAAAGATTTATTAAAAAAAAAAAACAGAAACAAAACACCCTACAGGCTAGCAGAATATGTAGAGATATAGTCCAGGTCAACTCTGAATACTGTACCTAGCTCATTTACAAATGAAGGTGAAATACAGACCTTGCAAAACAAATGGAAATTAAGAGAACCTGTCACCACTCATTCAGCCTTACAAGTGATACTTAAGGATGTGATGCTACATCCAGAAACAGAGAACACCAGAAACAGAGAACAACAGTCACCATTACTTAGGAATGCGAAGCAAAAGATCTCCTAGTAAAAGTACAAAGGAAATCCAAAGAAAACAGTAAGAATATTTATGAAAAAATGGCAGGGCTAAGTCATTACCTGTCAATAATAATTATGAATGTAAATGGCCTAAATTCTCCAATTAAAAGACACAGACTGGCTGAATGGATTAAAAAACAAGACCCATCCACACCTCATCAACAAGGATGCACACAGACTGAACATGAAAGGATAGAAGAAGATATTCTATGTTAACAGAAAGCAAAAACTAGCAGGTGTAGCTATCCTAACACCCGACAAAATAGATTTCAACACAAAAATTGTTAAAAGAGACAAGGGCATTATGCGATGACTAAGGGGTCAATTCAACAGGAAGTAGTAAATGTATATGCACCCATTGGGAGGGTTCCTGGCTATTTAAAAACAAATGCTAATGGATCCAAAGGGAGATATAGGCTCCAACACAATAATTATGGGGAACTTCAACAACCCACTTTCACCAATGCACAGATCAACTAGATAGAAAATCAACAAAGAAACAACAAAGCTAACCTATCCTGTGGACCAAATGAACCTAAATTAATAACTACAGAACATTTCAGCTAACAGCTGCAGACTACACATTCCTTTCATCCATGCATGGAACTTTCTCCAGGACAGACCATATGCTAGGACATAAGGCAAGTCTCAACAAATTCAAAAAAACTGAAATTATAACCATGTATCTTTCCTTTTTTTTTAAAGATTTATTTATTTATTTGAAAGAATTACACATAGAGAGGAGAGAGGGAAAGGGAGAGGGAGACAGAGAGGGAGAGAGAGAGAGAAAGAGAGAAGTCCTCCATCCACTGGTTCACTCCCCAGTTGGCTGTAATGGCTGGAGCTGCACAGATCAGAAGGCAGGTGCCAGGAACTTCCTTTGGGTCTTTGTATGTGGGTGCAGGCTCCTAAGGACTTGGCCCATCTTCCACTTTCCCAGGCCACAGCAGAGAGCTGGATTGTAAGTGGGGTAGCCAGGACTCAAAGCGCCCATATGGGATGCCGGCTTTACCCACTATGCCACAGCACCGGCCCCAACCATGTATCTTTTCTGACCACAATGGAACCAAGTTGGAAATTAATAGCTTAAGAAACTCTAGAAAATATGCAAACATGAGGAGACTAAACAACATGCTCCTGAATGAACAGTGGGTCATAGAAGAAACCAACAGGAAAAACAAAAAATTCCCAGAAACAAAAGAAGGTAATAATACGAGATATCAAAATGTATGGGATACAAAAAAGAGGTGTTAAGAGTGAAGCTTATAGCAATCAGTGCCTATTTCAAGAAATTGGAAAGGCTTCAAATAAATGATCTAAAAATGCATTTCAAGGACCCAGAAAAACAAGAACAACCAAACCCAAAATCAGTGGGAGGAAAAGAAATAATTAAAATTAGAGAATAAACAAAACTGAAACCAAAAAACAATACAAAAATCAGTGAAATTAAGAACTGAAAAAATATACAAAGTTGATACAACATTGGCCCAACTAACCAAAAAGGGGGGGGGTGGGGAGAAGACCTGAATTAATAAAATCAGAGACAAAAAAGGAGATGTTACAACAGATATCACAGAAATAAAAAGAATCATTAGGAATTGCGACAAGCAGCAGTATGTCAACAAATTGGAAAATCCAGAAGAAATGGATAGATTTCTGGACCTACACAATCTACCAAAATTGAGTCATGAAGACACAGAATACCTAAACAGACCAATAACCAAGGTGGAAAAGTACCCTCATAAAAAGCTATGGTAATAAAAATAATGTGGTGAACATGAAAGGATTGACAAATACATCAATGCAACAGAACAGAAAGCACATATATAAACCCACCCAAATGTAGTCAACTTTTTTTTTTTTTTTTGACAGGCAGAGTTAGAGAGATAGGTCTGCCTTCTGTTGGTTCACCCCTACAAATGGCTGCTACGGCCGGCGCAGCCACCAATCTGAAGCCAGGAGCCAGGTGCTTCCTCCCCATCTCCCATGCGGGTGCAGGGCCCAAGAACTTGGGCCATCCTCCACTGCCCTCCCGGGCCACAGCAGAGAGCTGGACTGGAAGAGGAGCAACCAGGACAGACCCTGGCGCCTCAACTGCGACTATAACCCGGGGTGCCAGCGCCACAGGCGGAAGATTAACCTAGTAAGCCGTGGCACCAGCCTAGTCAGCTTATTTTTTTTTTTAACTTTTATTTAATGAATATAAATTTCCAAAGTACAGTTTATGGGTCACAATGGCTTCCCCCCCAATAACTTCCCTCCCACCAGCAACCCTCCCCTTTCCCGCTCCCTCTCCCCTTCCATTCACATCAAGATTCATTTTCAATTCTCTTTATATACAGAAAATCAGTTCAGTATATATTAAGCAAAGATTTCAACAGTTTGCCCCCACATAGCAACACAAAGTGAAAAATACTGTTGGAGTACTAGTTATAGCATTTAATAACAGTGTACAGCACATTAAAGACAGAGATCCTACATGATATTTTTTAAAAATTAATTAATTTTCTATGCCATTTCCAATTTAACACCAGGTTTTTTTTCATGTTCAATTATCTTTATATACAGAAGATCAATTCAGTATATAATTAGTAAAGATTTCATCAGTTTGCACCCACACAGAAACACAAAGTGTAAAAATACTGTTTTAGTACTAGTTATAGCATCACTTCACATTAGACAACACATTAAGGACAGATCCCACATGGGATGTAAGTACACAGTGACTCCAGTTGCTGACTTAACAATTTGACACTCCTGTTTATGGCGTCAGTAATCACCCTAGGCTCTAGTCATGAGTTGCCAAGGCTATGGAAGCCTTTAGGGTTTGCCGACTTCGATCTTATTCCAACAGGGTTATAGTCAAAGTGGAAGTTCTCTCCTCCATTCAGAGAAAGGTACCTCCTTCTTTGATGGCCCTGTTCTTTCCACTGGGATCTCACTCACAGAGATCTTTCATTTAGGTCTTCTTTCCCCCCCCCCCCCCAGGGTGTCTTGGCTTTCCATGCCTAAAATACTCTCATGGGCTCTTCAGCCAGATCCGAATGCCTTAAGCGCTGATTCTGAGGCCAGAGTGCTGTTTAGAACATCTGCCATTCTATGAGTCTGCTGTGTATCCTGCTTCCCATGTTGGATCATTCTCTCCCTTTTTGATTCTATCAGTTAGTATTAGCAGACACTAGTCTTGTTTGTGTGATCCCTTTGACTCTTAGACCTATCAGAGTCATCAATTGTGAACTGAAATGGATCACTTGGACTAGTGAGATGGCATTGGTACATGCCACCTTGATGGGATTGTATTGGAATCCCCTGGCACATTTCTAACTCCATCATTTGGGGCAAGTCCGATTGAGCATATCCCAAATTGTACATCTCCTCCCTCTCTTTTTCCCACTCTTAAATTTAACAGGGATCACTTTTCAGTTAAAATTTAAACACCTAAGAATAATTGTGTGTTAATTACAGAGTTCAACCACTAGTACTAGAACAACAACAACAACAACAAAATACTAAAAAGGATAAAGTATTACATTGTACATCAACAGTCAGGACAAGAGCTGATCAGGTCATTGTTTCTTATAGTGTCCATTTCACTTCAACAAGTTTCCCCTTTGGTGGTCAGTTAGTTGTCACCGATCAGGGAAAACAAATGATATTTGTCTCTTTGGGACTGGCTTAATTCACTCAGCATGATGTTTTCCAGATTCCTCCATATTGTTGCAAATGACCGGGTTTCATTGTTTTTTACTGCTGTATAGTATTCTATAGAGTACATGAGCAAAGAATTGTCAATGTAAAATGGATAGTCTTTTCAGCAAATGTTGCTAGAACAACTGGACATGCACAAGCAAGGTAATAAATAAATCTAAACACCAACTTTCACTTTTCACAAAAAATTGACTCAAAACAGATCATGTGCCCATATGTAAAACACAAAACTCTCAGACTCTACAACATATCATAGGAGAAAATCTAGGTAGTTTTTAGTGGCGAAGTCTTAGAAATAACACCAAAGCACAAACCATGGAAAGTAAAAAAGTAAGTTAAGGTGGACTTCATTAAAATTAAAAATTCTGCTCTGTAAAGACACTGTTAACAAAATGAAAAGACAAGCATAGACTGGGAGAAAACATTTTCAAAATCCGTATCTGATAAAGGACTTGTATCTGAAATATACACATAACACTTTCACTTCAATAATGAGAAAAAGACAATTTAAAAATAAGGCAAAAGATCTGAATAGACACCTCACCAAATATATAAAAGAAAAGAAGCTTAACATCATATACTCAGGGAATTACAAATTAGAACAACAATGAAATACTATTTCACCCCAGAGTAGGAAAAATTCAAAACAGGAACAACAGCAAATGTTAGAGAGAACGTGAAACAAAAGGAATTCTCATTCATGCTGGTGATACTGCGAAATAGAAAAGCCACTTTGAAAGACAGTTTGGCAGCTTTATAAAGGTAAGCATAGTCTTACCACATGATCCAGTAATTATACCCCAAATTTGTGTGCATGTTTTTTGGGAAATGTTTATAGCTACTTCATGCATAACTGCCAAAACCAGGGAGCAACCAAGATGCCCTTCAATAGGTTAAAAAAAAAAAAAAAAAAACTGGCCGGCACCGCGGCTCAACAGGCTAATCCTCCGCCTTGCGGTGCCGGCACACCGGGTTCTAGTCCTGGTCGGGGCACCGATTCTGTCCCGGTTGCCCCTCTTCCAGTCTAGCTCTCTGCTGTGGCCAGGGAGTGCAGTGGAGGATGGCCCAAGTGCTTGGGCCCTGCACCCCATGGGAGACCAGGAGAAGCACCTAGCTCCTGGCTTCGGATCAGCGCAGTGCGCTGGCCGCAGTGCGCCAGCCGCGGTGGCCACTGGAGGGTGAACCAACGGCAAAAAGGAAGACCTTTCTCTCTGTCTCTCTCACTGTCCACTCTGTCAAAAAAACAAAAACAAAAACTACAAACTGTGGCATATGCATACCATGCACTACTATTCAGTGACAAGAAATGAGTTACCAAGCAATAAGAAGACACAGAGAAACCTTAAATGCATATTACTAAGTGGGAAAAAAGCCAGTCTAAACATATTATATATCATATGATTCCAATTATGCAATATTCTTGAAAAGGTCAAATCAAAGAAAAGATAAAAATTCAGTGACTGGCAAGGGTTTGTAGTGAAGATGAGGAAAGACATGCAGCCTGGGGGATTTTTTTAGGCAATGAAACTATTCTGTAACTGTGAAACTACAATACTGTAATTGTGGACACATGATATTATATATTTGCCAAGATTCATAGAACTGTACAACACAGAGTGAGCCCTCAATTAGTAAAATATGGACTTTAGTTAACAATAATCTACCAATTTTGGTTCATCAATTGCAACAAGTATACCAAACTAATATAAGATATTAACAAGAGAGAAACTGTATGTTGGAGGGAGAGGAAAGCATGTAATTCTCTGTACTTTCTGTTCAACTTTTCTGTTAACCTAAAACTTCTCTAAAAAATAAAATAAAATCTAGGAGAAGGTATTTAAATGAGTAGTTAAGATGCCAGTGAAGACATCCATCCACATCCCACATTAGAATACCTGGGTCTGACTGAGGGTCACAACTCCTGATGCCAGCTTCCTGCTAATGCAGACCCTGGGAGACAGCAATGACAGCTCCAGTAACTGGGTTCCTGCCAACTATGTAGGAGACATGGATGGAATTCCAAGCTCCCAGCTTCAGCCTGGCCCAGCCCCAGCTACTGCAGGCATTGGGGAACGAACCCATAGATGAAAGTGCTCACTCTCTTTTTCTCTCCCAAGTAAATACACAAATAAAATTTTTAAAAATAAAATTAAGAAATATAAGCAGAATACTTGAAAGGTCACGTCACAGAAGAAAACACAAAAATAGCCAATCAAAATGAAAAGGTATTCAACATCAGTCATGAGAAAAAGGCAATTTGAAATTATAACGAGGTACTATTACACATGAGTTAAAATGGTAAAACCAGGATAAAATGACTAAATACCTATGTTCATGAGGCTGTGGAGTAAATGAAATTCTCATACACTGACTGGGGAGGGGGGGGCGCGTGTAAATGACATAGCTATTTTAGAAACTCTTTAATGGTTTCTTATAAAACACAGTATACAACCATGCTATAACCCAGTAATTCTATTCCTGTGTATTTGTTAAAAGAACTCCAATTCCAGTTTTCTGATACAGTGTATCTTGGGAGGCAGAAGATGATGGCTCAAATATCTGGGTTCCTGCCACCCACATGGGAGACCTGGATTGAATTTTGGGCTCCTGGCTTTAGCTTGGCCCAGCCCTGGCAGTTGCAGTCTCTCTCTTTCTCTCTGCCTCTGCCTCTCTGTAACTCTGCCTTTCAAATAAATAATCTTTAAAAAAAAAAAAAAAGAAGCAGACTCCAGATTTTCTTCACTCCAGACATGTGGGCAACAGCCCTTCATTCATCTTGGCAAAAGGCTAAACAGACAAATAATCTCTTCTTTTTATATATAACAACCAGTTAATAGATATTAGAAGAATAATGAATTTTAAATTTATTTATCATTTGGGCCATCCTCCACTGCACTCCTGGGCCACAGCAGAGAGCTGGCCTAGAAGAGGGGAAACTGGGACAGAATCCAGTGCCCCGACTAGACTAGACTAGAACCCGGCGTGCCAGCGCCGCAGGTGGAGGATTAGCCTATTGAGCCGCGGCGTCGGCCATTAAGTAATCATTTTATAACCTCTATATAGTAACGAATTAAAGCAAGAATCCTAAAACTACTGGGTGAAAGGTTAAGAAGCAGGACTCAAAGTCTCACCTCACAGATCACTAATTGCAAAGGGAAAAACATAATTGTTCAAGAGATCTGGTAATCATCTCCATAATGAAAAGTTCAAATTTAGCATAACCTAGAGGTCTAGTAAATGCCTTCTGCTGTCATACAGTGAGGTACACAATATGACTTATGTCATACTCTTGCCAAAAACATTTAACCCAAATCTACTCATGAGGAAACAATTAGCCAAATCCATAATGCACTGCTCTATGAGACAACTAGCCTGGACTCTTTTCATGGAAAACAAAGAGAAGCAAAGACCGTTCTAGATTAAAAGGAAAACAAACAAACAAACAAAAAAACCCACATATAAACTCATGCTTTCAGGAAGGAAGAAAAAGATACAAGACGTTTTGGAAATAACAGAAAATTTGAATATTTTACACTCATTATTGAAAAAAATAAAAATAAGTAATGCCCCAAACTGGAAAGTGTAAAGTAATAATAAAAGTCAGTTACGTAAAGATGTAAGTGTAAACACCAAAATCATCAAGTAAAAAAGGTAAAAGTTTTTGTCCCAAAGAGGAATGGTGAGTGGGAAGTAGGGGAAAAAAGCTATTATTTGAAACTTTAAAATATGAGAATGTATTATCATATAAAAAAGTAATATACTAACAGTATATATGTGAAAAGAAAACAAGACTATACAGTCTGGAGATTCCTCAGAATCAGCCCTTAAGGCATGCGGACTTGGCTGAAAAGCCCATGAAAGTATTTCAGGCATGGAAGGCCAAGACACTCTGGCAAAAAAAAAAAAAAAAAAACCAAACCCTAAATGAAAGATCTCTGCGAGTGAGATCCCAGTGGAAAGAACAGGTCATCAAAGAAGGAGGTACCTTTCTCTGAAGGGAGGAGAGAACTTCCACTTTGACTACGACCTTGTCTAAAAATGATCAGAATCAGTGAACTCAAAAAGCCTCCATAGCCTTGGCAACTCATGACAAGAGCCTAGGGTGATTACTGTCGCCATAAACAAGAGTGTCAATTTGTTAAGTCAACAACAGGAGTCACTGTGCACTTACTCCTCATGTAGAATCTCTGTCCTTAATGTGCTGTACATTGTGATTTAATGCTATATCTAGTACTAAAACAGTATTTTACACTTTGTGTTTCTGTGTGGGTGCAAACTGTTGAAAGCTTTACTTAATATATACTAAACTGATCTTCTGTATATAAAGATAATTGAAAATGAATCTTGATGTGAATGGAAGGAGAGAGGGACCAGGAGAGGGGAGGGTTGCAGGTGGGAGGGAAGTTATGGGGGGCGGGGAGAAGCCATTGTAATCCACAAACTGTACTTTGGAAATTTTAATTCATTAAATCAAAGTTAAAAAAAAAAAAGGAAAACAAGACTATATTTCAGAATAGTTTATGGTTTTTTCATTAATAAGGAAAAAGTCACTATTAATTAATACCAGCTGGTAAAATGTAGGGAAATTCAATGTCCAGCACTATGAAGAAGGATATACACAAATCTTTGACTACAGATTTATATATAATGTGTTATGATAATTAAATAGTTATTAGTAAAACAAGAAGAAATCATTATTTCCCTAGTCAACATGCATCTCACTTATCCTGGTTTTTCAGTGTTACTTTAAAATTGCTCATCTTTAAAATACTACTATAGCTAATGTTTCAATGGCAATCAGTAAACTATTTTTCACTTATGTATTCATTTGTGTTGTAAGATACAGTGTGAACTTACATTAGTCCAGATTGTCAAATATAAATGCCTGCACTTTGCTTTCACTTCACAAAATGCACTTAGTCCTTGACAGTATGCAGTGTTAATACATTAATAAGTTAATAAAAATTCCATCATTTAGGTTCAGCTGTCTACTTTTTCTTTATTAATATCATCAGTCCTTAAAGTTACTTACAAAAAACAAGGTTCATTATTAAATGGCTTAAGATTTGCTTTACTGAATCATCCTGACGTGCAAAGTGCACTAATAAAAGTTAGTGTGAAGCAGAAAGCAAAATCTATATAATTCTCATTAAATTTTTTTGAGCTTTCAGCATGACAAAAAAATCTTTTTGAAAACAATAGGAAAGAAGCCAACTCACCTTTTTGCATCCATCTGTTCTTTTAGTTTACTGTACATTTCCAGCACTGCATTAAAAAATATAACATTTTATCTTTCAAAATGGAAAAATATTTTGAGAGATGAAAATAATAAGACAGGGAAGAGTATATTACAAATTCAGTAGTCTTATTTATATTCTGAGTTAGGCTATTATGAGTAAAATGTTACAGACATCAAGTACATGAAAATATTTTAATTTCTACATATATTGATCATCTATATATATACATATATACATATTGAACCTAGAACTCTTGTATATGCTGACAATTATAATTAAGACTTTAACCTACTAACAATTATTCTACACAGAAATTGCAAATATTTTTCTCTGAACTGGAATAAGAAATTTGGACTTCATGTAAATTTCAGATCAATCCCATATTATTTCCATAGGAGAAAGAAAACTGAATGACAGTGAGAGTCACCGATTTTGACTCAACTTACCAAATAAAACAATACAACTCTGTTAAAACTCATCACAGACAAAAATTTATAATAAATCCACAAAGAAAAGCCTTAAATGCTTACAGTAGCTTTATTAATTATAATAAAAGTAGAAATAAACATAACAGACCATCTTCATTCACTTCATCCTTCCTATCAAAAGGCCAGAAACACAAATATTCAATAAAACTATCTTAAGCTGCAGTAAGATGACACTCTGTTACCAAAAATGTTTTAAAGCAACTGTGTAGATTAACATTTAACTTTAGCAGAATTTCAAAATATAAAGTGAGTAAATTATTACTGGCTTATCAAGCCAACTCTCATTTTCCTAGAACAGAGAGAGAAAACATTTCTGTCCAGATTTTCTACAGTCACATGGCTATTCCTACAGGTCTCCAAGTTTACAAAAGACATTATTTAGGCCGGTGCCATGGCTCACTTGGCTAATTCCGCCTGCAACGCCGGCACCCCAGGTTCTAGTCCCAGTTGGGGCGCCAGCTACTAGTCCCGGTTGCTCCTCTTCCAGTCCAGCTCTCTGCTGTGGCCTGGGAAGGCAGTGGAGGATGGCCCAAGTGCTTAGGTCCCTGCACCCGCATGGGAGACTGGGAGGAAGTACCTGGCTCCTGGCTTCGGACTGGCGCAGCACCAGCTGTAGTGGCCATTAGTGGAGTGAACCAACCGAAGGAAGACCTTTCTGTCTCTCTCTCACTGTCTATAACTTTCTCCGTCTCTCTCTCTCACTGTCTAACTGTGCCTGGCAAATAAATAAATATTTTTTTAAAAAAAGACATTATTTACTTATCAGATAACTGTACAACCTGCAATTGAGGCCAGAGTCAACCAGCCCTACCTCTGTGGGCAGACAGTCTCTGCCCACCTCCATCACAGCCCTCTACTGTAATGTTTCTCAGGTCCAAACAAAACATTAAAATGAACACATAACTTGGGACAGAGCCTCCTACTCTATGTACAATCTTTCTTGGAAGTCTCCTGTTTTATCTCAACCATTCACCTAAGTTTCACATCTACTTCATACTATTTCCATACTGTTTATCACATAAAAATTATGCTTTCCTCAAAAAACAATCAACTCATATACCAGGCCCGTGCACTGTTTATGTTGACTTCTTATATCCTCTCATATTCCTTCTAATCCAAGGAGGAGTTCAACAACTGTACTTTAACTGATGACTTACTTGTCTTTATTCACATTAGATTGTAGGATCCTTCAAAAGCTGGACTGTGCCATTTTCAACTTTACAGTTTCAATACCTACCATAATGCCTGATATATAAAAAAAAACAATTCTGAGTAGATCATTAGAAGGCTGGATAGAGGAAAGAAGGTAGATCTGGTTGTGGCTCTCAGGAACACGAAATATACATGAACTCAGAGCTGCCACCCAGCCTTGAAAGCAGACAGTAGCAGTGACAAAAGCCTTTTACTTTCTTTTATTTCTCTAAAATAGTCCTCTAAAGGGAATAAGCTGAATTCAGCTTTCTCATTCTGTCAGTACTAATGTTTTTTGGCTTATTACCAGGCAGGGACGAAACATTCGGATTTAGAGGCTGTCTTCATAGTTGTCACAGTGTATCCAGTATTATTCATCTAGGTAAAGAAGTGGGTTTCTCAACCTTAAAACCTAATATAATAAGCAGATACTTTATTTAGTCGAAGTTAATGTGAAAATATCCCTGGCGCAACAGAGGTTAACCTGAGAATTTCATTGATTCTACAAAGCAAAAAGCTTTTAATAATCTGTTATTTTGATTATAATATAATTTGTATGGTAAGCTAAATTACATTATATGAACATTATGTAAAACATCTCATTCTATTTCCCTGGATATGGCAATTTAGGTTCCTTTATTTAAAAAATAAGTTTAAAAATAGGACAGTGAGTTTGGATTTAGCTTACAATATCAAGGAAAAAAATGATATTCAAGTACACCTGCTTCCTTCTGTTTCTAAAGGATATTTCAACTCCAGGTGAAGAAAATACTGGTTTAGCCTCTTCAGAAGTTTTTGATGTCCCCATAATAGTTAAGCAATAACAGAGAGACCAGAAACCTAGTCTTTCCAAAATACAGGAGGAAATGCAAGAAAGAGGAAAACCTAGCACTTTCGATGTTTTCTTACCTTATCAGCAAAATGAGATTGTGAGCAAAGCAAAACCAACCTGTTAAGTAACAAACAGAAAACAATGGAAAACTAGAGGTAAAAAAAATTAGGCAAATTAGGCAAAGGCAAGAAAATGTAATCAAAAGACACTTTCCTCATGGGAAAGTATTCTAAGGGGGAAAAAGTAACAGAGGAGGGGTCAAACAGCAAACTAGATAGAAAGGAAATGGAAGGTGGAGGCTGTTCTAGGAAACTGATGTGACAATCAAACAGGGGCTTTATAATGTAAGAAAACCATGGAAATTCAGCTAACAGTGAACAGGAAAGATGATCATGGGCCTTGTTGGGAGGTAATCACCAAATAATCTGTAATTCCCGTAATAGAATGACCATATGCTTTTATTATAATTTTACCAGGCCAAGCTTTATATTATAACAAGTTTAACTCACCTGGAAGGCATAATTGTAATTTTTCTACTACAGTAGTGATATTCCTTTGCTGAATTCTACATTGAATAATATCTTCTGTTTGGACTATCACCTTTGAAAAGAAAAAAGTCCTTATTTTTAAACAAACATTTAATAGCATGTACATATGGAGTACATTAAAAATGTATCATTTTTCTCACCTCTTTTCCAGCATCTTGAAACCTTCGGTTGGTATCAGTAACTTGCACCTTAAAAATAATTTCACCTTAGTTAGACAAATATGCATAAAACTGCCCTGATGTAACTGCTCACCCTTGTAATCAGATCATGCTTCATGAGAAACTTAGAACAAAGAAATGCAAATTCAAATTAACTCTACAGCTTGAACTTGAACTTTTGATTGAAAAGGGCTTTTGTTAACTTCAATTACTTATGACAGTTCTTTTTAACAGATTCTGTGGCAAACTTCTCAAATTTACTCAGGATTTTTGAACTTTACTTGCTTCTCTAAGTCTGTCAAACAATTCAAATCACTGACCCAATTGACCACTGGTCCCTTTTTGATAACTTCAATGAGGTCTATGTGCCATTCATTGTCTGTAGGAAATGGTGATTGCATTTTATGGTAATTAAACATTCATACTTTGCTGAATGCAAACACTGGGTGGTTGATTAACATCAAACACGGAAATCTCAATCCACAGCAACATTTTAATGCTGCAGGTGCAGGCAAAACTCAACCTCAAATTTTCCCACATATTAAGTGACTCATTAGGTCATCATAGTAAGGAAGCACATTCTGGTTTATTAAAAATCTCATTAATTTCTGAACAAAGATGCTCAGTGACCTCATTGATGCTGTATTTGGTCTCTTGTTATCTGAATATCCTTTATATAATGGTTTTCTAATCATAACCTTTGAATTCTGTCTGCTAAGCATTCTAAATGTAAAGAAAGACAAATAGGACAATTCTTATAATTAAATATTTTATATTCCTACTGAACAAATCTAAGCCTCACTCAATATTTTTGCTGCTGACAGAAACTGTAGACCAACTTTCTATAAGAAAAATACACTGTTGTTAAGCTTTTTTTAAAAGTCTCAATATTATAATTTTAGAACAAAATCATTTACAGTAGTTTTTAAAGGATTTTGAATGATAGATTTTTATCACTATTATACTAATTGTCATTTTTAAAGTTCTAAAACTGCAAATAGGGCCTTTCATTGTATGCTTGTTTTGAGTTCATGTCCCCGCATGGAAAGAAATCCTATTAAGTCAATGCATTACTCGCTTTAGAAAAAAAGAGATTACTCCTGTCATTAGCAGGACAACTGTGTTAATAGAGCATAAAGAGCATTCCAAAATACATATACCCATTCACTTCTTGAAAGCACATTTAATAATGACTTGTACATATGTACTATAAACTAATACTTGACTAACTTAATGAGAACAAAGGTA
The DNA here is from genome assembly GCF_033115175.1 of Lepus europaeus. Lineage (NCBI taxonomy): Eukaryota > Metazoa > Chordata > Mammalia > Lagomorpha > Leporidae > Lepus > Lepus europaeus. The sequence continues at coordinate 36,136,714 of NC_084843.1, forward strand.
AACAGAAACTTCACGTGTTTCTTACCTTCAGTTTTTCTGCATCAGTTCTTACTTTCAGGAGTTCTGTAATAGCATCTACAAAACCCTGATGATGAAAGTTACACATCTTCTCAATTTCCTTGTCATGATTACGGATACAAGCATCTAACTTTTCCATAAATTTCTTGTGTGCATTTGGTTGGTCATCATACACAGACCTGTATATATATAAAAAAACTAAAATTAACCTCTCAGTTCATCAAAATTTATTCTTTATTAAGTCCAAATTTGTAATAGCTGGTATCTTAAAATTAAATCTATGAACAAATAAACAAGTTTGAAAGTATTGTCTTCAGTAGAAATGAGTGGAAAATACTAATTTTTAACATTTTTATTTATTTATTTGAAAGGTAGAAATACATACTAACACTCTGCAAATGCACACAACAATCAGGGCTGGGTCAGGCTGAAGCTAAGAGCCAAGAATTTAATGCAGATCTCCCACAAGGGTAACAGGGACCCAAGAACTTGAGCTACCACCTGCTATCTCATGGAGTTTGCATCAGCAAGAAGCTGGAAACAGGAGCAGAGCCAGGAACTCCAACATAAGATGCCGGTATCTTAACCACATTGCCAATTTTTTTTTTTTTTTTTTTTGACAGGCAGAGTTAGACAGTGAGAGAGAGAGAGAGAAAGGTCTTCCTTTTCCATTGGTTCACCCCCTAAATGGCCGCTGCGGCCGATACAAAGCAGAAGCCAGGTGCTTCCTCCTGGTCTCCCATGCAGGTGCAGGGCCCAAGGACTTGGGCCATCCTCCACTGCCTTCCCGGGCCACAGCAGAGAGCTAGACTGGAAAAGGAGCAACTGGGACAGAATCCGGCACCCCAACTGGTTCTAGAACCCAGGGTGTCGGCGCCACAGGTAGAGAATTAGCCAAGTGAGCCGCGGCACCGGCCCAATTTTGTTTTTGAACGTTAATATTAAAAGAGCCACCAAACCTCTAGATATATCACAAGTTATCCAAAATTAAATATCTGAGGTACAGGAGAAGTGGGCATTTTCAACACTATTACTGAGTTAGGTCCACTTCCCAGAACGTACAAAAAACAATCTGTAGGGGCCAGCACTGTGGTGCAGAGGGTTAAAGCCCCAGCCTGCAGTGCTAGCACCCCATATGGGTGCCCGGTTCAAGTGCAGGCTGCTCCACTCTTGATCCAACTCCCTGCTAATGCGTCTGGGAAAATAGTGGAGGATGGCCCAAGTCCTTGGGCCCCTGCACCCACATGGGAGACCCAGAAAAAGCTCCTGGCTCCTGGCTTCAGATCGGCTCAACTCTGGCCATTGCAGCCATCCATTTGGGGAGTGAGCCAGTGGATGGAAGACATATTCTCTCTCTCTCTCTCTCTCTCTCTCTCTCTCTCTCTCTCTGTCAAATAAATAAAACAAATCTTTTAAAAAATATGTGACATCAGTCTCTCAAGAAGGGGAAGGCTGTATGTGTTAGCCGGCAAAAGAGGCAGAAGGTATGAGTCATATCTGGCCCCTCAATCAGGAGTCTTGGGAAAATTTTATGGGGTCAGAAGAGAGAAGTTCAGATGTGGACACACTGAAAGGGCAATTTCTGGCTAGAAGGCCCACAGCAGGACCATGTACAGATTGGTATGAAGAAGAGTCCAATCAAGTGAACACTGTAATCTATCAGATCCTTCACTTCCTGAATCTGTCCAATTTTTCTGTTTCCAATTGTTCACCAACTTTGGTTCCATGAGGAGGTGCACCTTTGTGTCATCTATAGGTTACAATCCTTTCTGAACATATGTCATTCAGCTACTGAATTGTAGAATGAACTAGCAGATAGGAGATCTGTGTCTGTATGCCTACCCACTCCTCCCCCCTCTGCCTTTAAAACAAACAGGCATATTCTTTAAAAATAAATAAATAAGGAAAACACCCTAGTTCTCTTATAACAGCCCAGAAAGTCCCTACGTAATTCTGTCCCAGTTAGCTCACTGGCCTCACTTCCTATTAGTTACTCTACATTTTACTTATTCCATACCAGCAACACCAGCCTCCTTGTTGGTTCTTGCAATGTATCAGGCACTATCTGATCCTATGCTTTGCACATCGCTGTTTCCACCATCTGCATCACATTTCTCAAATGTGGATGCCTCCCTCACCTCCTTCAGGTCTGTTATTCTTTTCTAGATGAGGTTTTTCTGTCTATGCTATTTCACACACACACATACACACACACAATCCCTTCTCTGCTTCACTTATTTTTTTACTGTCTAAAATAAAGGAGGTTATCACTGGGTCACTCACCACTCACTATCTCTCACTTGTATTTATTTTTTTATTTTTTTAAATATTTATTTTATGTATTTGAAAGACAGTTACAGAAAGAGGTAGAGACAGAGACAGAGAGATCTTCTATCCGCTGGTTCACTCCCCGGATGGCTTCAATGGCTGGAGCTGCGCCAATCCAAAGCCAGGAGCCAGAAGCTTCTTTCAGGTCTCCCACATGGGTACAGAGAGCTGGATCGGAAGAAGAGCAGCCGGGACAACAACCAGTGCCCACATGGGATACCGGTACTCAGGCCAGGGTGTTAACCCACTGTGCCACAGCCCCAGCCCTTACTTGTATTTATTACCTGTCTTCCCTCACTGGAATGTAAGTTGCAGGTAAGGACACAATTTTTGTCTGTTTTTTTCCTTTGTCCTCTGTTGTATTCCTAGCCCTAGAATAGTGTCTACCATTTAGCAGATGCTCAATAAACAATGGGTGGGTAGACAAGTGTGTGATGAAATCAGAAAGGTCACTAACTGTTTAGCCTCACAAAAGCCATCTAACTTCTCTAAATCTCAATTTTCTCAACCATAAAATAAGGACAAAAACAGTACCTAGAGCAATGAATAAGTAGAATTTGAAGATTAAAAACACAATAGTATTTACATTAGCATCCCCCAAAATAAAATACTTAGAAATCTAAAAAAGATATACAAGATCTATATAAGGGGGGTCAGCACTGTGGCACAGCGGGTAAAGCCGCCACCTACAGTGCCGGCATCCAATATGGGTGCCAGTTCAAGTCCCAGCTGCTCCACTTCAATCCGGCTCTCTGCTTTGGTCTGGGAAATCAGTAGAAGATGATCCAAGTGCTTGGGCCCCTGCACCTGCGTGGGAGACCCAGAAGAAGCTCCTGGCTCCAGATTGGCACAGCTCTAGCAGTTGTGGCCATTTAGGGAATGAACCAGCAGATGGAAGAGCTCTCTCTCTCTCTCTCTGTCTCTCCCTCTCTCTCTCTCTCTCTCTCTCTCCCCCTTTCTCTCTCACTGCCTCTGCCTCTCTGTAACTCTGCCTTTCAAATAAATAATATTTTAAAAAATTATTTATATGAGGAAAACCATAAAGCTCTAATGAAAGAACTACACAAATGAGATATTCCATGTTTACATAAATAAATCTTTAAAAAAGATTTATATGAGGACAACCATAAAGCTCTAATGAAAGAACTACACAGATGAGATATCCCATGTTTACAAAGAAGAAGACAATATTTTAAGGTATCAATTTTTTCAAATTTAATCTATAGATTCAAAGCAATCCCAGCCAAGATTCCAGAAAATTACTTTGTAGATATCAAAAAACTGATCCTTTACTTTAAACAGGCAAAAGATTCAGAATAGCCAACACAGTAATTAACTCAAAACAGATCACAGGTCTAAATATAAAATGCAAAACTATAAAACACCTAGAAGATAACATAGGGGAAAATCTAGATGACCTTGGATTTGGGTTGACTTTTAGATACAACATCAAAGGCAGAAGCCATGAAAGAAAAGAATTGGTAAGATAAATACCATTAAAGTAAAAAATTTCTGGAACCAGCATTGTGGCTTAATGGATAAAGCCACTGCCTGCAATGCTGGCATTCCATATGGGTGTTGGTTCAAGTCCCAGCTGCTCTATTTCTGTTAATGGCCTGGGAAAAACAGCAGAAGAGGGTCCAAGTGCTCTCTCATCTGTAGGAGACTTGGATTAAGCTCCTGGCTCTGGCTTCTGGTGAATGAAAGAACAGATGGAAGATATCTCTCTCTCCCTCTCAAATAAATAAATAAATATTTAAAAAAGAACCTCAAAATAGCAAAAAGACAAATAATCCAATTTTAAAATGAGCAAGTGACCTTAATACACATTTCTCAAAAGATGATACACAAAGCCAAAAAGTACATAAGAAAACATTCAACATCACTAAGCACTAGGAAATATAAATTAAAGCCACAATGAAAAAGCATGTTAACCTAGTTAGAATGGCTATTATAAAAAAAAATAATAATAATGATAACAAGTACAGGCAAGGATGCAGAGGAACGGAAACGGTCATATGCCACAGGTGGAAATGTAAATTAGTACAGCCGTTTTGAAAAACAGCATGGGGGATGGCACTGTGCCACAGTGGGTTAAAGCCCTGGCCTGAAGCACCGCCATCCCATATGGGTGCCCATTCTAGTACCAGCTGCTCCTCTTACAATCCAGCTCTCTGCTGTGGCCTGGGAAAGCAATACAAGATGGCCCAAGTCCTTGGGCCCCTGCAACCGCATGGGAGACCTGGAAGAACCTCCTGGCTCCTGGCTCTGGATCAGCGCAGCTCCGGCTGTTGCGACCATCTGGGGAGTGAACCAGCGGATTGAAGACCTCTCTCTCTGTCTTTACCTCTCTCTAACTCTGTCTTTTAAATAAATAAAATAAATTTTTGTAAAAAAAAAAAAACAGTATGGAGGTCCCTCAAAAATTACAAACTAGAACTGCATTTCATTCAGCAATTCTACTACTAGGTATACATTCAAAGAAAATGAAAACATGATGTAATGTATTTGTATTCACAATAGCCAAGATATGAAAACAATCCAGGTGCCAGCTGACAGAAGAGTACATAAAGAAAGTGTGGTGTAGATATACACACTAGGGTAGTATTCAGCCATAAAAGGAATAAAGTTCTGTCATTTGCAGGTAGAATTAAGTGAAATTAAGTTATATTAAGTAAAGTATGTTATATTAAGTGAAATCAGTCATATATAGAAAGACAAATACTTCAGCTACCACTGGCCGCTATCAGAGTGCCAGTTCAAATCCTGGGTGCTCTGTTCCCAATCCAGATTCCTGCTAATTCTCCAAAGAAGGCAGCAGACGCTGAAATGCTTGGGCCTCTACACCCACATGGAGTTCCTGGTTCCTGGGTTGGACCTGGTCCAGATCTGACTGTTGCAGCCATGTGGGCAGTGAACCAGCAGATGGATGGTCTCTATCTCTCCCTCTGATGCTCTACTTTTCAAATAAACAGATAAATCTTAAAAAAAAAAAAAAAAATTAAGACAGGGGCCAGCACTATGGCACAGCAGATTAAAGCCCTGGCCTGTAGCGCCAGCATCCCATCTGGGCACCAGTTCGAGTTCTGGCTGCTCTACTGCCGATCCAACTCCCTGCTGATGTGTCTGGGAAAGCAGCAGAGGGTGGCCCAAGTGGTTGGGTCCAACATCCACATGGGAGACCCAGAAGAAGATCCTGGCTCCTGGCTTCGAATCAGCTTAGCTCCGGCTGTTGTGGCTATTTTTGGAGCGAACCAGTGGATGGAAGATCTCTCTTTCTCTCTGTCTCTGCCTTTCTCTGTAACTCTTTCAAATAAATAAAATAAATCTTTTAAAACAATTAAAACCAATACTTCCTCTTAATTTTGCAGTGAATGTAAAATCCATTTAAAAAACTAAATTCATGTAGAATATAGCATCAAAATCAGAGTGTTTGAGAGTTAAATTAATAACATGAAAACTTCTTGGCATAATAACTGACACAGGATAAGTGCTCAAAATATACTGGTTGCTAGCATAATATGCACATAACAGACAACCAAATCCTTGTTGAAATAACTGAACCAGTGGCTGAATAATTGAGTACTACCTGAAATTATCAAATAAATATGGTTAACAGTCAATTATCCATGCTAAAGGACCTGTCTTCCAATAACATCTGACATTCATATATGGCCTTTTGCCTTTTTCACAGGTAGTGTTTCATTTATTTCTTAAGCCACACCAGGTAAAATGATACTGCCTCCTTTTCACAAATGAGGAAACAGTTATAGATATGGTAAGTGACTTGTTCAATATAGCCTAGTTAGTGACTAGGACAGAACAAGATTTGCTACATCTTACTTTTCCCACAATTAACACATATAATGAACAGGAATTCTTAATTAAATAACATTATTCCTAAGGGAAACTTATGTCCAAGAAACTTTTCTGATTTAGAGTGCTGTAAACAGCAAATTTTTATTTCATAATTTTAAGCGTATACTGGAGTTAATATGTATATGTACATTTCTAAGTTGTTTTATATATTTTAATAAAAGTTTGATGTTTATCTGGCTCTTAAAATACCAGATATTAAACAGAACATCCCAAAACAGTTGGCTCTTAGCTTTTTTTTTCTATTACAGTTATCACATTGTAGCAAAAATTTAACAAAAGATACTTTCATACTGCCCTATAGGGAGTCCTCCCAAGGGATGGTTTGAGGTCCTTTATAAGAGCAAAGGTAACACTGTTATCTCTTTGAAAAAAAAAAAAAAAAAAAGCTACACTAACATATGCATAAACAGAAAAAAAGAGAAATAGTAGTTCTTTCTCAGAAATCTACCTAATTTTATAAAGTTCTCAAAGTCCTCCTGTGGTATTTATTCTCCAGAATTATAAAGACACAGCCATTGCTATTTTATAATAATTACATTGCCAATACATCTATCATAGCCTCAAAGGGGAACTCCTCTTCTCATACTGATGTTATAGTATGGGAGAACACGACATGAGAATATATGCAGTACTCACACTCCATTAACAGAAAACCAAAGCCTACAATGGGTGCATCATTCACATTCTACACCTTCTGCTGTTAAACTAGAACCTTATGCAAACTGTTGAAATCTTTACTTAATTTATACTAAATTGATCTTCTGTATATAAAGATAATTGAAAATGAACCTTGATGCGAATGGAAGGAGAGGGGGAGAGGGAGCCGGAGATGGGAGGGTTGCGGGTGGGAGGGAAGTTATGGGGGGGGGGGAGCCATTGTAATACATAAACTATACTTTAGAAATTTATATTTATTAAATAAAAGTTAAAAAACAATATACTGAATACAAAAGTGAATGTAACCTAAATGAGGCATTTAGATTAAATGCTAAATTGCTTGCTCACTATATAAATAAACTTTTCTTTTTCTTCAGGCAAATTAAAGTATGTGGAATTTGAAACATACATGTATAACTATTCTTGAAATCATGGACATGTAATCATGCATACCCTGCCATATTTTCTGCATTCTATTCACTAAAAGCAATTCATTATGTTCTTTCCAGAAAAAAAAAAAAAAAAAACTAGAACCTGAAGTCCCAACAAAAAAAATAAATAAAAATAGCCTTAAGGCATTAGTATAGGCTGAGGATTCCTAGCTCAAAAATCTGAAATCCAAGTACTCCAAAAGTTGAAATTCTGAGGGCCCACATTATGCCCCAAGTGTAAATTCTACACCATGAAAACTTTCATATGTGATTATTAAATAAATTATACCTTTTACCTCTGTGTATAAGGTATACACCTATGTGCATAAGGTATATGAATGAAACATAAGTGAATTCTGTGTCTAGACTTGGGCCCCACCCCCAAGATGTCTCATTATGTATATGCTAATACTCTAAAATCAAAAAGAAATCCAAAATCTCAAACACTTCTGGTCTCAAGCATCTTAAGTAAGGGCTACTCAATTCCTACTGTGAATGAGAAGAGTAGGTGTTGATATGTTACTGAGTCTCAGTCTCTCCCAAACTTCTCCTGACCTTTGATAACCATTTGCAATTCCAGGCATGAGTACAAGTTAGTACCCCAAGTGACAGAACCATTTGTCACCTACAATCCATACCCATGAGCACAGTACATAGGAATAAAGTCTGAGAGATGAAGAAATGTTCTAACCCACAGGAATAAACAGCATTTAAAGAAAAGCATTAAGAGATAGGGATGGTGCCTGCATTCAAAATTTATCAAATGACAGAATGTTGGCCATAGAAAGGACTTACAAAGTTCTGAGGTTGTATCATCTTATTTTAATAGATTCAGCATGAATCAAAAAGCCAGGACTAAAAATAGAACCAATCATGGCCGGCGCCGGCTCAATAGGCTAATCCTCCGCCTGTGGCGCTGGCACACCAGGTTCTAGTCCTGGTCGGGGCACCGGATTCTGTCCCGGTTGCCACTCTTCCAGGCCAGCTCTCTGCTGTGGCCAGGGAGTGCAGTGGAGGATGGCCCAAGTGTTTGGGCCCTGCACCCGCAAGGGAGACCAGGAGAAACACCTGGCTCCTGGCTTCGGATCAGCGAGATGCGCCGGCCGCAGCGGCCACTGGAGGGTGAACCAACGGAAAAAGGAAGACCTTTCTGTCTCTCTCTCTCTCACTATGCACTCTGCCTGTCAAAAAAGAAAGAGAGAAAGAAAGAAAGAAAGAAAGAAAGAAAGAAAGAAAGAAAGAAAGAAAGAAAGAAAGAAAGAAAGAAAGAAAGAAAGAAAGAAAGAAAGAAAGAGAAAGAAAGAAAGAAGAAAGGAAGGAAGGAAGGAAGGAAGGAAGGAAGGAAGGAAGGAAGGAAGGAAGGAAGGAAGGAAGGAAGGAAGGAAAAGAAAAGAAAAGAACCAATCACTACATGCAGTTGATTTAATTATTTTCACATGCTGATGAAAACATAAAAATATTAGTCAAGAATTCTGCCTTAGTAGAGAGAGGCAGGAAAGGAGAAAGGGGTATGTATTATAACACTGGAAAGGGGCAGAAAGCAAAAGCAACTCTTATTCCAAGAATTTCTTGACATAGTCTGCATAGCAGGAATCATCAGTGTTTTCTCTGACTGGGATCTAGGTTTAATTATAGAGGCAATCTGGAGAGACACCGAGGGAGAAGCACAGGAGACGTGCCCTCTCGTTCAACAACTTCCCACAGTGAAGAGAGAGAAACCAGGACTCCTTCTGGCTTTAAGATGGTGATAGTAAAAATGACTATGAAAAACAAACAATATACTAAGTGCTTTACATGCATTAAGTATTCACTACAGCTTTATAATATAGGTTCTGTTGGCATCCAAGTTTACCAATGTAGTTTGGAAACATTAAGATCATAACTCAAAAGTCACACAGTAATGAGCCAAAATTTAACCCTGGGTTTACCTGACTCCAAAGCCAGCTTTTAACTACTAAGTTATATAGACTCTCCAATAAGCAACGCTGATAAGCAGCATGGAATGCAGAGAGAAAGCAGCACAGCAACCAACCAGATCACCTTTGAAGATCAACAATTGAGAATGACTCAACAGGGAATCCCTGATGTGCACTGTTGCACCCATCAGGGGAAATCAACCAATGGACAGAAAAGGGGATGAGAACTGAGGCATAGCTAATTGTTAGGCAGTATTAAATTACAAATGCATCAAAATAAGGAGGACTAAAGTAAAAAAATAGAGAAAATTATGGGCTCTCTACTCATCTCAGTTGAAGGGACTCTAGAAAACCTATTTTTCTTTCCTTTTTGTATTTCAATATTAGTTTTTATTCTTTGAAATTTTGATTTGCAGGACAGGAAAGAAAATACTGCTCAGCACTATTCATTCTTTGAAACTCAAGTGAGTTAACCGTTATATCTACCTAATTATAATTAACATATTAATGTGTCATACGTTACCATTCTAAATGTATAAACAATGTAATTTTAAAGGAAGTATTTTTACATCTTTCAAATTATCCCCCATAATTTTATAAGCTCTATTGAAAAATCTAATCAAGTTCTTATAAATAAATGATATATATGACAACACTAGCAAGAGTGAACTTTAAAAATTGGTAAATTTCCCATTACCCCATATCCACTAAAGTTGTATTTTAATGTCCGCATATAGACAGTGACATCAATACAAGGGAGTTTAGTACAGGTAAATTCTTACTTCTGGCAAAAGTTAATGCTACTCAGAAAAAATAAAGGTGCAAAACCAATTTTAAAAGACGATTTGACCTTGACACTTCATGTGCATAGAAAAAAGAGATGGCATGCAGCTGGCATTGTGGCATAATGGGTTAAGCTGCCACCCCCAACACCAACATTCCAAATGGACACTGGTTCGAGTCCTGGCTGTTCCACTTCCAACTCTACTTCCCGATAATGACCATGGGAAAGCAGCAGAGGATGGCCCAAGTCCTCAGATTCCTGCACCCATTTGGGAGACCCAGATGAAGCTCCTGGTTCCTGGCTTCAGATCAGCCCAGCCCGGGCTTTTGCATCCATTTGGGGAGTGAACCAGAAGATGGAAGATCTCTATATACATCTCTCTCCTTTTCTCTCTCTCTCTCTAACTCTGGCTCTCAAATAAATGATAAAAAATAAATCCTAAACAAAAAGATTGCTTTTGGTACTAAAGATTTCACATATTTTAATTTTAGCAACCAGGAATGAATAAAAAACACTGATTATGTATCAAAAGCACAGCTCAAATTTTTTAGAAGTACAAACATACTTTCTATTTTCATGATATCAAATCTGTACAGCAAAGTAAAGTGTTGGAATATGAGTTATTACACAGTATTGGAAGAGCTAATATACCAGACTTGTGGAATTTAAGTAAAATCTTTCAGACGCCTTTTTGAATTGTGTGTATAGAACTCCACCTAGTGGTTATAAAATAAATATAAAAATAAGAATACACTAAAATGCTGAAACTGTTAAAAATCAATGCTTTTATCATTAAACCAAATGTTTTAACTGAGAAGCCTAAGTTACTTCAATATTTTAGATAGATGCTATATACTCTATAAATAAAATTAATGATTTTCTATAATTTTATTTTTGTAAGGAAATGGTCTTTCTGATAAAAAATTCACAAGTTACTACATGATAAAGAACTCTCTTGCTGTTAACATTAGACTATTTTTTGTAAAAGTACATAATATCCTTATACCATTCTCAGCATCTTTTTCCTTTCCTGTATCTTAATTATAAAGAATAATTCCATCATAATAACTGTGAAGAAAATAAAATGTCTTAGTTTCCTAAGAAGTTTATTTTTACTTCTTTGAATTAAAACAATGCCTACACTTTGAGAAAAATTGTTACAATCTCAAAATATCTAATCCCAATTTCCACAAATTACCTTATTTACTAGAGCACTATAATTCTTTTCCTAGACAAAGTAAAAGTATAGCTTTTTTCTTCCAGAATGTTTTGTTTAAAGATTTATCTGAAAGTCAGGGTTAGAGAGAGAGAGAGAGAGAGAGAGAGAGCAAAGACAGAGATTTTCCATCCATTGGTTCACTCCCCAGATGGCCACAACACCCAGGGATGGGCCAGGCCCAAGCCAGGAGCCAGGAGCTTCATCCAGGTCTCCCCCGTGGATGCAGGGGCCCAAGTAGTTGGATCATCTTCCACTGCCTTCCTAGGTGCACCAGCAAGGAGATGGATCAAAAGTGAAGCAGCCTGGACTCCAACCAGTGGCCCATAGTGTACCGCAGGTGGTAGCCTAACACACTATGCCACAACGCTGGCCCCATTGTCAAATCTTTTTACAAATCTTTATCAGAAGATAAAATTTCATACTTTTAGCTGTCAAAAATCATATCAGCTGCTTCTAGCTTCCACTGGATGCTTTCTAATGTCATTATCTACATTCTGAATTATAACTACATTATTTGCAAATTCCTCAATGATACATTAGACTTAATTTTGCATTTCTAGCAGTATGAATTTGTTTTTGCATTCTTTTGAGCATTCTTTAATTTTTCAGCCTATAGATATTTTTACTAATTTTTCACCAATGCTTCAAATGGCATATCAAGTTTAACTTCCAGCATATCAACCTTAGTTTTGCATTTCTCATAAACATTTCACAGTAATGAAATTATTTGATACTTCTTTAGCAATTTAATTTTTAAAAAATATTTTATTTATTTATTTGAGCAGTAGAGTTACAGACAGAGGGAGAGACAGAGAGAAAGTCTTCCTTCCTTTGGTTCACTCCCCAGATGGTCGCAACGGCTGGAGCCGCGTCAATCCAAAGCCAGGAGCCAGATGCTTCTTCCTGGTCTCCCATGTGGGTGCAGGGACCCAAGGACTTGGGCCATCTTCTACTGCTTTCTCAGGCCATAGCAGGGAGCTGGATTGGAAGAGGAGCAGCTGAGACTAGAACTCACGCCCATATGGGATGCCGGCGCCGCAGGCGGAGGATTAACCTACTGTACCACGGAGCCAGCCCTAGCAATTTAATTTTACACTGAATTCTTTTCAGATTCTAGATACCAACTTAGAATCATCTAATTGGAAAAAACTAGATAACTAACCATATTTACTGATTAGTAGTAAAATTTTGGTTATATATACTAACCAAACTATAAAATATATTATTTCTGAATATTAAATATAATTTATAAGACAACCATGCTACTAACAGCTTTTGACAAACTAAGCATTCTTAAAAATGCTATTCAGGAGGTACCTTTCTCTGAAGGGAAGAGAGAACTTCCACTTTGACTATGACCCTATCGGAATAAGATCAAAGTCAGCGAACTCTAAAGGCTTCCATAGCCCTGGAAACTCATGACTAGAGCCTAGGGACATTACTGACACCATGAATAGGAGTGTCAAATTGTTAAGTCAGCAACAGGAGTCACTGTGTACTTACATCCCATGTGGGATCTGTCCTTAATGTGTGTCTAATGTGCAGTGATGCTATAACTAGTACTGAAACAGTATATTTCTACACTTTGTGTTTCTGCGTGGGTACAAACTGATGAGATTTTTACTAATTATATACTGAATTGATCTTCTGTATATAAAGATAATTGGAAATGAAAAAAAAACCTGGTGTTAAATTGGAAATGGCATAGAAAATTAATTAATTTTTAAAAAAAATATTATGTAGGATCTCTGTCTTTAAGCGCTGTACACTGTTATTTAATGCTATAACTAGTACTCCAACAGTATTTTTTTCACTTTGTGTTGCTATATGGGGGCAAACTGTTGAAATCTTTACCTAATATATACTAAACTGATCTTCTGTATATAAAGAGATTTGAAAATGAATCTTGATGTGATTGCAAGGGGAGAGGGAGCGGGAAAGGGGAGGGTTGTGGGTGGGAGGGAAGTTATGGGAGGGGGAAGCCATTGTAACCATAAGCTGTAATTTGGAAATTTGTATTCATTAAATAAAAGTTTATTAAATTTAAAAAATGCTATTCAGAAGACAGTTTTAAAAGTAATCACAGGAGCAAGCATTTAGCATACTGGTTCAGATGGCCACATCCAATAAGAGAGTGCCTTGCTTTGGATTCCAGCTCCAGCTCCCAATTCCACCTTCCAGTTAATGCACACTCAGAAGCAGAAGGTGCTAGCACAAGTAGTGTGGTCCCCACCATCCACGTTGAGTTCCCAACAGGCATGTGGGGAGTGAATGAGTGGATGAGAGAGAAGCACACACTCTCGCTCTCCTTGCTCTCCCTCTCAAACAAAACATACAATAAAAGTAATCACAAAAAGCTTACTGGAAATTTCAAAAAGTTATTAAAACCATCCTATCCAATACATATCATTTGTTGTCAAATGCAAAATAGTTTCAGAAAAACCCAAAATTTCTATATATCTATAATTTTGGTATATTCATCAAATTGCTTTGCAGCAAACTAACCATTTGGCAACTGATCTAAAACCAAGATTTAGAAATATTTCCCTACACAGAAGTACATGAAATATTGAAATTCAGAATAGTACACACATAAGCCGCAAGTAGAAGAGGGCAAATACATAACAAAAATAGCTGTGTGAACCTATTTTGCCCTGATAAAGTAATCAGCAGGTCTCTGTGCCTCCTGTACAGATCCTGGAAACGAGGGGAAGTTTTGCTGATATACTGTTCGTTCTTACCTGTGTGACTACTTTGTTTTCTGGTAAAATTCAGTATCCTGGGCTATGTAAATTGAAAGTTTAATATTATCTTTCAGTGGCATCGTCTTTCCAACACTAGTTATCATTCACGTGAAATCCTGCATCTAGAGTCAAAGGTAGGACCTGAAATACTGCAATTCATTTCAGGAGCCTTAAAATATATTCAAGGAATCTAAAATTTTAGGAATAAGCCATTTGAGAAACAATGGGCTAAAATATTACTCAAATAAAATATTACAGCAAATAAATTATCATTTGGGAGAAGGCCATCCTTTTTAATAAAATCACATGATTTAGAATTCTTTTAAGCAGAAATAGCAACGACATCATCTTCCTATCTTAAATGCACAAAAGATTTGCTCAAAGTAGCCACTCAGTCTTGAGGGATTATTTCTACTATATTTATTTAACACAGTGAAATAGCGAGAAAGATGTTCAATATAAAGTTTCATATCCAGTATTCCTAACATTTTCTCCACATTTTATCAAATATAGTAAGCACAAATAACAACCTTCCCATAACTTTCTTTGATGCTCTTGAATACAGGAGCAAATAAGAAACTAAATAACCCTAAGGCAGTACAGTCACATAAAGGATTCTTTCCAACAATACTCACTGAGTATTATATAAATTCACATGCAATACAAAGTGGAGATCAGATGCAGGAAACAGGCATATATGTAACAACCTTATTAATTTCTTAATCATTAAAACTTAACTGCACTAGCCTAATTTTTCAGGAAAGCAGGAAAGTAAGTGAAGTACTCTTACAACACACATCCAAAAGTCTTTGATACACCTTATATTGAGAGGAGGAGTCTCTACATCCTTCTTTCAATCTGGACAGATTCCAATGGAATGTGATAGACGTGATACTATGTGACTTTAGAGGCTAGAAACGGCCAAGCAACATCTACCTGGACATCTTCAGATAACTTATTTTGAAGAAAGCCACCTACCATGTAAGAAATCTGACTATCATAAAAATGACACATTGGAGAAGTCATGTAGGTACTCTCAACTGACAGCAATGTGAGTGAGCCATCTTGACTGCATAATCCAGTTGAGCCTTCAGCAGGTAGTCAGCAGCACCAGGTATCTAATTACCACCGTAGGACCTTAAACTATAACTGCCCAGCCAAGTCCTTCCTGAATTTTTGAAAAAAGGTTTCCAAGTACAATACAGATTAACTCTGAATGTCTGTATATAGTATTAAAAGCAGTGCTAAATTTAAATTTAAAATCTTGCCCAGGACAATTCCATCTTTCTCAACTTCTTTTTGGCACTAATCCTTCTTGGTACTCTCTTACACTTCTCTCCACCCCCAGAATGCTCTTCCCCCAGCATATGTCTCAATACTAATTGTAAATTTCCTGTGAATTCCAATTCAAAAAAATTACTCAGGATAATTTTATGAATAGCCATACTGGATAACTTCCCCATTACCAGGTATTTTCCCAGATCTTTTATATACAGTCTATACTATACTATCATTTATTTATTTGTATAATACAACAAACTTTACTATTAAGGATACAATTTATCTTCTAAATTCCTTGAGAACTGAGGGTGTCTTCTATTTCTATATTTAATTTATAAGTAAGATGAAGAAACAAAGAACTGGAAATGTCAATAAAAACAGATTCACTAGAGGGCACCCTTAGTCTTTTACTACTGCTCCAAAATATGTGGTATGAATCTCATACTCAACATAACTAAGTACTATGAAATAAAGATAAAAATGAAATTTCTCCCTTTTATGAAGTCACTTTATCTTATCTACTGTTTAATATAATGTCTAAAAATAACAGAACAGAACCGTAAAATCAAGCCCAGGCTTCTATGGGTAAATTTGGACAATCTGGCATAGGATACTTCTTTATTAAAGATTTATTTATTACTTGAAAGTCAGAGTTACACAGAGAGAGAAGGAGAGGCAGAAAGATAGAGAGGTCTTCCATCTGTTAGTTCACTCCCCAGATGGCTGCAACGGCCAGAGCTGCACTGATCAGAAGTCAGGAGCCATGGAGCTTCTTCCAGGTCTCCCACGCAGGTGCAGGCAGGGCCCAAGGACTTACGCCATCTTCTACTGCATTCCAGGCCATACCAGAGAGCTGGATCAAAAGTGGAGCAGCCAGGACTCGAACTGGTGCCATATGGGATGCCAGCATTGCAGGCAGCAGCTTTGCCCGCTACGCCACAGTGCTGGTCCCAGGATAGACTTTTGTATATTACATAGTAGACACCCAGATACTGGAAGAACACATGTAAAAATAATTTTATTAAAACACATCTTCAAAAGTCAGTGCTTCTCTGGCCTCAGAATCAGCCCTTAAAAGGCATTCAGATCTGTCTAAAAAGCCCATGAGAGTATTTTAGGCATGGAAAGCCAAGACACTATGGCAAAAAATGACCTAATGAAAGATCTCTGTGCGTTAAGATTCCAATGGCAAGAACAGCCCATCAAATAAAGAAGTACCTTTCTCCGAAGGGAGAAGAGAACTTCCACTTTGATCATGGCCTTGTCTAAATAAGGTCAGAGTTTGTGAACTCAAGAGGCTTCCATAGCCTTGGCAGCTCATGACAAGAGCCTTGGGTGATTACTGACGTCATAAATAAGAGTGTCAATTGTTAAATCAACAACAGGAGTCACTGTGCACCTACTCCCCATGTAGGATCTCTGTCCTTAATGTGTTGTACTATGCAAATTAACGGTAAAACTAGTATTCAAACAGTTCTTTATACTTTGTGTGTCTGTGTGGGTGCAAACTGTTGAAATCTTTACTCAGCATATACTAAGTTGATCTTCTGTATGTAAAGATAATTAAAAATGAATCGTAATGAAGAACGGGATGGCAGAGGGAGTAGATGGGATGGTTGCAGGTGGGAGGGTGGTTATGGGGGGAAAAACTGCTATAATCCAAAAGTTGTACTTTCGAAATTTATATTTATTAAATAAAAGTTTTCTAAAAAAAAAAAAAGTCAGTGCATAAATTTAGAATAAATATATAGGGGCCGGTGCTGTAGCATAGTGGGTAAAGCCGCGGTCTGTAGTGCCAGCATCCCATATGGGCGCCGATTCAAGTCCCGGATGCTCTCTTCCAATCCAGCTCTCTGCTATAGCCTAGAATAGTAGTACAAGATGGCCCAAGTGCTTGGGCTCCTGCACCCTCATAGGAGACCAGAAGAAGCTTCTGGCTTTTGGCTTCAGATCTGCACAGCTCCAGCCATTGTGGCCATCTGGGGAGTGAATCAACAGCTAGAAGACCTCTCTGTCTCTACCTCTCTCTGTATCTGTCTCTCAAATAAATTTTTAAAAAAATCTAAAAAAAAAACCACACATACACACAGACAAAAATGTACTTATCTTCTCCATCAACACTAGAAATCTACAAATATGTTTTTATGATTTATTCATATTAAATACAACTTATGATAATGCTAAAATAACTGAATGAAAAATAATTTAAAATTTCTGACAGTCCTAAAAGCTTTTCAACCTTTTTTTTTAAGATTTATCAATTTATTTGGGGCTGCCGCTGTGGCACAGTGGGTTAACGCCCTGGCCTGAAGCACCAGCATCCCATATGGGCACCAGTTCTAGTTCCAGCTACTCCTCTTCTGATCTAACTCTCTGTTATGGCCTGAGAAAGCAGTAGAAGATGGCCCAAGTCCTTGGACCCCTGCACCCACATGGGAGACCTGGAAGAAGCTCCTGGCTCCTGGCTCCTGGCTCCTGGCTTTGGATCAGCGCAGCTCTGGCTGTTGCAGCCATCTGGGGAATGAACCAGCAGATGAAAGACCTCTCTCTCTGTCTCTACCCATCTCTGTAATTCTTTCAAATAATAAAATAAATCTTTAAAAAAAAAAGATTTATCAATTTATTTGAAGGCAGAGTTACAGACACACACACACACACACACACAGATCTTCTACCTGCTGGTTCACTCCCCAAATGGCAGGGGCTGGACCAAGCCAAAGACAGGAGCCAGGAGCCAGAAGCCACCTCTGGGTCTCCCATAGGTACAGGGGCCCAAGCACTTGGACCAACCTCCACTGCTTTCCCAGGCACATTAGCAGGGAACTGGGTCAGAAGTGGAACAGCGGGACTCAAATGTGCCCGTGGGGGATGCCAGCACCTCCAGCAGAGGCTTAACCCACAACACCACAGAGTTGGCCCCCCAAAAAACAAGCTTTTTTAAAAAAAAGTGTTATCATTACCAAAAGACATCCACAAGAGACCCTCCTTGCTATACAGACAAGCTAAATGGCAAAGACTGCAAGAGGATAAGCAAAGAGGAAGATAAGCAAAACCAAGGGCTGAGTCACAAGCTCAGCAGTCACCTCAACATCAGCAACGTGAGAACTTTAATTATCAATGCAGATATCTAGAAAACCCCAAACCAACCCACCAGCTGAGAATTCCAGAGGCTAAACAGGACAGGGCTGAGGAAATGCTGTCTTACTATCTCTACCATCATTTGACTTATTCATACAACAAAAAGAAATGAGTATGCAATTTCAGCTACGGGGAATGAACAAAAGATTGGAACTGAACACACTAAGAGATTGCTTTTTGTTCACTAACCAAATAAGTAGAACTAAATACATTATCTATGCAGCATGAGAATTTTATGATTTTTACCAAAAGACTTCTCTTTGGGGGCCAAGGGTTTGGTCCAGTGGCTGAAATGCTGCTCAAAATGCCTGTATCCCATATCTGAGTGTCTAGGTTCAAGTCTAAGTTCTGCTCTTCATTCTAGCTTCTGCTAATGCATGCCCAAGGAGGCAGTAGGTGATGGCTCAAGTAGCTGAGTCCCTGACAACCATGCAGGAGACCAGATTGAGTTCCAGGTCCCTGGTTTTAGCCTGGCCCACCCAAGGTAGATGCAGGCATTTGGGGGGTGAACCAGCCTTTTAAATAAGTAACAAAAATAAATATTTTTTAAAAAATATTTTGGGGCTGGCACCATGGCTCACTTGGTTAATCCTCTGCCTGTGGCGCCGGCATCCCATATGGGCGCCCAGTTGCTCCTCTTCCAGTCCAGCTCTCTGCTCTGGCCCGGGAGGGCAGTGGAGGATGGCCCAAGTGCTTGGGCCCTGCACCTGTATGGTAGACCAGGAAGAAGCACCTGGCTCCTGGCTTCAGATCAGTGCAGCACCGTCCGTAGCAACCTTTTGGGCAGTGAACCAACTGAAGGAAGACCTTTCTGTCTCTCTCTCTCACTGTCTATAACTCTACCTGTCAAATAAATTTAAAAATATATATTTCTTTTTGGTCATAGTAAATATATATTCACATATATCTTAAAATAAATTTATTTGTATAATATTTAATTTTTACAATGTTTTTCAAAATACAAAATTTTTTTATCAAATAACTATATCAAGAAACAATATGGAGGAAAACAGAAACATGGTTACCATGATACAAAGCAGATCTTAACTCCCACTATTGATCCTGACCACACAGTCTAGTTCTGTTAGTCATTTCAGTTTCACAGAAGAACTGGAGGGAAAAGATGAAGCTGAGAAAAGTAATTTTGGGCCTACTCAAAAGAAGAATATAAATAACAGAACAAAAACAAAAAGGATCTTTTACATGTGTACTAGTGCTTTACAACTCAGAACGCAATTTCACATATATTAATTCATGTGATCCCAAGAATGCTGAGGAAGTATACAGGACAACTGGTTTAATTTTTTTAAAAGATTTATTTATTTAGGCAGTGTTATAGAGAGAGAGGAAGAGAGAGAAAGAGAAATATTCCATCACTGGTTAACTCTCCAGTTAACGGCCAGTGCTGGGCCAGGCCAAAGTCAGAACCGAGGAGCTTCATCCAGGTCTCCCACATGAGTAGCAGAGGTCCAAACATGTGAGCCATCCTCTGTTGCTTTTCCCACACCAGCAGGGAGCTGAATCAGAAGTGGAGTGATCTGGACATGAACCAGGACCTATATGGGATGCCGGCGACACAGAATACTTTACCCACAACACCACAATGCCAACCCAAGCAGCTTTCTTGCTAAAACAGCAACACCTTTATTAATGAATTCTCACAAAATCAGGCCACTGGATAATGAGGCAGATAATAGCAAAACATCAACAATATATACACTCTCAGAAATCACACAAACTAGAAGAAAAGAGTTACTTTTATTTCTGCTAGAGACTGACTGTTGTTGACATTAATTCTATATTTTTTCTAGAGGCTATATATGCATGGGTTTACTTCTAGGTTCTCTACTCAGTGAATTATTTACCTTCTGATATTTTCATTTTACTTGTTAACATGTCTTTCATACTGAAGAACTTCCTTAGCAATTCTTGTAGTACCAGTCTGGTGTTGACAAATTTGCTCAGCTTTTGTTTGTCTGGCAATGTCTTTGCTGAGTATCCTAGTCTTTGGTGGTAGCAATTTTCCTTCAGGACTGTGAAAGTCTCATCTCACTCTCTCCTGGCCTATTAAGTTTCTGCCAAAAAGTCTACAGTCAGGTGAATTGCAACACCTTGTGTTTTTTTTTTTTCTTGTTGTTTTGACAATTCTCTATTTTTAACCTTGGAGAATTTGATTATAATATGGAGTAGACTTGCATGAATTGAATCTGACTGGTGACCCCTGACCTTCCTGTATCTGGAGAGTTGTATCCTTCTCTAGTCTTGGGAAGTTTCCTATTATTTTAATATTAAAATACGTTTTTTCCTCCAACTGCATATTTTCAAACAGCCTATCTTCAATCTCATTATTTATTTCTTCTGTTTGAGCTAGTCCGCTAAAAAAGCCTTCTACTGTACCCTTAGTTTTGCTCAGTATAATTTTCAGCTCAAGGATTTGTTTGATTTTTAAAATTACTTCCATATCTCTGTTAAGTACTGAATCATTTCTCTGTATTTTCTTGAAGCTTGTTGTTCTTTAAAACAGCTATTTTGAATTCTCCATCTGAGAATTTGCCAACATAAACTGCTCTCTGGTCAGTTTTGCTATCTGGCACCTTGTTTTGTTCATTACATGAGGTCATGGTTCCCCAAAAGTTCTTGATGCTTGCTGGTATATGCCATTTGTACACTGAAGGATTAGGAATCTTTTTGAGTCTTCATAGTCAGGTCTTCTTTGTGCCTGTCTTCCAGCCAGTGGAAATTTCCACTATTTCAACACTAGATAGCATCCTAAGTCAAGGTCTGCCTTGACTTAACAGTGTTGGTGTGTTGTCACTACTTCAGAATTAGAGGGTATCTCACCCCAAGTTTGGCCCAAACCCCAAGTCATTGTATTGGTCAAAACAAGCTAGAAAAGGGTCTACAAAGGGATAGTCAGCCCATTTCTAGAAGTCTCTTTCTGGGACTGGGGTAAACCCAGACACCTCGTGCACAAATCACTAGTATGTGGTCACACAGGATTCTGCCTGGCTAGACCTCACGACAGCAGTCTGTGCAGTTCATGACTGTGCATCAAGTCTATGTTATCGCTGATGCTGGCAGAAATAACAGACCAATATGAGTTTATATCACCAGAGCACAAGTCTCCACCTTAGACCAGAGTAGATCTGGACCTCATCTTTGAGTACTGGCCTGGGGATAAATGCCTTTGAGCTTTATCTGGTACTGGTTGTCACTGCAGCAGGCCAAGCTTGGTGCTCTAAAGTAAAACCCTGAACTCACTTTCCTGCTCTGCTCCCCAGCAGCTAGAGTCTGGGGATGTTGGAGACAGTCTCTTCACCACTTGGCTAAGGAGACTCTAAAGGCTCAGTCTTTGGATTCTGGCATGAGAACAGAGAGACCAGGGCTTTTCCTGTGATTGGCACAGTGCTTGTTTTCAAGGATATTCCCTCACCCTTGCCTAAGTAGGAGACAAGTATTTCTCTCCAACCTGTGCTGGTTAGAGTTGGTGAGATGATGCAGGCACTCTTTCCTTCTTGCCTTCTTCAACGCATTTTTTCTAATGTTTATACTAAAACCAGGCACTATAAGTCTCTCACCTGGCTTCCTTAGCTCTTGTGAAAGTAACTTGGTGCATGAACAGTTGTTCAAACTGGAATCTTATACTAAAGGTATTTATATTCCATCCATTTTCTTAAAAGACTTACTAAGAGTCTATAGTGCCGGCGCCGCAGCTCACTAAGCTAATCCTCTGCTTTGCGGTGCCAGCACACCAGGTTCTAGTCCCGGTCGGGGTGCCAGTTCTGTCCTGGTTGCTCCTCTTCCAGGCCAGCTCTCTGCTGTGGCCGGGGAGTGCAGTGGAGGATGGCCCAAGTGCTTGGGCCCTGCACCCCATGGGAGACCAGGAGAAGCACCTGGCTCCTGCCATCGGATCAGCGTGATGCGCCGGCCGCAGCATGCCGGCCGCGGTGGCCATTGGAGGGTGAACCAACAGCAAAAAGGAAGACCTTTCTCTCTCTCTCTCTCTCACTGTCCACTCTGCCTGTCAAAAAAAAAAAAAAAAAGAGTCTATTGTACCCATGGTGTTCTGCTATGTAGTGTACTAGGAACTCATCAAATACATTCATAGGCCTCAAATACAATATCATTAGGCCTGCATTTTAAAAATGTACTTATTTATTCATGTTCATTCCATTTGAAAGACAGAAAGAGATCTTCCATCCACTTGATCACTCCCTAAATGCCTGCAACAGCCAGGGCTGGCCCACCCCAAAGTAAGGAGCCAGAAATCAACCCAAGTCTCCCATATAGGTGGCAGGGATCCAAGTACTTGAGCTGTCATCACACTGCCTCCCAGGGTATGAGTCAACAGGAAGCCAAATCAGAAGGCAAGGAGCCAGGACTTCAACTAGGCATTCTTAATATTGTATGTGGACTCTCAAGCAACGTCTTAACCACTTTGCCAAACACCCAACCCTAGACCTTTATTTTTAAGATATACATATCTGCATACAGACTAAGATACACACACTTAGACACAACTAAATAATACTGTGTTTAAAATCCATGCTATGAGGGGGCCGGCACTGTGGCATAGTGAGTAAAGCTATTGCCTGCATTTGCCGGTATCCCATATGGGCACCAGTTTGAGTTCTGGCTGCTCCACTTCCAATCTAGCTCTCTGCTATGGCCTGAGAAAGCAGTATAAGATGGCCTAAGTCCTTGGGCCCCTGCACTGCGAAGAAGACCCAGAGGAAACTGGGAGACCTGGCTTAGGATCAGCATAGCTCCAGCCTCTTCGGCCATCTGGGAAGTGAACCAGCAGGTAGAAAAAAATCTCTCTCTACCTCTACATCTCTGTAACTCTGTCTTTTAAATAAATTAATTAATTTTTAAAAAATTAAAATTAAGAAATAAAAGTCCATGCCATAAGTATTCAGATATAGAAAAAATATTTACATACAGTGAATACAGTGATCTAAAAATTCAACGATTTCATAGAGGAAGTAGGAATTCAACAACAGTAATATCTGCCTAAGTGCAGAAATAAGGAGGAGGATATTCAAGCATGCATAAAGACAGATAAGAAAGAACATAGCATTGTGAAAAAATACATAGCTGATATAAAGGATAACTGCTGTTAGTGGGAACTCTATTTCAACTCTTACAACAGTGCTTCTTTGGGCTGTAGCTTGGGTGTGGCAAGAACCTCCTCTGTGATTATGACAGAAGTTATGGTTCTTCTCCCCATAAAAGTATATGAACAGAACTCTCACATCTTCTGAGAACTGCTGCCCATACGTGGCTGGGTGAGTAACGTGGCTTTATCTAATTATTATACATTCATAACATCAAGGCTGTATAACTGTCACAAGCTGGTTCAGCCTGATAATACTCTTTCAGGAATTTTTAATTAAGAATTCAGAGATAGTCAGCTGTATGTGCTTGGCTGATATATGCAAGCTATAGGTAGTCATCCTCTACTGGGCACAGAGAGAAGCAGGAAAAGCTAAAGAAGTGAAGAATACAGAAGACAAAGAAAAGCATCCAGGAGAAAAAGAAAGAAACATAGTCATCAACTTCTTTCTTCTAGTCTTTTGAAAAGTCTGGCTGCCCTAAGATTTTTGTGAGACCCCAGTAACCTCCCTTTTTTTTTTTTTTTTTTCATTTTTCCTTGAGTTAATTCATATTGGCTTGGTAATATACAACTAAAGCAAAACAAACAAAATCACTTGACTGAGATGCTCAAATGGGCACACATATACACACATGTGTATCTTAAAATTAAGAGGCAGGGCCCATGATGTGGCGTAGTAGGTAAAGCTACACCTGCAGTGCCGGCATCCCATATGGGTGCCAGTTCGAGTCCCAGCTGTTCCACTTCTGATCCAGCTCTCTGCTATGGCCTGGGAAAGCAGTAGAAGATGGCCCAATTCCTTGGGCCCCTGCATCCATGTGGGAGACAGGAAGAAGCTCCTGGCTTCAGATCGGCGCAGCTCCAGCCATTGCAGCCAGTTGGGGAGTGAACCAGCGGATGGAAGACCTCTCTCTCTCTCTCTCTCTGCCTCTCCTTCTCTGTGTAACTCTTTCAAATGAATAAATAAATCTTTAAAAAAAAATTAAAAGAGGCTTACAGACTCGTTCATCTGATTAATACATTAGAGCATATCAACCCAAATGAATAGGTTATTGGCATATCATAATAATAATCACTTCAGTCCTCAATCTAATATTCAGTTTGTACCATAACACAAAAAATATTGTATTACCATTTAATAATTCAGAAATAAGAGCCTCCAGGCATAGTTTAAATTAATTTTTTAAGATTTATTTATTTATTTAAAAGTCAGAGTTACACAGAGAGAAGAAACAGAGAGAGGTCTTCCATTCGATGGTTTGCCCCCCAATTGGCTGTAACAGCCAGAGCTGCGCCAGTCCGAAGCCAGGGGCCAGGAGCTTCTTCCAGGTCTTCTACGTGGGCCATCTTCTACTGCTTTCTCAGGCCATAGCAGAGAGCTGGATCGGAAGTGGAGCAGCTGGGTCTCGAACCAGTGTCCATATGGGATGCTGGCACTTCAGGCCAAGGTGTTAACCCACTGTGCTACAGCGCTGGCCCCGACAGTTTAAAATAGTGCACTCTAGAGAAAAAGAGGATGTCTAACAGGTCTCTAGAATGATGATGGTGACATGGATGATGGTGATAATATTGATGCTAATAATGATAATGATAATGATGACATACTATCTAGCTTTTACATAATTTTAATTTTTCAAAATTCTACATTATATTGCTAAATGAAGAATTCAGGATGGGGCAAGAGCTGTGATACTATAGGCTAAGCTGCCATCTGAGCTACAATATCCCATATCAAAGTGCCAGTTTGAGTCCTGGCTACTCTGCTTCCCATCCAGCTCCATGCTAATGCACACCCTGGGAGGCAGTGGAGCCAATATGTATACTGAAGATACACATTTATTCAGATTTTCTAGCTACTGGAGGAAGGCAAACAAATGTACAAATGCAGTATCCACTGTCTTTCATCATAGAATACTTAAAAAAAATTCTTTTTTACAAAATTTATTTTCCCAGGAAATAATCCATTTAGCTTGCTATATATTCTCTCTAATTACTTTATAAAATAATTTCCAGTGCTTTTCTAATTCAGTTGAAGATACTCTGTCAATTTTTAACTGACAGAGTTGACATACCCCAATTTTTTTCAAAACAAGGATACAATAATATCTTGTAAGATCAGATGACATGTTGAACCAACAAGAGCATGTAAAGGCAAAAAAATAAAGGATTATTTTTGCTATATTTCTTACGTTTAATTTTACTTGCCTTGCTCTACTGTTTGTGCAATTTGTATAACTTGTTCTGATAGTATCCTATTTCCACGCACAGGAAAGAACCTAGTGCGGTGTGTTATTTAACATTACTTCCTATAATGAGGGCTTACATTCTGTACTAGTGGATGTCACTCACTGTAATTCTGGATAACAGCACAGCACAATCGTTAATGAACATCCTCTATGGTGAAACCTGAACTGATAATCAGCCAACACAGATTTGCAATAGACTTCCTCCTTCCTGTTTTTACATTCCTGACTAAAGAAATGTCTCTTCCTGTTGACCTTTGTGTTACTTCGTAAAATGTAAAAGATGAGAAATGGAAACACTCAATATATACAGTTTTACTTGTATTCTAGGACAAACCAAATTGCTAAAATATTTCATTTTATAAAATGTTTAAACAAGTAAGTAGATTTATGAATGTGTATGAAGACTGATTCCCCAGAAGACTTGAGAAAATTTTTTTAAAAATCAGACTATCTAGACCAGATCTAACACACACGTTGCCTAATAGCTTAAGTCATGAACTATGTGGTCTACTAAAGTCCTTTACAGGGATATTAATCCACAATTAAGGAGAAGTGCACTGAATGGTTACTGCTCAACAACACAAAAAAAAAGAACACTATTCACCACAGAAAATAAAATAACAAATTAACTGAGCTTTACAACTATGATCTGTGCATGTTATAATGCTAAGGACTGTAAGTAGACTATGAATGTCTTTATTTTTCAAAATAAATATGTAACATTAATATTTAAACACCCAAATATATCAGCAATAAGTTTTCATGAAACAGCAACCACAGGTGATGAATAAGGAGAAGAACACAGAAACAAGTGAATAAAATAAGACTATAACACACTTCTCTCAGCCCAAGAAAGATAAGGTGAAAAATACATGAGGCTTTACAAGATACAACATGCTTAGTCAATAAGGGGGATAGGAGTGTGTGTGTGTGTGTGTGTGTAAAACTGTGAACCCTAATAAAAGAGAATATACTTTCTTTTCAAGCGCATATGAAACATTCATGAAAATTACCTATATATCAAGCTACAAATAAAATTTCAATGAATCAGAAATAATACAAATGATATAAACAGACTAACGTAACAATAACATATTAAGAACAGAAATCAATGCCAAAATTTAACAAAAGACTCTACTTTTTCTAAAGCAGACACTACTTAAAACTGTTTATACTATTTACAAACTGTTGAATCAAAAGCAAAATACAGGGGGCCCTCGCTGTGGCACAGCAGATTAGGCCGCCGCCTGCAGTGCTGGCATCCCATGTGGGCGCCATTTTGAAACCCAGCTGCTCCACTTCTGATCCAGCTCTCTGCTATGGCCTGGGAAAGCCGCAGAAGATAGCTCAGGTCCTTGGGCCCCTGCACCCACGTGGGAGACCCAGAAGAGGCTCCTGATTCCTGGCTTCGGATCGGCACAGCTCCAGCCATTGCAGCAATCTGGGGAATGAACCAGTGGATGGAAGATATCTCTCTTTCTCTCTCCCCCTCTCCTTCTCTCTCTGTGTAACTCTTTCAAATAAATAAATAAATCTTTATAAAAAAAAAGCAAAATAACAAAAATAGATTTTTTTTTAGCTGTATTTATATGAAAGAGAGCAGTGTGGAAAGAGGACAGTCACAGAGAAAAGTGGGAGATCTTCCACTGGTTGGTTCATTCCTCAATTGCCTGCAACAGTCAGGGCTAGACTAGGCCAAAACCAGGAATCTGGAACTCCATCCAGGTCTCCCACATGAATGGCAGGGACCCAGGTACTTGGGCCATCACCTGCTGCCTCCTAGGCTGAGCATTAGCAGAAAGCTAGAATTGGGAGCAGTCCTGAGATTCAAACCCAGGAACTCGGATATGGAATGCAAGCATTACAAAAAGAAGCTTAACCACTGCACAAGGCCTACACTCAGAATTTCTTTAAAATGGGGGCCGGGGAGAAGGTCTCTGGTGAAACAGTAAACACATTATTTGGGACATCCACAAACCACATCAGAATTCCTGGGTTTGGGGCTGTCGTTGTGGCACAGCAGGTAAAGCCCACCGCCTGCAGTGCCCCCATCTCATATGGGCACCAGTTTAAGAGATGGCTGCTCCACTTCTGATCCAGCTCTCTGCTATGGCCTCAGAAAGCAGTGCAAGATGGGCCAAGTGCTTGGGCCCCTGCACCTGTATGGGACACCTAGAAGAAGCTCCTGGCTCCTGGCTTCGGATCAGTGCAGCTCTGGCCATTGTGGCCATTTGGGGAGTGACCCAGTGGACGGAAGACCTCTCTCTCTCTCTCTGCCTTTCTGTAACTCTTCCTTTCAAATAAGTAAATAAATCTTAATATATATATATATATACATATACATATATATATATATTTTCTAGGTTCAAGTCCAAGATCTACTCCCTATTAATTCCAGATTCCTGCAATTGCACACCCTAAAAGGCAGCAGAGAGCTAGATCAGAAGAGGAGCAGAAGGGACTTGAACTGACACCCATGTGAGACTCCGGCACTGCAGGCTGGGGCTTCAACCACTGCGCCACAGCACAGGCCCCTCTAGTTGGTTTTATTACATATGCCTATGAACGTTGCTGGTCTGATAAAATACTTGTATACAGTCAACAGTTCTTAAGATTCTACCCCAGTACTTCAATATGAAATATAAATTACTCACTTTATTTAAAAGTTAAATTAGTTACCAGTGGTTAACATAAAAAATAGTGACAGACACAACTGTTTTTGTTCCTCAAGGAAAAACTTTTACCCTAAAGTAGCAGTTCTCAGATTTTTTTCCCCCTTTATACTCTTAATACTTATTGAGGGGATGGATGTTTGACCTACCAATTAATATGGCTGTGAGAACCAGGAGCTCCAATGTCCAAGAATAGGAGAAGATGATGTCCCAGCTCAAGAAACATGAGCTAATTTACCCGTCCTCTGTCTTTTTGTTCTACTTAGCTCTCAATGAACTAGATGAAGCCCACACACTTTGGTAAGGAGGTACCTTCTTTGTTTAGTCTGATTCAAACATTAATCCCTTTCAGAAACACCCTCACAAGCACACTCAGAAGTGTTTTACCTGCCATCTGGGCAAATTTTAGCCTCGTCAAATTGACATGTAAAATTAAACATCCCAATCTCTTAGTTTTCTGTGAAAATAGTTTTAATTTCACAGATCCCCAAGAAAGAATCAAGGATCTACCATAAATTGTTCTTTTATTTTTCTTAATACAAAATGACAAAGAACAAACCTTGGAAAAATGAATTGTATTTGCCTTAGTTTATAATACCTGAGGCTGAAAACAAGTAATAAAATAAGTTAAAAACTTATCACTTGCTTAATTTTGTTGAGTTTGTTTTCTTTGTTCAATTAATGCCTTTAAATACAATGTGAAAGGTTAGTCTTTACCTTCTTTTTTTTTAATAGAGTATTTTTTTTTTCTTATTTGAAAGCTAGAATTATAGACAGTGAGAGAAAAAGACCGAGAAAGGTCTTCCTTCCGTTGATTCACTCCCCAAATGGCAGCCACGGCTGGCGCTGTGCCGATCCAAAGCCAGGAGCCAGGTGCTTCCTCCTGGTCTCCCATGCAGGTGCAGGGCCCAAGCACTTGGGCCATCCTCCACTGCCTTCCGGGCCAGAGCACAGAGCTGGACTGGAAGAGGAGCAACTGGGACTAGAACTGGCGCTCATATGGAATGCTGGCACCGCGGGCGGAGGATTAACCAAGTGAGCCACAGCGATGGCCTCCTTCAATTTTCTAAGAGAGTTTTGGCAGAATTAGTGTTAAATTTCTTCTTTAACATTATATAATTCACCAGTAAAGCCATGTGGACCTACAGTTTCCTTATGGGAAAGGCTTTTAAAAGCAAATTCTATTTTTCTGACAGTTATCACCTTCCTAAGTATGCTTTCCTAGTTTAAATCTTTCAATGGATTTGTACATGTCTCCTAAGCTGTCAAAACTGGCAAGAAGTGTTTATATAATTTATTAGTGTTTTTAACGTTTGTAGAACCTTTAGTCAGGTTATTCTCTCTCACTACTGCTACTGGGAATTTGTATTTTGTCCCCCTTTTCCCCCGGGGGTATATAAATTTTATTGATCTTCTTGAAGAATCAGTTTTTTGTTTCACTGATTTTTCTCTTTACTGTTTTTAATTTTTCCATTTCATTGAATTTCATCCTGATCTTTATCATCTTTATCATCACTTATGTCTTCTATTTTTTGGCATTCATTTGTTCTTTTTGAAGTTTCTTAAGTTAGAATGTAAAGTCACTTTTCTTTTCTTTTTTTTTTTTTTTTTTTTGACAGGCAGAGTGGACAGTGAGAGAGAGACAGAGAGAAAGGTCTTCCTTTTGCCGTTGGTTCACCCTCCAATGGCCGCCCCGGCCGGTGCGCTGCGGCCGGTGCACCGCGCTGAGCCGATGGCAGGAGCCAGGTGCTTCTCCTGGTCTCCCATGGGGTGCAGGGCCCAAGGACTTGGGCCATCCTCCACTGCACTCCCTGGCCATAGCAGAGAGCTGGCCTGGAAGAGGGGCAACTGGGACAGGATCGGTGCCCTGACCGGGACTAGAACTTGGTGTGCCGGCGCCGCAAGGTGGAGGATTAGCCTAGTGAGCCGCGGCGCCGGCCAAAGTCACTTTTCTAACAGTGGCATTTAGTACTATATATTTCTAAGTATTTATTTAGCTACATCTCATTTTATTCATTTCAAAATATTTTCTACTCTCCCTTTTGATCTCTTCTTTGGCATAAAATTATTGAGAAGCATGTTATTCAGTGGCTAAATATTTCAAAGTTCTACAGATAGTTTGCTGTTACTGATTTCCAGCTTAATTTATTTGTTGCCATGGAACTATATTACATGCCAGGCCTTGCAGAAGTGTATCACATGCTTCTCAGGAAAAAGTCAGGCTAATGAATTCTGTCACTGAAAAAAAATAATGTAAGTAAAATAATAACAATAATAATACAACCTATAGGCCAGCTAAAAGATATCTAGGATATAACAAAAATTACTCTCAAAATTGAAATATGTATGGATGAATTGGCATCTTAGATTTGCTTCAAAATAATCCATGGTGAGTGTATTGGTCAGCATTTTGTTACAACATGAGATATCTGAGAAAAGATTACTTTAAAGAGAAAAAGTTTATGTTGGCTCACAGTCCGAGATCAGGTGGCTCCACCCATAAGGCATCATTGAGCCCAAATAGTACTCAACCAAATGGTTGAGCCCCTAAGTGGTACACAGCATCACACAGTAAAGAGGAGTATGTATCTATTTCTATGCCATCTCTTAAAAAGGAATGAAGATTAATCAAAGGGGTCCACCCTAAATACCCAATCAAATCACCTACCAGAAGCCTCACCTTCAAACAACATAACTGGATTACATTTACACTCTCAGTACCATTAACACATGACTTCAAGGACCAGCGCACCGCGCTGATCCGATGGCAGGAGCCAGGTGTTTCTCCTGGTCTCCCTTGGGGTGCAGGGCCCAAGGACTTGGGCCATCCTCCACTGCACTCCCGGGCCACAGCAGAGAGCTGGCCTGGAAGAGGGGCAACCGGGACAGGATCGGTGCCCCGACCGGGACTAGAACCCGGTGTGCCGGCGCCACAAGGCAGAGGATTAGCCTGTTGAGCCACAGCGCCGGCCCGAGGACCAAATTTTCAACATATGGGCCTTTGGGGGACAGTCAACATCTAAGCTAATATCTAAACCATAGCATTCCACAGCTGGTCTCCCAAACGTTCATGTTTATCTCACAATGCAAAATGAATTTATTCCAACCCTAAGATTCTCCAAGTCTGAATGTTTCAGCATTGCTCAAAAGTTTAAGTCCAAAGTCTCACCTAGGACTAAAGGCAACCTTCTTTAGTTGTGAGCCCTTACAAAATTAAAGACAAGTTACAGAGACAGGCTCCTGGCACTGTGGTGCACCACCACCTAGAATGATCGTATACCATATCAGCGTGCCTATGTTCATGTCCTGGCTCTGCCTCCAATTCCACCTTCCTACTAACGTGTACCCTGAGACACAGCAGATGATGACTCAGGTACTTGGGTCTCTGCTACCCACACGGGAGACATAGATTGAGTTCCAGGTTCTTGCCTTCAGCTTGACCCAGTCCTGCTGTTGCAGGCATTTGGAGAATAAATCAATGGATGAGAGGTCTCTCTCTGTCTTTCAAATAAATTAAAAATAAACAAACAAAAAAACCTGGGGCCAGTGTTGTGGCACAGTGGGTAAAGCTGCCACATGAGATGCCAGCATCCCATATTGAGACAGGTTCATGTCCTGGCTGCTCCACTCCTGATCGAGTTCCCTGCCAATGGCCTGGGCAAAGAAACAGAAGATGGTACAAGTGCTTGTGCCCTGCCACCCACGTGGGAGACCAAGATGAAGCTCCTGGCTCCTGGTTTCTGCCTGGCCTTTGCAGCCCTTGGAGAAGTGAAGAAGCAGATGGAAGATCTCTTTCTCTCTGTCTCACCCTCTTTATATAACTCTGACTTTCAAATAAATAAGTCATTAAGAAAAAAAAAAGGCTGGCGCCATGGCTCACTAGACTAATCCTCCACCTGCGGCGCCGGCACCCCGGGTTCTAGTCCCAGTCAGGGCGCTGGATTCTGTCCCAGTTGCTCCTCTTCCAGTCCAGCTCTCTGCTGTGGCCCAGGAAGGCAGTGGAGGATGGCCCAAGTGCTTGGGCCCTGCACCCGCACGGGAGACCAGGAGGAAGCACCTGGCTCCTGGCTTTGGGTCGGCACAGTGCGCCGGCTGTAGCGGCCATTTAGGGGGTGAACCAATGGAAAAAGGAAGACCTTTCTCTTTGTCTCTCTCTGTCTAACTCTGCCTGTTAAAAAAAAAAAAAAAAAAAAAAAAAACCACACACAGGAGCTAGTGTTGTGGCAACAGCAGGTTAAACCACTACTTTTTTTTTTTTTTTTTTTTTTTGACAGAGTGGACAGTGAGAGAGAGAGAGAGGGAGAGAGAGAGAAAGGTCTTCCTTTACCATTGGTTCACCCTCCAATGGCCGCTGCGGCCGGCGCACCATGCTGATCCGATGGCAGGAGCCAGGTGCTTCCCCTGATCTCCCATGTGGGTGCAGGGCCCAAGGACTTGGGCCATCCTCCACTGCACTCCCGGGCCACAGCAGAGAGCTGGCCTGGAAGAGGAGCAACCGGGACAGAATCTAGTGCCCCGACCAGGACTAGAACCCTGGTGCCAGCGCCACAGGTGGACGATTAGCCTATTGAGCCATGGTGCTGGCCTAAACCACTACTTTCAACATCAGCATCCCATATCAGAGTGCCAGTTTGAGTCCCAGCTGCTCCACTTTTGGTCCAGCTCCCTGTTAATGTGCCTGGGAAAGCAGTGGAAGATGGCCCAAATACTTGGGCCTCCACCAGCCACGTGGAAGACCCAGATGGAGTTCCAGGCTCCTAGCTTCAGCCTGGTCCAGCCCTGACCTTTGTGACCATTTAGGAAGTGAACCCACAGATGGAAGATCTCTTTCTCTCTGTGTCTCTCTCACTCTTTCTAACTCTGACTTTCAAATAAATAAATTTAACACACATTACATACTTCCAAGATATAATGGAAGGACAAGCAAAGGGTATAAATTTTCATTCCATAAGAGGGGAAAGGAAAGGAGGAACAGTAAGACCAAAGCAAGACCAAAACCCAGCAGGGTAAGACGAAATCTAAAGCTCAGTGTCTGCTATCTGGGGCATGCTGTTGCAGGTGAACCCCCAACTGCCTGGGCAACCCAATCCCTGCAACTCTGCTGGTCACAGCTTAATGCATCAGTTCTCACAGGCTGGAATCTCATCTCTGCAGCTCCACTAGGCACTGCTCTGGTGGGGGCTCCCTACAGCAGCTCTGACCTTATATTTCTGCTTGCCACTGCTCCAGCAGGGGCTCTCTGAAGTCATTCTGCCTTAGTAACAGGTCTATGTCTGAGTCCCAGGTTGTCCAAGGCATCCTGTGAAATCTAGTTAGGGGTCTTAATGCCACTAGGGGCTCTGTTGGCCTCAGCCTACATGGTTGCTCTCTGAGGCTGGCTTTGCATGCTGATGTTTACAGCTTTCCAGGGCTTGTGTCATACACTGTTTGCAGTTTTCCCTGGTGTTTAATGCTGCTGGTACCAGGACCTTTCTGGGGTCTCCACCACAGCTTTGCTCCCACAGCTCCATGAGGTACTACCATACCAGAGGGTCCACGAAGGGGCTCCTACTCTGCAGCAAATTCTCCCTGGCTTCCGAAAGTTTCCTTTGAAATCTTGGCAGAAGACACCACAACCCCATAACTCTTGCATTCTGCACACCTGCAAAACCAGCATCAAATGAACAATGCCAATGTTTGTCACCACAAGATTCATACCTGGGCCACTTGAAACAAGGCTGCAGCATGGAGTGCTTCACTGGCTGAACACAGAAAAGCAAATCCTGAAGTGGTCTTGGGCAATCCCTACAAAAATACCCCTAAGTTCCATGAAACAAGTTTGCCCTTTTTTTTTTTTTTTTTTTTTTTACCAGCAGAGTTAGACAGTGAGAGAGAGACAGACAGAGAGAAAGATCTTCCTTTCCGTTGGTTCACCCCCCAATACCGCTATGGTTGGCACAATCCGAAGGCAGGAGCTAGGTGCTTCCTCCTGGTCTCCCATGCAGGTGCAGGGCCCAAGTACTTGGGCCATCCTCCACTGCCTTCCCGGGCCACAGCAGAGAGCTGGACTGGAAGAGGAGCAACCGGGACAGAACCCGGCGCCCTGACCAGGACTAGAACCTGGGGTGCCGGCGCCACTGGTGGAGGATTAGCCAAGTGAGCCATGGTGCTGGCCAACTCTACCCTTCTAGATTCTGGGTCTATAAGGGCAATCGGGAAGATTTCTGAGACGCCCTCAAGGCCTTTTTACCCATTGTCTTACTAATTAGTACACAGCTCCTTGTTTTCATGGCATAGTGGTTATCAGGTTCACCTCACACAGCGCCTTTTACCTACACTAGTCTCTTCAGCAAGCCCCTTCTCATCTCACTGTCCTGTTCCAAACATGCCTTTTCTTAGCTCCCTCTCTGGTCAGTCTGTGACTTTTCCAAATTATTTCTGCTCTGCTCTTTCTTTCTCCTGAGTTGCACTACAAAAATAATAAACACACACAATAATACCCAAGCCATAGCTGAAAACTCACTGTTTTGACATCTCCTCTGCCACATAAAGGAATCCATCATCTTTATGAGTTTATCCTGCTACAAAGTCTCAGGACACAGACACACTAAGCCTGGCTCTTCGCCATGACTTTAACAAGGGTAGCCTTCAGTCCAGCTCCTTACAGAACCCTCATTTCTGTCTGAAACCTCATCAGCATGGCCTTTACTGTCCACATTTTTATCAGCATTCTGATTTTCTAAGCCCTGACCAGAACTGCCCATAACACTGCCGACAGCATTCTAGGCTCTCTCCAGCCTGCTCCTCCAAACTCTTCCGATTTTTTGCAGTAACCAATTCCAAAGGCTCCTTCACATCTTCAGGCATAGTTACAACAGTGACCCTACTCCTCAGTACCCATTTTCTGTGCCAGTCAACTTTTTATTACTACAGAAAAATACATGAAGAGAAGCTAATCCTCCAAATAGAAAAGTTCTATTTTGGCTTCATGATTGGCTGGGCACCTGGAAAGGCTGTTCTTGCTGGCTGAGTTCCTTGGCAATACATGGCAAGAGGCAGTACATGTCTGTGACTACATGGCATTTTATAAAGCCACCAGGACTTAATCATAAGGGGTCCGGACTAAAGACTCAATCCAAAAGCTCCACCTTCAAATATTATAACTGAATTCATTTTCCACCTTCTTGGTACTATCAACCTAAGACTCTGGGGGTCAACCTTTTAATACATGGAACTTTGAGAGACATTCCACACCCAAGCTAATACCCAAACTACTGTAGTGAGTGGATAGGGGAAAAGACCAGACACAATTTGCCAGGGATGAACTGAAGCTAGATAATGGTTCATGGTGTTTGGTTATACTGTTTTACTTTTTTAAACGATTAAACTTTTTGATAATAATTTTTTTAAATTTTCTTTATTTTCATTTTACTTGAAGAGGAAGAAGGAAGCTAAAGAGAGATCTTTCATCCATGATGCACTCTCCAAATACCACAACAGCTGTCGCTGGACCAGACCAAAGAAATGAGTACAGAACCCAATCCAAGTGTCCTTCGTGGGCTGCAAGGACCGAAGTACTTGAGCTATCACCTACTGCCTCCCAAGGTACACATTATCAGGATGCTGGATAAGAAGGGGAGGAGCCAGGACATGAACCAGGCACTCCAATATGGAATGCAGTCATCCCAAGGAGTGACTTAATCACTGCACCACACACCCCCATAAAAGATGTTTTTAGACATAATATTAGCAATTCAGTTCATGAAACCTAAAAATAAAAAATTTAACTTAACCACAGTTTGAAAGATTGCTGGCACTGCCTTCTACGTACATACAGAATGGAAATAGTGTACTTGTAAATGAGAGATAGCAAGCATATATATGGTAAGTATGAATCACTGGAATTTGCTAAAGAAGAGAGTGGGTTCCAACAACAGATGCAGCTGACACAACTGCTCAACAAAAGAGAAAGGAATAATAACACCATGAACACATACACTCTGCTTATGAGTGTCCCAAAAGTCTGTCAATATACTTCAACATTCTCTTCTGGGCTAATTTCATCTTTTTCAAGTGTATTGTCTGGCATATTTTCCCAAGATGAAGTATCTCCTTCATAACCAGTATTATTCTTTAAGTGGACCATTCAGGTAACTACATCATGGCAGTGAGAAAAACAAAAGCTTCCTTTTAATTCCATTTTCTATCTTCTAAATTCTATTTTCATCACCAAGTGTATAGTTTTGTTTGTTTTTTAAAGATTTGATTTAGTTATTTGAGAGGTGGCGTTACAGACAGTGAGAGGGAGAGACAGAGAGAAATGTCTTCACTCCCCAAATGGCTGCAACGGCTGGAGCTGCGAAGCCAGGAGCCAGGCGCTTCTTCCTAGTCTCCCATGCGGGTGCAGGGGCCCAAGGACTTGGGCCATCCTCCACTGCTCTCCCCAGACCATAGCAGAGAGCTGGATTGGAAGAGGAGAGCTGGGAGTAGAACCAGCATCCATATAGGATGCTGGCACCACAGGCAGAGGATTAACCTACTGCACCACAGCGCCTGCCCCCAAGTGTTTTATTAAGAGGTCAGTACGTTGGAAAATTAAGGAAATGCACTAATTATGCATTACCATATCATAGAAGAACTTGATGAGACAAAAGTTTCTAATAATGCCCATCACCTGCTTGGTGTTAGATACAGCAGTAGACAAATAAGCAACATTCCCAAAGTTCTGAGTTTTCTGGACATCTAAACACCTCATGAGACAAACAAGGAAACTGAGATACAGAAAGTGAATTTTGCCCATGACTAGCACTTCACCAGTGTCTGAACAAGGGTACAACAAGACGCAGGTCTCCCGGGTCTCAGGGCAAAGTGGGTTTATATTAACTGGAACTGGCTTCACTTTACAGTCACAACACCCTAATCCTAGGAAAGGTATCCTGAAGAACCGCAAGGAATAAACACGCTCGCTCTCAAGTTCCCTGACCAGGTGATTCATAATTATCTATACCATCAATACAAGATATGAAAACTTCCTTTCAACAGGAATCTGTTCTTGAAGAGACTGCCTAACCTAAGCTAACAGTATAGTACAGTGCCTAACAATCTATTAGGGCAGCAGGTATTCAGTAGAGCATGGAATAATTACCTTAAAGAGAGTGGGTAGAGAGCCATTTTAAAATTTCAAGTGGAAAAATCACTGCAAAATTAATGAACTGCTCATAAATACGTAAAAGCTTTCCTGTGTGCACAGCAGCCTGTCCGGTGAACACACTGTCACACCAGCAAGATCCCGAGCCGCCAACCCTGCTCTGCCGCCCACGCTCCCTTCCCGCCCGCTCCGGGGGCGCACGGACAAGGGCGCCGGCGCCTGCCGGCGTCTCCCGCTCGACTTCAATTCTCCCACGCCCGCGACAGCCCAGCGCGCGACCCGGCACCTCGGCCAGGCGCGCAGCTGGCAATTAACCTTCGGCCCCTGCATGCCGGCGGCCAAGCAGCGCTACAGCGGGGGCAGGCCTAGGGCGTGTCGTCGCGACCCGGGGCCGCGCGGTGGCTGCCGCGGCAGCCACACCCACCGGAGTGACAGCCCTCGAGGCTGAGGCGTCGGGCCGCAGCGCCGCAGGGCTGACAGGTGCGGCGCCCCCTCCGCCTGGCAGGGGCCCCAGCCCGGGCCCTGCGGCCCCGGCGCGTCCCGGCCCGCCCCCGCGCACACCACCTGTCGGGCCGCTCCGCGCGCGCCCGGCGGCTGACGCCACGCCCGGCTCCAGAGTGGCCGCCGGAGGCAGCCCGAAATCCCGGGAAGATGAGAGCTTTACCGGAGGGTGGGCCCTACGCAGGCGGTGTCAGTGCTCTCGATCTCCTGCAAGATTCGCTCGTGCTCCGGGACGGCGCCCAGAGCCTCGCAGCTGTCCGCCATCTTGGCTGGAAGCGGAGGAACCGGCGAAGCGCGGCGCCGCGGGAACGACGGGGGCGAGCGGCAGGTGGCGCGAGCGCCAAGGGGCGGGCCGTGGTCGGGGGGCGGGGCCCGCGCGCGCGCCCCAGCTCCGGTCCCTTCACCTGCCGGCGTCGCCTTCCCGGTCCCTCGCCACCTGCGGAGGGCGGCTGTCTGACCCCTGGCGGGCCTGTTGGCGAGACCATGCCCGTCGCACACGCTCGCGTCCCGTGTGCGTGGCCGTCGACCGCGCTGGCTGTACCGTAGGAGTGGGGAGAGTGGACATCGGTAACAAAGCTACAGGCGCGTTTGACGAGGGGGCCTCGTGTTCTCCGAGTGGTGAGGAGGACAAGAAAGGGGAAAAGAGCAAAACTGCCTGCGGTCGCCCATTTATTTCTGGGGCGGTGATCCCGGTTGACAGCCGTGACGGACTGCCCGGGCCGTTCTGGGCGGAACCCTGCCGTGGCTCGCAGGAAGTTCACAGACGCGAATCCACGGGGCCGTGAACAACAAGCGCCAGAGAAGCTAAATAAGACAGGCCAGCCAAGTAATGAAAGTCAACAGAGTGCCTTCCCCTAGGAGGTTCACACCTCCCTTAGGATATACCCCATGTGAAGAGATAGATAGGTCTGGGCCTCTTAATTTACAAGGCCTAAAGCCCACCAGATTATTATCAAGCCCCTTCTATCAGGTTCTATTTGCCTCTCAATCAGAAAAATTACTTGTAGCTTAGACAGCACCTTTCTTAGCTCCTCTAATAATGACTCTGTCCTTTGTTCTAGACCCTGTCTAGTGCACTTGGGCCTCATTCCTTTGTAATCATAACCTCTACTCTACCACCAATGGCTCTACTCCCAACCTGTGTGTACTGATGGTCCTCTTCCCCACTTAATGCTGTATAATTGTTCAGACCTGGTAAATGCCACTCTTAGGATCACTGGTTACTATCCTCACCCTGTCTTTTATGACCTTGTCTAAATATGATCAGAGTTGGGGAACTTGGAAGGCTTCCATAGCCTTGGCAACTCATGACGACAGCCTAGGGTGGTTACTGGTGCCATAAACTAGAGTGTCAAATTGTTGGGTCAACAACAGGAGCCACTGTGCGCTTGCTCCTGATGTGGGATCTCTGTCCTTAATGTACTGTACATTTTGATTTAATGCTATAACTAGTACTCAAACAGTATGTTTCACTTTGTGTTTCTATGTGGGTGCAAACTGTTGAAATATTTACTTAATGTATACTAAATTGATCTTCTGTATATAAAGAGAATTGAAAATGAATCTTAATGTGAATGGAAGGGGAGAGGGAGCGGGAGAGGGGAGGGTTGCGGGTGGGAGGGAAATTATGGGAAGGGGAAGCCATTGTAATCCATAAGCTGTATACTGGAAATTTAT
Organism: Lepus europaeus; assembly: GCF_033115175.1. Lineage (NCBI taxonomy): Eukaryota > Metazoa > Chordata > Mammalia > Lagomorpha > Leporidae > Lepus > Lepus europaeus. Next base: position 36,176,448 of record NC_084843.1, read on the forward strand.
ATTCATTAAATAAAAGTTAAAAAAAAATAATGTTGCATCTTAAAAAAAAAAAAAAAAAAAAAGACAGGGCGTTTGAGAGACAGAGCAATTTGATTGTATGCCAAGGTCCTTAACCCCAGGCGCCCCAGGTCTCAGGGCTGGGATGAGGAGGGGTGGGTGGCCTGGACTAAAAGTACCAGAGTAGAAAAGAGCCCTGCTTAACGACTTGTCTGTGGGACGCCGCGTAAACCAGTTTGTCGTGATCAAAGCAGCTGCTGAGGAAGGTTAGTCAGAAGGACTGTGAAGCTAGCCTCAGGGCTATTTTATGGTCTCCATTAATCCTTGGCTTTGACCTTCGCTTTGAACCAGCCAGGCTCTTTCCCAACCCAGTGTTAACTCCCACCCTTCAGCGAGCTTCGAGCTTCGAGGAGAAACCTACCTCAATCTTCCACCCCGCACTGGGAGGCGGAACTGCAGAACAGGAGCCTGAACTCTGAAGAGGGGTCCTCGGTTTGTGACACTGAGTCCGATTCTGATCCCTTTTCATCTCAGTTTCCCGATCTGTGCCTGCCTCATGGTGCTGTTCTATGCTGTACTTCAGCAAGTTCATGGAGAAAGTATGTTATGAAAAAACTGCATGGATTTCAAAAATGTTTGTATCAAAACAAATAATCGTGGGGCCGGCGCTGTGGCGCAGTAGGCCTTGTGGAGGGGCATCCCAAACGGACACAGATTCAAGTCCCGGCTGCTCCTCTTCCAATCCAGCTCTCTGCTATAAGCTAGGAAAGCAGAAGATGGCTCAAGCGCTTGGACCCCTCCACCCACGTGCAGCTTCAGGAGCTTGGAGCTCCTGGCTTTGGATCAGCCCAGCTCTGGCAGTCACAGCCATTTGGGGAGTGAACCATCAGATGAAAGACCTTTCTCTCTCCCTCTCACTGTCTTTAAGTCTACCTGCCAATAATAAATAAATAAAATTTAAAAAAAACAAATATTCATTCCATTTCTCCATGAACCTTGTAAATTACCCTACTATTTCCCAGTGTTGCTTTAACAAATTGCCACAGATCTGGTGGATTGGTACAACTCAAGTGCATTATCTTACAGGTTAGAAGTCTGACATAGGTCTGGCTGGGCTACAATCCAGGTGTCAGCCTGACCTGTGTTCCTGTTCAGAGACTCTAGGAGAAAATGTTTCTTTGCCTTTTTGAGCTGGGTGCCATCAACATCCTTCACTTATGCCCCACCCCACCTTCTTCATCTTCAAAGCCAGCGACATTACATCTCTCTGAGCGTTCCTGTGTAGACACATCTCTCCCTGACTCTTGCCAAGGTAGGCAAAGGTTCTCTGCTTTTAAGGACCCATGTGCTTAGACTGGACCCAACTGTGTAATATAGGATAATCAATCTTAAGGTCTTTATCCTTAATCATATCTGTAATACCACTTTTGTAATGTAAAGTAACATATTCACAGGTTCTAAGAATTAGAATGTGAGCATCTTTGGGGGCCCATTATTCTGCCTGCCACATTTTGCAAGGGCCTTATAAATGTTACTAATGCCCTCCTTCCTAACAACCTGGAATCTGAAAAATTCAAAGGGTTGATTATGTGGCCAGTAGGTTATGCATCAGCCTGCAGCACCAGAATCCCATATGGGTACCAGTTTGAGTCCCAGCTGCACCACTTCCAATCCAGCTCCCTGCTGGTGGCCTGGGAAAACAGTAGAAGATGGCCTAAGTGCTTGGGCCCCTGTACCTACGTGGGAGACCTGGAAGAAGCTCCTGGCTCCTGGCTTCAGATCAGCCCAGCTCTGGCCATTGTGGCCATTTGGAGAGTGAACCAGAGGGTGGAAGACCTCTCCCCCACCCCGTGTATAACTCTGTCTCTCAAGTAAATAAATGAATCTTAAAACAAAAAGAGTGGCCAGTGCTGTGGTGTAGCGGGTAAGGCCGCTGCCTGCAGTGCCAGCATCCCATATGGGTGCCAGTTCGAGTCCTGGCTACTCGAATTCCAATCCAGCTCTCTGCAATGGCCTGGGAAAGCAGTGAAAGATGGCCCAAGTCCTTGGGCCTCTGCACCCATGTGGGAGACCTGGAAGAAGCTCCTGGCTCCTGGATTTGGACTGGCGCAGCTCCAGCCCTTGCAGCCATTTGGGGAGTGAACCAGTGGATGGAAGATCCCTTTCTCTCACTGCCTCTTCTCTCTCTGTGTAACTCTGACTTTCAAATAAATAAATAAATCTTAAAAAAAAAAGGAAAAAATTCAAAATTTACTGGTCAGTGTCAAGGCACAGCAAGTTAAGCTTGCTGCCCGAGACACCAGCATCCCTTATGAATAATAGTTCATGTCCCATCTGCTCCACTTCTCATCCAGCTCCCTGACAAATGCACCTGGGAATACGGTGGAAGATGGGAAGATGTCTCAAAAGCTTGGGCCCCTACCACTCATGGGGAGACATGGATGGAGTTTGGCCCAGGCCCGCCCTAGTGACTGCAACCATCTGGGTAGTGAACCAGTGGATAGAAGATTCTCTCTATCGCTATCTCTATCTCTAATCTGTCACTCCCTCTCTCTTTGGGCAACTCTGCCTTACAAATGAATAAATCTTTCAAAACAAATCCCCTTAACTAATCACAATCTTCTTCAAAGACTGCAGATTTAGCAGTTTTCCACTCGCCCCAACAACTGTTTCCATAGTTTATACTTGTTTTTGATTAGTTCCTTTTCACACATTTGTGGGATTTGTTTACTTTATACACTTGATCCTCAGGGAAACACACTGCATGCTCTCTTGGAACACCAAGGAATTCTTGCCACATCCAACTGCTCCTTCCACCAAGAAACCCCATTGCTAGCCAGGTAAGTCATCATAACCTCCCCCTGTTTCCACTGTCTTGATGGTACAGGGGAATCCAGACTGCCTTTGGGAAATCATGCTTCCTTGTGTTTCAAGAGTACACAGGAACAGACACATTCCCATCCCAAATCTGCCAGCATTGTCAGGCAATATTAAGGTCCTTGAGTTCAGATGACAAAAAAAATGTTTTTGCCAACTTCCTGTAGTTCCTCCGCAAACTCTGCATATAGCTGAGGAAAAGCTGGAGCCATTTTGAAACCGAACAATGCTGAAGCTCTGACACCATAGGAAAGTGTTCAGCATGAGCCAAAAAGGAACATTCCAAGCAGGTCTGAGCAGAAGGTAAGAGTTTGATTAATCCAAGACTGGTGACAATTAGGTATTAGTCCAATACCAAATTGTAAAATGTTAGTTTCTTAAAACTAGCTCTTTATAGAGTGACATGAAATATAACACTTTATGATATGGTTTATCAAGCTTCCTGACTGGAAATCTACAGCACGAACAGAGAATGTTACTTGAAATTCCCTGATGCTGTCTGTTATCAAGAGCTCCTATAAAAGGAACAGTATTTATATACTTTTGTCAGAGAATATAAACTTCATACATAAATTTACTCTTGGATTGAGCTAAATCTCTCTGCATATAGATTTAATCCTTCCAATTTTTTTTTAAAGATGTTCTATTTATTTGAAAGGCAGAGTTACAGAGAAGCAGAAACAGAGAGAGAGAGAGAGAGAGAGAGAGAGAGTTTTCCATCTATTGGTTCACTCTCCAAATGGCCAGACTGGCCAGAGTTGGGCAGATCCAAAGCCAGGAACCTAGAGCTTCTTCTGGGTCTCCCACATGGGTGCAGGGGTCCAAGTCCTGGGCAATCCTCCACTACTTTCCCAGGCAAATTAGCAGGGAGCTGGATGGGAAGTGAAGCAGCCAGGACTCAAACCGGCGCCCATATGGGATGCCGGCATCACAGATGGCAGCTTAACTCATTGTGCCACACCACACCTGCGCCTCCCCGCCCCCAATTGTTTTTTGTTTATTTAGGAGAAAAACACTGAACTTTTTCCTTGACTGACCACCTCTCCAATTACTGAGACACCACCACCTGGTGTTCGAACAACCCCAACTGCAGGACCAGCTCTAGAGAGGAGAAAATAAATCTGTTAAAATTGAATCTGAAACCAAAACATAAAAAATGGGGACAAATTTTATCCCCTGCTATAAAAAGAATACAGTGGAGAGTATCATCACTCAGTCCATGGGCATGACCACAATTCATCACATTGAAGAACAAACCAAGATGAGCAGACAGGTGCATGTGACACAGGCCAGCTTCCTCCCAGGCAGCTGTCTCCTGCTGGGGCATTCCCTTCCAGAGCATCTATTGCTCAGACCTTTCCCACTTCCCTTCACCAGTCTTCACACCATTTATCCAAGCGAAGCTCCAAATGCTGCTGGCAGAAGCCAGCTCTGCTTAGCACTCCTCATACCAAGCCTGTTTCGACACTTGCCCATAGAGATTGCCCCAATATAAGCAGAAATATCTTCCCAGAAAGTCAAGTCAAGATGAAAAGAAGTCCATTTACCACTTCTTCTAAAATAGTTTTTGCTGCTTCCCTCTGTGACTTTTTTTTTTTTTAATTTAAAAGGTAGAGTTACAGAGAGAGAGGGAGAGAGAGAGAGAGAGAATGAGAGAGAGGTCTTCCATCCGCTGGTTCACTCCCCAGATGGCCACAACAGCTGGAGCTGGGCCGATCCAAAGCCAGGAACCAGAAGCTTCTTCTTGGTATCCCACATGGGTGCAGGAGCCCAAGCACTTTTTCTACTGCTTTCCCAGGCCATAGCAGAAAGCAGGATCAGACGAGGAGAAGCTAGAACTCAAACCAGTACCCATATGGGATGCCGGCACTGCAGGAGCCCACTATGCCACAGTGTAGGCCCCATGTGACTTTTTTTTTTTTTTAAAGATTCTTATTTGGGTTTTTTTTTTTAATATTTCTTTCTTTTTTTTTTTTTTTTTTAATTTTTGACAGGCAGAGTGGACAGTGAGAGAGAGAGACAGAGAGAAAGGTCTTCCTTTTGCCGTTGGTTCACCCTCCGATGGCCGCCGCGGTAGCGCGCTGCGGCCGGCGCACTGCGCTGTTCCGATGGCAGGAGCCAGGTGCTTATCCTGGTCTCCCATGGGGTGCAGAGCCCAAACACTTGGGCTATCCTCCACTGCACTCCCTGGCCACAGCAGAGAGCTGGCCTGGAAGAGGGGCAACCGGGACAGGATCGGTGCCCCGACCGGGACTAGAACCCGGTGTGCCGGCGCCGCAAGGCGGAGGATTAGCCTGTTGAACCACGGCGCCGGCTTTTTTTTAATATTTCTATTTATTTATTTGAGAGGTAGAGTACAGAGAGGGAGAGACAGAGAGAAAGGTCTTCCTTCCGTTGGTTCACTCCCCAAATGGCCACAACAGCCGGGGCTGCACTGATCTGAAGCCAGGAACCAGGAGCTTCTTTCGGGTCTCCTATGAGGGTGCAGGGGCCTGAGCACTTGGGCCATCTTCTATTGCTTTCCCAGGCCACAGCAGAGAGCTGGACTGGAAGAGGAGCAGCAGGGACTAGATCGGGCGCCCATAAGGGATGCCGGCACCACAGGCGGAGGATTAACCTACTGTGCCACGGTGCCAGCCCCAAGATTTATTTATTTGAAAGAGTTACAGAGAGAGAGAGAGGGAGAGACAGAGACAGATCTTCCATCCGCTAGTTCACTCCCCAGATAGTTGCAATGGCTGGGGCTGGGTTGGTCTGAAGCCAGGAGCTTCCTCCAGGTCTCCCACATGGGTGCAGGGGCCCAACCACTTGGGCCATCTTCCACTGCTTCCCCAGGCCATTACCAGGGAGCTGGATCAGAAGTGGAGGAGCAGGGATGCATCCATGCACGGCTTTACCTGCTACAGCACAGCGCCAGCCAGCCCCACCCCCGCTCACCCACCCCCCAACTTCTGACAGTTCTTAGTGCCTGAAAGCTTTTGCTAAGAATTTAGCTAAATGTCCCAAATGACTAACCCTGTAGATTTTTTTTTTTTTTTTTTTTGACAGGCAGAGTGGATAGTGAGGGAGAGAGACAGAGAGAAAGGTCTTCCTTTGCCGTTGGTTCACCCTCCAATGGCCACTGCGGCTGGCGCGCTGCGGCCGGCGTAGCACGCTGATCTGAAGGCAGGAGCCAGGTGCTTCTCCTGGTCTCCCATGGGGTGCAGGGCCCAAGCACTTGGGCCATCCTCCACTGCACTCCCAGGCCATAGCAGAGAGCCTGCCTGGAAGAGGGGCAACCGGGACAGAATCCGGCGCCCCAACCGGGACTAGAACCCGGTGTGCCGGCGCCGCTAGGTGGAGGATTAGCCTGTTGAGCCATGGCGCTGGCCCAACCCTGTAGATTTTTTTTTTTTTGCATTTTTTTTCATTTATTAAACTTTATTTAATGAATATAAATTTCCAAAGTACAGCTTATGGGTTACAATGGCTTCCCCTCTCCCATAACTTCCCTCCCACCCGCAACCCTCCCCTTTCCCGCTCCCTCTCCCCTTCCATTCACATCAAGATTCATTTTCAATTCTCTTTATATACAGAAGATCAGTTTAGTATATATTAGGTAAAGATTTCAACAGTTTGCTCCCCCATATAGCAACACAAAGTGAACAAAATACTGTTGGAGTACTAGTTATAGCATTAAATAACAGTGTACAGCACATTAAAGACAGAGATCCTACATAATATTTTTTTAAAAATTAATTAATTTTCTATGCCATTTCCAATTTAACACCAGGTTTTTTTTTCCATTTCCAATTATCTTTATATACAGAAGATCAATTCAGTATATAATTAGTAAAGATTTCATCAGTTTGTACCCACACAGAAACACAAAGTGTAGAAATACTGTTTCAGTACTAGTTATAGCATCACTGCACATTAGACAACACATTAAGGACAGATCCCACATGGGATGTAAGTACACAGTGACTCCTGTTGCTGACTTAACAATTTGACACTCCTGTTCATGGCATCAGTAATCTCCCTAGGCTCTAGTCATGAGTTGCCAAGGCTATGGAAGCCTTTAGAGTTCGCTGACTTTGATCTTATTCCGATAGGGTCATAGTCAAAGTGGAAGTTCTCTCCTCCCTTCAGAGAAAGGGACCTCCTTCTTTGATGGCCCCATTCTTTCCACTGGGATCTCACTCGCAGAGATCTTTCATTTAGGTCTTCTTTTTTTTTTTTTCTTTTTCATGGTATCTTGGCTTTCCATGCCTACAATACTCATCCAACCCTGTAGATTTTAATCTAGGCATAGCTGGGGAAAAAAACCTTACCCAGGGCATAAATGATTCCATCCTTATGGTCTGAGGACATTGGAGTAGGAGGGCATGCAGGTTGCACATGCATGTTGAGCTATGTTTTGGAAGTAGATATTGACTTACGGAGACCCATCCAAAACTCTCTCTTCAGGACTCCTGGGAGAGGATAGTAAGACTGGCAAGGCAGAAGAAACATCCTGTGTCCAGTATGAAACTAACCAGCAAAGTAAGAATTTAACTTGTAAGTCAACTCTCAGTCATTAACAGCCTACACCCTGAGCCTCTTGTCTACAGATGAATAACCTATCTTGGGCAAACTTCCTCAGAAAAAGGCTATGGAATGAAACCGCCCTGGTCTGGCATTTAGCTGCTTGGGTTCAAATTCCAACACAGCTCTTACCGTATGTTGGGCCCCAGGGAATTCCTTAACTTGTCCGAGCCTATGCCTTTGCAAGTCTGATATCGGCATGATAGTCCCTAGCTTAGGGACTGAAGAAGATAATGTGTCACCTTCTGCCCACAGCTCGATCAGTATTATAGACCAGGATTACTAGGCATTTGTTAGTGAGCCAGGTAGCCCAGAATATAACGTCCTCTTTGATAAAATAAAAACAAAAACTGGACATATAAACATTCTTTTTTCCCCCTAGTTCTTTACCAATAGCATGATTCTGTGTTGGTGTTCTCTGCATTATTGTTTCTGGATGCTCAGTGGGTGGAAACTGCCTGAAGCCTGATTCTCGTTCCGGAAAAGAATGTTCTTTGCGTTAGACTCGGTTCCAGGAGTGCTTTAGAGAGCCTCTGAGTCTCGCGTTTGTAAGGCCAGCGCCTCTCGTTGTTGTCCTAGGGGTGGGAGGAGGGTGCAGTGCTCATCCTTGAGAGACCTACCCTGGTGGTAGACACACGCTGAGTCCCTCCCCACTTCCCAGCACCCTTCCTAAGTCAGGCACAGGGACAGAGTCTTAAACTGGTCACTGACCAGCCCAATGCCTTGCGTATGGTAGGTGCTCAGTTACTGTTTATTAAGTGAATGATCCAAATGCAAAAACTTATATTGACCCTAATGTCTCTATAGAGAGATTCCTCTGGAAACTCTGTGGCAGTCTGATTTTTTCCTCTCAAAACTTTGCCTATGGGGCCAGCACAGTGGTGTAGCAGGTAAGGCTGCTTCCTGCAGTGCCGGCATCCCATATAGGTGCTGGTTTGAGTCCTGGCTGCTCCTCTTCTATTCCAGCTCTGTGCTATAGCCTAGGAAAGCAGAAGAAGATGGCTCAAGTGCTTGGGCCCCTGCTACAGCATGGGAGACCCAGAGGAAGCTCCAGGCTCCTGGCTTGGATCGGCCCAGCTCTGGCCATTGCAGCCATTTGGGGAGTGAGCCATTGGATGGAAGAACTAACTCTCTCTCTGCCTTGCAAATAAATAATAAATAAAATCTTTAAAAAACTTTGCTAACACCACTCAGATGTTTCTTGAAGACTTTCAGAGTTCTTGTGATATAATCATAGAACTGTAACAAAAGGTAAAGTATAGGCGGGGCTTATACATTGGCTCTAATGAACTCTTCCCAGGGGCTTTTAGCCACTCACCCAAATGTCCCAGGTGACACAAACACTTCTCCAGCTTCCACCTTGTTGAAGCAGTGCCCCCATGTGGCCTCACTCTGAAAGTGCAAGAGAATCAACAAAGCCGGGCCCAGGCTGGGAGTATTCCTGCAGCAAAACTGTGTCCAGGAATGTGTTGTTCTATAAAGATCTAGAGCCCACAGTGAAGAACAATAGAAGGAAATTTGAAATGGAAGCCAAATAAGATCATTTTTTTTCCTGAACTTATGGGCCAGTCCTCAGAGAAGTTCAAAAGTAATTAGACCCAGGTTTTGTTCATTTAACGACTATTTTAATTGAATGTGTGCTGTGTGCCAGGTGCTGTGCTGGAAACTCAGATAGGCCTGGCTCATGGACATGTGACTCATGCAGTTACACTTGATTTAATGCTCTGCTGACATCATCTGGGTTTTTTTGTTACTTTGGATTTTTTTTTTTAAGATTTTGTTTATTTGAGAGGCAGAGTTAGAGAGAGAGAGACAGGGAGAGACACAGAGAGAGATCTTTCATCTGCTGGTTCACTCCCTGGATGGCCACAAAAGCCAGGATTGGGCCAAACAGAAGCCAGGAGCCAGAAGCGTCTTCCAGGTCTCCCACATGGGTGCATGTGCCCAAGCACTTGAGCCACCTTCTACTGCTTTCCCAGGCCATAGCAGAGAGCTGGATAGGAAGAGAAGTATACCGGACACAAACTGGCTCCCATATCGGATGCTGGCATGCAGGTGGAGGCTTAGCCACAGCACTGGCCCTGCTAATATCATCTTGTAATTTTTTTCTTTTACAGATATTTTTAATTTAAAAGTGAGAGTTAGAGACAGAGAAAGAGAGAAGTCTTCCATCTGCTGGTTCATTCCCCAAGTGGCCACAACAGCCGGGGTTGAGCTAGACCAAAACCAAAAGCCAGGAGCTTCATCTGGGTCTCCCACTTGGGTGGCAGGGGCCCAGCACTTGGGCCATCTTCTGATGCTTATCCCAGGCCAGGAGAAGAGAGCTGGATCAGAAATGGAGCAGCTGGGACACAAACTTGCACCCATATAGGATGTTGGCATTGCAGGTGGCCACTTTGCCTGCTATGCCACAACACCAGCCCCCCAAATTGTTATTTATTTAATTAGAGAAGGAGAGTTCCATCACTAGTTCATTCCCCAAATTCTCCTAACGTTTGAGTAGTGTGGGGGGTTGGGGAGACTGGAGGCTGAATCCAGAAACAATGAATTCAATCTGGGTCCCCACATGAGTGGCAGTAACTCAATCACTTGAGCCATCACCACTGGCCCCCATCATCCACATTAACAGGAAGCTGGAGTCAGGAGCTGGACTTGGGAAGTGAACTCACATATTCCAATATGGAACTTGAGGCATCTTAACCCTTAGGCCCTATAGTTCATAATAATTTTTGAACAAGGGACATGCATTTTCATTTTGTTTTGGGACCCTACAAATTATGTGACTAGTTCTGCCATTAAAACAATTTCCTAAAAGCAACATTAGGCTTACTTCCTCAAACTAAACACTTTACAGCTCACTGAGCAATTAAAGAACAATATTGGTGCTGGCATTGTGGTACAGTGGGTTAAGCCACCACCATCTGTGATGCCAGCATCCCATTTATGCAGAAGTTCAAGTTCTAGCTGCTCTGCTTCCCAGCCAGCTCCCTGCTACTGTACCTGGGAAGACGGTGGAAGATGGCCTGAGTGCTTGGACCTGTCTCATCCAAGTGGGAGACCTGGATGGAGTCCCTGGCTCCTGACTTCAACCTGGCCCAGTTCTGGCCACTGTGGCAAATGGGAGTGAACCAGGGAATGGAAGATCTTTCTCTGTCAATCTGCCTTTCAAATAAATAAATGTCTTTTAAAATAAGTAACATTTTTTAAGAGAACAATATTATCTTCTCTGAGTTTCATTCTCTCTATTTTGTACTCCTCCAGCCGGTAACACAGACTCTTCTCTCTTCCATCTCCCCCACTTTCCTTCTCACCTTGACTCTTCCATCCTGTTCCAGACACTCTCTCCCCAACTTAGCTTTCCTTATACCCTTGCTCCTTTCCCCCTCTCCTCTTTCTTGTCCTGTTTTTCTCTCTCCTCCTGGCAAAACAGGTATGGAAATATAACTAATGTAACAAGACAAAATAACAACGCTGATGGTAAATGATGACTTGTACTCTCGGGGAACTCTGTAAAATAGCACTCTGAACCTCCCTACCCCTACTCCATTTTGTTTGTCTCTGTAGAACTTATCACCACTTTTTTGTTCGTGAATTTCTGGATCCCCTCACCAAAATATAAGCTCCCTGTGAGCAAGGAATTTCCAGGTCTGGATAATGCCATATCAGCAGCACCTAGACCAATGCCTGCCACATGGTAGCTGTATCATTATTACTTAGTTCCTGAATGAGTAAATGCGCATTTGCTCTGAGTAAGACAGTACTTTAATGCATTTCATGCCTAATTCAAGGAATCCTTTCTACATCTCTGTTAGTGGTTACAGAGGCAGAATTTGAACCCGTATCTGTCTAGTTCCAAAGCCTATTTACTTAATCACCAAATAAATAGAACTGTCTCCCTGCTTGGAATACTTCATTGCCAATTTTTAGAAAAAACTTTCTCTAGGCCGGCGCCGCGGCTCAGTAGGCTAATCCTCCGCCTTGCGGCGCCGGCACACCGGGTTCTAGACCCGGTCGGGGCACCGATCCTGTCCCGGTTGCCCCTCTTCCAGGCCAGCTCTCTGCTGTGGCCAGGGAGTGCAGTGGAGGATGGCCCAAGTGCTTGGGCCCTGCACCCCATGGGAGACCAGGAAAAGCACCTGGCTCCTGCCATCGGAACAGCGCGGTGCGCCGGCCGCAGCGCGCTACTGCGGCGGCCATTGGAGGGTGAACCAACAGCAAAAGGAAGACCTTTCTCTCTGTCTCTCTCTCACTGTCCACTCAGCCTGTCAAAAAAAAAAAAAAAAAAAAAAAAAAGAAAAAACTTTCTCTAGTGTTGCAAAGAAGATCACATGGCTAATGGAATTACTTAACTGTCCAGCAGAAATCGGGCAACGGCATAGCTCACTCTGATCAGGAGCCCCAGGCTTTTCCAGGGTGCTGCAGATGAGCAGGCCTTCGTCACAGCTAGACGCAGGTCTGTCTACAGTGTCTCTACAACTTGTAGCCCATACGCCACTCCTTCATTGGAGATTAAATGAGGTCGTGATATATCTTAACAGCAGTTAAGATACATCATGGGACACTCACGTCCTATACTGGAATACCCGATTCAAGTCCTGGCTCCAGTACCATTTCCAGTTTCCTGCTGATGCACACCCTGGGAGGCAGCAGATAACAGCTCAAGTACTTGGTTCCCTGCCACCCACGTGGGAGACCCAGATTAAGTTCCAGGCTCCTGGGTTCAACCTAACCCAGCCCCAGCTGTTGTAGGCATTTGGGGAGTGAATCAACAGACAGATCTCTCCCTGTCTACCTCTGTCTCTGTCTCTCTGCCTTTCAAATGAAAATAATGATTTAAAACAATTTTCTCACCATAAAAATAGTATGTATGTGAGATGATGTATATGTATTAATAGCTAATTTCATTTAATCATTCTACAGTGTAAACATATATCAACATATAAAATTGTATCCAAATATGTATTTAATCATTTGTCAATTGAAAATTGTACATGACTCAGGCCAGGGCTATGGCACGGCACAGAAAGCTGCCTCCTGCAGTGCTGGCATCCCACATGGGACCAGTTGAAGTGTGGGCTGCTCCACTTCCTATCCAGCTCTCTGCTATGGCTTGGAAAAGCAGAAGATGGCCCAAGTGTTTGGGCCCCTGCACCCGCGTGGGAGACCTGAAAGAAGCTCCTGGCTCCTGGCTTTGGATGGGCTGAGCTCCAGCTGTTGTGGCCACTTGGGGAGTGAACCAGTGGATGGAAGACCACCCCCCGCCTTTGTTTCTCTGTAACTATGCCTTTCAAATAAATAAACCTTTAAAAAAAAATGCATGACTCAATGTTTCCCACCTACGCAGCATTTCAATACGCTGTTTTTATTTACTTCAAGATTCTAAAATATGTATTCACTAAACTAGAGGGACTATATATCCCAGATGTAATTTAGACAATGACAGTAATGGTTAATGTGTATTGAGTTTTGACTATGTGCCAGGCAAGCGTTGTGCTAAGCACTTCACATACAATAACCACCTGAGGTAGGCTTTACTACAGTCCCCATTTTGAGTTCCAGACTAAAGCCAAACTCCTACAACCAATAAGTGTCTAGTTCAGATTAAAACCTAGATCTTTGATCTTAACCAACATATTTACTCCAATAAGATACATTTCTGAACATAAAAACAGCAGGAGCATTTGGAATACCAATAGCTGAAGCCAACTAGTTTTATTTTTAGTATGTCCTCCTAAGATTTTATAATGTATCCAGTTAAGTTTTTTTTTAAAAAAAATATTTTCTGTCCTTTCCCAAAAGTTTGTTATCTTCATTCCTAAAAACATTAAAGTCAGAGGAATACAATATCCTGTTTGTTCTTACACTAGTAAAATTTCATGGTCAACTCTTGGAAAAGAGCCCAAGAGAGTCTGTGAATACAAGTGTAAAACAATTATGTTATCATAAAACAATTACAAAAATTTCTTCTGGTACGTCATCTTGCACAATTCCCTTTTCCTCCTATTTTTCCCAGCCCTCTGCAGGGCTTTCTTTGTACCTCCCACTAACTTTGCAACGCACTACAATGTGTCCCTGATTTTCTTATCTCGGGCTCAGCTACAGCAGCAAGACACACTGTGACTGCTGAACCCATATCAGTTCTGACAGTCAGTGCTTTGACTTCAGGACCTGTTGTAAGAAGCTAACAACACACTGACTGAGCCTCAGGCTACATTTTGATCTGAGTCAGTATCCATGGGGAGCTGGTCTAATAGGTGAGATCTGGAAGCAGGAAAGTTCTAGTGAGAATATGGTCAATGTTTTTAACACTGCTACTGCCCCAACCTAAGACCATAGCTGCCATCACCAGTTTATCAGAACCATCCTCAAACTTGAGCATTCAGGCAACCATTACCAATGCATCAGAACTGATATGCTGGTTGAGACCCACTGACCATCCTTTTTCAAGGAGCTTGGAAATGCTGGGTAAAACTGGTCCTAATGCTGCAGTTTCCTTTAGTGGCTCCAGGCAACCATTAAGCCTTCTAGGGACAGGCACACTCCCCAGAGGGAAGAGCTGGCAAGGAACTGGGCATAGGTTAGCCAAATGGAGGGGCTGGGGTGAAAATAGGGAAACACATACTGAGAATATCCAGTGGACATGAGCATACGGCCGCAACATAATGAAAACAGTCATGCCCAGGACAAGGGGATTAGAGCAGCAAAACTAATTCCAGATGCCCCTCTAGCTGGTGAGTTTCAGCCTGCCAATATTCTGCCAGCTAGCAGATTTTGAATGCCCAAAGCGTAAGCCGTGCTAGGATAACACAGACACTAACAGTAGGCCTTTCTTTACACTTCTCCCTTTTAAGTTCAATCACCATCTGCACGGTTAGCATCAATTCTCCCATTCGATTTTTATAGCTGCCTGAGATGGCTTTAGCAGATGTTTCACTGGCAACATAAACAAATCACAGGAAAAAAGCAACATGTCTTAGCTCTCCCATGAAACTGTCTCTCCTTCAAACTTAATTTCATGGGCAGAGCTACCACTTCACACATAGAATGAAAACACTCATAAGACTTCAGAATCATCTGATTCTCATACGTTCTTCCAAAAGAAAGCCAAAGGTCCAGTGGGGAGTCAGGCAGGAGCCAGGTGGCACTATGAGGCGGAGCTGGCTCTGGGAGCAGTCATGTAGGAAGTCAGGTGGTGAGCGAGAGACAGTTTGGGCAGGGTGAGAGAGACTAACAGCCACTGATTCTCCCCGCAGTGAGACTCCCGCTCCCAGCCACCACCCCAGCTCCTCCAACAGCAGAGCGCCGTTCTCCCAGATGAGGTCCTGGGTGAGGTTTGCACCAGGAAGGCCCCGCTGCTCTGCAGCAGCACTACCAGCTAGCCACGTGAACGTGGGCCTCACAGAACCTGTCTCTGAGTTCTGAGTCCCTAAGCTGTCTGAGCTCGCCATGTTACAGAAGCAAGCCCCACCTGGCCCTGATCCAAACCCTGACCTGGAACCGGGCATCTGATTCCCTACCTGAAAAGCAAGGGCAGGAGAGCAGCTAACAGAGCACAAGATCTGACAGCAGAAAATGATGGCTAAAGCAACGTCTTTCTTCTGGAACAGGGAAAAACAACTAGGAGAACTCACAAATCCTCCCTTCCTTGATTCCTACATGTCGGGTTTCCCCTTACACTGTTTCTCCCTTTGCATTCCCAGCACCATTGTCTCAGTGTCCTAACCTTTCCCTCACTATTCCAGGGCAACACAGCAGCACCACAAAGGCTCTGCTGGCCAACCTGCCTCCAGCCAAGCCCCTTTTCTTCCTCTCTGCCTTTCAAGTTTGTGGTTTGAAAATACTTCAGCCTCTCTGCTGCCAGTTGTGGCTTTGTGGGTAAAGCCACCATCTGCAGCACCAGCATCCCTCCTGGGCAACATTTTGTGTTCCAGCTGCTCCAGTTCCAATCCAGCTCTCTGCTAATGTACTTGGGAAAGCAGTGAAAGATGATCCAAGTGCTTAGGTCCCTGCACCCATGTGGGAGACCCAGAAGAAACTCCTGGCTCCTGGTTTTGGCCTGGCTCAGCTTGCCATTGTGGCTACTTAGGGAGTAAACCAGCAGATGGAAGCTCTCTCTCTCTCTCTCTCTCTCTCTGTAACTCTGAATTTCAAATAAATAAATAAATCTTTTTTTAAAAAGGAAAGAAAATACTTTGGCCTCCTCCTCTTCTACACTGAAATGACAAATTCTCTGCAGACTGCCTTTGTTTTTTGCCTCACAATGTCACCATGAGCTCATAAGGTCATACCAATTAGTTGATCAAATACTATGTACTGAGCAGTAGAAGCTTCTGCAGAGGATACTAAAATATAAGTAAGACATAGGCACTGCCCTCAGGAATCATTAGCTTCAAAGTAGTTATAACCCAAAATACGCACACACACACACACACATATACACATACACACATGTGAGTCAGAATAAATGCCCTGGACTCTTCACGGTTTCAGAGGATTGAATTTTCACACCTAATGAGGAAAGGGGCAGGGCCAGAGGGCTAGGAGATAAAAGAAGCTTCATACAAGAAAGAGCACTGGAGATGAGCCTTGCCCAAGGATTGGATTTGGGCAAGCAGAAAGTCGGAGGGAATAAGGGGAAGGAACCAAGTACACCAGAAGGAAAATATGTCAGGGCATGTTGTCACAGAGTAAACAGACTAATCAGACCAAAAGGGAAGTCCTGTCTTTATTTCCCCACACTCCTATGAGGCCACAGAAGCTGATGTGTCCTGTTGGAGCAGTCCATTGGAAAATTAACAGCATGCACAGGTATGTGTAGAAAGGTATCAAATGCTGGTCTAAGAAGGTCTCATCTAAAACAATGGTGGGTACAACTCATTTTGGCTAATATGGTCCCAGTAAATGTTTGCTGGGGGCTCTGTGACTCTATGCTATCCCCCCAGATAACATCAAAGTGTCTTAATGGTGACCTTTGGGAAAGGGTACACTCACCCCTTGTTTAATAATCCAAACACAGGGGCCGGCACTGTGGCATAGCAGGTAAAGCCGCTGCCTGTAGTGCTGGCATCCTATATGGGTGCCAGTTCAAGTCCTGGCTGCTCCACTTCCAATCTAGCTCTCTGCTATGGCCTGGGACAGCAGTAGAAGACGGCCCAAGTTCTTGGGCCCCTGCACCCACATGGGAGACCTGGAAGAAGCTCCTGGCTCCTGGCTTCGGATAGCTGCAGCTTTGGTGTTGCAGCCAATTAGGGAGTGAACCAGCAGATGGAAGATCTCTCTCTCTCTCTCTCTCTCTCTCTCTCTCTCTGTCTGCCTCTCCTTCTCTCTCTGTGTAACTCTGACTTTCAAATAAATAAATATTTTTTAAAAATAATAACCCAAACACAAAGTTAACAGTAGGCATCCCAGGCCCAGTGGGGGTGGTGACAGGGTAGCACCTCCTTGGAAACAGGTCTGGGCAGCCTCCACTCATGAGGGTGATACTGAGAGAATGCTGGGACTTCCAGGTTGGAAGGCTGTTTTCTTTAGGAAGACAAGGTATAAGACTGGAGTTAGAGACATTTGTCCTAAAAACGGAGGGTAGAAAATACCCAAACAAAGATGGGAAGTCAGGTGTAACACTGGAGCAAGCCTAGCTCAGAGCCTGATGACAAGGCAGAACTCTGAATGCTGGCAGGCGCTGTGAGATTAGACAGTCAGAAATGGAAGGCCCAGGGCTCTGAGGCAGCAAAGGCAGCAGGGCCTGGGTAACCACGTCTGGGCCCCTCCACTGCCTTCTCTTGTCTCCCTTTAAACTTCTGACACAGTCACCAGGCAAACGCACAAGTTTAGAAGGTTCTGGTATGGTGTAGATCATGTTCCATTTGGAAAAAAAATTTTTCCCTAAAAAGCACTGGTTTCTTCAACTTATTGAACAGTAAAAGTCCCCTGACCTTCTCAGAGGAAGTTCACTGTGCTCACAGAAGGTGAAGATGTGTGGGATGGAAGGAGTTCTCATGGTTTTGCAACTGAACCTACATGCTGATAATCCTAGAATCACCCAACAAACTGCACTAGTGTGCCAGCACCCAAACATTACCATAAGCCCTTTGAAAAGATTTAAGGCAAGATGAAATTTCAATATCTGGGAAAAATTTATTCAGATTTAAACTGTAGTGGATTTCAAAACTCTTTGGTCATGGGATCTTTCTGAGCATCAGGAGACAATACCAAAAAAAAAATCTTTCCACTTAATCTACAAATATTAGTCAACAAATATTTATTGACTGTCACTATCACATGCAGTGATTGACATCTTGTTCCCACACTGATAGATGTCAGCTCCAAGCAAGCAGAGAGAATTACATTTTAAAAGCTACCCTTTTAACTCAAAGACACATAGTCTTTTACTTTAATCATATTCTTTAACTGTGCGAATTAATACCCAGATTAGCACAGAAGCTATTTTTAAACCTTGTATGGAAACAAAAAAATACATATAAGAGAGATCAAGAGAAGCAATAATAGAAATAAACTTCTACATTTTTTCCTACAACTCATATCTGCCCAAATATAAATTTGTTTCATTGGTATGTCCAATTGTTCTGGATTTTTTTTACTGAGTGATACAGAGAAAGCAATGGGAATCTCATCTCCTCGTAAAGGAAAATGGGATATCGAAGATGATATGAGGCTGTTTCTATGATCGCCTGAAAGTCATTTGTATTTTTTTAACCTTGTCATGACAAATCAGGAAACAAATATAACACAAGAACAAAAAACTAGATAATTATTTACGGTAATTTCTCTAAGAATAAGAAAACTCTAAAATTAAGTATATGCAGACCTAACTGCTTTTCCAAAAATGTTTAATTCTGTTAGAAAGAAAAGTTCAAAAAGAAGGGGAAAGGACAACTTTATGGTTTCTAAAGAAGAAACAATAAGATATAAAGGAGCCCTACCTTAAAGTAGCTTCAATGGGTAATTCAAAAGACTGAATCTCAGCCAGGATGTTCTCGTAGATCTGATCTGTGTCGTCTTCCGACATTGCTCCACATGCCCCGGACCTGCCAGCAGCACACATCGGATTTTACAAGCAAAACAATTACAGTGTAGGAAATAAATGTAGTTTTCCTTATAATTACTGCAGGGCTTCTTGCTGCTCAGCCAAGGAAGCAGCAAAAACAGGCTCCCTGTCTGACTTCATGCTATCAAAGTCCTTGCTTCCAAGAATGCTGCACAGCTGTTGCTGTCCCATCTCTACTTATAACATTTTACTTATTATTAACCTTGACACAGTTCAGAAAGTTCCTGCCTAGTGGCTGCTATATTTACTCACTCATTTCTCAAACACAGTAACATCAAGTAGGAATTAGAACCATAAGGTTACAAATGCTTATTAAATATATTTGATTGATGAGGCATTGTTGTAATATTATTTATGCTAAATTCATAATTTGCTATAATTATGTTAACATGTTTCTAGTTGATCTATATTCCTTTTTTTAAATATTTATTTTTATTTATTTGAACATCAGAGTTACACAGAGAGAGGAGAGACAAGGGGGGAGGGGTCTTCCATCCACTGGTTCACTCCCTAGATGGCCGCAACAGCCGGAGCTGCGCCAATCTGAAGCCAGGAGCCAGGAGCTTCTTCCAGGTCTCCCATGCGGATGCAGGGGCCTAAGGAGTTGGGCCATCTTCTACTGCTTTCCCAGGCCATAGCAGAGAGCTAGATCAGAAGTGGAGTAGCCAGGTCTCAAACCAGCACCCATATGGGATGCCAGCACTTCAAGCCAGGGCGTTAATCTGCTGTGCCACAGCGCTGGCCCCCAATCTATATTCCTAATTAGTCCTGAAACTCTGTTCTTAGCCTTAAACCTGAACAGGTATCTTGTCTAGAAACAATTTTACATCCTATGGGATGAAATTTTGAGATATCTGGGCTGGTTCCTTGGTCTCCATCTCCTTTGCTTCTCCACTCTACTCTCTGCTGTATGAATTCCCTCTAATACAAAGTCTAGTCTCTAATTCTGTTTTCTCTTGTTCAAATAGACAGATTATAATCCTTAACAGTCAGTTACACTTCATTGCTCATTGTGAATGAATCTATCAGATCCCTTCTTTATGATTATTTTTAAAATCAGAGTTACAGAGACAAAGGAGGGGGGAGGGAGAGAGGGAGAGAGAGAGATTTTCCATCCTCTGGTTCACTTCCCATGTTGGCCACAACGATCATTGCTGGGTCAGGCCAAAGCCAGGAACCAGGAGTTTCATCTGGGTCTCCCACATGGGTAGCAGGGGCCCAGGGGCTTCAGCCATCTTGCACTGTTTTTCCCAGGCCATTAACAGGGAGATGGACCAGAAGTGGAACAGCTGAGGCTCAAACCAGCACCCATATAGGATGCCAGCATTGCAGCCAGTGCCTTTACCCACTATGCCACAGCACCTGCTCCTGCCAAATTCTTTTTTTCCTAAGATTTATTTATTTATTTATTTGAAAGGCAGAGTTACAGAGAGAGAGAGGGACAGATAGATCTTATACCAGCTGGTTAACCATCAAATGGCTGCAATGGCTGGAGTTGGGCCAGTCCGAAGCCAGGAGCCAGGAACTTCTTCTGGGTCTTCCACCTGGGTACAGGGGCCTACGCACTTGGGCCATCTTCCACTGCTTTTCTAGGCACATTAGCAGGAAGCTGGATCAGAAGTGAAGCATCCAGGACTCCAACTGTTGCCCATAGAGGATGCTGGCACTATAGGTGGTGGCTTTACCCACTATACCACAATGCCAGACTTTTTCTTTTTTAAAAAAAGATTTATTTTATTTATTTGAAACTCAGAGTTACAGAGAGAGAGGGAGAAACACAGAGCGAGCCCTTTCATCTGCTGGTTCACACCCTGAATGGCCACAACAGCCAGGGCTGGGCCAGACAGATGCCAAGGAGCCAGGAGCTTCTTCTGGGTCTCCCATGATGGTGCAGGGGCCTAAGCACTTGGGCAATCTTCCACTGCTTTCCCAGGTGCATTAGCAGGGAGCTGGATGGATTGAAGCAGCCATATCCTCTTCATCTGATTATTAACATTTTGCTTTTCTCTCTCTCTCTCTGTTTATTCAAGGGAATTTCAGATTGTAGGCATGTGTTCTTTCCTTTTTTATTTTTTTAAGATTTATTCATTTGTTTGGAAGTCAGAGTTACAGAGAGCGAGCGAGGGAGAGAGAGAGATCTTCCATCCTCTGGTTTACTCCCCAGATGGCCACAACGGCTGGGCTTGGGCCACACCAAAGCCAGGAGTAAGGAGCATCATCCAGTTCTCCCACATGAGTGCAGGGGCCATCCTTCACTGCTCTCCCAGGTGCTTTAGCAGGGAGCTGGATCAGAAGTGGAGCAGCTGGGACACAAACCAGCACCCATATGGGACGCTGGTGTTGCAGGCGGTGGCTTTATCCACTACGCCACAACACCTGCCCCTAACCGTATGTTCTTAAGATACAGAAAGAAAAACTTGTAATAATTTATATAGAGTATTTTTTAAATAGTGTAATACTATACTGTAAAGCATGTAGTTCATAAACCACTTCAGCTTTGACTTATTGCTCCTGCCTGACCCTGTGCCTGCAACACAGTGCCATGTTCCTCTTCCAGTACAGCCAGCTCTCCCAGGAGACTCAAGTTTGTCTGATCTGGTGGTTCAGTTGCCCCTCTCTGCTCCATCAGTCCCCCCATCCTCCCTCTTCTCCCACTCCACTCTCTTCTCCTAACTTCTGTTAAGTGAATTTTCTCTCTGCCTCTTACTTTCTTCTACATTGTACGGCACAGGCAACAACTTCCTGTCTCCACTGGCTCAACCAGCATCTTCCTTTTATTCAAGACTTTCCTTGAGTGCCATTTCCTGCAGGAAGTCCACACAGATTGAATGAACAGGCGAGGCCCTCTCCCAAAAGTGACCATTGGAAAAACAACCTCTCCTGTCCCATGGTGCTGACAACAAATTCACCAAAAAAGGAAAAGAAAAGGAGGAAATGGAAAATTTAAAACAGCCATATTCCAAGACCCCCATAAAAAAGAATGGCAGGTATGCCTGGAATGCTCCCATTCTCCACCCTTAGCCTCTTCCCCCAGCTGCAGCTCCACTCTTTGCTTCTGGGATGGAGCCTGACCACCGACTGATGTGCAAGTGGCCCGGGGCCGGTGCTTCTCAACTGAGTGACATGGAGCCATTTTTTTCATCACCACTACAGAAAGTAGGAACTACTGACATCTAATGGAGAGGGACCAGGGATGCTGCTAAACAACCTCCAAGGTACAGCATGCTACACACACACACACACACACACACACAGCCCTGCCTAAAATGCCAACAGTGTTCAGGTTGAGCAATCCCACCCTAATCTGATCTTTGGCCACACATGGTGTAGATGTGGTCTTACTCCTGGGACCCCTTTCTGGGCCTTTTTCTTTCTTTTCTAACTATCAGTCTGCTAGGAACCCTAGCTCCTCCAGAACTAGGAACTGATTCTTTTTCAATTAACTTTATTCTTCAAATAAACCTCCATCAGTCTTTCACCTTTCTCTTCACCAAGACTGAAATTCCAGCTTCCTTACTCTGTCCTGGAGCCACCACAGGAAGCTTTATGTTCCTAGGTTCCAATAGCATTGGTGCCCCCTCTACAATGTACAATCTCTGGGAAACATATCCAGGTGCTTGGAACCAGGCAATGATGGCCAGGAAGACGAAAATGATACCAGAAAGAGGTGGTCCAGTCTGACAGATACACCTGGTGCTCAGTTCTGCTAAAAGTTGAGGTGGAGTGAGTTCCCCCTCCCCCTCCTAGCCCCACACCTTCCAGTAGGAGTGCTTCTCTCACCTGTATGTTTTGGTTTTCCATTGAAAAACAATTTAGCAACTTAGCAATGGAAGAATCTATCCAAAAGCCCTTTGCTAATATCTTGCTTGATAACTCAAGGCCAAACATTGGTCCCCTTGGACCAGGAAAAAGCAATCATTTACTTTATTCAAAACTGTCCTGAAAGTTTCAGCTAGTATAATATAGCAACATAAACAAAGAAAAGATATAGAGATTTGTAAAAAAGAAGAAAAATTAATATTTGAATACATAATTAAATACATATAAAAATCTAGATAGATTAGCAATTAATGAGTGAACCCAGCAATGCCTGTAGATTTTTTTAAAAAGTTTACATACTAGTAATAATTCAGAAATTAAACACAAAGTCAATACCGTATACAAAAGCATCAAGTGTTCAGGAATGTGACATGCTACCCTACTAGGAGTTAGGGATCTGCTGGGCTACAGCTCAAAGTTCTAACTGTCATGAAACGTGAAGGGATGCCAAGATCCAAGATTAAAGAAGAGCAGAATGAAAATGATCATATCCAGTGGCACCAGAGATCAACAGTGCATTGGCAGCTTACAAGATATGCAAAAACCCAAGAACATCAGAAGCAACAAATGTGTGTGTGTGAACCCTTTAGCCTAGAATAACCTTCAGCTCTTACAACCTGCTTTTCTGGATTCATCCGGTGTGTGCATGGATGTGCTAGCTTGAAGGGCCCAGGTGACACCACAAGAATCAGTATGCCACAAAGTGCCATGTGCCATCCTATCTCACCATACAAATGCGAGTGTGACCTGAAATACAGGAACACTGTCCAAAGTGCGTGCAGGTATTTTCTACTTCCTCCCCCTAAAATTCAACATGTGAACTCCCAGTGCCCACAGATGGCGAGTCGAGTGTTCCCTGGCCCTCTCCTGCCTATGTGGCAACTTCTCTGGCCAGCACCAAGCTCTCCCAGGTCAGCATCTCCTCCAGAACTGCCCAGGGAACCACCTTGCTCAGCATCAATCCGCCTCTTCCTTTCTTCTTCACTGCCTGTTGTGATCTTCAAGGTCATCAGATACTTGTGTTGCTAATCCCCATTGTTTTGTCTTTGATCCAAATAGTCACTTTGTCTCACACACACCCCCTTTCTTTAAAACCATAGTCTTTTTGAAAGATCATTCCTGGAGTGAAGGAGAATTTTTTAATTGCCTCAGATTTTCCTGTTAGCAGCAGAAAAGAGAATAGAATATAAACCTCTGGCTCTTAGTTCAGTGATTTTTCACTGTTCCATTCATTCCAACTTTTTTTTTCTCTTACTATAATCAAGGACTAGCAACTTTGATGAGCAAAGAAATATATCTTAATCAGAGATAAATATTATGTATGTCAATCATTTTTCTAAGCACCTTAGAAATATTAACTCATGGCCGGCGCCACGGCTCACTAGGCTAATCCTCGCCCTGCGGCGCCAGCACCCCAGGTTCTAGTCCGAGTTGGGGTGCCGGATTCTGTCCTGGTTGCTCCTCTTCCAGTCCAGCTCTCTGCTGTGGTCCAGGAAGGCAGTGGAGGATGGCCCAAGTGCTTGGGCCCTGCACCCACATGGGAGACCAGGAAGAAGCACCTGGCTCCTGGCTTCAGATCGGCGCAGTGCGCCGGCTGTAGCGGCCATTAGGGGAGTGAACCAACAGAAGGAATACCTTTCTCTCTGTCTCTGTCTCTCTGTCTAACTCTGCCTATCAAAAAAAAAAAAAATAGAAAGAAAGAAATATCAATTCATTTAATCCATGTAAAAACCTTACTAAATACATATTAACATTTAATATGTTAATATTAAATTCATTTAATAGATTAATTAATTAATTTAAGATTAATTCATTTAATAGAATTAAAAAAAAAAAACCCTGAAGTAGGAGCCAGTGTGGTGGCACAGCAGGTTAAGATGCTGCCTGCGACTCTGGCATCCCATATGAACACCGGTTCCCAGCTGTTCCACTTCCAACCCAGCTTACTGCTAATGTGCCTGGGAAGCAACAGAGGATGGCCCTAGTACTTGGGTCCCTACCCTCCATGTGGGAGACTCAGAAGGAGATCCTCGCTCCTGACTTTAGCCTGGCCTAGCCCTGACTGTTGAAAGCATTCGAGGAGTGAGCCAGTAGATAGATCTCTCCTCACCCTCCATCATACTGCTTTTCAAACAAAAAATTTTTTAAAAATATAAAGAGGGCTCAGAAGAGAACATAAGTATCTACAGAGGAGGGTCTTTGGGAGTAAGAATTGGGAAGTGGGTACTATTTGGATATTACAGGGTAATTCAGACTCACAGCCAAGTCCTTTACAGAGAAGTTGGTGGGAACAGAGACCACTAATGTGGAGAGAGAACTTCGCCAGGGAAGTGAAAGTGTGGCTGAGATGCCAAACAAGGGGTTGCTTGCCTGAGGCAAGGAGGGAGAAGGAGAAGTTAACAGAGATGAGATCTTTATTGTTTTACTGTTACAGTAGCTAATAGAATGACTGTCACTAAGTAGGTGATTAATAAATACTTACGGGTCAGCACTGTAGCATAGCAGGTAAAGCTGCTGCCAGTAGTGCTGGCATCCTACATGGGTGCTGGTTCAAGTCCCAGCTACTCCGCTTCCAATCCAGCTCTCTGCTATGGCCTGGGAAAGCAGTAGAAGATGGCCCAAGTCCTTGGGCCCCTGCACCTGCGTGGGAGATCCAGAAGAAGCTCCTGGCTCCTGGCTTCAGATAAACACAGCTCTGGCTGTTGCAGCCATCTGAAGAATGAACCAACAGATGGAAGACTTTTCTCTCTTCTCTCTGCAACTCTGCCTTTCAAATAAATAAATGAGTCTTTAAAATAAATAAATACTTGCTCAATAGATGATCTTGACACAGAAGCACAGTGCTTTATAAGTAATAAATAACCAATAAATATTTAATCTTTATTTCACAAAGTTTGTCTTACACAGGCTATTCCAAAAGGGTTTTGATATCTCAATGGATCTGAATTTTCTCAATGAACTATATTCCTACTGTTGCTTGAAGAATAAAATTTCGGGGCCAGTGTTGTGGCACAGCAGGTTAAGGCCACTGCCTGCAACACTAGAATCCTATGCGGGCCCCTGTTTGAGTCCCATATGTTCTACTTCCAATCCAGCTACCTGCTAATGCACCTGGGAAAAGCAGCAGAGGATGGCTCAAGTCCTTGGGCCCCTGCATTCACATGGTAGAACTGGATGAAGTTCCTGTATCCTGGCTTCAGCCTGGCTCAACCGTGTCCTTTCTAGCCATTTAGGGAGCGGACCAGCAGATGGAAGAACTCTCCCTCTCCAACTCTGCCTTTCAAATACATTTAAAAATTTTTTTAAAAGAATAAAATTTCTTAGTATTAGGAAATAGTTTCCAAAAAATCTATTCTATGAGACAGGTGTTGTAGCATAGCAGGTTAAGCCACTGCCTGCGACAGCAGCATCCCATATGGATACTGGTTCCAATCCCAGCTGCTCCACTTCTGTTCCAGCTCCCTACTATCATGCCTGGGAAAGCAGTGGAAGAGGCCCAAATGCTTGGGCCCTGCCACCTACCTGAGAGACCCGGAAGAAGCTCCTGGCTCCTGGCTTCAGCCTGGCCCAGCCCTGGCAGTTGCAGTCATTCAGGGAGTGAGCCAGTGGATGGGAGATCGATCTCTCTCTCTCTCTCTATCCCTTTCTCTCTCTGTAATTCTGCCTTTCAAATAAATAAATAAGTAAGTAAATCTTTTTTAAAAAATCTATTCTACATGGTGAACTTTGGATGTAGTGGTTAGGTTACCACTTTGGATGCCCACATACCATATGGGAAGGCCTGGGTGCAAGTCCTAGTTCCAGTTTCCAATTCCTGCTTTCTGCTAATATGTTCTCTGGTAAGCAGCAGGTGATGGCTCAAGTAGTTAAGTCCCTGCCACTCACATGGGAGACCTGGATTGAACTCCTAGCTTTGGCCTGGCTCAGCCTTAGCTATTGCAGGCATTTGGGGAAGTAAACTAGTGAATGGAGATTTCTGTCTGTTTCTCTGTCTTCCTCCTGCCTTTCATATAAAATAACTTTTTTAAAATTTATTTATTTGAAAGTCAGAGTTAACACAGAGAGAGGAGAGGCAGAGAGAGAGAGAGAGAGAGGTCTTCCATCCGATGGTTCACTCCCCAG
Source organism: Lepus europaeus (assembly GCF_033115175.1). Lineage (NCBI taxonomy): Eukaryota > Metazoa > Chordata > Mammalia > Lagomorpha > Leporidae > Lepus > Lepus europaeus. Next base: position 36,202,894 of record NC_084843.1, read on the forward strand.
TTGGCTGCAATGGCCGAAGCTGCAGCTATCCGAAGCCAGGAGCCAGGAGCTTCTTCCGGGTCTCCCACGCGGGTGCAAAGGCCCAAGGATTTGGGCCATCTTCAACTGCTATCCCAGGCCATAGCAGAGAGCTGGACCGGAAGTGGAGCAGCCAGGACTCGAACCGGCGCCCATATGGGATGCCAGCACTGCAGGCAGCAGCTTTACCTGCTACGCCACAGCATTGGCCCCCAATATAAAATAATTTTAAAACTGTATTCTAAATCTCTGCTATAACTCATCACATTTTTCTGTTTGTAAAATCATAGAGGACTTGGTATTTCTGTATTATAATGTTATTACTGGTTGAATCTACCTGCTCTTTGGAATATGATATGGTTTTGTACACTTCTGAGCCCTTATATATGCTGCTTCCTTTATCTAAAATGCCTTCCCAAACTGGCCTCCTTATCTATATAGCACAAGGATAATTATAGTGTCATCTCCCTCAAATGATTGTTGTGAAGATTACATGGCTCTTAAACATTTATCAGGTAAAACATTTAGGAAAGTATTTGACACATGATAAGCCTGGATAAGTATCAACACTATTATCACTTATCAGACTTATTTTTTAAATTAACTATGATTATTTCTTTTCTTTATCTTAAAATAAATCTGAGTATCTTTAAGAGAAAGGTGAAAATTTCTTCTACCATTCACAATATCTTTTTCTCTGAGTACTCAATGAAAATAACTGCTATAATAGAAGGAGCTATACAATAGGTATTTGAAATTTATATCACTTCGGCTTTTATGTTAGGGTCTTCTAATTAAAAAATTTAAGCTGCCTTGGCTATTCCTTTCCTACGTGTAAGTCTAAAACTTTTGCGGCTGGGTTAATACAGAGACCACCGCTTAGCTGCGCTAGATTATGGCGCTACCTAGTGGCCAATTTCTGACACATACTTCATTGAAACTTCTCCAAGGCTTTTTGGTTCTATTTTTTATATTGCCAATTGTCAAATGGAAGGGGAGAGGGAGCGGGAAAGGGGAGGGTTGCGGGTGGGAGGGAAGTTATGGGGGGGAAGCCATTGTAATCCATAAGCTCTATTTTGGAAATTTATATTCATTAAATAAAAGTTAAAAAAATCACTAAAGATCTTGCTCATTTCTTTCTAATCTTTTAAAGAATTTTTATGTGGTCATTTGTCCTCCATTCATCAAATTTGGAACATTAGTAGAACAGAATTTAAAGACATGCTGTTCAGATCTATCATCAACCTGCCCTTTTCTCCCACAGGAAAACAGGGACTTTTATAGGCAGAATTCAGGACCCCCACTTCTTGGGCCTTGCTATGAGAGGACACACCACCACAGGCCCCTCCTAATTCTAGGCAGGTCCTACAGGCAGTCCGTGGCAAGGGTGCCCTCTCCACACACATTCTTCTAAACAATCATATTCTCTTTTTCCTCCTCTGAAAGTAAACAATTCCTTCAAAAATACAGTTTCAGGCATAAAATAGGAAGTAGTATCAAACAAACGGAAATGTTTTGCTTTAAATACCAAAGCCATTGGTTTACATTAAAAATTAGTTTGCATTCAAAGCCCATGATTGAAAAGAAACATGAGTCATCAATCACAAGGGGACTTTATAGATAAGAACTAAGCACACTGGCCTGAACAATTGTATTAAATATGCACAACTCTTCTTGGGAGCTCTTGCTGAGTCATTTTTCAGGAAGTGGGCTGTCCGGGAGATTTCTACCGGAGGAACAATTGACAATATTTTCATATTAATAACCTCTAGTTGCTTTATTGTTCTCAAAACTTTTGTTAATGAGTATTTTCCTGTTCGGTGAAAAAAACATTCATCAGAAGACAAAGCCTAATCTGATTTATTTTTATATGTTTGAGATTCTTTTCTTCTGTTAGTGATATTAAATATATTGAAGCAATAGTTAGCTAATTGTGAAATGTACTCACTCACTAAGCATCATACCAACAAATATTTGGTTCTGAGCTTTTTTAAAAAAAGTTATATGCTAAAAGAGACATATTCCTTAGAGTGTTTGCAAATCATTGTTTGAGATTCAAATTTCCTTCAAAGCAATAGCAATGTTTCCACTTCTTGGAGTCTCTTGTGCCTAGCCCCTTTTGAGACTTCTCTCCGTCACCCCTCAGATAATGAACAATCTGTGAGACCAAGTAAAAGACCCACGCTGTCCATGCAGGACCAGAGAGGACAGCGTGGTCCCGGAGCAAACCCAATGTGCACACATTTTGGCCCTCTCTTGGCTCGTGAATGAGGGTTTATCATGTGACTATGAGACTGGAGGAGGTAAACTGTGTATTATGATTTTAACATAAACAATTATCATGCTTGTTATCTGATCTCCCACAACCTGCCCCCATGCCATCTGCCCCCATAGAAGGCTGATGAAAACGCTCATTGTATGCACACGGTGTGTCCAGCTGTGCAGTCTCATATCAAAGCAGCCTTCTGTTGGTGTAGCAAGTACTGAAACTCTGGACCTGGACTGCCTGGGTTCAAATCGTACTTCTGCTACTCAGACTTAGTTGCTATGTGACACCTCAGTACTTTTCTATGCCTATTGTTTCCCTTTCTGTATAATGAACAAGCTCCTGTCCTGTTTATTGGGAGATTGTTAACTAATGAAACTATGGGTCTTCATAACCCAGCCAGAAAAGAAATAAACACTATAGCACTAGTCAGTAATAAGCTATTACTTAATGGAGAATGAAATTATATACCACTGATGATGATTTTTTTTTTATTAACTGATTTCTACTTTTGACCTAATGAGTAGTATTGCTTCTCTCTTTTCAAGTGGATATATGTGGATACTTCTCTGACATGTATTTTTTTTAAAGTTCATGACATATAAAAAACTAGATCACAATATTCAATAGTTGTGATAAAGTTATTTCCTGTGTACTGTACTTTGCTAATTTGCTCATTCTTTAAAAAAGAAAATTAATATTTAAGAACCTACTGTGTACCAAGCCCTTGAGAAGTACATGGATTAGTGAAAAAATTTCTTCTTTATTCCAACTTGACTTAGAGGGAGAAATCCACAGTCCACACCAAGATGTGTGCACCTGCTGGCAGAATGCACTTCTGGACTTCGGAGTCAGGGTCTGAATGCAGTTCTGCCTAATTCTAGAGCTCATCGCTATTATTTGATAATCCTGCCTCCCTGGCTCACTGGAGCGTCTACAAACTAGGATCATCCCTTTTTATCTGACTCCTAAAACCTTCCATTTTGTGTGCAACCCCAAGAGTAACCACCCATTTGGTCTGCCCAGGTTCCTAGAGTTTATTCTTAGAAGCAAAGTGAAGACTCAACACTAGAAAAAGAGCTCCAAGTCATAGGAAAGAACTTCAGAAGAAAAAAGACCTGATTTAAAAGCTGCTTTAGTGTTTCCTATTCTGCTTTGATGTCCCCCAACAATCACTAAAGAAGAGCCTTACTGTGGAGTACAGGAAAGCTGATTTTTTTTGTGTGGATTTTCTTCCCATCTCCCTGGCTTCTCTTTCTCAGCCACCTTCCCTAGGTCTTCTTCATCAGTTTGTTCCTTAAATGTAGTTGCTTCCCAAGAAGCTGCCTACACCTTATTCTCCTTCTTACTCTAGACTGCTATATTTTCATTTTATATTTGTGTGTTGACCAGTCACAAACTTTGATCTTCAATTGTACTTTTTTCCTAAGCGCCTAACTTTATTTCTAATAACCTACATAATGTCTCCACTGGAAGATCCTGTCTCATTCACAATGTCCAAAACTAGACTCATTAATTTTCCTCTCCTCCCACTTTAAGGAAGCCTCCACGCATTTGTAGATGCTGCTCTTTTTGTCTAGAGAGCCTTTCCATCTGCCTATATGGTGAACACACTTCTACACATTCTTCAAAACTCAACACGCATAGCTACCTCCTCAGAGTCAAAGTCACTCTAGGTCCTGGATTATGCTTCACATTGGATATAATTGATAGGACATGGGGTGCTTGTTTTGTCTAACTGTTAAGACGCTTGTATCCCATTCTGGAGTGCCTGGGTTCAAGTCCCAGCTCTGCTCCAGATCCAGCATTTCTGCTAATGTAGACCCTTAGAGGCGGCGGTGACAGCTCAAGTGATTAGGTTTCTGCCAATCATGTGGGAGATATCTGGTTTGAATTCCCAGCTCCTGGCTTCAGCCTGGCCCATCTCTGGCCATTGTGGGCATTTGGAGAATGAACCAGTGAATGGAAACACTCTCAAATTAAAAAAAAATTAGTAAAGTTTAGAAATTTGGATGGGACATAGACACTTTATTTCCAACACTAATCTATGAATTCTTTGAAGACCACATATGGGTCTTTGTAGTTCCCATAGCTCTTCATACAGGACTTTATACACAAAAGTCTCCAATAAATGTTGGCTGAAATAATAATAATTAATTTTTGTGGTAAAATGGAACCAGTGTGTTTTCAAGTGATGAGTTATTTCTTTCTCCACTGATTTTTTTTGTCTTCCCACTACTGACCATCACTTTTCTAGACTGGTCACCATTTAGAAATTTTGATGTTGTAAACACTTTAACTTGAAAAACTTTTTGGAGTTAATTTTTTTTCTAAACTCCAACATAATCCAGTCCCTTACAAGGACAAATCTGTACAGTACAAACTGAGAATGACTAATGTGAATTCCTTCATTTCAAACACTATGATAAAAAGAAAAGTTTCCATTTATACCAGACTTTACAGGGTAAGGGTTCAATAGGTGATCTGTATGCTTCCTTTTTACTCCTAAACACATGTGTTCCTTTGTTTCTCAGGAAGTAATCATCATGTAGCCATGGAAATCAACAAGGGCAAAGGAAATGTAGCAGGGGAATAATGAAGCCAACTCACTCAACTCCACAGAAGTTGGTCACATCCTAAAGCAATTAAGAGTCAGCTATCGAAAAGCTGTTATAGGAAGTGTTGATCTGTGCTTGGTATTTTGATAATAACTTTTAGTATGTGAAAGCATTTTAAAATTTATGAAATATTTATAAAATGTAATGCATTATTTAAATGAATATTTATTGAGTGACTATTGTGAGCTGGACATTTTCATATATACTCCCTTCATTTAAGCAGCTCGGCTGTCATATAGGATAGCTAGTTTTGATATTATTTCCATGTAGTCTAAGAGGTTAAATAACTTGCGCAGAGACAAGTGTTAGAGAAAACACATGAAGGAAGAGGCTCTTTCCATCAATCAGAATTCATCTTAGACAGGAATGGTGCCCAACACAAGAGGAACCCAACACAGAATACAGCACTTCCCACACACTTTCACACTTGTAAGTCAATACTTCCTCTCTTTACTTAACTGTATCTATAATCCTTAGATATGGAGATGAATTCAGGATTTGGAGGTTTAGGACTTTATCTCAGTCACAGGAAAGATCAAGAATATAAACTTTTATTATATATATTACATTAATTAAACTCAATCTATATTAACATCAATTCAAACTCCAACACAATGGACAATCTTGTAATCTGCTTTTTCTTGAAGGAGAGACTGCAATGTTTAACTCTTTGTAAAGATCTAAAGTTTGTGTTACACAGAAATTGTCTTGTGATGATGTTTCAGTGGAAAGAATTGAGAGCTGTAACAGTACTTTAATGTTTACTCAGAGTCTCACAGTAATGGAGTGTGTCTTTAGTGAAAACCTATGCACTCAGTACCATTACTTTATATGCCCTATCTTATATTTAATATAAATTATATTATTAACTCAAGTGGGTCATGTACAAGAGTCCATGTATAGACTAGGGAGCCCGTGGCTGGCATGGCACACAACCCCACTGTCATCACTCAGACTGCTTCAATATTTATGCGTTGGTTTTTTTTTGTTTTTTGTTTTTTTTTTTTGAAGGCAGAGTTACAGAGAGGTAGAGGCACAGAGATTGAAAAAGGGCCTCCATCAGCTAGGTCACTCTCCAAATGGCTGCAATGGCCAGAGCTGAGCCAATCTGACAGCAGGAGCCAAGAGCTTCCTCTAGGTCTCCCATGTGGTTGCAGGAGCCCAAGGACTGCTTTCTCAGGCCACAGCAGAGAGCTGGATCGGAAATGGAGCAGCCAGGACTTGAACCAGAGCACAAATGGAATAGCAGCATTGCAGGCAGCAGCCTCATCCACTATGCCACAGCTGTGGCCCCTCTGTGTTCTATCTTTATCAAGTGGTTTCTATTCCCAAGGTCACCTCAAGATATAAAAATGCTGCTGGAGTTCCAGATACCTAGTCCCCAATTCAGGCAGCAGGAAAGAGGATGGGGAAAAGACAAAGAGCATGTGAACCAGTTATGTGACTCTCTAACACAGAATTTTCTTGGAGCCAGCATTGTGGCACAGCAAATTAAGCTACCACCTGCAATGCTGGCATCCCATATAGAAATCAGTTCAAGTGCCTGCTGCTCCACTTCCAATCCAGCTCTCTACTAATGTGCCTGGGAAACCCGTGGAGAACGGCCAAGGGCTTGGGTCCAAGCCACCCTCTTGGGAAACCCAGGTGGAGTTCTAGGCTCCTGGCTTCAACCTGGCCCAGCCCCAGTCCTAGCCCCAGCCCTGTCTGTTGTAGCCATTTGAGGAATGAACAAATTGATGGAAGATCTCTCTCTCTCTCTCTCTCTCTCTCTCTCTCTCTCTCTCTGTGTGTGTGTGTGTATAACTCTGCCTTTCAAATAAATAAGTAAATCCTCTTTTCTTTAAAGAGTTTTCCTGAAAATTTCATCCAGCAATCATTGTGTTTATCTCTTTGGCTAGGACTTAGCCACATGGCCACATCTATCTTACATAAGGCTGGGAAAGATTGCTTTTATCTGGTCCAAAGAAAAATGGGAAGAATAGGGGAATGGATATAAGGGAGGTACCTACAGTTGCAGCCACAAAAGGTAAAGAAGCAGAGGAAAAGACAAACCCAGGCAAAGATCAATGACTTCATAACTGAGTCTGAATCTCAGCTCTGTTGCTTAACAAGAGGTAACAAAATCAGGAGGCCATCTGGAGGCTGCCTTGGACCATGGTGATAGACATGGAGTTAGTAAAAAGTGGCCAGATTCTGAATGCATTTTGAAGGTAAAGCTAACTGGATTTGTTAATGGATTAGAACAGGAGGTATGAGAGAAGAGGAGTCAAGGGTGATGCCAAGATTTTTGTTGTTGCTGTTTAAGCAACTGTAAGAAACGAGATGCCACTTACAAAAAGGGAATGCAGTAGAAGAAGCAGGTTTTGGATAGCTGTGATCAGAAGCTCAGATGTTTATTACGTACGCAAATAGAGATGTTGAGTAGAAAGCTGGACATATTCTGGAGCACAGGGAGGTGGAACAGAGTGGATATATATGCATTTAGCAGTGATCGGTTTATGGAGACAATATTTACAGCCCTGAGTTTGGGTGAAATCATGAAGGAGGTAAGTGTAAATGGAGAACAGAAGAGCTCCAAGGACTGAGACCTGGGGCACTCCACGACAGAGAGGCCTAGGAAGCTGAGTCAGGCAAGAAGAATGAGACACGATGAGGAATGTGGTGGAACCCATGTGAAGGAAGCATTTATGAAAAGGGTTGACTGTCTTAAATGCCAAATAAGATGAGGACTGAAAATGGAACTCTGTATTGCTATGTTTACCTTATGAGAGTAGTTTCAGGGTAGGATAGGGGATAGGAGGAGAAGAATTGAAGATAACTTTCTTGAGTAATTTTGCTATAAAGGAAAGGAGAGACATGCACGGGAGACAGAAGGGAAAGATGGGTCAAGAGAGGTTTTTTTAATTTTTTATATTTTTTTATGATGAGACAGAGAATGCTTTTATGGTACTAGGAAAGAGAGAGGGAAACTGATGATGCAAGAGAGAGAAGTAAGAATTACCTCTGACTTTTTCCTTGATAGAATAGACAAGGGAGGCATCCAATGTGTTAAGTGGAGGTGTCAGTCTTCATAAAAGCACACAGAGTTCTGGAGGAGAGGGACAGAAGGCATAGCCTGTGCCCCCAAATGCTGGTAAGTGGGTATCTGAGGTTACAGGAGCTCATGGAAGTTTTCTTCCAAACGTTTCCATTTTCATGTTATACAGGAAGCAAGGTCAGCATGACAAAGGGGATGGGGAAGGAGTAAGAAGAAAAGGAAGAATATAAAATAGTCCTCTTCTCATAGAGTGAACGAATGAGTAGCCTAGGGGAACACAGGACAGCAGCTGGACAGTTTGCAGGGGCCACCAGGATGTGTGATCACGGCTGTCAGGCAAGGCCAGCCTGGCCAGGTACTTTGCTCTGGCTTTGTTCCACTGAGCAAGTGGAGTAAAGGAAAGGTGAATTTAACAAAGGTTACAGCCACGTTAGTTCAATACAATGAGAGAGAGGGTACATTCAATGGAGTGATTAAGACGTTTAACTTTGGCTGTTTCTGTGGCATAGTAGGCCAAGCCTCCGCCTTCTGGGCCGATATCCCATATAGGCGCTGGTTTGTGTCCTGGCTGCTCCTCTTCTGATCCAGCTCTCTGCTGATGGCCTGGGAAAGCAGTGGAAGATGGCCCAAGTACTTGGGCCCCTGCACTCATGTGAAAGACCAGGAAGAAGCTCCTGGTTCCAGGCTTCTGATCAGCCCACATCCGGCCATTGTGGTCATTTGGGGAGTGAGCCAGCTGATGGAAGACCTTTCTCTCTGTCTCTCCCTCTCTGTCTGTAACTCTACCTCTCAAATAAATACATAAAATCTTTTTTTTTAAAAAAAAAAGACATTTAACTACAAATTTGAGCTGCATAAGGAGAGAAGTAATATAGAAAAATGGTAAAAATAAAATACAATTAATGGGTTTCCTGTTCCAACAGAGTTGAAGGATTGTTGGAGTTTATAGAGTATGTTTGTACTGGCTAACAACAAAAAGCCTGAAACATGCAATTCTAAGCCTCAACAATGCTTGAAGATGTCTAAAGCTTAAGGGCTTGCACTCTGAATTCACCCACTCAAAAATAAACAAATAAGCCTTCTTCCTGGCCCTCTTAACCAGCACCTTGATACAGAGAGAGTGACCTCCCAGTGCCATGATTAAATCCTGCTGCTGGACTCCGGATTTCATACACTTCCTGTCATTATTTTTAAAGATTTATTTTATTTATTTGAAAGGCAGAGTTACAGACAGAAGAGAGAGTGAGAGACAGAGAGAAAGGTCTTCCATCTGCTGGTTCACTCCTCAAATGGCCACAAGGGTTGGAGCTGGGCTTATCCGAAGCCAGGAACTTCTCCCAGGTCTACTAGATGGGTTCAGGGACCCAAGCACTTGGCCCATCTTCCACTTCTCACCTAGGCCATTAGCAGGGAACTGGATCAGATGAGGAGCAGCCAGGACATGAATCAGCACCCACATGGGATGTCAATGCCATAGGCAGATGCTTAACCTACTATGCCATGGCCCCACTTCCTGCCATTTTCTGCAAATGGCCAAGGGCAGATGCCCATGGGCTCTCTGACACAGCAGGGCGCCACATCAGCCAAAACAGCTCTCCTCTCTGTAGGCTGATAATTAGCTCTCTGGCAGGCTGGTGTGTTCACCAGTTGTCCAGGCAAGGCCACAGCTGTTTCTAAAAAGGCGGCGGCCATTGGAGGGTGAACCAACGGCAAAAAGGAAGACCTTTCTCTCTCTCTCTCTCACTGTCCACTCTGCCTGTTAAAAAAAATAAATAAAAAATAAAATTTTTAAAAAAGGCTCACTAAAGCCACTCCACAAGGAGCAAGGCTGCTGTTTTCTGATTCCCACTCTTGCCTTGGGTGTGGAACAGGGTGATAAATCAGAACCTGTCAGGCTAGGCTCTCTGAACACGAACACTGAAGAATACAACACCTTGGACATGTACCAAAAAAAGAACAGAGCAGCCCCAAATCAAACATCTCAGAAACACCATTCCTTCTGAGTGGGTACCACATCCCCATTACAATCCCAGGATCTTTATACCATTGACTTACATCCCCAAAACACCAAAGTCAATGCTGAAATCCACCTCTCTCTTTTTCTCTTTGCCACTAAAAAACCAAAGCTTCTTTTTAAATATATAAATGTACCTCATTTTTGAAAAAGATTTATTTGAAAGGTAGAGTGACAGAGAATGAGCTTCAAAGAGAGACTGATCTTTCATGTACTGGTACACTACTCAAATGCTCACAATAGACAGTATTATAAGCCAGGATCCAGGAACTCCATCCAGGTCTCCCACCTGGGTGGTGGTGGTCCAAGTATACTTGGGCCAACATCCACTGCTTTTCCAGGTGCATTAGTGGGGAGCAATGCAGCCAGGACTTGAACTGAAACTCCAAGATGGGAAGCAAGTGTCCCACTTTGTGGCCTAACCCCATGCACCTCAATGCTAGCCCCTACGAAGTTTCTTTTAACATCTCAATTGATGAGTCCATGGCCAGGCATTTTAAACTTCCTTTAGATAAATGTCTCTTATTAGGATTTCAAAATTGTAAAACATTTCTTGTCATGGAATAACATGGGCCTAAAAGAGAAGAAACAGGCAAAGTAACATGTTTTTAAATTTTTCAGCTCCTTGGCCAGCGCCACAGCTCACTAGGCTAATCCTCCGCCTGCGGCGCCAACGGTGCCAGCACCCTGGGTTCTGATCCTGGTTGGGGCGCCAGATTTTGTCCTGGTTGCTCCTCCTCCAGTCCAGCTCTCTGCTGTGGCCCAGGAAGGCAGTGGAGGATGGCCCAAGTGCTTGGGCCATGGACCCGCATGGGAGACCAGGAGGAAGCACCTGGCTCCTGGCTTCTGATCAGCTCAGAGCACTGGCCATAGTGGCCATTTGGGAGATGAACCAATGGAAGGAAGACCTTTCTCTCTGTCTCTCTCTCTCTAATTCTGCCTGTCAAAAAAAAAATTTTTTTTTTCAGCTTCTCTTTTTTTTTTTTTTTTTTTTTTTTGACAGGCAGAGTGGATAGTGAGAGAGAGAGACAGAGAGAAAGGTCTTCCTTTTTGCCGTTGGTTCACCCTCCAATGGCCGCTGCGGCCGATGCATAGTGCTGATCCGAAGCCAGGAGCCAGGAGCCAGGTGCTTCTCCTGGTCTCCCATGCGGGTGCAGGGCCCAAGGACTTGGGCCATCCTCCACTGCCTTCCCGGGCCATAGCAGAGAGCTGGCCTGGAAGAGGGGCAACCGGGATAGAATCTGGCACCCCAACCGGGACTAGAACCCGGTGTGCCGGTGCCGCAAGGTGGAGGATTAGCCTGTTAAGCCAGGGCGCCAGCCCTTTCAGCTTCTCTTAAAAAAATCTCCCAGCAGACCAGGAGAAGCACCTGGCTTCTGCCATCGGATCAGCGCGGTGCGCCGGCCGCAGCGCGCCTACCGCGGCGGCCATTGGAGGGTGAACCAACGGCAAAAAGGAAGACCTTTCTCTCTGTCTCTCTCTCTCTCTCTCTCTCTCTCTCTCACTGTCCACTCTGCCTGTCAAAAAAAAAAAAAAAATCTCCCAGCAAGAGTAGACTGAAGCCATTTGGGATACCTGCATCCCATATCAAAGTGCCTGGGATTGAGTTCTGGATTCTCTGCTTCCCAATAGTATTTCTGCTAATGTGCACCGTGGGAGGCAGGAGATGATGGCTCCTATGCCAACCACATGAGAGACTGGATGGAGTTTTGGGCTCCTGACTTCAGTGTGGCCCAGGCTGGGCCGTTGCAGGCATCTGGGGAGTGAACCAGAGGACTGAAGATCTCTGCCTTTCAAATAAATAAAAATAAACAAAATAAGCTTAGAAAAAAAATCTCCCAGTGTCTGGTGTTGTGGCACAGTAAGTTAAGCTGAGGTTTATGACACCAGCACGGAGAGCTGGTTAGAATCCTAGCTGCTCCGCTTGTAACACAGCTTCCTGCTAATGCACCTGAGAAAACAGTGGACAACAGCCCAAGTACTTGGGCCCCTGCTACCCACAGGGAGACCGAATGAAGCTCCTTAGCTTCAGTCTGGCCCAGTACAGGTTGTTGTGGCCATTTGGGGAGTAAACCAGCAGATGGGCGATCTCTCTCTCTCTCTCCCTCTCCCTCTCTGTCACTCTGCATTTCAAGTAAATAATTAAATCTCTCTTTTTTTTTTAAAGATTTATTTATTTGTGAGGCAGAGTTAGAGAGAGAGGGAAAGAGAGAGAGAATGGTCTTCCTTCCCCTGGTTCACTTCCCTAATGGCCATAAAGGGTGGAGCTGGGCCAATCTGAAGCCAGGAGCCAGGAATTTCTTCTGGGTCTCCCACATGGAGCCCAAGTACTTGGGCCATCTTCCACTGCTTTCCCAGGCCATATGCAGAGAGCTGGACTGAAAGAGGAGCAGTTGGGACTAGAACTGAAGTCCATATGGGATGCCAGAGCCATAGCCAGAGCTTAACTTACTATGCCACAGCGCCGGCCCCAGTAAAACTTTTTTTAAATATTCCCATCAATAAATATAGCACCAACTAAATACAAATTCTGAACAAATGTGACAATCTACTCGATCTTAATGAACAAAAGCAACAAATAATATATTTTGCTTTCTTGAAATTAAAGAGAAAAAAGATCAAAAAGAAAACAAAAACATTAAAAAAGAGAATAAGAAAAAGGATCATTTGAAATAATAATCAAATACTGCTCCTCTTTCACTTTTTATTTATGTCCTATAATACTTGGACACCCTTCACAAATCTCGGGTCCTGTACGTCACTGAGCTTAGACCATAAGGTAAAGATTTGCTGTGAGGGAATGAAATCAGAAAGTCTTACTTTGGTGAGTTTAAGAAGACAAAAAACCCCAAAACCTGTAATGGTTCTTTTTAGTGTGGGGTTTGGGTTGAGCAGTATTTAAAGTATTAAACCGTCCCTCCAGTATTTGAGAGGATTAGGGTTACAGTTCATTGTGTTGACTGTCTTCCGAAAGATTAGATAGTTTGGTTAGGCTCCTACTGCTCATGTAAATGTCTCAGTGTTTATTGACTGTCTGTAGGCATTATCAAAGACTGAACACAATCGACACCTTGTAAACAGAAATCCCATTATTTTGCGGGTGCTGATAAGATTTACTGAGGATTTAATTTTTTTATGATTGACTGGCCAGTTAAAGGTATTAATAAAGTACAGAAGAGCATGATAAATGAATATGAATTCAGTCAACAGACTTGCCCCTTTTTTTTGTTTGTAAATGGCAGTCTCATTTTGTTTGTAGATTGTAGAAGTAATTCTCTGTGCAGTGCTCTGTTTCAAACTATTTCTGAAGTACATTTGAATGTATCATAGGTATTTCTACTGATCCTTCAATGATTTAGAAAGTGATTTAAGAAAAATTCTATGAATAGTATACTAATTTCATTTGGGAACATTATAAGGGCTTACTAGTTGAGTGCTTTGGGCCTGTATTTTGAAATGTTGTAACTGGGTCAGCACTTTGACACAGTGAGTTAAAGCCCCAGGTGCAGCGTTGGCATCCCATATGGATGCCAGTTCGAGTTCTCCATTTCTGATCCAGGTCCCTGCTAATGTGCCCAGGAAAGCAGCAGAATATGGCCCAAGTGTTTGGGCTCTTGCACCCCCGTGCAAGACCCAGATGAAGCTCCTGGCTCTTGGCTTTGGCCTGGCCAAGCTCTTGCTGTTGCAGTCATTTGGGAAGTGAACCAGGAAATGGAAAATCAATCAATCAGTCTCTCTCTCCCTCCCTCCCTCTTTCTCTCTGCCTCTCCCTCTCTCTGTAATTCTGCCTTTTAAATAAATAAATCTTTAAGAATAAATAAATTTTTTAAATGTTGTAATCAAAATAAAATTTGGAAAGGGATGCAACAAATGTATTGCATTTCACCACAGGTAAAATCCGTAGACTCAACACTATTTTGATTCTGAATGGGTGGTCTCTGTTAGGGGGTTGCTCCAGCTCCCTCTCCCCCCTCCCCACTTCCTAGTAACATGTGTGAGGAGTTGGCAGGGGCAATGGAAGCGAGCCTTCCCCAGGACAAGCATGGCAAGGCCTCAAGGAACATGGCTTTGATGGCAGTCAGTTTAGTCAAGGCAAGAAAGAGCCTTGCTGTAGGAAGCATTGAGGAGGAGCTGATACTCAGGAGAAAACAAAGACAGGAGTGAGACTAGACAGGGGTGGAGAGCCATGGAGAGAACATCCCACACACATACTTTAAGGTGGCCTCAGCATAAAGCATACACTGCTTAGCATGAAACAAAACCCTTAACAACAAAACCTGACACACCGCCACAGTCTCAACCCCCAACTCTGCTCTCCTCATCCCTGAGCCACCTGGCCCCTGCCACTGCACGCACGCTCACGCCCCAGTGCCCTTGCTCCTCCATAGTCTGCTCCCTCACTGCCTGATGTGCAGCTTCTCTTCACCCTGAAGATGCGGATGCAGCCCCTCTGATGCCTTCCTTCAAACATCTCCTCACACAAGCAGCTCACTTGCTTCACAACATGGATTTCTTGTCATCTCTTTGTGTGTGCCGCTTCCCCCACCTGTGAGTTCCTGGAGGGCACTATTCAATATTTTCTTTTTATTTAACAGATAGAGTTAGACAGTGAGAGAGAGAGACAGAGAGAAAGGTCTTCCTTCCGTTGGTGCAACCCCCAAATGGCCGCTACAGCCAGAGCTACGCCGGTCAGAAGCCAGGAGCCAGGTGCTTCTTCCTGGTCTCCCATGTGGGTGCAGGGTCCCAAGGACTTGGGCCATCCTCCACTGTCCTCCCGGGCCAGAGCAGAGAGCTGGACTGGAAGAGGAGCAACCGGGACTAGAACCCGGAGCCCATATGGGATGCCAGCGCCGCAGGTGGAGGATTAACCAAGTGAGCCATGGCGCTGGCCCTTCTTTTTAGTTTATATCCCCAGCAACTAGCATATAATAAATATTTAATAAATGTATAGAACAGACATGTTCTATCCTCTCTTCCACTATGAAGCTTACCCATCCTCAAGAACTGTCCACTTGTGAAGACTGCCAACCAATGGTCTCCTGCTTTCTTAAATTTCTACAGCACTCTAGTGAGAATTCCGTGCTTGACACTTAACAGACTTGTGTCTTCTCATAGATCTTTTTAGATGTCTGTATGATTGAGTCTAATCTCCTTGCATCCCACTCTCTACCCGCAATGACTGATGGTCTCTGTTCGGGGTTATTACCTACCAGGTGTTGGTTGATGAACACTACCTTGTGGTAACACTACCTTGTGGTAAGAACCACAAGGTAGACCATGAAGGTTACTGGGTGAGCTCAGTGAAGGCAGGCACATTTAGGACAGCCCAGGCAAAGACAGAGGTCGAGCAACAAGGAGCAGAAGGAGGATGGCCTCCAAATGCTCAAATGGACACAAAGCAAGTCCACCAAGTGTTTAACAAGCAAACAAAAAAAAAAACGGCCTTCACTTTAGCCAAGGAAAATCAGGGCTCTGCAAGTAGGAGCAAACGTCCACAATCGATTTCTGAAGACAAACCCAGCAAGAAGGAAAAAGTGGCAACACTGAGAACTTATTACCCATCAGTTGTATGCCAAGTGTTTAACATACATTCTTTTAGTAGAAGTTTTTATTGAGGTGTAGCCCACATGCTACACAGTTCACCCATGTAAAGTATGTGATTCGGTGGTTTTTAGTATATCCACAGGGTTGTGTGATCATCAGCACAATCAATTTTAGAATATTCTCATTACCCCTAAAAGAAAACCTTTATCATTGGCAGGTATGCCCTTTTCCCTCCCACCATTATCTTGTCAACCCCTCCTTTAACCCTAGTCAACCACAAACCAATCTTCTGTTTTTAGAGACTTTCCTATCCTGGACATTTCCCATCAAAATGGAATATGCTTTTTGGGGTCTGACTTGTTTCATTTAGTATGTTTTCAACTTTCATCCACGTTATAGCATGCGTCAGAATTCATTATGTTTCATTATCAGATAATATCCCAGTGTGTGAATATGCCATCTTCTATTCATTCATCAGCTGATGCACACTGTGAGCTGATTCTTTATATACATTCTTCCATTTATTCTGTCCAATACTCTTTAAAAAAAAAAAAAGATTAATTAGTTTATTTGAAAGAGCTACAGAATGAGAAAGAGAGACAGAGAAAGAAAGTGATCTTCCATCTGCTGGTTCACTCCCCAGATGGCCAAAAAAGGACAGGGCTGGGCCAGGCCGAAGCCAGGAGCCAAGAGCTTCTTCCAAGTCTTCCAAGTGAGTGGCAGCAGCCCAAGCACTCAGTGAGAACAAGGACATAAGTCTCAGCCATTTTAAGGTTCTTGTTACCCCTACCTTCTTTCAAGAGATCAGTTCCATCTCACACCCGGCACTGTTCCCCACCCCACCCGCTACATTCTTCCCCAGGTTTGGAAGCCAGTGGGCGAAACCTGAAGAACTAGCATGGAGAAGCTCACCTCTGCCTACTGCTGCCCACCCCCAGCCCCAGCCCACCTAAGACATAAAAGGGCCCAGCCTGCTGGGGTGCAGGCCTCCGCCACGTGTTCACAACACGATGCCAGTTGGTCAACCTCTGTGGATTTATTTTCTCTGAATAAATTGGGTCTGGCTGCGAGTTCATATTCTATCTTCTCTCTGTTCTGCACTCTTTTCCTAATGTTTTGGTGCCCCATGTGAGGTGGCACCAATCTGCACCTCTTTTCCTAACACTTGGACCATCTTCTGCTGCTTTTCCCAAGCTATCAGCGGAGCGCTGGATTGGAAGTGGAGCAGGTGTGACACCAACCAGCGTCCATATAGGATACTGGTCTTACAGGCGCAGCTTTACCCAATATGCCGCACGCCAGGTCCCTCTGTCCAATACACTAGGGAGACAAGTGTTAGTGTCCTCATTTTGCAGACCAGTAAACTGAGACTCACAAAGTTTAACTGTCTAGCCCCTTCATGTAAACAATGGCCCTGGGATTGAACTCAGCTCTGCCTTAGTCCAAAGCCTCTACATTTAAACCCCATTTGATTTTTGGAAAACATTGTCAGTGACGGGATGTAGATCATGTCAAGTTTAGAAGGCTCACAGAGATGACTGGTGCTGCTCCCAATATTTCAAGAACTTCAGCTGTATATTTTAAAATCTGATAGCTGTATCACTGAATGGGAAGAATGTGAGCTTTGAAGTTATACAACCTTGAATTTGAATCCCATATACTAGCTATGTGATTCGGGCTAGTTGTTTAACTCTCTCAGCCTCAGTTTCCTCCCTTATAAAAATGCAGATAATTCCTGCCTTGCAGGGTTATTATGAAGATTAAAGGAGCTGATGATATGAAGTACTAGACATATAGTAGATAGGCAAAATATGGTAGCTATTATCATCATTACTGTTTGCAGTGGTGGCAAAAGCAAGTAAGATACACATAAACACACACGCACACACACACACACATTGATACACCCATGGAGAGGAATCTGAGGAGATCCATTTAGGATATGAGGTGGTGGGAAATTCAGGCAGAAATCCCCAGTGGTGGGCAGACAGAGATAAGAGGCAGGAACTAGGTGAGAGGTCAGGGCTAAAGATATGGATTTGAGGGTTATCAGCGTAGAGATGAAGGCTGAAGCTGTGACAACTTTTCAGGTAGAACCAGGCAGAAAACAAATGAGTCCAATGTCTGAGTATTAAGATGTCTGCAGTCAAGGCCAGGGGGAGTAAAAGGGGTATAGAAATAAACATTGAGAGGGATTATAGTTTTATCAGAGTAACATTTAATTTTGAAAGTTGGGGCAGACATTTAGCAGTGGTTAAGATGCCACTTGGAGCACTTGCATCTCATATCATAGTGCCTGGGTTTCAAGTCCCACCTCCACTTTAAATTCTAGCCTCTTACTAATGTGCACCCTGGGAGGATAGCAAGTGAGGGCTTGGGTCTCTGCCACCCATGTGGGAGACCCAGATTGAGTTCTACGATCCTGGTTTTAGCCTGGCTTATCCCTGGCTGTTTTGGGCATCTGGGGAGCGAACCAGCAAGTGGAAGATCAATTGCGATCACTCTCTCTCTCTCTCTGCCCTTCAAATAAATACATAAACAAGTTTTGAAATTCATGCAGAAAAACAGAATTTTTAGAAGGTAAATTTATAAAAGATAATAATTTTGAAAGCCAGGAGAGAAAAGATATTCAAGAAATATATATGGATCAAGAAGAGAAAGTTGAGAGAGTTAGATTGTGGAAAGGCTTGCAATAATGAAAACTGATAACAAGACATTTTGTTAGTTGAGTACCAGCCACCAATGTGGGAGACCCGGATTGAGTTCTGAGCTCCTGGTTTCAACGTGGCCAAGCTCCAGTTGTTGTGGGCATTTGGAAAATGAGCCCAAATTTCTCTCTCTCTCTCTCTCTCTCTCTCACTGGCCTTTCTAACAAGAAAAATGAAAAAATACAATCAATCAGATTAAAAACAAAAATTCAGAGGTAAAAGTATAAAATTATATCAAAGTTAATATAGGTAAAACTGGTGAAACATTAAGTAGATTGATTGATTAAGTAGGTTGGTGAAACATTGATTAGATTGAAAAAACACATTTAAATAGAAATATAGAAGTTGCCAGACTGACACACAGCACTTCTATTCACATTCCACTGGCCAGATGAAGAAACACACAGCTGCAGGGGATACTGGGAAATGTAGTTTGAATTCTGGAGGGCATGTGCAGAGTTGCCAATTCTATTACGACAGAAAGTTCTGTTCTGGAGGATACAACATCACCACCCTTCCTCCTCCTCTTCCTGAAGGATGCACATGTAATTCAGATGAGAGCCAATTTTAAAATCTTTGACTACCCTGAACTCCAGTAAAACTGCATGAACCAATGTTGACATCAACGTGAATGTTTCCACATATTGTGGAGGGGTCATGATTTGAGTAAAGATGCCAACATATCAGTCTGTTCTAATTTATCAGTAACCTCTGCAAACCCAAGTCATGACCCAGTAGTAAAGGCCCAGGCTTGACTTTATAGAAGGGGAGTCATTGCCTTCAGTTTGACTTCTGCCTCCTATTTGGTTTCCTAACTATTCCAACCCCAGAAGAATCTGCTCACATAGATAAACAGCCTTTCTCCATTCTCTTCTTTGGAATAGGCCCATTGGACACAAAGACATTTACAGAGGGATGTAGAGGAATGTATAGGACATGCTTCCAGCACTTCATTAGTCACTCATGACTAGGACTAAGGACTAGCCTTAGGACTCTGTGCATAAAAGAGCCTCATTTTATCTGTGTGTAATAAAGGGTTTAAATCTGACTGGGTGGTTCTAAAATGGTCTGTATAAGCAAAACACTAAAATAACCGATTTTTTTCAGTGCGGGTTCCAGACAATTAAATCTTAATGTGACAGCATGAAAACTTCAATGATAGGATTTCAGATTACAGACTAATTTTCCTCTAAGAAACTACTACTTATCCAATTTTGGTGAGTATTAAAATAAAATCACAATTGTCTAAAAGTGTTATTAAAATATCCTTTTTCCCAACTTCGTATCTGTATGAGGCCAGACTTCAACAACAAAAAAATCATAGCAGATTTATTGCAGAAGCAGAAGAGAGTCTAGCTGGTCTCCATTAAGAGATATTTAAGAGATTTAGGGGAAAAAAATCTGAAATGATACCATTATTCTCACTAAATTATTTATTATTTTGGAAAATACAATTATCTTTTAAAAGATACATCATGTCATAATATGTAATGATTTGATTAATGCTATTCCATATAGATTAACAAATAAATAAAATTTATATGTACATTCCAAGTGCCCCAAACCATACCACTGCCGCCACCACTACCAAGGATTCAGAAGCAGCAAGCTTGGACCTGGGAGTGTTTACTTTTTCACTAATTCTCCCAGGTAATCACAGTGCAGGTGGTCCTCATATAACACCTTGGACAGGAGCTCTGTAAGCTCCTCATCTATGCCTAAACTCTAAGTAGTGGGAAAAGAAATCTCTTATTTTAGGGTCAATGGAAGGATTTCCAGTGATACCTTAGTTTCCTGTGAGTAGATTTCACATGGCCTCATCCAAAACAAAAGTTTTTGAGTTAATGCCTCAAAGCGTCATGGCTTCTCTGCTTGTCCTTAAACCTGCCAGTGCATTTAGCTGTGTTTGAACTCAATGTTTCCCTTGGTAAAGCTCTGCCCCATTATAGTAATTTATCAAAGAATTTATAACCTTTGAGGCCAAGGTCTCTGGAACAGGACTCAGGGGATGATCCCCACCATAGGCAGGCTAAGAGCACTCCAGGTACATTAACATCCCCAGCACCTGGATTTATTGCATCACAGCAAAGCCTCCTTTCAGAAAGCACACTCTTAGTTCCATTTATCCAGCACGCTTTTCCAGAAAGAGATTAGAAGCAGAATGATTTGAGACAGAATCAAAGAATTCCATCTTTTTAATTAGTGTGTTAAACATGGGAACACCTAATACAAATATTTGGCTGTGCGGCCGAGCACCAGTCTCGGGTCACCAGAGGACATTTATAGGGAACTCTAAAGGCCCTACACCCTAATTGTCTTGGGTTATGACTTCTCGAATTGCTCTTCATTGCCAATAGCACTATATTTGAACATAAATAAAATTGGCCGAATTAGGGCACTGGTCTGGTTAAAATGTTTAATCTTCACTTCAAATGAGTTGTGGTCATCGAAGCCTTTTTGTTTTGTGGATGGGGAGTCACTTTACACGAGGTTAGCTCTTTTTACACAGCCTAATGACTCACTATTTAACAATCCTTTTTGGTTAAATGCCAGGCTTGTCAGGTCAAGGTAGAGGAGGCAGCAGAAATGTGTTTCAAAAATATTCTAAATTAGTATAATTAAACATTGCATAATTCATAGTTTAACATTATAGATAATTTTATTAAATGCTGTGTTGGTTCTACTCTGAGAGGCAGAAGATCATGATCCAATTACTTAGGTCCCTGCTACCCATATGGGAGGTCCAAATTGAGTTCCAGGCTCTTGACTTCAGCCTTGGCCATCCGGGGCTATTGTAGGCATTTTGGGGAGTGAACCAACAGATGGAAGGTCTAGATCTTTCCATCGCTCTTTCTCTTCCTCTCTGTTTTTCAAACAAAATTTTAAGTATTTTAATGCTGTTATGGAGAAGAAGTTGCCAATTGTACATTCAAGCCTACTCTGCTTCACATGCAAGTTTTCTCACAAATGAGACTGGAGATTTGATTGTAAGATGCCTCACACCTGCCTCTGATGTGCCAGATTTCTCCTTCCCTGAAATGAGAGGTGGAAGTGCTGTGAGGGGAAAAGAGGCAAAGGATCCCTAGTTGACCAGGACCGGAATGCAGGAACAAGGAGCTGGGGAGGGGAAAAAACCCAAAGGGCATGGCTCCATTTCAGAACACCTTCAAATAACTTTGACTTTTTTTCTAAGTTTGTACCCAGGGTTATTTTTAAATACAAATAGATCCTGAAGTGACTCCCTTTTATAATACTCTCCTCTCCTACTGCCCCAAAGATTACTGTCACCTCCAGCTCAGTACCTGAAGGTCCTGATTTTCCTTTGTAAAATCACCTAGAACGTGACCCATGACATCCTTGGCACTTGTTCACCTTTGCATCACCAGGACATATCCTAGTATGTACATGTTAGTACGTACCTAGTATGCACATGGTAGGCATTCAAATGTTTGCTAAATGCATGAATAGAGGGATGGAGAGAATAGAACATCATGAATTTAAGACATCTTTTAAAGTATAGGCCTCCCTTATGACAGTTACGACAGTTGGGGGCTGATAATCATCATCCCTGGGTATGAATTAATCTAATCAAAGTGTTTCCCAATGGGAAGGTCTAAGGTGATGAGACATTTTGGAACATAGGACATTAGAAGAGAAGAAACAAGGAGGCAGGTCTGGGTTAGGACATCGGTGAGCAGCCAGGAAGCTACCCAAGGGTTTTGAACACCTGGAGGTTAGGGTGAAGGTGAAAGAACCCCAGGTAATTTTCTACACTGGGATCAAAAAAATTTTTTTAATTTATTTGACAGGTAGAGTTACAGACAATGAGAGAGAGAGAGAGAGAAAGAAAGGTCTTCCTTCTGTTGGTTCACTCCCCAAATGGCCACTATGGCTGGCGCTGCGCCGATCCGAAGCCAGAAGCCAGGTGCTTCTTCCTGGTCTCCTATGCAGGTGCAGGGGCCCAAGCACTTGGGCCATCCTC
The DNA here is from genome assembly GCF_033115175.1 of Lepus europaeus. Lineage (NCBI taxonomy): Eukaryota > Metazoa > Chordata > Mammalia > Lagomorpha > Leporidae > Lepus > Lepus europaeus. The sequence goes on from NC_084843.1 coordinate 36,225,081, forward strand.
CACTGCCCTCCTGGGCCAGAGCAGAGAGCTGGACTGGAAGAGGAGCAACTGGGACTAGGACCCGGCGCCCTTATGGGATTCCGGCACCACAGGCAGTGGAAGATTAACCAAGTGAGCCATGGTGCCAACCTGGGATCAAATTTTCTAAACTGGGGTCACATCATTGTTCTTGTGGACAGCTTCTTCAGCTTCCTCTCTCCTGGGCCTTTGTTTTTTTTGTTTGTTTGTTTGTTTAAAGATTTTATTTATTTGAAAGTCAGAGTTACAGAGAGAGAAGGAGAGGCAGAAAGAGAGAGAGGTCTTCCATCTACTGGTTCACTCAGCAATTGGTAACGTCGGCCAGAGATGCGCCAATCCAGAGCCAGAAGCCAGGAGCCAGGAGCTTCTCCCAGGTCTCCCATGTGGGTGCAGGGGCCCAAGAACTTTGACCATATTCCACTGTCTTCCTGGGCCATAGCAGAGAGCTGGATCAGAAGTGGAGCAGCTAGTACTTGAACTGTCGCCTATATGGGATGCCAGCATTGCAGGCGGCAGCTTTACCCGCTATGCCACAGTGCTGGCTCCTCTCCTGGGCTTTTAAAAAACACTTTTCTTGCAATTTATTCCCCACTCCAGTTTCAAGTCCCTGAAAAGCAAAAGTGTCCTCCAGTAAAAAGACACCTGCATTGACTTTTGTGCATCTCAAGGGGAAATGAGGCAGCTCAAAGAATGAGCTCAGAGGAGGGCAGAGAGGCATCAGCAGTAGCCCTAGGCCACACAATTTGAACAACTCACTTAATTCCCTAATTTTTGAATGTCTATAATGGGGAAATGGCTCATAAACTAAGGACTACTATGCAACCATTAAAAATGGGGTTGATAAATCACACAACATGAAGAATTGTCAAAGTCAAATTGGTAAATGAGGAATCAAATTAGAACATAGTAGGGCCGGCACTGTGGCATAGAGAGTAAAGCTGCCGCCTACAGTGCCGGCCTCCCATACAGGCACCGGTTGGAGTCCCTGCTACTCCACTTCTAATCCAGCGCTTTGCTATGGCCTGGAAAGCAGTGGAACATGGCCCAAAGGCCCCTGCACCCGCTTGGGAGACTGGAGGAGGCTCCTGGTTCCTGGCTTCAGATCGGCGCAGCTCTGGCCATTGCAGCAAATAGGGGAGTGAACCAGCAGATGGAAGATCCCTCTCTCTTTCTCTGTTGCAATGCCTTTCAAGTAGATGAAACTAAATGAAACTTTTTAAAATTGAAAATAAAAAATGGCTACTAGAAGAGTTTAAATTACATAGGTATAGTTGGCCATGTTGCATTTCTATTGGACAACACTGGTCTAGATAATAGAAATTTTAAACATGCCAATTATCTGGATAATTGTATGAATTACTGAATTTACATGGAAAACAAAGTTTTCCCATCTGAAAAAATTAGATGTGTGCTTCATTAACATTGGACTCATTTTGGCTGGTTTACATTTAAAAAAAAAAATTAGCCTGATACCTGCTAGACTTCAGACTGTGCTTCAGTTGCCATTTGTAGTATCAGGACCCTGCAAGAGTCGTCATGAAGATGAAGAAAAGGGATCATCTATTCAGGGAACTTACTACACAACGGTCTAGCTGTGAAGTCCTCTGTGGCCTGGACACTAACACAAATTTTCCTTTACACTTCCCTGCCCTTCCCCAGCAGTGGAAAAGCTGGTAAACGTCAGTGCCCTTCTCCATTGCCATTTAGTACTAAACAAGACACTTACTCAGTCTCTCATTCAACTCAGCATAACTATTTTCTAGTGATTTTTTTTCAAGTTAACTCTATGTACTATACCATCTTTCCGGTTGTTTTTTTCTTTTATTATTATCCCTCTTCTGGATTTGTTTAGGTTTTTCCTTCATGCTCTTTCAAAATTAACACCTCATTCTCAAAGCTCCTCATTCTCCAAGAAACCTCACCCAGGTGCCCACCTCCTCCCCTCTGCCCTCCCATTGTGTTCTCTACAAATAGAGACTTCCTAGAAAACCCCTGTGCACAGCCCCGGTGATTTGGACATAACTCTTTGTCTGAAGCAACCATTTCCTTGTAGGTTCTAATTTCACTTTCAAGTTCTACATCCTCAGTTGTTTGGTTCTCTGACTACAGACCACTTTTTCCAGAAAGAAAGTAAAAATAAGTTTTCATGTGTTGTAGTAGTGATGTATTTTACCTAATCCTTTATTATAAAAACAGTTGATCTTAAACATTTCACTCAAGATCTGTCCATTCTCTGTAGGCAAATTATTCTTCAATTTTTAAAAATTGAGCCAGACTTTTAATTTTTTTCTAAAGGAAAAGAAGTCTCTGTCTAGTCCTCAGTTGCCATTCCTAACAGGAGATTCTCCAGGACAAAAGGGATAACAATAGCCACCATCTGTTGAGTGACTTATTATGAGTCAAGAACTGTGCCTGGCAACTGACATTTAGCTTTTTACAGTAACTCCTGACATTTAGTGTTTTTACAGTGATTGCTGGGTAAAAGCAGTAGCTCATTACCTGGTCTTTTTTCTGTTGTGTACCCAGGAAAGCCTCAGGTTCCAGTTTCCCAACCCTGGTTTTGAATATTCACACCCCAAGTCACTAATCTCTCTTGTTAACACCTTGTAGTTTGGTCCTTGATTAATTCAATCAGTGATTAGCACTCCTACAATAAGTGTTAATCTCTCTTAAAATACCTGGAAGCTTAGCCCTTTGCTGAGGCTTTTGGCCCCAATCACAGTGTATGAGAGAGGATATCCCTATTGTGAATGGTATCTGCAAAGCATTTCCCCTGCACACCACCAGCTTCAAAGCCCTATTGCACAATTAAAGCATGGAATTATAAGCCCTGGTTTGCACCCACTATATGCAGTAGACTCCAACTGTGCACAGCAAGTAACTCTTAGAAGAGGGGCCAGATAGGTCAGCACTGGGAGACACAGAGTGAACACACTGCAGGCCCAACAGAGCCATGCTGGGTGCTGCTCCTGGGTTTACAGCCACCCAGACACTCAGTTCCTCAAGCGTGAGGGCTGGGGCCTTCTCAGAAGCAGCCTCAAATGCCTCAGCTGGCAGGTGTCAGGCCTCCCTGACAATGGGCATGCATGTACTAACAATAAATTTTAGGATGAGTCCTACAGTGTCCTTTCTATTTCACAAGTGAAGGGGCTGGCTGATCTAAACACTGTCTAGGCTCGCACTGGCCAGTGACAAGTCGTGAGCAGGCACCCAACAAATACAAGGAGTTCACTGTTCCTTTTGCATTTAAAAGAGAACAGCTTCTATCTCTTCTTCAAGGTAGGTGGTCAGCCTTCAGGCCAGCACTGTACTTTCAACATTGTATTTCCTATAAAGGCAAAATTCTCCATGCTTCCCATTACCAACAGACCCATAAAAGATTGTTCCAGTCTTGTGATTTCTAAGACATCATTCCGACTAATAAGAATATTTTCCTTCACAGTACAATAGTAATGTTGCAACCTTATCTGAAGATGTTTTCACACCCATTAGCTCCTTCTTCTCACTCATCAATCTGACACAGGGGACAGCATCCAACTGACATAGGTACAAACATTCTCATCTCATTTTACAGATAACAAAGCAGAGGCCCAAAGAGATCCATTGCGTGAGTTAAACCAACCAGTCATGCAACCAAATGAAGCTGAGATTTAACCTCACATCCCTCCAAGCTCCATGACCACCAAGCTCTTTGGGCTCCTTCTTGGGATCACAAGTTGGTCATGACCTCATTCTTAACAACAGAGAACAGCTACAAAAAAGAACCAGTGGGTATCACAACTTCTAAGGAGTTAAGGAGTGTGTGTGTTGGTCCACAATCAAGTCACAGGGATGGGGGAGTCGCAGAGCCAGGCCTATGATAGCAGTCAGTTGTGCAAAGACTCACACAACAGGGATAAAGTGAGAATTCCAGAGGAGACGGGGCAACCATGAGTTGAAGCTGTGCTTCTATCACACTCACCTAGAGCAGATGGCCCTGGATCCATGAATGACTCTTGAGCTTTACAGCAAGATCTGGAGGAGTATGGGGTGCTTAATAAACTGTGGTTTTCAGGGCTGGCACTGTGGCTCACTTGGTTAATCCTCTACCTGTGGTGCCAGCATCCTATATGGGCGCTGGGTTCTAGTCTCGGTTGCTCCTCTTCCACTCCAGCTCTCTGCTGTGGCCCGGGAGGGCAGTGGAGGATGACCCAAGTGCTTGGGCCCTGCACCCACATGGGAGACCAGTAAGAAGCACCTGGCTTTTGGCTTCGGGTTGGCGCAGCGCTAGCCACTGCGGCCATTTGGGGGGTGAACCAATGGAACGAAGATCTTTCTCTCTGTCTCTCTCTCTCTCACTGTCTATAATTCTACCTGTCAAATAAATTTTTAAAAAATATATGGTTTTCTAAGTCTACCTTTCCAATGAACCAGATCTCCAGGAGTGAGACCCCATGATGGGCATGTAAACACGCTTCCCAAGGATTCTGACCACTGCCTGCACCCAGGACAGCTCTGCTTGCTCCTTTATTGAGTTCATGATGGAAGATGAGCAAAAGAAAGCTTTCTCATGACCTGACCCAGGAAAAGCGAGAAAGAGTTCTTAAAAGGGAGAGGAACAAATGACTCTACTCATCCCAGAGATAGCTTCAGTAGCCCAAAGGCACAGGCGCAGTGAGGTCAGAGGGAGGACTGCTACACGGGCATCTGTTACTAGAGCCAGGCAGGAGCAGCTGGCAGGGTTCTCTCTGTGATGCTGAGTGGAGTAACAAGAGAATAACAGCAAGGAAGAGGCTTTGTATGTATTGCACACCTCAGCTGTCATTCCAATTGCTAAGCACACAAATACACAAAACATTTTATATAAAAGAAAGTTTTGAACTGGGAGCAGCATGAAGAAGGGGCCAGAATGATCCCTGGAGCAAGCAAACCCTGTGCGCTGCTGCATCCCCACGCCCAGCGCCTATGTCCTGCAGCTGCCACTGCCACCACCACACCCAAGAGAAAGGTTAAAAGGGACACACAAGGCCAAGGTCAAAGATGGACCACAGAGAAGACCCAGGTTGTCTGCTAATCCAGCTTCTACAAAGCCAGAACAAACCCTAAAAAGGCCCCTTCAAAAACGGGAGGGAGGGTACCCAAAGAGGAAAAGGCAACAGCTGACACTGGCAAGGTGGGGAGTAACCCTGCAGACAATGGAAATGCCCAAACAGACCAGGCACAGGAAGCTGCAGGCGCTGGCGACGCAAGTGATATCTGTGCATTTGTGATAACTGTGTGCTTCTGGTGACGGTACAGTTTGAAACACTACTTTCTATCCTTTTATATAAATGCAGAATTTTGTCTCACCCTTTTTAAAAAAAAAAACAATGTTGTTAGCCCACAGAACACTTCATTATTGTTTTCTGAAAACGGGCAGAATGTCTCTGAAGCTGGATTGATGTGCGAGAAAGACGGTTCCTTTCTAGCTTTTGAGAGACTTCTTGGCTCCCAGGAGGAGGCATTCCCTGCTGTTGACACCCTGCCACCATGACACAAAACCTTGTGGCCTGGGACAACTAAATTCTATATTATTTCCTCTTCCTGCTCCCTTCCTGCCTTCAGCGTAAAATTAACTCCCTTAAGCCCAGAGACCTGCTGGGACCTGGACCCCCAAAATTTGTTACCAGCATGACAGGCAATTTGGCCAACCCAGAGGCACCATTGAGATAGTGTCCCTCAGAAGAGCAACAATTCCTTTTGTAGACTGTGGATCTTCAGAATGGTAATTCTGCCATTTTCCATCTCATTTCCTGAAAGTCAAGATCAGCTTGTGAAAAGTTGTTAAGCAACAGGCTAAATGTAAAACATCAACCCTCACACTAAACTTGCCCGGTTCAGAGCATCAGATGTTGACTTGGGTTTTAGAGTGGCTTTCTGATTTTGGTAGTCCACTGAAGACAGGAGTTGAAAGTTGTTGTATACTGTTCACTATTTCTGTCCATGTCCTGTCTGAAATACCATGATTATTTATGAAAAGAATCTTTAATAAAGCTATTAAACATATAGTTTTAATAAAAATAAAAATATATTTAATGAACATATAGTTTTAATAAGCTATATATTAAATATATAGTTTTAATAAAACTATTAAAAATATAGTTTGGCATGGAAAAAAATTTAACATTAAATTTTTACATATTTATGAGGTACAATTTTGGATTTAAAATTTTTTTTTAAATTTTAACAGCAGAAACTTAAGGCTTCATGCTCTAGGAAAGAATGAAAAACTTAAAGGGTCTATATATGTTATCATTTGCTGAGACGAGTAAGGAATGACAAAGTTCAACCTTAGGCACTGAAGGAAGGTGCTTGTCCAAGGTAGTCCTGGAACATTGAATTGCTTTGTAGCATTAACAAGAAGACAACACTGCAGTAAATATCTTATATACCCTCTTGTTATGGATTGAATCATGTTCCCCCTAATTCAAACATCGAAACCTTAACATTACCCCAAGGTTATTATATTCAGAGATGAGGCCTTTACAGAAGTAATTAAGGTTAAATGAGGCAGATAAGAGTGGGGCCCTAATGCAATAGGATCTGTGTCCTTATAAGAAGGTCTACATCCAAGAGTTAACTCTCTCCATCTGGCACACAGGAAAGACCATCTGAGGGAACAGCAAGGAGGTAGCCATCTACAAACCAGGAAGAGAGGCCTCACCAGAAACAAACCCTGCTGGCACCTTGATACTGGCACTCTACCCTCCACTACCACAAGAAAATAGATTTTTGTTGTTCAAGCTATCCTGTCTGTGCTATTTCTTATGACAGCTCCAGAAGACTAATACACATCTGTAAACCTCAGACCCTTCAGCTGTAAAATGGACACAAGAACATTTCCTTTACCATAGGGTCATTGAGAGAATTAAATTAAATAATGTACACCAAAATATACATTTATTTAAAGGGCTAATTAGCATAAAATAGAACTAGTTATTACAGTCATGTCATAAGATTGTTAATTGGACTAAGTGAGATAATCAATGCAAAACTCTTGGCACAACACCTGCATATATTAAGCACTTAATAAACTGTACCTTTCAATACTATTATAAACTTTAAAATAATATTAGGTAAATAAATGTCATATTATTATATAATAGTTACCCTCCCAAAATGCTTTCAAATTCAATCTAAAGATTTTTCAAAAGCCACAGAGTGTGGCTGGTGCTGTGGCACAGCAGATTAAGCCACAGCCTGCAGTGCCAGCATCCCTTATGTACTCCATTGGAATCCCAGCTGCTCCAATTCTGATCCAGCTCCCTGCTAATGCACATGGGAATGCAGCAGAAGATGACCCGAGTCCTTGCAGCCCCTGTAATCACATGGGAGATCTGGAAGAAGCTTCTGGCTCCTGCTTCAGCCTGACACACTCCTAGCCATTGCGGCCATTTGGGGAGAAGACAAGAGGATGAAAGATCTCTGTCTCTCCTGCACTCTCTCTCTAATGCTACTTTTCAAATAAATAAATCTATAGAAAAAAAAAGCACTATAGGGTGACCAGGACGTAAAAGAGAAATTTAAAAGACCAGTAAACTTAATCCATTTTGATATCCAAGCAAACATTAGGAGAAAAAATAATATAACTAATTTCAAGTCCCATGAGCAACTAATTGTATTAAAAACTCTGGTCAGACTAAGAAGACAGATTACCCAGGGCACTAAGCAGAGCAGCCGACCTGGCTAATTATAGTGAGACTTTGGTCCCATATCCTTGGGTCTTCTAAAAGGTCAGGAAACAGGAGTTCAGTGACATTGTTCTTGGCTGAAAAGCAAAGCTTCTCATTAAATCAAGGAACTGGGGAGAGTTTTGAGAGGAGAGTCCTGGGTCCAGTGTTATTTAAAGGGTCCACTGTAGAGGTCAGGAAGAAAGGAGAGCAAGCCAAGGTTGTGGAGAGGGAAACGGTGACACCATCAGACACTCCACTGTGTCAGGCCTCATCCTACCTCCCTCAGAACTTTTCAGGGGGATCCTCCCTTCCCCAGCTAGAGGAATTTTGGTCTGGCTGTTCTAATGCCATTGAAGTAAACAAAACCCATATATGCACTTCTACCCTTGCTTCTCTAAATATCTGTTCATTCACTCTTGATTTCATCATCATATAGAAGAGTACTTCACAAGGTTTGTGAAAGGTGGAATTAAGAAGCTCTTGTCCTGACTGTTGATGTACAATGTAATACTAAATCCTTTTTAGTATTTTTTTTTTGTTCTAGTACTAGTGGTTGAACTCTGTAATTAACACACAATTATTCTTAGGTGTTTAAATTTTAACTGAAAAGTAATCCCTGTTAAATATAAGAATGGGAATAAGAGAGGGAGGAGATGTACAATTTGGGGCATGCTCAATCAGACTTGCCCCAAATGATGGAGTTAGAAATGTACCAGGGGATTCCAATACAATCCCATCAAGGTGGCATGTACCAATGCCATCTCACTAGTCCAAGTGATCAATTTCAGTTCACAGTTGATCACACTGATAGGTCTAAGAGTCAAAGGGATCACACAAACAAGACTAGTGTCTGCTAATACTAACTGATAGAATCAAAAAGGGAGAAAACGATCCATCATGGGAAGCGGGATACACAGCAGACTCATAGAATGGCAGATGTCCTAAATAGCACTCTGGCCTCAGAATCAACCCTTAAGGCATTCGGATCTGGCTGAAGAGCCCATGAGAGTATTTTAGGCATGGAAAGCCAAGACACTCTGGCAAAAAAAAAAAAAAAAAGACAACGACGACCTAAATGAAAGATCTCTGCGAGTGAGATCCCAGTGGAAAGAACGGGGCCATCAAAGAAGGAGGTACCTTTCTCTGAAGGGAGGAGAGAACTTCCACTTTGACTATGACCCTGTCAGAATAAGATCAAAGTCAGCGAACCCTAAAGGCTTCCATAGCCTTGGCAACTCATGATTAGAACCTAGGGAGATTACTGACACCATAAACAAGAGTGTCAAATTGTTAAGTCAACAACAGGAGTCACTGTGTACTTACTTCTCATGTAGGATCTGTCCTTAATGTGTTGTCCAATGTGAAGTAATGCTATAACTAGTACTGAAACAGTATTTTTTTTTTGACAGGCAGAGTGGACAGTGAGAGAGAGAAAGGACTTCCTTTACCGTTGGTTCACCTAATTATTTTTATATTTGTATATATTTTAATATATATTTAATATATATAATATATAATATATATAATATATTTAATATATATAATATTTTATTCACCTAAAATATTAAAAATTAGATGTCCTAAACAGCATTCTGGCCTCAGAATCAGCCCTTAAGGCATTCGGATCTGGCTGAAGAGCCCATGAGAGTATTTTAGGCATGGAAAGCCAAGACACTCTGGCAAAAAAAAAAAAAAAAAAAAAAAAGAAGACCTAAATGAAAGATCTCTGTGAGTGAGATCCCAGTGGAAAGAACGGGGCCATCAAAGAAGGAAGTACCTTTCTCTGAAGGGAGGAGAGAACTTCCACTTTAACTATGACCCTGTCAGAATAAGATCAAAGTCGGCAAACCCTAAAGGCTTCCATAGCCTTGGCAACTCATGACTAGAGTCTAGGGAGATTACTGACGCCATAAACAAGAGTATCAAATTGTTAAATCAACAACAGGAGTCACTGTGTACTTACTTCTCATGTAGGATCTGTCCTTAATGTGTTGTCCAATGTGAAGTAATGCTATAACTAGTACTGAAACAGTATTTTTTTTTTGACAGGCAGAGTGGACAGTGAGAGAGAGAAAGGACTTCCTTTACCGTTGGTTCACCTAATTATTTTTATATTTGTATATATTTTAATATATATTTAATATATATAATATATAATATATATAATATATTTAATATATATAATATTTTATTCACCTAAAATATTAAAAATTAGATGTCCTAAACAGCATTCTGGCCTCAGAATCAGCCCTTAAGGCATTCGGATCTGGCTGAAGAGCCCATGAGAGTATTTTAGGCATGGAAAGCCAAGACACTCTGGCAAAAAAAAAAAAAAAAAAAAAAAGAAGACCTAAATGAAAGATCTCTGTGAGTGAGATCCCAGTGGAAAGAACGGGGCCATCAAAGAAGGAGGTACCTTTCTCTGAAGGGAGGAGAGAACTTCCACTTTAACTATGACCCTGTCAGAATAAGATCAAAGTCGGCAAACCCTAAAGGCTTCCATAGCCTTGGCAACTCATGACTAGAGTCTAGGGAGATTACTGACGCCATAAACAAGAGTATCAAATTGTTAAATCAACAACAGGAGTCACTGTGTACTTATGTCTCATGTGGGATCTGTCCTTAATGTGTTGTCCAATGTGAAGTAATGCTATAACTAGTACTGAAACACTATTTTTACACTT